>NC_091168.1:10771153-11373653 GCF_040958095.1 Procambarus clarkii
GCGATCTCTTTACTAGAATGGAATATTCCATCCCCCCAGCCTTTGCCACAGATCCTGTAGGTCTTCTAAGCAACTTTAGAGAACTATTCTCTAACGAAATAGAGAATTACATGAATTCTCTGGGGGGTCATGGCAATTTTACTTCATCATTCAAAATCCTCCTTGAAGTGAAGGTTACACTTTTAAAGCAACGTCTCACAGAAGATGATGACTATAGGGAACACTTCATAACGACACCTGCTAGGCTGGTAACTCTTGAGGAGGTGGGTGATCTTATTGATAGTTGGGTGGGTTATATGATTACACGTCTGGAGGATCTCCTTTCAGAAACAGAGGGGAGTGGTTTTATATTATTTAATGTTGATTTCCTCAAAATCGTTATCTGTAATGGTAGTGTAAGGTCAGTTTTGGGGGATTATGTCCCTTATCCCCCCTTTTTAAGGGGTCGACACGAGGTCTTCAACCCAAACCCAAATGGTAACAATGGAACATGCATTATTCAATGCATTGCCGCTTTTCGGGCGTCACAACAAGGATGGAAATGGAAACGTATAGGAAGACTTGTAGAGTCTCACTCTAGGGTTAGGAAAATGGTCAAATACGAGCAATTATCTTTCCCTCTCTCATGGGAGGATATCTCTAAATTGGAAAATAGGAATAAACTCTCCATTTTTTTGTATTCAATTCACAAACATACAGACGGTGCCTATCACGTCTCTCTTTGTCGTCGTGGTAGCAGACAGTACTCAGACATAGTTCCATTATTATTATTGGGGGAGTCTCATGTAAGTCTTATTAAAGACTTAAATAAATTTTTACGGAACTTTACCCGCAGCCACAGGCGAAAGACAGTCTTCTGTAGAAGCTGTCTTTCTGAATATCAAAATTCTAGTGAGCTGTCTCACCATTCTGTTTCCTGCGACATCACGCAGAAAATGATTTATCCCCAGGAGGGGGACACCCTTCATTTTAAAAATACAGGGAAAGGTTACCCCCCTTCCCATGTAGCTTATTTCGATTTCGAGAGTGTCCTAAGCACTGAGGATTGTCTAGGTTCTGTTACAGCCATACATAGGCCTATAGCATACAGCTATATAATTGTTGATAGGAACCACTCCGTCATTGATAAATTTACTTATTTTGGGGGGGACAGCGTCACTCATTTCATGGAGCGAGTTGCCACCAAATGGGAAATAATCAGATCCACCCTACCCAAATATGAAATAGACATGTCTCTTGAGGATATGGTTCATTTTAGGAGACAGACTCACTGTCAGTTTTGTGAGGCGGTATTTACACCCACCAATTTCAAGGTTCAACATCATGATCACCTTAGGAAAAAACTCAATTATATTGGAGCTCTATGTAATTACTGCAACCTCCGCCACAAGAATGCTCTAGAGAGTTTAGTCCTAATTGCCCACAATATGTCTTATGACATGGGCTTAATTTTGAGGGAGTTTGCCATGGGTTCAAATATTAAGAGCAATATCCTCATGAGGCAGGGAACTAAATATCTTAAGGTAGAAATAGGCAACCTTAAATTTCTTGATTCACTGGCTTTTATTACGGGCAGTCTTTCGTCCCTAGCAAAGACCCACATTGATTCAGGCAGCCCCTTAACATTCACTCACTCAATGATAGAAGGTTTACCCGAAGAGAGTCACCACCTACTCTTAAAGGGTAAGCAGTTTTTCCCTTATGAATATGCCACAAAAATCAGCTGCTTTAATGATGCAACACTCCCCCCTATTGAAATGTTTTACAGCTCCCTAAACAAATCATCCATCACTTTGGAAGAATATAGACATTCTAAATTAGTATGGGAGGCTACGGGATGTGAGTCATTAAAGGATTATCTCCTTGTTTATTTAAGGTGTGATGTCGGTTTACTGGCTGACATTTTTACTCACCATAGGGTAATTCTAAATGATATATTTTCCTTAGAGATGACTCACTACTGTAGCCTTCCAGGCTACTCCTATGATTGCTTCTTGAAAAGTAGCAAAATATCGTTGGAGTTAAGTGCAGATGTGACGTTGCACAATCTCATATCACAAAACATACGAGGGGGTTTTACAACTGCAGTTAGGAGTTATGCCAGAGCTAACAACCGCTATGTCAACCCATCTTTTAACCCCCAGGAGGATAGGTCTTCTTTCTTACTTTACTTAGACTTCAACTCCCTTTACGGGAGTTGTATGACTAAGAAATTACCCTATGGTGGTCTAAGAAGGTTGTCATCTGATGAGATGAACTCCTTCATTAGCGAAGGGAAGATAATGACAGAACAGCCATTCTCTTCTAACAAAGGGTACTGGCTATTAATTGACACCAAACATGTGAGACCTGAAATAGCTAGACTGACAGACGATCTACCCCTTTGTTTACACCATAGGGGAATAAGTATGGAGGATATCTCACCATTTAGTAGGGGACTTCTGGAAACAAACAACATCACACACCTCCCCAAAAAAAACAACAAGTTGGTAGGGGATCATCTCCCAAAGAAACATTATTTCATATCTCTACACCTCTTACAGTTATTTATTGAGATAGGTCTTGAAGTAGGGGCTATTCATGCCATTTATGAGTTCCACCAGTCTGATTTTATGGCAGAATTTGTTAACACCAACGTTAACAATAGAAATGCTTCCACCAGTAACGATAGGAAAACACTCTTCAAATTACTGACGAACAGTGTTTTTGGTAAAACACTACTGAACCCAGCCCGTTATGCCATTGACACGAAACTAGTGACTTCAGCTAGGGTCTTTTTACGAGAGGTGAAGAATCCTCGCTTTAAACGTATGGTGCATTTAGGTGACAATAAATTATTGTCTGTCAGTTCCAGACCATTCATTAAAATTACTCATCCTAATTACATTGGGTTCCAGATTCTTGAGCTAGCAAAATACAGTTTGTACCATTTTTGGTACAGGGTACTTAAGAACCACTATTCAGATAGGGCAGCACTGATATACAGCGATACAGACAGTTTCATCTTCAGTTTAATGACTGAAGATGTCTTTAACGAGATGGGGAAAGAACCCCTTAGATCATGGATCGATACCAGTAACTTCCCTGAAACTCACCCCTTGTATGATCCTTCTAAAAAGGGTGTTTTAGGTCTTTTAAAGTCAGAGGTTTCAGATAGACACATCCTTGAAGTTGTAGCTCTCAAGCCCAAAATGTATAGTTTGCTGTTGCACAACAATTCAAATTCCATTACTGCTAAGGGTATCCCCCGCGCTGTGCAAAGATCTTTAACTCATAGCCATTTTAAAGAAACCCTTCACAACAATTCAGTAGTAAATACTTTTCAATACTACCAAATTAGGAATTTAGGAGGGCAAATGGTCACCACCCATAATACTAAGAGGGGTTTAAGTGCATTTGATGATAAACGCTATTACCTAAATAAATACAAAAGCCTAGGCTATGGCCATCCAGACATACCACCTGACCCCCACCCATCCACCTCAACCCAAGGGGTGACCACTGGAAGTGAAAGTGATGACGTCATCGAGCCACACGGTGAGGAAGGGCGACACCCTTCCAGTGAGAGTGAACGCTATGACGACAGTAGCCCCCTAGGAGAGGAAGTAGAACCACAACACCTCTTTCTCCCTCTGGATGATGACTCATCGTCATCATCACCCCAGGAGGGGGAGGAAGACCCCACAACAGACCTGTGGGCGCGGAGGAGGGGTCTAGTTAGACAATATTATGGGGGGGAATTAGATTACGACTACGTTTAAGCCACTATGTACTTTTGTTAATATATTGTATAAAACAAGTGTTATTTCTTTTCACCCACTTTTATTTTGAGTATATATATATCCTATATAGCTCCGGACATATATGCACATAGTCCTGGAGGGGCCATTCAGACTTGTTAGAATATATATATATATCCTTAATTAGTCCTATATTTATATAATGAGTGTAGTGTTTAAACGGAGATACACAGTGTAAGTGAAATGTGGTGGGGGCACACCGTAGACTACAATTTGAGGTGGGTCTATCTGTCACCCCGCCTCTGATTCCGTGGGCCTATCTGGCTCCCCGCCTCTGATTCCATTGTCTGATAAGTACCCCCCATTGTTTGTTAAGTGCGCCTATCTGGCTCTAATCATACTACTGCTGCCGATATTAAGCCTAGCAGTTCTGTTGTCTATAAAGCTGCAGAGAGTAGCAGTAAATCTCTCAGGAAGCCCTAGTTCAGATATCTTATATTTTAGGCCTGTGTGCCACACTTTGTCGAAGGCTTTCGAGACGTCCCTAAGCACTATATTACACTGATCTTTTTTCGACACTGCGTTGGTTATATGCTCGTAGATCAGGGCTATAGCTGTATGGGCCCCTCTGTGGTTTGTAAACCCATGCTGCCTGGTGTTATACTTCCCTTCCTCTTCCATGTACTTCACCAGTCTCTGATTGATAATTTTTTTGAATATTTTACTTGGTACTTCGAGGAGGGAAATTGACCTGTAGTTTTCAGTTTGGGTTGTTACCTGGCTTGGGGATTAATCTTATTGTGGCATTCTTGAAGTATGTGGGGAATAGTCCAGATGCAAGAGCTGCATTTATTATACATGTTATTTATTATACAGTGCTTTGCTTCGGAGGTTTTCCTGCCTCTTTCTAGTCCCTAAATGGGACTTCCCAGATCTCAGACCTTCGGTTCATCTTCAACCTGTCAAGGCTGAACTGGTTCATTCCTTGCCCTCATTCTGGATGACCACCTTGTTCCAAGTTCATTTTGTACCGCTTGTTTGTGTACAAAAGCCTAGACCTACGGGATGCGTGTTGGCACATCATTACACATCCAAAGTTAAGGCGCAAAGGATTTGTGGTGAGGGCAGCAAGCTTACAGCTTTTGGGTTCTCCCATTTGATCTAAATCTGACTGCATGCATGTTGACATCCTTGGCTTTAGTCATAGTAGCTCATTTTCGGTTGTTTGGGGTTCGTGTTTTGGCCTTCCTTGACAACTGGCTGGCGTGGGCTCGAAGTCAGTCTGTGTCTGTCAGGGATCTGGTTCTTTCCCACCTCATCAGCTTCAGGTTCCTGGGAACTGGCATAAGTCCCAGATGGTTCAATCCTAAGTTCAGACATGGCTGGGCCTTGTGTGGGTCCCTTAGTTGGCTTCTTTTCCCTTCCTTCCGGGGTCTTGATCTGGCTGCAGTGCCACTAACTGTTGGTGTTCAGTCAGTCCCCAGGTCAGGTGACTCAACAGTTGCTCGAGAGGTTGCATGCGAGTCTGAACTTCGCCTCTATAATGTTTCCTCTACACAAAGTGTGGCTTTGGCAGCTGTTCTGGTATCTCCAGTTCAGTCCATTTCACCCTACCATGATCACTGAGTGTGGGCCCTATTGGTTCTTTGACAGCTGTTGTATCACCGGCTTTATGGGGTTTAGTTCCCTGGCGCCTTCCTCTACCCTTGTTAAACATATTCAAGGATGTCTTGGCTCTAGCTTGTGGCTTTGCGACCAGCACTTACCAGGGTCGTTGGTGTCCTCCCTTTCACTGGTTTCAAAGTATTGTGTAGAAGTTTGCACCCATATGGCATGCGCTGCAGAGGGTTCAGATTCCTCCGGGCTCCGAGGTCTGGCTCCATTCTTGTTTAGGGAATTTTTAAAGTTTTGGGTGGAGATATTTGCAATTGTCAAAATAACATGTTCCTGCATTTAGAATATTTTGCATTCTCTGGGGTGGTTATATTTGCATGTTCAATTAGTTATTTGTAATAGTCCATATTTACATATTTACATATACCGTCCTTATCAGAACGTGGAACCTGCCATTATATATATTATTATGTATGTGGTGTATGTAAATATGGACTATCAGGAAGAACTAATGGTACATGCAAACAAGTATTATAAAAAGAAGGCACCAAGCTGGGGACACCACATAACACCATCAGTGTCACTGGATATTTAAAAGATGATAAGTATCACTGAGGATGCCAATATGAGAACAAAAACACATAAGGTGAGCGATATCAAAGGCATCAGATTCATAAGGGATTTTGTTGAGGGACAAATGTCCTCGAAGGACATTAGGAAAGCAAGATATACGGTTGTCCTGAAAATTGGAACATTCCACAAGAAGGTGCCTGACTAAGTGGGACAATGTAGCTTGGACAGTAAGGATCAGGGGTGGCATTCCATTAAGTGTCCATGAGTGAAGCCTGTATTGCCAATACGTACACTACCCAAAGCCATTTTTCATTGTCTATTACAGTGGTAGGAAGAAGACCAAGGGGATATGTTACTTTCGAGAATGCTCAATTTGTTGCTTATAACCTCAGACCTGTGACCCTGCCACCAACCTCTGAAGAAGGAATGACTGGGTCAAAGTTTGAATAAGGAATGCCTTATTTTTTTATTTTGACAAGTGCGGACAGCCTCCTTAGCGGCAGTGTCCGCACATTCATTTAAAGTAATGTCAATATGGCTGGAAATCAGCAACACTCAATTGCTTTAAATCTGCTAAAGATAAAAAACAGCCAATGTTTTATTTCGACTACCACAGGATGCATAGGGTTAAATGACCCCAGAGCCACGAGGGCACTGGGAGTCAACCACAATGTCAAAGGAACATTGACGTCCTGAAAACAGTTGAAGTGCATAAAAGATTATATAAAGTTCAGCCATAAAGATGCTTGTCTCAGAAGGCAGGCGACATATATAGGTTTGGTCAGAAAAAACAACGGAGTAGTCTACACTGTCGGCAGACTGGAGACAAGGGATACCACCTACCAGTACAGAGAGGCCAAGCACTAGCCAGGGCAGGCAGGGTGCATTATCCCAAGCAGTGCACACCCTATTTTACAGGGGTACTTACAGAGAAGTCCTACTGCATCGTACATTCTCCAACACTGGTGCGAAGACATCATTCTTCCTATATCCCCAACCTGGACACCTAACTAACCTTCAGGGGCAGCCCATCATGGGCGACCCTTCCAGCAACAGTCCATTGACCCAAACAGTAGCCTTACGTTTGTTTAATTTCGCACATGTAATTGAGAAGGGTAGGAGAGGGGGCTGAGGCAAGACTCACTGGCCTCAGGGAGTCATACGTGAGGCCCCATCAACATGACAAGGCAAAACTCTCAAGGTCATCTCATGCACAACAGTAGGTTAGGGAGTTCAGGAAACCCCCACTGACCCCAGGAAGTTGTATGCGAGCCACCCTCTCCATGACAAGGTGAAACTCTTGTGGGGAAACTTCCTCCCTGGCAAGTTCTCCTTGTGTTCTTACTTCTCCATGGGTAGTTAGCTTCAGGAAACCACACTAGGCTTTCCCCAGAAAACCAATGTTGAATGTAATTAAACGCCAATTAAATATACTCACCTAGTTGTGCTTGCAGGGGTTGAGCGCTGGCTCTTGCGGCCTGCCTCTCAACTGTCAATCAATCAACTGATTATTTCTTTTCACACACACACACCTCCAGGAAGCAGCCCATAAAAGCTGTCTAACTCCCAGGTACTCTCAGAATGTTCGGCAATATGTTTATTGTTTGTGATGTGTGTCTATATATGTATGAACACGTTGTACTGAACTGGGTGAGATTAGCTTGAGCTACCTCAAGCCTGTATTGCCAATACGTACCCTACCCAAAGCCGTTTTTCATTGTCTATTTCATACCCTTTGTGTGTATTTTACCTCAATAAACCTATTTTAATTTCAACTCCTAGGTACCTATTTACTGCTAGCTGAACAGATGCATCAGGGTAAAAGAAACTCTGCCCATTTGTTTCCGCCATCGAAGGGAATCGATCCCCGGTCTCAAGGATTATGAATCCAGAGCTGCCCACTCAGCTACCGGGCCCCTATTGGGGCCTGGTCCCCAATGTAATTAGGGACCTCTGTAATTACATTGTAATTACATACAGCACTATATATGTAATTATTAAACATAATTAATGTAATTATTTAACTGATTAACTAACTAAAAGAGATAAGTAATTAATTAAACTGGAACTTCTGTCATTCATAATAGAAATAGATAAAAAAATCGGGAGGGTAATAAACACAGAAGAAGGCTCACTATCACTTCAAGATGATCTAAATAGGGTTTTGAAATGGTCAAAAGATTGGCAGATGCTGTTTAATGCTGACAAACATAAGGTTTTGAGGCTAAGTAATAATGATGGAGTTACAAGATACGAGCTACTTGTTGTTGAGACTGCGAAGTCAGATTGTGAAAGGTGTCTGGGGGTTATGATTTGTAAGAATTTATAACCAAAATTAATGTAATTAAACGCAATTTTCTGGGTGAGACCCGGAAGCCCCCTGAGCTGCTGTTACGGTGCCCTCTCCTATTTCTTTCGTTTGCCGGCTTAAAGAGTCATATCAGCTCTCCCTACTGATTCTCTGAGGTTCAGGGAGTCTAATGATATATGTGGCGACCAGACCGGCTGCCAGTTAAGGGAAGGAAGTTATATTATAAGTTGTAAATAAAGGAAAATTGGCGCCCTGTTATAAAATAAAACAGTATCCCCTACGGCAGATATGACCTTTTGGAAGGGACATTAGTCAATCGCGGATTGGCCGACGTAGGTTGCGGGCAACCAATCAGGGCCCGCCATGACGTCACCGAGTGCCCCGGGCGGCGCCAACGTCAGAGTTGTTCTGACTTTGGAAGCGACAGGACGCGCCTCGGTCTGCTCTCAAGGATTGGAGGCTCTGCAAGCCTTGTTCAGTGGATTGAGCTGGCCATCGCAGCCCATCATAGTTATTGGAGACCCTGTGCTTCTGGGAAGCAAAAGAGGAACCAAGTTCAGTGAGCAGAGAAGTGCCAAACTTGGAAAATAGTCGGCGACGACGCTGGGCGGCGCCGCTGGCTGGACGTTGAGGTCTGGAAGGTGGGCGGGCAGGCCTAGCTGTGACTGGGGTCACATCCACTGAGAATCTTGGAAGGACGACACCGTGCCTAGGACAAGGAGCAACGCCTTGTGGGAGAGGCGAGTGTGGGGAAAATAGTGATTAGCTCAGCGCCCATCGATGAACCAGGATTGGGGCAGCTGAATCTCAGGGATTGGAACGGCGACGACGCGAAGGCTTCACGACACCTGAGGACCTGTGGAACGCCCTGGATCGTCAAGGATCGACCCAAGGAAGCGGGGGGAACCTCACACCATCGAGGGACAGGCGTCGTGAGCCAGGAATGTAAGGTAGATCATTTTCCCTCCCATTACCCCTTGTATGAGTAGGCTAGTTAGGCCACAATATTTACTTGTGTATGTGGCAGCAAGACTTTATTACTTTAATAGTAGAATAGGCTGCAAGGCAGCTTGAGTCCAGGACTGTCAGAGAGGACAGTGTGTATGGATGGCAGGACAGTGAAGAAGAGGTGCCGACGTGGTGAAGAGGCCCTCCTGTGAGAGTGTGAGACTCCTGTCTTCCTGCCCAGTTGAAGGAGTGTGGGAGGTCGTGGAAGAAAAGGCTGACGATCTCCAGACTCATTATCCATATTCCATATTCATGTATTACTTGTGATTGTGTGTGTGTGTTCATGTAATTTGCATCAGTAAATCCACACATTTTATTACTGTGTTTGAGTGTGCCTCCATTTATGATATTTCTCTATGAGCATACATTTCTGGCTACAAACAATATATAATACACCCACTGAACTGCATTGCTGGGGTGCAGATATAATAACCCAGCTGGCGACCTTGCTAAGAGGAAGATAGAGAAGACAGGCGGGAAAGGAGTTCCTGCAACCTTTTTTTGTCTGGCAGGCAAGACTCAGGGAGGTTATGGTTATAGGTAAGCCTGAGTCTTCCTTCACTCCCCCACGGGTCTAGGCCGGAACTGTTAACAGCAGTTTCCCCGTGTTTGACTGAAGGGCTTCCAGGGTGAATCAGTGGCACCCCTTTGTGGTGGAAGCAAAGACCTGCGGAGGTGGGCATTGTTGGTCCTCTCTTGTGTGACCAAGGAGACTCCGGTGAATCCAGGGAGTCGGAGGGGCTGAGTATTTGGGCTTTTGAGCCCCTAGCAGCCGAGTGTTAGCAGAGCCCCGGGCCGCCCACCCCCACGTGACAAGAGAACTGGCGACCTTGCCAGGATTCGAACCCCAGTAGCCAAGAACTGGGAACTTCGCCAGGAAGCGTGGATCAAGCTACAGTGTGGACCAAATTTCAAGACAAGTGTTGCCAGGGTACTAATACAGTGTGGCCAGTGAATTCAGTAGTACTGTTACTCAACCGGCTAAGGGACTGAAACGGTGAAACTAGTGCCTACTAACTTGTCTGTGCTGTCGTGTATGCTCAATGATATAGAGATGGAGGAGGACAAAGTAAAGAAATTTATTGACACAAGGGACGAGAGAATTTTGGAAGAGTGTACCAAGGCCCAGCTCCAACAAGTGGCAAACCACTTTGGGATCAGGTTGAGGACGACTAAGGTAGCGGAGCGAAGGATAGAGATCATGGCACAGCTCACAGCTCGAGAGGAAGCGACGGGAGAGGAGCCATCTCAAGAGGAGCCGTCCCGAGGAGAGCCGTCGCAAGGTGAACCGTCCCGACTAGGGCCACCCCAAGCGCCTACCAGTGTGGAGAGAATTCACAGTGAACATGGGAGCAGTGGAAGGTCCAGCTGTAGTAAGAGGAGCCTGCAACTGGAAATAATGAAGATGCAACTGGAAGCCCAGCTGCGACGAGAGAAGAGAGAAGCGCAAATGCAGCGAGAGGAACGTGCGGCTGAGCTGCAGTGAGAGGAACGTGCGGCTGAGCTGCAGCGAGAGGAGCGAGAAGCTCGGCTGCAGCGGGAAGAAGGAGAGAGACAACTGCGACTGGAGGAGATAAGGGCAAAGAAAGAAGTCGAATTGCGTCGCGTTGAACGTGGTCTGCCCTCACTACCTGCACGGCGGGATGACCTCAAGGTAAGGGAACGTGACTTACCTACGTTCGAACCACAAGAAGCTGAGGCGTTCTTCGAACACTTTGAACGGATAGCAACTCTGAAGGAGTGGCCGGAAGATGATTGGGCTGCTCTGGTCCAGGGCAGATTGACGGGTGAGGCCCGGGAAGCCTATAACATGCTGGACCTAGAGGAGTGTACTAGTTATGACGCGATTAAGAATGCGGTTCTCCACTCATTCCGGCTGACTCCGGAGATGTACCGGAAGCGGTTCAGAGAGTGTACAAGAGCGTCGGGAAAGACTTACGCCGAGACCGCCAGGGATATGGAACGGAAATTCCTACGATGGTTGAAGGCGGAGGAAGCGGAGTCGGTGGATGATATCAAACGACTGATAGTGATGGAGAAGTTTATGTCAGTGCTCCATCCTGAGTTGCAAGTAAGGTTGAGAGAAGCAGGTATTAAGGACCTGAAGGCTGCAGCGGATCGAGCCGACATGCTGGAGGAGGCACTACATCTCAGGAGGGAGGGGCCGCCCAGACACTCGCTTTACCCCAGGTCGGGAGGGAACCTTAGGAGTTCAGGAGGAGCGAGGACGAGTGGGGACTCTCCAATGAGTAGTGTGCCCGATGAAGTGACGCGGTTCAAGAGCTCAAGAGACACGGGGAGGAAGCCCCAAGCTGTGAGCAGTGGACCTAACTCGGGAGCAAGTGCTGCAGTCCCGGACACGACGACAGGGAGTCCAAGGAGGACCCAGGGGACGTCTGCAAGTGGTACCGCCAGAGTGACTAGCGAGTGGCCGCCCAGGGGAGGCAGCCGATGCTACAACTGTGGCATGAGAGGACATTATGCCCGCGAGTGTGAGGAGCACCAAAGGAATGTAGGATTAATGTTGGAAGAGGAGAGAGTGTTTGTTCACACCCCATATTATAGTGGACCCAACGTGAATGGTTGGGAAATGAAGTTGGGTGAACATCCCTTCGTTTTCGAGGCCAACGTGAAGTTTGGAAAGTCAGACCCAGTGGAGGTGGCCGTTCTTCGAGATACGGGTGCTGACATAAGTATGGTAACCAGGAGTATTCTCCCCAAGGAATTTAATGATTCACCTGTGGGAGTGGTGAGGATACGCAGTGTGGGGGAGGAATACAGGTTGCCACTTCACGAAGTACAGCTGATTGCCGACTGCGGAGTCGAGAAAGCTATAGTAGCTGTAGCCCCTAAGTTACCCCTAGAGCATGTACAGATGGTGCTGGGTAATGACCTCGGAGGAGGCAGGATACAACCCGATTGGGCCAGGAGTGCCTATGTTGCAAGCAGCGGTACAACCCTGCCAGGTGAGGTATCGGTCGTTCCAGATGGTGGTGAGGAAGCCGACTTCGCCAGGGAAAACGTCGCCAGAGACGACGACCACGAGGGCGAGAGTGCAGAGAGGTCGTCGGAGGTTGTGGAAAACCCCGACGGGGACCTCCGACTAAGCCTGATGATGCGTGTGGAGGAGTGGCGAGGAGCAGCTGTACAAACGCCTGGGGCGGTGAAGAGGCTGCAGACCGCACTCCCTCCATACAGAAACGTGAATAAGGTAAGCTCAGTGGATGAGCGAACGGCAGTGAGGGGCAGAGTGGAGGAGCCACGACGCAGTGCACCCTATGCCGGCCAGATGAATAGTGGTAGGTGCAAGATGAACCACCGTAGTGAGGTGAGCCACAGGGAGGTGGATGAGCCCAACCACGAACCGAAGAAGACGTCTGCAGGGAAGAGAATCTCATGGAGGAGTGAAGATGTTCGTCGGGAACGAAGGAGCGAGTGGTATAGGAAAGGCAATACGAAGAAAGCAGGGAATAGGTACACCCAGGGTAGGCGCCAGCCTAACCAGAGGGGCATTGGGCCATCGCAAAAGCCTAGTGTGGAAGAGAGGAAGCTGCTGGATGGAGTACAGGTTACAAGTGCCACTGTGAGGAGACAACGCACCTATGGGAGAAGAGGAACCGAGAAGAGAGAAGATTGGCGAAGAGGAGATCATGAGAGGAAACATGGAGTACCTGTAGGGCGCAGTGGAAATGCAAGACTATCTCGGAGTGCACGACGCGGTGGATGCGCCGCATGCACTGAATCTTACAATGGTAACGAGCCGTGGGAGTACACTCGTAGCCACGGAGAGGGGATTTCTTGTAGGTGTTCAGGGAACACCCATCACACCCGGTACTATGCGAGGTGGAGATATAATGAGGCAAGTGACTGGCAAGGTGGTACGAGCCACGTCACCAGCTGGAGGAGTGACACTTCAGGAACGGAGGGAGCAAGAGTATAGATTGCCCTCTTGAGTGCTGCTCTTCCGATATGACTCTTATTTTAAGGGGAGGGGTATGTTACGGTGCCCTCTCCTATTTCTTTCGTTTGCCGGCTTAAAGAGTCATATCAGCTCTCCCTACTGATTCTCTGAGGTTCAGGGAGTCTAATGATATATGTGGCGACCAGACCGGCTGCCAGTTAAGGGAAGGAAGTTATATTATAAGTTGTAAATAAAGGAAAATTGGCGCCCTGTTATAAAATAAAACAGTATCCCCTACGGCAGATATGACCTTTTGGAAGGGACATTAGTCAATCGCGGATTGGCCGACGTAGGGTGCGGGCAACCAATCAGGGCCCGCCATGACGTCACCGAGTGCCCCGGGCGGCGCCAACGTCAGAGTTGTTCTGACTTTGGAAGCGACAGGACGCGCCTCGGTCTGCTCTCAAGGATTGGAGGCTCTGCAAGCCTTGTTCAGTGGATTGAGCTAGCCATCGCAGCCCATCATAGTTATTGGAGACCCTGCGCTTCTGGGAAGCAAAAGAGGAACCAAGTTCAGTGAGCAGAGAAGTGCCAAACTTGGAAAATAGTCGGCGACGACGCTGGGCGGCGCCGCTGGCTGGACGTTGAGGTCTGGAAGGTGGGCGGGCAGGCCTAGCTGTGACTGGGGTCACATCCACTGAGAATCTTGGAAGGACGACACCGTGCCTAGGACAAGGAGCAACGCCTTGTGGGAGAGGCGAGTGTGGGGAAAATAGTGATTAGCTCAGCGCCCATCGATGAACCAGGATTGGGGCAGCTGAATCTCAGGGATTGGAACGGCGACGACGCGAAGGCTTCACGACACCTGAGGACCTGTGGAACGCCCTGGATCGTCAAGGATCGACCCAAGGAAGCGGGGGGAACCTCACACCATCGAGGGACAGGCGTCGTGAGCCAGGAATGTAAGGTAGATCATTTTCCCTCCCATTACCCCTTGTATGAGTAGGCTAGTTAGGCCACAATATTTACTTGTGTATGTGGCAGCAAGACTTTATTACTTTAATAGTAGAATAGGCTGCAAGGCAGCTTGAGTCCAGGACTGTCAGAGAGGACAGTGTGTATGGATGGCAGGACAGTGAAGAAGAGGTGCCGACGTGGTGAAGAGGCCCTCCTGTGAGAGTGTGAGACTCCTGTCTTCCTGCCCAGTTGAAGGAGTGTGGGAGGTCGTGGAAGAAGAGGCTGACGATCTCCAGACTCATTATCCATATTCCATATTCATGTATTACTTGTGATTGTGTGTGTGTGTTCATGTAATTTGCATCAGTAAATCCACACATTTTATTACTGTGTTTGAGTGTGCCTCCATTTATGATATTTCTCTATGAGCATACATTTCTGGCTACAAACAATATATAATACACCCACTGAACTGCATTGCTGGGGTGCAGATATAATAACCCAGCTGGCGACCTTGCTAAGAGGAAGATAGAGAAGACAGGCGGGAAAGGAGTTCCTGCAACCTTTTTTTGTCTGGCAAGCAAGACTCAGGGAGGTTATGGTTATAGGTAAGCCTGAGTCTTCCTTCACTCTCCCACGGGTCTAGGCCGGAACTGTTAACAGCAGTTTCCCCGTGTTTGACTGAAGGGCTTCCAGGGTGAATCAGTGGCACCCCTTTGTGGTGGAAGCAAAGACCTGCGGAGGTGGGCATGGTTGGTCCTCTCTTGTGTGACCAAGGAGACTCCGGTGAATCCAGGGAGTCGGAGGGGCTGAGTATTTGGGCCTTTGAGCCCCTAGCAGCCGAGTGTTAGCAGAGCCCCGGACCGCCCACCCCCACGTGACACTGCCTAGGCTGAATATGTATATCATTATACTTTGGCATCAGTCAGTGTGAATTGATTTTTAGGCCTACCGGGGACTACGGGCCAGAAACTGGCCCCCGCAGAGAGAGACACAAAGAGCGATGCCCTATAGAAATGCACATTGATTTTGGAGCATTCTATGTCTGCCATCCACCGGGCCAGGCATCCAGAAAGGTAAGCTCCTCAAAACAAACCCATATTCTGGTTAAAACGACTAAAATAGAGAAACGAGTGTGGACAGAACTCCCCAAATGAAAATGAGCAAACGAGCATGAAATCACCTGCGCCACATGCCTGCACAGTTCCCCCTCCCTGGGAACGGGAAGGAGGAGCCCCAGAGATCCACCCTCCAATTCGAGGCTGGATGTCAAAACATGCGAAAATAGCCAGCCAGAAGGAGGGGGTTGCCAGGGAGCCTCCGGGTCTCACCCAAAAAATGGCATTTCATTACATTCAACCTTAGTTTTCTGGGGGGAGCCTCTTTGGCTCCCCGAAGCTGCATCACCAAACACAAAAACTAGAGGGACTTACCTGGCAGGCGGTTGCTGCTCACACCTTTGTGCAGCCGCCGACCCAAAGCGACACAGGCCCGACAAGTTCCAGGAACATTAACGAAGTAGCGTGCAGCCAGTTCGACTGCCAAAAACCCCATGCCCAAATGTCAGCCCAGGACATGTTACCAAAGAGGGCAGCAAATGCATCAATCTTACGAACGTCATGGGCACAGGGATAGACCGCAGGCTGGCTAGCCAGAATAACACTGCGGACGACCTGAGAGACCTGAACCCTAGATCAGGGAAGAAGAGAAACTCGATTGTTACGACCCTGGGTTCTTCAGTGGAAACCAGAGGTGAAAATTGAGCTATTAAACTTTCTTATAGTACAGTTGAGTGCATCACGAGCGGCAATTGTTTGTATCTTCCTTGCCAGACGTAAGACTATTCTTGTTTCTCAAAGAGCATTTAAAGACTGAGCTGGGGGTTGATTATTAAATAATAACATAGGCTCCAACTATGTTTAATAATACTCTAATCATTTGTAAAGTAAACCTGAGTAAACTTGGTATAGGGCCGCGGTACGATTAGTTGAGCAGTCTGCCGGCAACGAGATAGCTGGCGGGAGGCTGATCTGGACTGAAGCGGTCTTCTCTGGTTGCTGGCTGTGGTGAAAGGAACTCCCTCCTATCCTTCCTCTTCGTTTCCTTATTTCTGTGTCTTGTTCAAGATAAGTATATTGAGCACCGTATTATGCATGTCTGGCATACTCATGTCCTATGTGTTTAGTAGTATACTTTATGTGTAATAGGTGTTTTTAGGGTTTATATTACTAGTTATTCAAAAGGGGGTCCCATTGGAACCACGTGGTCCCCTACCCTAAGCTGACTCTAACTTCAAGTTATTCAATAGTAGAGCTTTACCCTAGCTTGTGCTCAGTGTAAAACCTTGTATCCTGTCTATGTGGACCAAGGCTTTTAACGTAAGGTAGTGTGGTAAAGTTATTATTATTATTGTTATTGGTGTGAATGTATATGGGGGGCTGTTAAGGGGTTAATAAATAAGTACATGAATTATAGGAGTATCCCTTCTTCCTGTGTAGGAGTGCATTGATCAACCCTTAGACTGACATATATGGTCTAGTAGCAAGGTATTATTACTGTGGATAGTTTATTTTGGGGGCCGGGCCTTTTAGCTCTCCCATATTTGATACTCTGTCTTCTAACTACCCTTACCCCTTAATAGAACCAGTCCCCCATAGGAAGCCCACCACAATATTATTTATTTATAACAAGTGGGGGCCTGTCCGGGATGAACATTATAAGTGTAAAAAATTAGATTCTTGAGTGCCAAAACTAAAATTTTTTGTTTTCCGCAGAACGGTTGTGTGCTAGCCTAGGGTCCAGCTCATCTAGCAAAGGACATTCTTGCACTGACTGGACACCCAGCTGGATCCCTTCACGATTAAGGTTAGTGTGGCCTTGTGTTAGGGGCCGTGCAAATTTTTGTGTTTTTTTCCAATTTTTCTTTTTTAATTTTTTCTTTGGCTGGGAGCTAAAATTATTAGTGATGTCATCTGAAATGCAGAGACTAGCAAGGGAGCCTTCAGCAGTAGAGATAAAGAAACTTACCAAGTCTAATTTAGTATTGTTAGGCAAGGAATTTGGCCTAGAATTAAATGACGTGGATAAAAAGTGGACTTTGGTGAATTAAATATTACAGCATTGTATTGATGAAGAACTATTGGCAAATGATACACCTTTATGCCAGCCTAGCCAAGCAGAAAGTGCAACTCATAGGGATAGAGAATTAGCTCTAGAGTTAGCAAAAATAAAATTAGAGGAGCAAAGACTCAAAACCGAGGAGGCTAGAATTAGAGCGAATGCCACTGGACCTCCACCTGCCGGGGATTCAAACCCCAGGCATTATGAGAAAAAGCATAATTTGCCTGAATTTTCAGAGTCGGACCCTGAAAGGTTTTTCAACCATTTTCAGAGATTGGCCATGTCCATGAACTGGCCAAAGGAAGAGTGGGTGAAAATCCTACAGGGAAGACTTAGGGGTAAGGCCCAAGATATTTTTATAAACATGCCTGACGATGAGTGTTTTGAATATGATAAAGTCAGGGAACATATTTTGCGGGCATATGAAATTACTCCTGAAGCTCACCGCCAAGCTTATCGCAACCTTAGGCCTACCCACAACCAACCGCTCACTGAATTTGCTAATGATCAAATTAGATTGTTTGATAAATGGGTTCGCTCGGCTAAAGCCGAAACATACGAGGCACTCAAGAACACTTTGTTAATCGAACAGTTTATAGAGAGTATGCCAGACATTGTAGCTCAGTATATTAGAGGAAGGGTAGAGGTAAATTCTAAAATAGGGGATTTGGCCAAGTTGGCAGAAAACTACCAATTGGCGGGCAAAAGGCCCAATAAAAATAATTGTACCCCACAGAGTAACAAAACTTATACCCACAGCCAGTCCAGACCAGCTCATTCTAACCCTTTAACTAATGCACCTTCTGTTTCAGACATAACTAACCCTGTTAAAGTGTCTAGTCCCACGGCACCTAAGGGTGAACCGAAGGGTAATTCTGTTAGTAATGTCTCTTCTTCCCGACGTTTTTGTGGTCACTGTAAACGCCCAAACCACACTATTAGCCGTTGTTGGCAACTGGACCCGGAAAAAAGACCCAATGCTCTAGTTGTGACACAGGGCTTGAGGCCTTCGGAAGGGTTAGGGAGTAAGACCTCCAACCCACAGTGGTTGGACTTGCTTACCCCATTCTTATCGAAAGGGAGACTACTTTTGTCTGAGGGTTCTTCCTGGAAGGACGTGGTGATCTTCCGAGACACCGGTGCCATCCAGACTTTAATTTTAGAGAGTGCGTTGCAAGGTGCCAACACTCTCGACACTGGAGAGGTGGTACTGGTCGAGGGTGTCACTAGTGATACTCGAGCAGTACCCCTCCATAAGGTTACCCTGGAATCTGATTTCCACAAGGGTGTTTGTACAGTCAGAGTTACTTCATACCTACCTTTCCCTAATGTTGATGTAATAGTTGGTAATGATTTAGCAGGGGATAAGGTAGGGGACTCCAGACTGCCTATTATGTTGCCTACCCCTAAGGTTTGCCTGGATCCACCCGCCGCAGAGGATAATGTTGTGTACCCTGCGTGCACAGTGACCAGGTCTATGGGACTTAAATGTAAGGGCAGCCCTGTGCTTGCCAAGGTGGTAAATCCCGAGGACACAAGGAACTTTCCGAGTGGTGAAAACCAAGTGGACCTCGCGGACACATTCATGGCCCGACTCGATGACGTGGCCGAAGACATTGTGGAGAGCCTGCCACCGCCATCTACTGAGAGTAGTGGGGAGGTGGAGGAGAACACTGTTGACCCTCAGCCAATAGCATCTGACCAAGGCCTAGATGCCTCCTTCAGTGAGTTACAGAAAGCTGACCCCACTCTTGCAGATTGTCATGAGACAGCTGTCTCTATGGAGGAAATTGTAGACGCAGCAACTGGGTACTACTACAATGATCGGATTTTGATGAGAAAATGGAGACCACAGAGTGCTCCCTTGTCAAATGAGTGGGAGGTAGTCCACCAGGTTATGTTGCCGACCTGCTATAGAGAAAGAGTTTTGGCAGCTGCTCATGATGATCCTATGGGGGGACATCAAGGTATAAATATTATGTATCACAAAGTTTTAAAGTATTTTTTCTGGCCCAAGCTGAAAAGCGATGTGGCAAAATTTTGTAATGCGTGTATTGTTTGTCAACTGGTTGGGAAACCAAACCAGACTCCACCTAAAGCTCCTCTAAGGCCTATTGTCGTGCCAGAGGAACCATTTTCTCATGTGGTAATGGACTGTGTTGGACCATTACCTAGAACTAAGTCTGGTAATATTTACCTAATCACGATGATGTGTATCACTACTCGCTACCCCGAGGCTTTTGCTGTAAGGAACATCCGAGCAAAAACTGTTGTTGCTCGTATGTTGCAATTTTTTTCCACTTTTGGACTGCCTCGGGTCGTGCAAACTGACAATGGTACTAACTTTAAGTCTGATATTTTTGAGCAATTTTGTAAGGACCATGGAATAACTCATAAGGTTTCCAGCCCATACCATCCACAGAGTCAGGGGGTAATTGAACGTTTCCATCTAACTCTGAAGCAGATGTTGAAGACATCGTGCGAGAGTTCCCTCACCTTCTGGGATGAGAATTTACCGTATGTTTTGTTTGCGGCTAGAGAGGGATTACAAAGTTCACTGGGTTGTTCTCCTTTTGAGTTAGTCTTTGGCCATAAAGTTCGTGGACCCTTGCAAATGTTACAGGAGAATCTGTTAGGGAACGTAACGTTAACCGAAGGTTCGGCTTTCTTTGCGCAACACCACCAGAGACTCAAGGACTGCAAGGCGGCTGCACTAAAGTATCTTGGGAAGGCCCAAGAAAAGATGAAAGACCGAAACGATGCTACGGCTAAGTTACGGGTATTTCAGCCTGGCGACCCTGTCCTGGTATTAAAGCCTCGACTAGGGAACACTATGTCCCACAAGTACGAAGGCCCCTACATTGTGACAGAAAAGACTGGGGACCTCACGTACAAAGTGAGGCACTCTGACAAACGTAACCAGGTAATGCTCGTACATGTAAATCGGCTGAAGAAGTTCCAGGGCCCCAGGCCCATTGCACTAACCAATGTTTCCATTTCCAGTGAGAGAGGGGATGATTGTTCTGGGGACCCAACTAATCTCATTTTCAATAATTCTAGTTCTGTGAATGCTGTGGAAGAGGGACTGTCCCATTTGCAGATGGCCCAACGTGAAGAGGTGCAGTCGTTGGTTGATGAATTCTCCAGTCTGTTCGGGGAGGTCCAGACCCAGACTGATGCCATTTGCCATGATGTTGAGTTGACGGACTACACTCCCATTCGCCTTCAACCCTATCGGATGAGTCCAGAAAAGAAGGCCATCGTACGGAAGGAGGTCGACTTCTTGCTCCAGCACGGCCTCATCCGGCCGAGCCAGGGCTCTTGGTGCTCGCCCTGCCTTTTGGTCCCCACACCAGACGGCTCCTGGCGATTATGCACCGACTATCGGCAGCTCAACAAGGTGACCATTGTGGATGCCTATCCGCTGCCCCTCCTCGAGGACTGCATCGACGAGCTGAGAAACGCCAAGTACGTCTCGAAATTCGACCTCTCGAGGGGTATTATCAAATCCCACTCACTGAACGTGCTAAACAACTAACTGCGTTCGTGACACCCGAGGGTGTTATTGAGTATCAAGTGTTACCATTCGGCTTGCGTAATGCCCCTGCCACGTTCCAGAGACTCATGAACTCTCTGCTCGCTAAGGTGCTAAATTGTTGGGCGTATTTAGATGATATCGTGCTCTTTAACAGTAATTGGGCTGACCACATAACTAGGTTACGCCAGTTGTTCGCAATCTTGAAAAAGGCAAATCTTACCTTAAATGCTAAAAAGTGTCATTTTGGCCAAGGCACAGTGACGTACCTCGGTTATGAAGTGGGCCAAGGAAAAGTGTTACCTCGGCAAGATAAAATCAGTGCCATTCTGGAGTATCCAGTGCTCCGGTCTAAGAAGGACGTTCAAAGATTTATCGGTATTTATTTATTTATTTATTTATTTATTTATTTATTTATTTATTTATATATACAAGAAGGTACATTGGGTTTGTGAGAATACATTGGATAGTACAGTATTTACATTCTTGTAAAGCCACTAGTACGCGCAGCATTTCGGGCAGGTCCTTAATCTAGCAGATAATTTTAAGTAGGTAATTTCAATCAGAATTGATAAATGATAAAGATACATTACAAGAGAAAAATGAGATGAGAGAGATAAGTAAGTATATTAAAGCACATTGTTATATTAAAGCTCTGATTGATTACATTGACAGCTTGATTAGTAATTTAAACAAGATTAATAGACACCATACAGCAGATTGACAGCACATATAAGACAGCAATGATCACAATGGTAAAGATGTTCAGATTGGGTACATAAAGATTGGGAGACTGGGTAGCAATAGATACAGATAAACAAGATTTATAAACACCATACAACAGATTGGCAGCACATATAAGAAAACAGCAATGATCACAATGGTAAAGATGTTCAAATTGGGAACATAAAGGTTGGGAGATTGGGTAGCAATAGATACAGTGCAATTTTAAGGCAAAAAGTGAAAAACTACGAAGATGAAATTAGGTACTTTTTAGTATTGATTTTGAATGATGTAAAAGTTGGACAGCTTTTCAATTCAGTAGGGAGTGAGTTCCATAAATGGCCCACTGCCTTTTGACGAAAGGCGGTGGAGTTTCTGATGGGGAAGGAAGAGACAATTGCGCATCGCGTCCCGCAGGCGCGGTGCGGCCAGCCTGGGTGGCATAAAAGGCGCACGAAGTCAGGTCTCGCTCTCACTCCCACTCCCGTCCCGGACCACGATTCACGAAGCGGCTCCACGCTCAGCACCACGCCTCATCGACACGTGGGCCAGTACCCTTACCACTTCTACGTTCTGTTTACTGTGTACACGAGATTTCTCAAGCAATTGGACTCCCTCCCCGCTACTATGGTCCCACAACTGATGTTCTCCGATCCTTTGGGGCCTTCCACATCCCAGGCCGTTACCGCAGGGGCCCCCTGCCCTACCCAGCAAACCCTAAGGTAAGAGAGTTTCCTGTACAAGTTAGTCAGGACTACCCCCAGTGCTGGCGTGTGTTTGCGCCGTCCCTCGCGGCCCGTTCGTGCCGCTTAGCTAGTTGCCTAGGGCCTTCCGCCTGCTTGCTTCCCTGGGGTTGCTGGCGTTCCTCCAGGTCGGGACTGGTGCGCTGGTTATCTGCGGCGACTTCATGTGGCCTGGTTTCGGTGGTCCTGTGCCCTGGGGCCCGGCCCTATTGCGTGCTCGGTGGACCATTCGTCCCAGGTGTGCCCTCCCCGGTTTGCTGTGCCCCTAGGCTTGCCCTAGGGGCCATGTTTCGCCCGCGCCTGGCTGTGCGTGCGCGGCCAGGCTCCTTCTGTGGTCTGGCATCGCCCTCTGTGGCGACGCCACGCGGCGGTTCCCGGGGTTCTGAGCCCTGGGGCCCAAGCCCGGTAGGCGGCGCCCACGTGGCTTGGAGCTCGGTGAAGCACTCGCCCCAAGGATGCCCTTCATTTCCTTCCCCGTCCCAGGCGTTTTCCCCGGAACCTGGTTTGTTGCGCCCTCTAGGCTTGGCCCTAGGGGCCAGGGTTCGTGATGCGCTTGGACGTGCGTGACCGGCCAGGCTCCCTGCGAGCGTCCTGGCGTCACCCTGGTGGCGACGCCTCCTGGCCGGGTTTTTAGTTGTCTTTGTCCCTAGGGCCCGACCCTAGGGGCCCATGCCAAGGACGGCATCACCCACGTGGCATGGAGCTCCAGGAGCGCTTGCCTTGGGCTGTGTTCGCTTCCTTCCTGTCCTTCTCCCTTCTCGCCCTCGGGCAGGAGACGCCCTTGTGGCGGCGGTGCCCCGGTGGGTAGGCCCAACACTTTCTTGTTATTGGCTGACTTGCGTCAGCCGGTGTCGTCCGGCATGTTCTTCAGATGTTTGTCTGGACGGTGATGCCCTGCTTGTTCGTTCCAGTTGGTTGTCCGTCCGGTGTTGCTCGTTTTGTCCGTAACTAGGCGTTTTGCCTGGCTGGGGTAGATCAGCCTGTTCGTTCCTAGACGTTAGTCTGGCTGGTGTAGCACAGCCTGTTTGTCCCTGTAGTTTGTCTGGCTGGTGTAACCCAGCCTGTTCGTCCTAGTCGTTTGTCTGGCTGGTGTAGCCCAGCCTGTTCGTCCTAGACGTTCGTCTGGCTGGTGTAGCCCAGCCTGTTCGTCCTAGACGTTTGTCTGGCTGGTGTAGCCCAGCCTGTTCGTCCTAGACGTTCGTCTGGCTGGTGTAGCCCAGCCTGTTCGTCCTAGACGTTTGTCTGCCTGGTGTAGCCCAGCCTGTTTGTCCTAGAAGTTTGTCTGGCTGGTGTTGCCCAGCGTGTTCGTCCCTAGACGTTTGTCTGGCTGGTGTAGCCCAGCCTGTTCGTCCCTAGACGTTTGTCTGGCTGGTGTAGCCCAGCCTGTTCGTCCCTAGACGTTTGGCCGCTTGGTGTAGCCCAGCTTGTTCGTCCCAGTTGTTGTCTGGCCGGAGTAGGCCAGCTTGTTCGCCCCAGACGTTTGTCTGGCTGGTGTAGCCCAGCTCGTTTGCCCAGACGTTTGTCTGGCTGGTGTAGCCCAGCTCGTTCGCCCAGACGTTTGTCTGGCTGGTGTAGCCCAGCTCGTTCGCCCCAGACGTTTGTCTGGCTGGTGTAGCCCAGCTCGTTCGTCCCAGACGTTTGTCTGGCTGGTGTAGCCCAGCTCGTTCGTCCCAGACGTTTGTCTGGCTCGTGTAGCCCAGCTCGTTCGTCCCAGACGTTTGTCTGGCTGGTGTAGCCCAGCTCGTTCGCCCCAGATGTTTGTCTGGCGGGTGTAGCCCAGTTCGTTCGTCCCAGACGTTTGTCTGCCTGGTTTAGCCTAGCTTGTTCGTCCCAGTCGTTTGTCTGGCTGTTGAAGCCAGTTTGTTCGTCCCAGTTGTTTGCCTGGCTGGTGTAACCCAGCTTGCTCGTCCCAGTCGTTTGTCTGGCTGTTGAAGCTCAGCTTGTTCGTCCCAGTTGTTTGTCTGGCCGGTGAAGCCCAGCGTGTTCGTCCCAGTTGTTTGTCCGGTCGGTGTAGCTCAGCTTGTTTGTCCCAGTCGTTTGCCTGGCTGGTGTAGCCCAGCTTGTTCGTCTCAGCTGTTTGTCTGGCTGGCGCAGCCCTGCTTGCTCGTCACAGACGTTTTGTCTGGCCGGTGGAGCCCGGCTTGTTCGTACACAGATGTTCAGTCTGGCCGGTGTAGCCCGATCTGTTCGTACCCAGTCGTCTGGGATGGCCGGTGTATCCCGGCTTGTTCGTACCCAGTCGTTTGGGCTGGCCGGTGTATCCCGGTTTGTTCGTCCCCAGGTGTTTGCTGGCCCCGGTGTCCCACGTTATGTTCGCCCCAGCCGTTTGGCCTGGTCGGGGTAGACCGGCCCGTTTGTTCCATGACGTCTCGTCCACTCGGTGTAGCCGCCTGTTGTTCCTGCACGTACACGTTCCCTCCTGTTTCCCTGTCCTGTCCTCCTCCAGCGCAGGCGCATGCCGTCGGGCGGTCTGTCCGCTTGGGTGGGCTATGTTATGTTATTATCTTTTATTTAAGTTTCTAAATTAATTTATTACTTTGTTCAGCTTTCAGTTATGCCTTGTATTTACTTACTATTCCTGTTGCAGCGTTAAGGCAGTGTCCATTACCGTGGGATATGCAAATAATTTTGTTTTCACTTTTGAGACTATTATTGTTTTACTCTAGACCATCTATTCCATGAATAAGTACTGTTTAATTAACTAATCTATCCCATGAACTTTACAATTTTAATCTATCCAAACTATACCATGCATATATTACTGTTCAACCTAACCATCCTATACCTTGTATAGTCCTGCTTTAATCTACCCATATTATCCATGATTATCACTGTTTACTCTTTTATTTGTTCAGCTTAAATACAAGTATATTATATCTTTTATTTGTTCAGCTTAAATACAAGTATATTATAATACGGTCTTAAGCTATTTACTTGTTCAGTTTCAGTTTGTCTTGTATTTACTCCGCTATTTATTCTCTGTTTCTAGCACTGCTTACGCCTCATGCCTTTCTTACTGTTTTGGCCTCGCTATGTTATTTATATTATTTAAGTTTCTAAGATTAATTTGTTACATAGTCCAGCTTCAGTTATGCCCGGTATTTACTTAATAACACTGTTGCAGTGTTAAAGCAGTGTACATTTCTAGTGGGATACTCAAATAATTTTGCTTCTCACTTTTGAGATTATTATTGTTTGAATTCTTCTAAACTATACCACGAATAATACTGTCTTAATATAAACAAACTATACAATGAGTAATACGGTCTTATTATAACCAAACTATACCATGAATAATACTGTTCAATCTATACATGAATATTACTCTCTTAATCTATTTTAACTGCTCAGAGTTTATTACATTGGTTTTTATTACGATAGCATTGGCTATGTCCGGTATTCTCAATCACTATGGACACTTAACTTTACCTTGCTTTTGTCTACTTGTGTATGTGACGGTTGCCGGTGCGGCAGCTGGGCCTCCCTGCCTGTTTTTTCCCCCGTTAGACCTGTCGATGCTTACTTTTTCATTTTCCGCAGTGGCGAGAAGCCGGATCACGCAGCAACTGCAACACGGAAGAGGGCTCGGGCGATGTCGCGTGAGGACAACAGCGCAGTGGGGTGAGGACGCAGCCGGCCTTCGCTTCGCCTCCCCCTCCTCGGGGGCCTCCTCGGGCGGCTCTGATGTGGACGGCGACCACACTTCCCAGAGGCCACTGCCGGCAAAGCGGCGGGTGGCACAGCGTCGCAGCCTCCACCTTTTTCGGCCGACGATTGGACGACGCTGCAGGCGCCCATCGCGCAGGCTCGGGGGCCCTCTCATGTCACAAGCCTTCAGGGCATGGGAACCACCGAGGCAGACCCTGCCGCGGCTGCTACAGCCGCCCTGCCCCCCACCTTCACCGACCGTCGCCCACGGGCCAAGGCCAGGGGGCATAAGTCGAGGCGATGTGCGAGCTCCTCCAGTCTGTCCTCCTTCCTTCCTAGTTTGGTAGCGTAGTTGCTCTGCCACCCTGAGGTTTCCCTCGCGGCCAGCGGGCACTCGCCCTTCGGGGAGGGGGGTCCGGCCTGCTGGCCTGCGGGGTGGGGGTGCAGCGCCCGTCCCCAAGTGTTCCGCTGTCCGCAGCTACTACTTTGACTTTACTGCCATTCTACTAGTAAGCCCTACCTTGTCAGGTAATTCCTTCCTTGGCGGCTCGGCCTCTGGCCTGGGGTTATTTTCTTCTCCAAATACATATTCAGGCTTCCCCAGTCACTATGTTTTTCTGCCGCCTGATTATTCTCCAGCTAGGGTTTCCCTTATGTTATGTTGTTCACTTTGGTGTCCTGTTATACTTAGAATTAGATTTGTTACATTCGCCTCACTGCTAATTCTAGACATTAGGACATTAGGTTTCTGCAGAGTTGGTTACTAGGCTATAAGATTACGTTATGTTACTACGGGTGTACAATTTAAGATGTTTTGTGTACTTTGCGTTAGCCACGGCTATGTTATACATTTGTTAAGTCCTATTTAAAAGCCTGTTTTACTTCTGCAGAATTATTTATCATGTCAATAAAATTACGCCCCCAAGGCTTGGTGTCTTCCTTCCCCTGATCAGAAAACTGGGTCCCTTTATTTGCATAGAGTGTTTACGCAGATTAAGTTTAACTCTGGGGATATCAAAGATATATTTATTTCTGGTGTGGTGATAATGGATCCTATTACAACTGTCCAGGAAGAGTTTCAGACAAGGATTTGCATTTAAGAACAGGGTTTTATAAATGTAGTTGACACAAGAGAATTTGTGGAGTGAGATTATGTTTAGCATGTTTAGGGAGTTAAACAAGGGGGCTGTGTGTTGTCTGAAAGCAGAATTTGATATTATTCTGATAGCAGATTTTTGCTGGGTGATGATGGACTTGAGGTGGTTTGCAGTGGTTGAACCCCATGCACAGATACCATAGTTGAGATAGGGATAGATTAGTGCATAATATAGAGAGATGAGAGCAGAGTTAGGAACATAATATCTGATTTTGGAGAGTATACCAACTGTTTTAGAGACTTTCTTAGTTATGTGTTGTATGTGGGTACTGAAGTTGAGTCTCTTGTCTAGGAATATGCCAAGAAACTTTCCACCATTTTTATTGCTAATGTTTACATTGTCAATCTGAAGCTGAATTGCATTTGTAGATTTGCTTCCAAATAGGATGTAGTAGGTCTTTTCTATGTTAAGTGTTAGTTTGTTGGTTGACATCCATAAGTGGACTTTTTTTAGTTCATTATTAACAACATCATTTAGTGTATGTGGGTTGGGGTTGGTATGTGTGCGTACTATCGACGCTTTTGTCAGAACTTTTCCAGTGTTGCCACTCCTCTCACAGATTTGTTGCGGAAAGCCGTTAAATTTAAGTGGTCATCAGACTGTGCAGAGGCATTTAAAAATTTGAAATTGATTTTAGCTTCCGACCCAGTGCTTGCTAGTCCAAGGTTCGACCGACCATTTAAAATTCATGTTGACGCGTCTGACTCGGGTGCTGGTGCAGTGTTGTTGCAAACTGGGGATGATCAGGTGGAACACCCAGTATATTATTACTCTGTGAAATTTGACAAGGCACAACACAATTATTCAGTGGTAGAAAAAGAGGCGTTGGTGCTAGTGTTAACATGTAAAAAGTTCGAAGTTTACCTCACAGGTAATATAGTGGAAGTGTACACGGACCATAACCCACTAGTCTTCCTGACTCAGATGAAGGGTAAGAATAAAAGCATCCTCAGGTAGGCGTTGGACCTACAGGACTTCAACCTTTCCATTACCCACCTACCGGGCCGACTCAACGTGATAGCCGACGCTCTGTCCCGGTTGCCTGAATAACATTCATCTGAGGCACAGGAAGCCATTTACCAACTGTCATGCTTTAGTTAAATTAATTTTTTTAGGTTCTCCTGTGAGATTAAATATTCCGTGTCCAATTTATTTACTTCCCTGTTTTTTTTTTTTTTTTTTTTTTTTTCTTTCAGAGAACTCCTTTGTATTTTTCTTGCAGAGAAATTGTTGTTTTTGATTGATTTTTTGTTTTTGTCATATTTTTTCTTTTTATTCTCTGTATACTCTTACAAAAAAAAAATATGACTACTATTCTAGTAGTCACATTTTTTTTTCTCTCTCTGAAGGAGGGAGGAGTGTTACAACCCTGGGTTCTTCAGTGGAAACCAGAGGTGAAAATTGAGCTATTAAACTTTCTTATAGTACAGTTGAGTGCATCACGAGCGGCAATTGTTTGTATCTTCCCTGCCAGACGTAAGACTATTCTTGTTTCTCAAAGAGCATTTAAAGACTGAGCTGGGGGTTGATTATTAAATAATAACATAGGCTCCAACTATGTTTAATAATACTCTAATCATTTGTAAAGTAAACCTGAGTAAACTTGGTATAGGGCCACGGTACGATTAGTTGAGCAGTCTGCCGGCAACGAGATAGCTGGCGGGAGGCTGATCTGGACTGAAGCGGTCTTCTCTGGTTGCTGGCTGTGGTGAAAGGAACTCCCTCCTATCCTTCCTCTTCGTTTCCTTATTTCTGTGTCTTGTTCAAGATAAGTATATTGAGCACCGTATTATGCATGTCTGGCATACTCATGTCCTATGTGTTTAGTAGTATACTTTATGTGTAGTAGGTGTTTTTAGGGTTTATATTACTAGTTATTCAAAAGGGGGTCCCATTGGAACCACGTGGTCCCCTACCCTAAGCTGACTCTAACTTCAAGTTATTCAATAGTAGAGCTTTACCCTAGCTTGTGCTCAGTGTAAAACCTTGTATCCTATGTGGACCAAGGCTTTTAACGTAAGGTAGTGTGGTAAAGTTATTATTTTTTAATTATTGTTATTGGTGTGAATGTATATGGGGGCTGTTAAGGGGTTAATAAATAAGTACATGAATTATAGGAGTATCCCTTCTTCCTGTGTGGGAGTGCATTGATCAACCCTTAGACTGACATATATGGTCTAGTAGCAAGGTATTATTACTGTGGATAGTTTATTTTGGGGGCCGGGCCTTTTAGCTCTCCCATATTTGATACTCTGTCTTCTAACTACCCTTACCCCTTAATAGTACCAGTCCCCCATAGCAAGCCCACCACAATATTATTTATTTATAACACCGATCAATCTAAAGCGCGTCCCCAGTCACAGAGGCCGTGGGGCACAAAGAATGACTGAGAGCCACAACCAGACACAACACATGATGCACTCCTGGCCTGAACAACCAAGCATCAACAACCTATAAGGACCCCCTCCGGAAAACAGCAGTCTCATTCTTCGCCAGAAAAGGAGACGGCTGCAAACAAACGAACCTATCGCCTCGACCAAAAGAACAGAAACCCCTGCGCTGGAGGAAAGCATGACGCTCCCCAAGCCGACCCCCAGAGGCCAATACCAACACCAACAAGAAAAAGATCCTCCGAAAAACAATCCTGAACCGAAGGGGCTACAATAAACAGTGGAGAAGAGAGGAAAGAGAGCACTCTGTCCAAAGACCTGGATGGCTCAGGCGGCGAATGAGCAGGCCTGAGGTGAAACAACGCCTGAGACAACTTGCGAAACGGTGCAGAAGTAACATCAATACCGAAAGCAAGCAGCAGGGGCTCTGCCAATGCTGCACAATATGAGTCGAAAGTATTCGGCATAAGATGATGGTCCTGAATCAACCATGAGAAAAAGGACAAAAAACCAGCGTTGAATGTAATGAAACGCCATTTTCTGGGTGAGTCCCGGAGGCTCCTCGGAGCTATCCCAGGCTGATATGCTAATGTCAGACTTTGGCATCAGTCATGTGTATGGAGTTCTTAGGCCTACCAGGGACCACGGCCAGAACCGGGCCCCCTCAGAGAGGCAAGGGAAGCAATGGCCTATAGAAGCCCCCGTGTGGTTGGAAGCATTCCATGTCTGCCTCGACCGGAACAGGCACCCAGAAAAGTAAGCGCCTCAAAACAAACCAATATTCTGGATAAAATTGCTACCAAAAGCTGAACTAGTGGATAGAACTCCCCAACAGAAAACAAGCAAACTAGTGTGACATCACACGCCGACGCGCTGCTGTCTACGCAACTCTCCCCTCCCCAGGAGGGGGAAGGGGGAGCCCCAGAGCCTCCACGCCGGCTACCCACACCTCAGTTGTTGAGGCTGGATGTCAAAAACGCGAAAATAACGCCGACCGGAGGGAGGGAGGGATGCCGGGGAGCCTCTGGGACTCACCCAGAAAATGGCGTTTCATTACATTCAACACTGGTTTTCTGGGGGGAGCCCCGTCGGCTCCCCGGAGCTAACTACCCACAGACAGAAAAAAGAGGGACTTACCCGGGAGGCGGTCGTCGCACACTCCTCAACTCGAAGCCGAGACAACTGGCTGCAACCGCCGACCCAAAGCAACACAAGCCCGACGGGGTCCAGGAACATTCACAAGGTAACGAGCAGCCAGGACCCTGTTCGACCGCCAAAATCCCCACGCCCGAATATCAGACCAAGACACATTCCCAAAGACGGCAGCAAGAGCCGCGAACTTACGAACGTCATGGGCATGGGCATAGACAGCATGCTGGCTGGACTTAATAACCCTGCGGACGACCTGGGAGACCCGAACCCGCGAAGAGGGAAGAAGGGAAACCAGATCAACCCACAGCGCGTCCCCGGACACAGAAGCCATGGCACGCAAATAACGGCGAAGCGCCGCAACCAGACACAAAACATGATGCACCCCCAGCTTGACCAACCAAGCATCAACCACCCAGTGACCCATCAGGAACGCAGCAGTCTCATTCTTCGCCAGAAAAGAAGGAGACGGCTGCAAACGAACAAAACAATCACCACGACCAAAAGAGCAGAAACCCCTGCGCTGGAGGAGAGCATGAAGCTTCCCTACCCGACCCCCAGAGGCCAAAGCCAACAAGAAAAGTGCCTTGGAAAAACAATCCTGGACCGAAGAGGCTACAATAAACCGTGGAGAAGAGAGGAAAGAGAGCACTCTGTCCAAAGACCTGGATGGCTCAGGCGGCGAATGAGCAGGCCTGAGGTGAAACAACGCCTGAGACAACTTGCGAAACGGTGAAGAAGTAACATCAATACCGAAAGCAAGCAGCAGGGGCTCTGCCAATGCTGCACAATATGAGTCGAAAGTATTCGGCATAAGATGATGGTCCTGAATCAACCATGAGAAAAAGGACAAAAAACCAGCGTTGAATGTAATGAAACGCCATTTTCTGGGTGAGTCCCAGAGGCTCCTCGGAGCTATCCCAGGCTGATATGCTAATGTCAGACTTTGGCATCAGTCATGTGTATGGAGTTCTTAGGCCTACCAGGGACCACGGCCAGAACCGGGCCCCCTCAGAGAGGCAAGGGAAGCAATGGCCTATAGAAGCCCCCGTGTGGTTGGAAGCATTCCATGTCTGCCATCAACCGGAACAGGCACCCAGAAAGGTAAGCGCCTCAAAACAAACCAATATTCTGGTTAAAATTGCTACCAAAAGCTGAACTAGTGGATAGAACTCCCCAACAGAAAACAAGCAAACTAGTGTGACGTCACACGCTGACGCGCTGCTGTCTACGCAACTCTCCCCTCCCCAGGAGAGGGAAGGGGGAGCCCCAGAGCCTCCACGCCGGCTACCCACACCTCAGTTGTTGAGGCTGAATGTCAAAAACGCGAAAAAAACGCCGACCGGAGGGAGGGAGGGATGCCGGAGAGCCTCTGGGACTCACCCAGAAAATGGCGTTTCATTACATTCAACACTGGTTTTCTGGGGGGAGCCCCGTCGGCTCCCCGGAGCTAACTACCCACAGACAGAAAAAAGAGGGACTTACCCAGCAGGCGGTCGTCGCACACTCCTCAACTCGAAGCCGAGACAACTGGCTGCAACCGCCGACCCAAAGCAATACAGGCCCGACGGGGTCCAGGAACATTCACAAGGTAACGAGCAGCCAGGACCCTGTTCGACCGCCAAAATCCCCATGCCCGAATATCAGACTAAGACACATTCCCAAAGACGGCAGCAAGAGCCGCGAACTTACGAACGTCATGGGCACGGGCATAGACCGCATGCTGGCTGGACTTAATAACCCTGCGGACGACCTGGAAGACCCGAACCCGTGAAGAGGGAAGAAGGGAAACCAGATCAACCCACAGCGCGTCCCCGGACACAGAAGCCATGGCGCGCAAATAACGGCGAAGCGCCGCAACCAGACACAAAACATGATGCACCCCCAGCCTGACCAACCAAGCATCAACCACCCAGTGACCCATCAGGAACGCAGCAGTCTCATTCTTCGCCAGAAAAGGAGACGGCTGCAAATGAACAAAACAATCACCACGACCAAAAGAGCAGAAACCCCTGCGCTGGAGGAGAGCATGAAGCTTCCCTACCCGACCCCCAGAGGCCAAAGCCAACAAGAAAAGTGCCTTGGAAAAACAATCCTGGACCGAAGGGGCCACAACGAAACGAGGAGACGAAAGGAAAGCGAGCACTCTGTCCAAAGACCAGGACGGCTCGGGCAACGCATGAGCAGGCCGGAGGTAAAACAATGCACGAGACAACTTGCGAAATGGCGCAGAGGTAACATCGATACCAAAGGCAAGCTGAAGCGACTCCACCAGCGCCGCACGATACGAGGCGATAGTGTTAGGCATAAGATGACGGTCCTGAAACAACCACGAGAGGAAGGACAAGACCACCCGAACAGACAAGGAACACAACGAAGACGCAAAAAGAAACAGAAGGACCACCAGGAAACTTCATACTGCCGCCGAGAAGAAGCCCTCTGGTGGGACACCAACAAGGGGGCCACCTGATCACCATAGAGATGATGATAGACTCGAGTCAAAAAACCCACACGCGAAGACTCGAGAAGATACGAGAAGAGGAGAAGATCGAACCAGCCACATGACATACCGGCCCGATCTGCAGAAAGAGGCAGAGCCGCGGGAAAACCCTTGGGTTCGGACACCAAGCAACCAGCGCCTGAAACCAAGGCTGGGCCGGCCACCAATGGGGCCAGAAGGACAACTCTCCCCTGGTAAGTCTCTAAGCGAGTCAGGACCTGGAGCAACAGCCGAACTGGGGGAAAGAGGTACAGGAACCCCCACCTTGCCCAGTCTAGCCGAAAGGAGTCGACCACGACAGCCTCGCGATCGGGGAAGGGCGCCGCATAAATGGGAAGACGCCGCGACCACGCCGACGCGAAGAGGTCCACCTCGGGGCGTCCGAACGTCTGGCAAAGCCAATGGAAGGACTCGTCATCGACCGTCCACTCCGTGGAGAGGGGAACGAAGCGAGACAGGGCGTCGGCCAAGACGTTGGACACGCCCTGTACATGAACCACCAGGAGAACTCAGCAGACGAGTCACCCGAAGCGACCAACCCCAAAGAGACAAGGACCGCATCGAACCCCCGTGGTTCAGGCAATGAACCACCGGAGAGCAGTCCGAATGGAGCCGAATCGTCGATCCGAGGGCCACCTGAATCCTCCCCAGAGCAAACCACACTGCCGCGAACTCTCGCACCGTGCTGTGAGCTCGACGGAAGGACGGATCCCAACGCCCCTGGCCGGCCTGGCGAGCACTGGTTAGAAAAACCCCAGCCGAGAGATGACACATCCGTGTACACATCGAGTGAGAGCTCGGGTAGGCGCCTAGGGCACAGAACCCTGAAAAAACCGAAGAGGAAGCTGGTGACGCAGCAACCGACGCAAGGCCCCCGGGGGTCGAACTCTGCGATCGCGAGAGAGGCGGAAGGGGGGACCCCGAAGGAACCAGAACAGCTGTCGAAGCCAAACCTGACCCGGCGGGTAGACCACCATCGCGAAGTTCAGCCTCCCACACAGCCCCTCGTACAACCGCCGGGTGACCCAAGGGCCCTCCAGAAACAGACGAAGGCGGGACCGCAGCCGCAGGAGAGACTCCAGAGGGAGAGATAAGGAGGCAGTTCGAGAGTCCCAAACGAGACCCAGCCAAGTCCGAACCTGAGAGGGAATCAGATGGGACTTTCTCCAGTTCACCAAGAACCCGCACCTGCCGAGCTGGGAAAGAACCAAATCCCTGGCTAGCAAGCAAGCTGACTGGCTGGGAGCCCAAACCAGCCAGTCGTCGAGGTAGGCCAACACCCGAACACCTAGGAGACTGCAAACGAGCCACCATAACCCGTGTAAGGCGCGTGAACACGCGAGGTGCCAGGTTCAACCCGAACGGGAGACAACGAAAGCGGTAACTCAGACGCCCCACAACAAAACCGAGCCAGTACGCTGAACTGTGGATGAATCAGGACATGCCAATAAACGTCTCGGAGGTCCAGGGACACCATCCAAGCGTCCGGCTCCAACAAAGCCGAACCTGAGACAGCGTAGTCATCCGAAAGGAGGGGCAATGAACCCAGAGGTTCAGACGGGACAATTCCAGAATGAACCACAGGTCTGCGCAGTCCCGTTTCGGAATCGGAAACAGACGGGAAACCCATCTGAGGGACGACGTCGTTTCGACGATGCCCAAGCGTACCCACTCCAAGACGACTCTACAGAGCGCAGGGGAAGAAACCTGCCCTGCCAGCCCCGACCCCCCCCAAGGGGGAAGGGGCCACCCACCGCCACCGCAGGCCGCGAGACACAACCCAAAAGGCCCACGAATCATGGGACCAGGCGCGGGCGAACAGTGCAAGCCGCCCCCCCCCCCCCCATCGCCCCGTCAATGGGGCAAACTGTGAAAGGGCTGGCAACCCTTACGAGACTCAGAACCCCGCACAGAGCGAACACCGTGCCGGCCAGATGAGGGAGGGTCCGCAGGAGCCAAACCCGAACCTGACACCAAAGGCCTACCACTGACGAGAGGAACCCCGAGCCCTGGCATGACCCTTCCGGGAAGACCCACCCCGGGACCCCCGGAAAACCAACAAGTCTGACATCAGGACGACAAGCCGCCGACGCAGCCTGAATAAACTGCGCCACGGCCGACTCCTCAAACAGAAGAGGACAAAAAGGTGAAGAACGCCTAAAAGCCAGAGCCCAAGCAGATTCCACGGAGGAACCCAGCACCGGTCTGCCGACACGCGAGATGGGAAGCATAAAACAGGGAAACCGCATCCTGCAAAATCGGCGTGAACAGCTTCAACAAGGCAGCCGACGAATGCGCAGCCGAGGACAAGGTGCCGGACCCCGGGACGGACCCAAGCGTTCTCACATCCTCCATGAGCCAATCCGAGGACAGCTCCAAGAGGAAAAAGAACCGCAAGGCCGAAGCCAAAAGGCCCCGGGCGCGCAAGTCCTCCATAACGAGCGCCGCCAAAAGGGTGGGAACCTGCACATGGAGCTGAATAACGCCCACATCGCGGGGAAGGGCAGGGGCAAACAAGCACTCATTCAGGTACTCAAGCTCGCCCCCCAGGAAAACCTGAAGCACTGTGGAAGCTTCCCGCCACTCCAGCGTGCAGGAACGACAGAAGGAATGCCAGGAATCCAGAACAAACAAGGGGCAGTCTGCTAGCCAGAACGACTCCGGAACCTCATAATGGAGCCAGAAAGGGAACGAAGTCCCAAACCTGAATTTGGACGGATCCATTTCCGAGGCATAATCCAGGATCACGCAGGAGGTAAGCTGCAAAGGCCACTCGCACCACACCAGGTTGGATGCGATAAGCCAAAAACCTCCGGAAGAACGGAACCAATGTACCCGGGGGAACATGGAACCGAACCCGGGGAGGGGCCGACACCAAATCCAACTCGTACACAGAGGGGGGAAAAGAAAACCCCACTTCTTGTAACAATAAGCCCCGCTCAGAGGGAAGAAAAACCCAGGCGGGATCCAGCAGGGCCCCAAGGCCCCCCAAGTCAGCCCCTCCCCAGCCTTGAGGTCCTTCACCACAGGACCCGAGGCCGAGTCCTCTCCCCAAGCCCCGACCTCACAAGACAACGACGGAGCAGCCGGAAAAGCTGGAGGAAGGGGGGCCCACTGGTCAGACCCAGAAGCTTCGGCCGGGAGACAAGACTCGAATGCATCTGCCGCCCCCCCCCCCCCCGAAGGGGCACCCCACGAAGCTGCCTGAGTCTCAAGATCAAGTAACCCCTGCTCCGACCCCGAAACCCTCAGACGCTTCGAGGCCGGAAGCAGGGGGAAGGGGACCAGAACGAGCAGAAGGGGAAGGACGAGGAGGTGCGGACTGAACCAGGATCGAAGTGACCCCCACCCCCAAGTCCGGGTCACGAAAAGCAAAGCGGGGCAGCCCCGGGGCATCCGGGTGAGCAACCAACCGAGCGCGTTGCAACAGACGAAACCTAGACTGCAACGCACGCGCCGCCTGTACCCGAAGAGAATCATCACCTATAGCATCAGCCTCAAGAACTGTAGCCGGCGTGGAGGGTCTGGGGCTCCCCCTTCCCCCTCCTGGGGAGGGGGGAGCTGCGCAGACAGCGGCGCAGGCAGGCGTGTGACGTCACACTAGTTTGCTTGTTTTCGGTTGGGGAGTTCTATCCACTAGTTCGGCTTTTGGTAGCAATTTTGACCAGAATTGGGGTTTGTTTTGAGGCGCTTACCTTTCTGGGTGCCTGTTCCGGTCGATGGCAGACATAGAATGCTTCCAACCTACACGGGGGCTTCTATAGGCCATTGCTCCCCTTGCCTCTCTGAGGGGGCCCGGTTCTGGCCGTGGTCCCCGGTAGGCCTAAGAACTCCATACACATGACTGATGCCAAAGTCTGACATTAGCATATCAGCCTGGGATAACTCCGGGGAGCTGACGGGGCTCCCCCCAAGAAAACCAGCGTTGAATGTAATGAAACACCATTTTCTGGGTGAGTCCCGGAGGCTTCCTGGAGCCATCCAGGCTGATATGCTAATGTCCGACTTTAGCATCAGTCATGTGTATGGAGTTCTGTAGGCCTACCGGGGACCACGAGCTAGAACCTGGCCCCCCTCACAGAGGCACGAGGAGCAATGGCCTATAGAAACCCCCGTGTGGTTGGAAGCAATCTATGTCTGTCATCGACTGGGTTAGGCACCCAGAAAGGTAAGCGTCCCAAAACAAACCCCTATTCTGGTGAAAATTGCTACAAAAAGCCGAACAAGTGGATAAAACTCCCCAAGCAGAAACAAGCAAACGAGTATGACGTCACATGTCGCCGCACCAGCCTTCTGTGCAGCTCCCCCCTACCCCGGAGGGGGAAGGGGGAGCCCCTAGACTCCCACGCCGGCCATCCACCTCTCAGTTCTGAGGCTGGACATAAAAAAACACCCGAAAACCGCTGACTGGGGGGAGGGAGGGTTGCTAGGGAGCCTCGTGGACTCACCTAGAAAATGGCGTTTGATAACATTCAATGCTGGTTTTCTGGGTGTGAGCCCCGTCGGCTCCCCGGAGCTACCTACCCACAGACGAAAACCATAGGGACTTACCCCAGGAGGTGGTCGCTGCGCACTCCTCAACGCGAGGTTGAGACAACTGGCTGCAACTACCGACCCAAAGCAACACAGGCCCGACTAGGGCCCAGGAACAATTACCAAGTAACGCGCAGCCAGGACCCTGTTCGACCTCCAAAAACCCCGCGCCCGAATGTCAACCCAGGACATATTACCAAAAACAGCAGTAACAGAAGCAAACTTGCGAATGTCATGGGTACGGGAATAGACCGCAGGCTGGTTAGCGCGAATAACCCTGTGAACGACCTGGGAGACCCCAACTCTGGAACAGGGAAGAAGGGAAACCGGATCAACCCAAAGCGAATCCGCTGGCTACAGAGTTCGTAGGCGCGCAAATAACGGCGAAGAGCCGCAACAGAACACAACACATGATGCACCCCCGGCCTGACGAACCAAGCATCAACAACCCAAGGACCCCTCAGGAAAGCAGCAGTCTCATTCTTCGCCAGAAAAGAAGGAGACGGCTGCAAACGAACAGACCTTCAGCCGGGACCAAACGAGCAGAAACCCCTGTGCTGGAGAAGAGCATGAAGCTTCTCGATCCGACCCCCAGAGGTCAATGCCAACAAGAAAAGAACCTTAGAGAAACAGTCGTGAACCGAAGGGGCCACTATAAACCGAGGAAAAGAGAGATAAGAGAGCACCCTGTCAAGCGACCAGGATGGCTCAAGCAGCACATGAGCAGGCTGGAGGTGAAACAACGCATGAGACAGCTTGTGAAACAGGCACAGAAGTGACATCAATACCGAAAGCAAGCTGCAGCGGCTCCGCAAGTGCCGCACGATAGGGGGCGACAGTATTCGGCATAAGACGATGGTCCTGAAACAACCAAGAAAGGACAAGACAACCTTAACCGACAACAAAGTATACTATGAAGCCAAAGAAAGAAACGGAAAGACCGTCCAGAGACTTCATACTGCCGCCTAGATGAAGCCCGCAGGTGGGACACCAACAATGAAGCCACCAGATCACCATAGAGATGATGATAGACTTGAGACAAAAACGCCATACGCGTAGACTCGAGGAGAAGACCGAACCAGCCACGTGACGCACTGGTCCGATTTGCTGAAGGAGGCAGAGTCGCTGGAAAACCTCCAGGTTTGAACACCTTGCAAGCAGCGCCTGAAACCAAGGCTGGGCTGGCAACCGTGGGGCCAAAAGGACTACTCTTCCCAGGTAAGTCTCCAAGCAAGTCAGGACCTGGAGCAACAGCTGAACCGGGGGAAAGAGGTACAGGAACCCCAACCTCGACCAGTCCTGCTGAAAGGCATCGATCCCGACAGCCCTCGCTGTCAGGGAAGGGCGCCACATACACTGGAAGGCGCTGCGACCATGCCGACTCGAAGAGGTCCACCTCTGAGCGCCCGAACGTCGGACAGAGCCAAGTGAAGGAGTCGGCGTCTATCGTCCATTTCGTGGACAGAGGAACGAACCGAGACAGGCCATCTGCTAAGACGTTGGACACCCCCCCCAAACATGAACTGCCAGGAGAGCCAAACTCTGAGAACTCAGCAGATGAGTCACCCGAAGAAACCAGCGCCAAAGAGCCAGGGACCGCATCGAACCCCCCCTCGGTTCAGGCAATGAACCACCTGGATAGCAGTCCGAATGGAGCCGGATCACCGATCCACGGGCAATTCGAACCCTGCGAAGCGCAAATCAAACCACTGCAAACTCCAGCACCGTGCTGTGGGCCCGATGGAAGGATAGACCCTATCATCCCTGGCCTGGTGAGCACTAGTCACGAAGCCCCAGCCGAGAGATGACGCCGAGAGATGACGCCGAGAGATGACGCGTCCGTGAACACATCGAGCACGGGCTCGGGTAGGCGCCATGGCACTGAACCCCAAAAAACACGAAGAGGAAGCTGGTGACGCAGCAACCGACGCAAGGTCCCCGGGGGTCGAACCCAGCAATCCAGAGTGGCCTCGTAGCCTGGTGGATAGCGCGCAGGACTCGTAATTCTGCGGCGCGGGTTCGATTCCCGCACGAGGCAGAAACAATGGGCAGAGTTTCTTTCACCCTATGCCCCTGTTACCTAGCAGTAAAATAGGTACCTGGGTGTTAGTCAGCTGTCACGGGCTGCTTCCTGGGGGTGGAGGCCTGGTCGAGGACCGGGCCGCGGGGACACTAAAGCCCCGGAATCATCTCAAGATAACCTCAAGCAATTGCGAGAGAAGCGGAAGGGACAACCCCGAAGGAACCAAAACAGGCAAAGCCACCAAACCCAGGCCAACGGGTAGACCAACATTGCAAAGTTCAGGCTCTCGCACAGACCCTCGAGCAACTGCCGGGTGACCTGGAAGCCACCCAGAAAACATCAAATGTAGGACTGCAGGCGAAGGAGAGAGACTGCAGGGAGAGACAAGGAAGTGGTCCGAGAGTCCCAAACAAGACCCAGCCAAGTCCGAACCTGGGAGGGGACCAGATAGGACTTCCTCCAGTTCACCAAAAACCAGAACCCTGTGAGCTGGGAAAGAACCAAACTCCTGGCTAGCAGACATGCGGACTGGCTGGTAGCCCAGACCAGCCAGTCGTCGACGTAGGCCAACACCCGAACACCTAAAAGATGCAGAGGGGCCACCACGACCCGTGTAAAGCGCGTGATAACACGAGGTGCCTGATTCAACCCGAACAGGAGACAACGAAAGCTGTAACTCTGATGCCCCGAAACAAAACCGAGCCAGTCCCTGAACCCCAGATGATTCGGGACATGCCAATATACGTTCCAGAGGTCGAGGGACACCATCCAAGCACTTGGAACACCTGGGACAGCTTAGTCATCTGAAAGGAGGGGTAATGAACCCAGGGGTTCAGACGGGACAAGTCCAGAATGAACCGCAGGTCCGCACAGTCCCGTTTCAGGACCGGAAAAGGCGGGAGACCCACCTGAGGGACATCGTCGTTTGGACCACGCCCAAGCGAACCCACTCCAAAATGACCCGACAGAGCGCAGGGGAAGCAGCCTGCCCCGTCAGCCCCGAGCCACCCCGAAGGAGGAGAAGCCACCCAACACCACAGCAGACCTTCGGAGGCTACTCGATAAGCCCACAAATCGTGGGACCAGGCATGAGCGAACAGAGCAAGCCTCCCCCCATTGCCCTGTCTATGGGACGAACTGCAAAAGGGCCGGCGCCCCTTACGAGAACCCGAGCCCCACACAGAGCAAACACCACGCCTACCAGATGAAGGCGGTTCCAAAGGAGATGCCAGCCCTGAAACCGACATCAGTGGCCTATCCCGATGAGCAGAACCACGAGGCCTGGCACAACCCCTCCAGGGAAAGGCGCCCATCCCCCCCTGGCCCCCGGAGAACCAACAAATCAGACATGGGGCGACAACTAGCCGAAGCCGCCTGCAGATACTATGCCACAGCAGAATCTGCAAACAGCAAGGGCAAGGACGGCGAAGACAACCTAAGAGCGAGGGCCCAGGCAGATTCCAAGGAGGAAGCAAGCACCGCCTGCTGACACGTGAGCCGGGAGGCATAAAACAGCGACACCACATCTTGCAGGATCGGTGCAAACAGCTTCAACAAGGCAGACAAAGCCGCCGAGCCCAGGAAACCGAACCCCTGGAACGGCCCCAAGCGAGTCCGAAGACAGCTCAAGAAGGGAAAAGAAGCTCAAAGCCAAAGCCAAGAGGCCACGAGCGCGTAAGTCCTCGGCAACCTGCGCAGCCGAAAGAAAGAACCTGCACATGGAGCTGCACAATACCTACATCCTGAGGAAGGGCAGAAGCAAACAAGCACTCATTGAGGTGCTCTAATTCGCTCCCCAGTAAAACCTGGACCATCGTCAAGGCCTCACGCCACTCAAGCATGCGGGAACAACAGAAGGAATGCCAAGCTTCCAAACCAAAAACAGGACAAGTCTGCCAACCAGGATGACTCCGGAACCTCATTCCGGATCCAGTATTGAATGAATGCCCCAAACCTGAATGAAGACGGAATCCATGATTGAGGCGTAATCCGGGTCACGCAAGAGGTAAGCCATAATGGCTGCAAGCACCACACGAGGCTGGATGCAGGAAGCCGAAAACCTCCGGAAAGACGGGACCAAAGCACCCTGAAGGGTACACGGAACCGAACCCGGTTCAGGATGGGCAGTCACGATATCCAACTCATACTGCAGAGGGGGAAACCTTGAGGTTACCTTGAGGTGCTTCCGGGGCTTAGCGTCCCCGTGGCCCGGTCGTCGACCAGGACCTCCTGGTTGCCGGACTGATCAACCAGGCTGTTGGACTGCGGCTGCTCGCAGCCTGACGTATGAGTCACAGCCTGGTTGATCAGGTATCCTTTGGAGGTGCTTTTCCAGTTCTCTCTTGAACACTGTGAGGGGTCAGCCAGTTATGCTCCTTATGTGTAGTGGAAGCGTGTTGAACAGTCTCAGACCTCTGATGTTGATAGAGTTCTCTCTCAGAGTACCAGTTGCACCTCTGTTTTTCAACGGGGGTATTCTGCACATCCTGCCATGTCTTCTGGTCTCATGTGATGTTATTTCTGTGTGCAGGTTTGGGACTAGTCCCTCTAATATTTTCCATGTGTAAATTATTATGTACCTCTCCCGCCTGCGCTCAAGGGAGTACAGTTTTAGGCTCTTTAGTCGGTCCCAATAGTTTAGATGTTTTACTGAGTGGATTCTAGCAGTATAGGATCTCTGCACGCTCTCCAGGTCAGCAATTTCTCCAGCTTTGAAAGGTGCTGTCATTGTGCAGCAGTACTCCACTCTAGAGAGCACAAGCGTTTTGAAAAGTATCATCATCGGTATATAGCATCTCTAGTGTGAAAAGTTCTTGTTATCCTAACCTGTCATTTTTCTTGCAGTTGTGACGGACTACTTTATTGTGTTCTTTAAAGGTAAGGTCTTCCGACATGAGTATACCCAGATCCTTTACATTGCCTTTTCGTTCTATGTTATGATTTGCCTGAGTTTTGTACGTGGTTTCCGTTTTTATATTTTCATTTTTTCCATAGCGCATGAGCTGGAACTTATCTTCGTTAAACACCATATTATTTTCTGTAGCCCATAGAAAGACCTGATCTACATCTGACTGCAGATTCGCCGTGTCCTCTATGTTGCCTACTCTCATGAAGATCCTAGTGTCATCTGCAAAGGATGATACAGTGCTATAGGTTGTGTTCTTGTCTATGTCCGATATGAGGATGAGAAAAAGTACTGGAGCAAGCACAGTACCCTGGGGGACTGAGCTCTTTACGGTTGATGGGCTGGATTTTATTTTGTTGACTATTACACATTGGGTTCTGTTGGTCAAGAAATTGTAGATCCATCTGCCTATTTTTCCGGTAATTCCTTTTGAACGCATTTTATGTGCAATAACACCATGGTCACATTTATCAAAAGCTTTTGCGAAATCTGTGTAAATTACATCAGCGTTTTGTTCGTCTTCCATAGCATCTAATGCCATATCATAGTGGTCCAGCAACTGCGACAGGCAAGAGCGCCCTGTTCTGAAACCATGTTGTCCGGGGTTATGGAGATGCTGTGATTCCATGTATTTTGTGATCTTACTTCTTAGCACTCTCTCAAAATTTTTTATGATGTGCGATGTTAGTGCTATTGGTCTGTAATTTTTTGCCTCTGCCTTATTTCCTCCTTTATGAAGTGGTGCTATCTGCTGTTTTTATTATATCAGGAATAACGCCAGTATCTAGGCTTTGTCTCCACAGAATGTGGAGGGCCTGCGATAGTGGTTTTTTACAGTTCTTTATGAATATGGAGTTCCAAGAATCCGGGCCTGGTGCAGAGTGCATAGGCATACTGTTTATGGCTTCTTCAAAATCCAGTGGGGATAGGGTGACGTCTGATATATGATTTGATGTTGGTATCGTATCCATGAAAAATTCATTTGGGTTATCAATCTTTAGTGTGTTTAATGGCTCACTGAAAACAGAGTCATACTGCTTCCTCAGTAGCTCGCTCATTTCTTTGTTGTCATCGGTGAAAGTTCCATCTCCCTTTCGCAGGGGCCCGATACTAGATGTGGTTTTTGATCTTGATTTTACATGGGAGTAAAAATATTTCGGATTTCTCTCTATTTCACTGATGGCCTTTTGCTCTCTTTGCCTCTCCTGGGTTTTGTATGATTCTTGTAGCTTCCGTTCAATTGTTTCTATTTCTCTACCTAACCTTCTTCGCCGTTCTTGAGATAGGGTGCGACTCTCAAGTTGTTCCGCGATTCGTTTTCTTCGCCTATATAGGGAACGACGTTCCCGTTCCAATCTGCATCTCTTCCTCTTTTTTCTTAGAGGTATGCGGTTTGAACATATTTCTAGTGCTACTGAGCTTATTTTTTCCAGGCACTGGTTCAGGTTTGCATTTTCTAGCTGTTCTTCCCAGTTTATTTCTGTGAAGTCCTGGTTTATTTGCTCCCAGTTTATCTGTTTATTATTGAAGTTGAATTTGCTGAAATCTCCTCCACCGGGAATCTGGACTGGATTTGAAGGTCTACTTCCCATGGTCGTCATAACTTCAATTAAGTTGTGATCTGAGTAACAGGTATTTGTAATCATTATGTTCCTGATCAATTCATCATTATTAGTGAAAATGAGGTCTAGCGTGTTCTCCTTCCTAGTTGGTGATTTGTAGAGCATTTCTGGTTTGATTAAGTCGTACTCTAGGAATATCAAAACTGTATTTATTTCTGGTGTGGTGCTCATGGGTTCTGTTACACCCTTCTATGAAGCTTTTGAGATAAGGATTGGCATTACAATTTAGCGTTTTGTATATGTATAGTACACATGAGAGAATGTGCAGTGACTTAATGTCTAACATATTCAGGGATTTGAATAGGGGTACCGAGTGATGTCTGGGGCCAGAATTGGATATTGTCCTAATAGCAGCTTTGTGTTGAGTAATTAGAGGACGTAAGTGATTTTGGGTAGTAGAGCCCCAAGCACAAATACCATAGTTGAGATATGGATAGATAAGGGAGTAATAGAGAGTCACCAGGGCAGGGCGTGGTACATAATATCTGATCTTAGAAAGAATGCCCACAGTTTTTGAAACTTTTTTTGATATGTTTAGAATGTGTCCCTGGAAATTCAGCTTGTGGTCAATGAGAATGCCAAGGAATTTGCCATCTAATTTGTTACAAATTTGGGTATTGTTTATTTTGAGATTTATTTGATTAGAGGATTTATTGCCAAACAGAATATAGAAAGTTTTGTCAATGTTAAGGGTGAGTTTGTTGGCAGTTAGCCACAGATGGACTTTATTTAGCTCAGTATTTACTGTGGCATTTAGAGCAAGGGGATCAGGACTGGAGTAAATGAAGGTTGTGTCGTCAGCAAATAGGATTGGTTTGAGGTGTTGGGAGGCATTTGGAAGGTCATTAATGTAGATGAGAAAGAGGAAAGGGCCAAGTATGCTGCCCTGGGGAACACCAATGTTGATGGGTAGGGTGGGCGAAATTGTATTATTCACAGAAACACATTGGAGCCTGTCAGTAAGGTAGGATTTGAGGTATTGCAGGGAGTGTCCTCTGACACCATAATGATGTAATTTAAGAAGAAGGTTTTGGTGGTTGACAGTATCGAAAGCTTTACGCAGGTCCACAAATAACCCAACAGGGAACTCATTTTTATCAAGAGCTGTATGAATCGAGTTAAGCATACTAATAAGTGCATCGTTAGTGCTTTTTTTGGGCCTGAAGCCATATTGGCAAGGGCTAAGTATATTGAGTTTGGCTAGATATGAGTAAAGCTGCTTATAGATTAGTTTTTCAAAAATTTTTGACAAGTTTGGCAGGATTGATATAGGTCTGTAGTTGTTAACATCTGTGAGATCACCACATTTGTGGACAGGCGTTACTCTCGCTTTTTTTAGAATATCTGGAAACGTTTGGAGTTCAAGTGACTAGTTGAAGAGCAAAGCAATAGCAGGGGCTAAAGATCTGGAGGCTTTTGTGTAGATTAAAGTTGGTATCTCCTCAAGGGCACCAGACTTGGTTTTAAGGGAAAGGATTATCTCATTGACGTCAATGGAATTAATAGGCTTTAGGTACAGAGACTGGGGATAGTTCCCTGTAAGATAGTCCTTAATGTCAGTACTGGAAGATGGAATATCATTAGCAAGGGATGAACCAATGGAAGAGAAGAACCTATTGAACTCAATAGCAGAATCAGAGGCTGAAAGCTGACCATCGTTATTAGACAGGAGAGTCGGTTTGTTATTTAAAGACTTTTTTGATCCCAATATTTGTGAAATTGTTCTCCATGTTTGTTTAATGTTGCTCTTTATTTGGGTAAATTTATCTTCGTAGTATTTAGTTTTGGCTCGTCTAATTATCTTAGATAGCAATAATGAGTAATTCTTTGAGAATTCTTTGGAGACAATCCCTAACCTATACTTTTTCTCAAGGTCATGTTTTTTATTAATAGATTTAAGTATTCCCTTTGTAAGCCAGGGATTGTTAAGCCTTTTGGTTGTGACTTGTTTTGTAAGCATAGGACAGTGGGTATTATAAAGGCTAAGAGTTATTTGAAGAAAAGATTGAACTGCTAGGTTGATGTCCTCTATGTTACCTAACTCGGACTCCCAGTTGACATTATCAGTAGCAGTTATAAAATTGTCTATAGCAGTTTCATTGTGTAGTCTAAAACGTATCTCTCTTGACTCAAGAGGTGGTTTGCTAATGTTAGTTAAGAGAAATGTGGGGTAATGGTCTGTAGTGCTATCGGTGATTATACCTGAAGTAAGCGGAGAGGTTATATTTGTCCAGATGTGATCAAGAGTCGTGGCAGTGCTATCAGTGATTCTAGTAGGTCTAGTGATTAAGGGTATGAGGAAGCAGGAATTCATACAGTTGAGGAAGGTAACAGCAGTAGGGTGTTCTGGCTCGCAGAGGTCAATATTAAAGTCCCCTGCGATAATTAGGTGGTTTTTGTTCAGTCTGTTATCAAGTATTAGATTTCTAAGGTTTGAGTTGAATTCGGACACATCAGTGTTAGGAATTCTATAAACTGCACCCACAGACAGGATAGACTCACAGGATACAGGATATTACTGTATTAGCCAGGTGCTTCCATTTCAGGTGTCGTAGGTTGAAGTCCCCAAGCAGGATGATGTTCGGAGCTGGATTTGTGAGGTTTTCCAAGCAGTGTTCTATTTTCATTAGTTGGTCTTTAAACTGCTGAGGGTTTGCCTCCGGTGACTTATATACAAGGACAATAACTACATTTAAAATCTCTTTTTTGATTATCAGCACTTCCACCATATCATTTGAGGTGTTTAGCAGCTCAGTACAGATGAGTGTGTCTTTGATATAGAGGCTGACCCCACCCTGAAGCCGGTGTTTCCTATCACATCTGAAAAGATTGTACTCTGAGATCCATATTTCACCATCATGGTAGTCCTTTGTGTGGGTTTCTGTTAGGGCTGCAAACACTGCATTTGCCTCATGAAGGAGACCATCTATAAAGTGAACTTTGTTGGATTTGCGTGTTTTTATACCCTGGATGTTGGCAAATATAAATGTTATCATCGTGTTAGTGGAAGTGCTGGATGCCTTACTTGGTGTTAATATCTGAGGCTCTGGTAAGGAGGCCACTGTGTTTGCGTCCAGGGTGTGTCGTTTTGGAAGTGATTCGTCCAGTTTTGGTAGTAGGACGGGTGTTGTCTGGTGTAGTACCTGTGTGCTTGTTGATAATTTGAATTCCAGTCTTGTGGGTATCTCCGTTCCCCTCTGTAATCCTGTAGTGGTTCCATCTGACTGTTCCTCTCTCTTATATTTACTACTCTGTTTCTGCCTTCCTCTAAAAAATTTCCAGTAGTCATATTGATTTTCCCGTCTATAATGCTCTGTACCTCTCACATGGAATTCCGGACACTGAAGATTGTAGCATTTTTTGTCTCTAATTGAAAATTGACATAATTTAGGGTGGAAGTATCTACACCCTGTTCCAAAACGGCATGTACCCCTTTCCAACATGTTCCTGCATTTTCGAGGATGCAGAAAATGGCATTTTGCTCCTAATTTTCCATATTTGCATATTCCTTTAGCGTAGAATTTGCAAATATGTTCCGGTTTTGCGTTTTTCAAGGTATTTATATCTGTGACTGTCTTGTCTACCTCTTTATTGGAGCCATCTCCGTTTTTCTTCCCAATTCCTTCATCTATGCACTCTGTCTCACTGTTGCTCTCATCGTTTATATCATCTGAATCTGCAATATTGCTGTTATTTTGTACCACAATAGTCTCCTCCTCCACACTACTGCTGCGGTTCTCTAAACTATCTGTTCCTGAGTTTTGGTCGTTATCCAATGTTGACTTTTCCCAGTCCGCATATATCACTGGTAGCCTGTCTGTGAATGATAATCTCTGTGACTCGGGAATGTTTTTCATCAGTTTAGTTATATTCTCTAACATTAATCTGTCATCTTTGCAAACCCAGTAAATTCCTTGCCTTTTTATGCATCCTGGAGCTAATTCTGTACAGCCCAGGTGGAATCTTATGTTACAGATGCAGCACGTTACGCCTGCATTACGTCTTCCCAGTACTCCCGAACACTCGCCACACCTCTCCATTGTCTGATGTATTGTGTTGTATTTGAGGTTCACTGTATGGATCACTTGTTGATGTCAGTCCTTTTAACTCTTTATAAAATTATATGTATATATATTTATATGTTTAATATTTATAATATTATATGTATACCGTATATTTGTAATATTATGTATGTTATTTTGTTCAAACTTTATGGCAGGTACTTAGCGTAGGGTAGCGAAGCTGGTCCCCCGGTGAATACAGGTGACCTCTTGTTGTCCCAGGTTGATGTCACCAGTTTCCAGTTACCCGATTTATAACCACGGATGCCGCCTCGATCTTGCCACTATTCTATATTTCTAGTATTCTATATTTATAATATTCTATGCACGATTTTCCTTCACTTCCAACTTATATGTTGTTGTGATACCCGTTCCACATCACTGTTCCACGAATCACCGTTCACTATTTTTTTTCCCTAATACACGCATGTACACAAAGCCTCGTTCACTGGCTCACACGTGGTCTCCCGTTTATTCTCTATTTAACACAAAGTTCTATTGTTAATGACTATTTTCAATTTTCCAGCGGGTCACTATGCACTTTGTTATGTCTGTAATCAGTAATCCATGGCAGTAGTCCTAAGAATCCCGGTTAATGTCACGATTTTAACGGAGCGCGCACGGTACGTCTTCCCCCTCCCTCGACCTCGACTCGACTTCCTCTCCCTTGAAAAGGAAAACCCTCTCCTTGTAACAGTAACCCCCTGCTCTGAGGGCTGGAAAATCCAGGCGGGGTCCAACGGGCCCCAAGGCTCCCCAAGTCAGCCCCTCCCCAGCCCCGGGATCCTTCGCATCTGGACTCAGAGCCGAATCATCTCCCAAAGCACCGGCCTTAAAAGAAAAGGCCGGCACAGCCATAAAAGCCGGATGGAAGGGGGGCCAACTGGTCAGACCCAGAGGCTTCGGCAGGGAGGGCAGACTCGAATACCTCCGTCGCCAAACCGGAAGGGGCATCCTCCAAGACTGCCTGAGTCTCAAGACCATCTAAACCCTGCGCTAACTCAGAAACCCTCAGACGTTTCGGAGACGGAAGCAGTGGGGAATGGGGGGGGGAAGGGACCAGACCGAAGCACAGGAGGGGAAAGACGAGGGGGCGTGGACGAAACCGCGTCCAAACCACAGGAGGGAAAGGACGAGGGGGCGCGAAACGAAACCAAGGCTGAAGTGACTATCACCCCCAAGTCCGGAATCCGTATAAGCAAAACGGGGCAGCCTCGGGGCATCCGACGTAGCAACCAACCTAGCGTGTTGCAACAACCTAAACCTAACATGCAACGCTTGTGCTGCCTGTACCCGAATAATGTCATCATTAGACTGGGTAAACTGAGTCACTAGTAAGTAACATAACTCGCAGCACTCTGGGTCGAAAGTGTCACCGACCCAACAGGCAGCGTGATGGAGGCAAAAACAATGAGAATCACCCTGAGACAAGGGGACCGAGCAACCCTCAAACTCGCACAAAGCGAGGGGAAACTCAAGGGTCACATCTATCGAACCCATGCGTCCCCTTAGGGGATTCCCAGGGTCCTGAGATGGAACTCATGCTCACGGAAGCCCAGGCAGGGCTAACCGGCACCCAAACTACCAAACGACACTCTTAAGAGCTGAACCCCCGGGAAATGTACACTCACGAGGACTAAGCAGGGGGTACCACCACAGGAGAATGTAGTACCCAGATACCGCACTCAAGGGGCAACCAAAGCAGACCCCCCACCAGGCAGAAAAAGAAAACCCTGCAAGAGGACAGCATACCGAGGCTGAACAGAGCTGACTGCTTTGAATAGTGAAAACAAACTGCGCAGAACCTAACACCCTGTACGAGTGTAAACTGCCCCTTACCCTAAGGTAAACAAGGGCAGACAAAACACCCCCAGCACACAAAGGGCGGCCAAAAACCTGGCAGTAAACGGCCTAGAAGAGGCAGAACCCAAGGAACTTGTGGAAGGTGCCCCCAAGGGCAGTACTTACTGGGCACCTAGGAAAGGAAGCCCTAGGCACATGCAGCCTGAGTACTGAAGAATCACTCCTGGCTCGCACACCCCTTGAAGACGGACACCACATTTAAAGCAGAGTGCTGAAACAATCACTGGAGCCAGAACACACGACCGTTGCTTATAGCATCAACCTCAGAACTGAGAGGTGGATGGCCGGCGCGGGGGTCTGGGGCTCCCCCTTCCCTTTCCCGGGGAGGGGGGAGCTGCGCAGACGGTGGCGCAGCAACGTGTGATGTCATACTCGTTTGCTCGTTTCTGTTTCGGGAGTTCTATCCACTTGTTCGGCTTTTTGTAGCAATTTTCACCACAATAGGGGTTTGTTTTGGGATGCCTACCTTTCTGGGTGCATAACCCAGTCGATAGCAGACATAGAATGCTTCCAACCACACAGGAGGTTTCTATAGGCCATTGCTCCTCGTGCCTCTGTGAGGGGGGCCAGGTTCTGGCTCGTGGTCCCCGGTAGGTCCACAGAACTCCATACACATGACTGATGCCAAAGTCTGACATTAGCATATCAGCTTGGATAGCTCCGAGGAGCTGATGGGGCTCCCCCTCCCCCCCCCCCCCCACCAGAAAAAAACTTAACCGAAAAGTGAAGTACAATGATGGAGAAACAAAAAGATCCGGAAGGGCCGCCAGGAAACTTCATACTGCTGCCGAGATGAAGCCTGCAGGTGGGACACCATCAAAGAAGCCACCTCATCACCATACAGATGGTGATAGACTTCGAGTCAGAAAATCAAACAAATAGACTCGAGAAGATCAAACCAGTCTTGTAGCAGACTGGACCAATGTAAAGAAAAAAGGCAGAGCCGCGGGAAAGCCTCCGGGTTCGGACACAGAGCAAGCAGCGCCTGAAACCAAGGCTGGGCCGGCCACCATGGGGCCAAGAGGATTACCCGCTATTGGTAAGTTTCCAAGCGAGCCAGGGCCTAGAGCAACTGCTGAACCAGGAAAAAGATGTACAGGAACCCCCACCTTGACCAGTCCTGCTGAAAGGCATCGACCTCGACGGCCTCACAGTCGGAGAAGGGCGCCACATATACCGGACGTATTTTTCGACCACGCCGACGCGAAGAGGTCCACCTCCGGGCACCTGAACGTCTGGCAAAGCCAACTGAATGAGTAGGTGTCGACCATCCATTCAGTGCACCGGGAAATGAACCAGGACAGGCCGTCCGCCAAAACGTTGCACATCTCCTGAACACGAACGGCCAGGAGAGCCAAAGCCTGAGAACTCAGCAGACGAGTCACCCAAAGCGACCAGCCCCAAAGAGCCAAGGACCCGTATCGAACCCCCTCAGTTCAGGCAATGAACCACCAGGGAGCAGTCCATATGGAGCCTAATCATTGATCCGCTGGTGACCTGAACCCTCCGAAGCGAATACCACACCACCACGAACTCCCGGTCCATGGTGTGGGACCGACGGAATGATGGACCCCCACCGCTCCTGACCGGCCTGGTGAGCACTGGTCACAAGGCCCCAGCCGAGAGATGACTCGTCCATGAACATATCGAGCGAGGGCTCGGGTAGGCGCCAAGGCACTGAACTCCGAAAAACCTGTAGAGGAAGCCGGGGACGCAGCAGCCGACACAAGGCCCACGGGGGTGGAACCCAGCGATCGTGAGAGAGGCGGAAGAGACGTCCCCAAAGGAACCAGAACAGCTGACAAAGTAAAACCCGACCTGGAGGGTACACCATCATCGCAAAGTTCAGGCTCCCGTACAAACCCTCGAGCAACCGCCGTTTGACCCGGGCACACACGAGACCAAGAGGTTATTGGTCTCGCGTGTGCTTGAAGCATCTTGCCCCTCCTAGTCTTGAGACTTGGAGGGGCAAGAAACCCAAGGGTTCAGACCGGACAAGTCCAGAATGAGCTGCAGGTCCGCACAGTCCCATTTCGGTACTGGAAACAGGCTGGAAACCCACCTGAGAGACGTTGCGTTTCGACCACGCACCCACTCCGAGATGACCCGACAGAATGCAGGAAAAGAGGCCTACCCTGCCAGCCCCGAACCCCCCGATGGAGGAGGGGCCACCCAACGCCACTGCAGGCTGCAAGAAAGACCTGAAACGCCCACAAATCGTGAGACCAAGTGTGAGCGAACAGAGCAAGACTCCCTCCCATTGCCCCGTCAATAGGGCAAACTGCGAAAGGCCCGAGAACCCGACCTATGTACAGAGCGATCACCTCGTCGACCAGATGCAAATGGAACTGAAGGCAATGCCGGCTCCAAACCTGGCACCTGTGGCCTACCCCGGCGATTGGAACCCTGAGCCCTGGCACGACCTTTCTGAGAGGACCCCCCCCCCCTCTCCGTGACCTTGAAGAACCAACAAGTCGGACATTTGATGAAAGCTAGAAGAAGCCACCTGCAAATACCGCTCAACCGCAGAGTCCACAAACAGCAAGGGACAAAAGGGCGAAGAAAACCTAAGAGCCAGGGCCCCAAGCAGATTCCAAGGATGAGGAGAGCATAACCTGCTGACACGCGAGTTGCGCAGTGAAAAAACCGCTACACCATATCCTGCAAGATTGGTGCAAACAGCTTCAGCAGTGCAGACGATGCACAAGCAGCCCAGACCAAGGCACCAGACCTGGGAACGGCCACAAGCACCTCTACATCCTCCGCAAGCCAATCCAAAGACAGCTTCAGGAGGGAAAAAAGCACAAGACCGAAGCCGATAAGCCACGAGCGAACAAGTCCTCAGCCACAAGTGCAGCCGACAGGGAGGGAACCTGCATGTGAAGCTGAATCATGCCAACATCCTGCAGAAGGGCAGGAGCAAACAAGCAAGCATTAAGGTGCTCATATTCGCCCCCGGTAAACCTGTACCACGGTCAAAGCCTCGCGCCACTCAAACATGCGGGTATGACAGAAAGCACTCCAAAAAATGAAAGCAGTCCGCAAGCCAGGATGACTCTGGAACCTCATAAAGAACCCTGTATGGAGACAAAGACCCAAACCTGAAAGAAGACGAATCTATTATAGAGGCAAAATCTGGGTCGCGCGGGAGGTAAGCCGCAATGGCCGCCCGCACCTCATTAGGCAAGATGCGGGAAGCCGAAAACCTCCAGAAGGACGGAACCGAAGGACCCACAGAGATACGGAACCGAACCCAAATCAAACTCCTATGCAGAGGAAGGTAGGGGGGGGGGGACTACACTCCTTGTAACAGAAAGCCCTGCTGTGAGGGTCGGAAAACCCAGGCAGGGTCCAACGGGGCCCATGGCCCCCAAGTCAGCTCCTCCCCAACCCCGGGAACCTCCACATCAGGTCCTGGGGGCGAGTCATCTTCCAAAGTGGGATGGACCAGTGGGCCCTTTCTCTTCTTGCTTTTTCGGCCGCCCCGGCTTTTTCTTGTGAGGCCGGGGCGGCCAGAAAAGCAGAAAGAGAAAGGGCCCACTGGTCAGACTAGTGGGCCCTTTCTCACTGCCCACCGGTCTGTAGGCACCACAGCTTGCGGAAATGACTTGAATGCCTCCGTCGCCACCCCAGAATGGAAACCCCCCGAAACTGCCTGAGTCTCAGAAACCTCTAAACCCCGCCCCGACTCCGAAGCCCTCAGACGCTTCGGAGCCAGACGCAGGTGGGGGGGGGGGGGGACCAAAACGAACCACAGCAGGGGAAGAATGAGGGAGTGCGGACTGAACCAAGGCTGAAGCGACCAACACCCCCACCAAGTCTGGGTCCCTATAAGCAAAGCGGGAAAGCCTCGGGGCTGTACCGGGGAAGCAACCAACCTAGCACGTTGCAGCAGTCTATACCGAGCATGCAATGCCTGAGCCGCCTGCACCTGGATAATGTCATCAGTTGATTGGGTGAATTGAGTCACAAACAAGCAACAATGCTTGTAGGACTCAAGATCGAATGTGTCACCGACCCAACAGGTAGCATGACAGAGGCAAAAACAATGAGCCTCGCCCTGAGACAAGGGGACAGAGCAATCCTCAAACTCGCACAAGGCGAGAGGGGAATCAGGGGTCGCATCCATTGGACCCCGTGCTTCCCTGTGGGGTTTCCCAAAGCCCCTTAGACTGGTATCACTAAGGGGAAGCCCAGGCAGGGTAATGCTAACCGGCACCCAAATCTACCAACAAACTTCTAAAACTGAACGGCCGGGACATGTCCACTCACAGGGGCCAAGCAGGGGGTACCACCAAACTCCGGAGGTCAAGACCCTAATATAACTGGGGGCAAGGGCAACTAGGCAGACCCACCACGAGGCAAAAACAAAAAGAAAAAAAAAACAGCAAGAGGACAATGTCCAGGAGGAACAGAGCTGGTCACTGAAATAGGTGAAAACTAGCTGCACATTACCCTGCGCCCCACCAGTGCAAAAACCACCACTTATCCCAAGATAAACAAAGGGAGGAAAGACCCCCCAACACACTCGGAGCAGTCAGTACCGAGCAGCAAATGACCAACAGAGGTAGACCCCAAGGTGACTTGTGGAAAATAACCCCAAGCCCCAAGAGGGGGGTACTTACAGGGCACTCAGAGAAGGGAACCCTAAGCACACACAGCCCAAGTACCTGTGAATATTACTCCTAGCTTGCACACCACCGTAAGAGCAGTACTGAACCAAAGGCACGCAACCGTTGAAAAATTTTTAGTGAGTATAATTGGACAGACTTGTTGCTAGGCAAGGAAGTGAATGAGATGTATGTCAGGTTTTGTGAAATATATGATAAAGGCACAAAAAAATTTATACCAAAACAGAGAAGCAGAACTAGGAAACAGGATTGGTTCAACAGAAAGTGCGAGAGGGCCAGAGACCAAAAGACACAAAAATGGAATCAATACAGAAAGAGGCCGAACCCCCAAACATGCCAGCGATACAAAGATGCGAGAAACAACTACACAGCAGTGAGGAGAGAGGCAGAAAGAAATTTTGAAAAAGGGATTGCAGACAAATGTCAAACAGAACCAGGTCTATTCTATAAATTCATAAACAACAAATTGCAGGTAAAGGATAATAATCAGAGGTTGAAAATGGGAAATAGATTCACTGAAAATGAAAAGGAAATGTGTGAAACACTAAACGAAAAGTTCCAAAGTATGTTTGTACAAAATGAAATCTTCAGGGAACCAGATACAATAAGAATTCCAGAGAACAACATAGAGCACATAGAGGTGTCTAGAGACGAAGTAGAAAAAATGCTCAAGGAGCTAAATAAGAACAAAGCAGTTGGTCCAGATGGAGTTTCACCATGGGTTCTGAGAGAATGTGCACCTGAGCTCAGCATTCCTCTTCAACTGATTTTTTAGGCATCCCTGTATACAGGAGTTGTAGCTGATGTGTGGAAAAAGGCTAACATAGTTCCAATCTACAAAAGTGGAAGCAGGGAAGACCCCCTTAATTATAGACCGGTATCATTGACAAGTGTAATAGTCAAAATATTGGAAAAAATAATTAAAACTAAATGGGTAGAACACCTGGAGAGAAATGATATAATATCAGACAGACAGTATGGTTTTCGATCTGGAAGATCCTGTGTATCGAATTTACTCAGTTTCTATGATCGAGCAACAGAGATATTACAGGAAAGAGATGGTTGGGTTGACTGCATCTATCTGGACCTAAAAAAGGCTTTCGACAGAGTTCCACATAAGAGGTTGTTCTGGAAACTGGAAAATATTGGAGGAGTGACAGGTACGCTTCTAACATGGATGAAAAATTTTCTGACTGATAGAAAAATGAGTGATCAGAGGCAATGTATCGGACTGCTGAACCACAGGGTTCAGTTCTTGCACCAGTGATGATTATTGTCTACATAAATGATCTACCAGTTGGTATACAGAATTATATGAACATGTTTGCTGATGATGCTAAGATAATAGGAAGGATAAGAAACTTAGATGAATGGCATGCCCTTCAAGAAGACCTGGACAAAATAAGTACATGGAGCGCCACTTGGCAAATGGAATTTAATATTAATAAATGCCATGTTATGGAATGTGGAATAGGAGAACATAGACCCCACACAACCTATATATTATGTGAGAAATCTTTAAAGAATTCTGATAAAGAAAGAGATCCAGGGGTAGTTCTAGATAGAAAACTATCACCTGAGGACCACATAAAGAATATTGTGCGAGGAACCTATGCCACGCTTTCTAACTTCAGAATTGCTTCATGGATGGCGATATACTAAAGAAATTGTTCATGACTTTTGTTAGGCCAAAGCTAGAATATGCAGCAGTTGTGTGGTGCCCATATCTTAAGAAGCACATCAACAAACTGGAAAAGGTGCAAAGACATGCTACTAAGTGGCTCCCAGAACTGAAGGGCAAGAGCTACGAGGAGAGGTTAGAGGCATTAAATATGCCAAAACTAGAAGACAGAAGAAAAAGAGGTGATATGATCACTACATACAAAATAGTAACAGGAATTGATAAATTCGATAGGGAAGATTTCCTGAGACCTGGAACTTTAAGAACAAGAGGTCATAGATATAAACTACTAAACACAGATGCCGAAGAAATATAAGAAAATTCACTTTCGCAAACAGAGTGGTAGACGGTTGGAACAAGTTAGGGGAGAAGGTGGTGGAGGCCAAGACCATCAGTAGTTTCAAAGCGTTATATGACAAAGAGTGCTGGGAAGACGGGACACCACGAGCGTAGCTCTCATCCTGTAACTACACTTAGGTAACTACCATCCAATTCCAAGCCCATTTGCCGACCCAGAGTAACAATTTCCTCAACAATAGGCGCATCATTTACAGGCTCAAACCCCTCAAAGTCTAGTCTTTGAGAGTGAGGTTTGTGGCTTCAATCACTTCAAAACATTTCTGAAAAAGTGCCCTTTCATAGAGTTTCTTAAAATTCGCTATGATTTTCTAGTCCATAGGCTGAATTAGAGGAGTGGTGTTAGGAGGAAGGAACTTTATTGTGAGAAATTTACTGCATCTGTGCATCAATTCATCTTCCAATCCTGGAGGATGAGCACGAGCATTGTTGAGAAGCAGGGCCTTGAGTGGCAAATATTTCTCCTGCAGATATTTTTCTATAACAGGGCACACCACTTCATTCACCCACTCCGAAAAAAAAATCCTAGTCACCCATGCCCTTTTATTAGCCTTCCACATCACACACATTTGGTGTTTCTGCACTTTACACTGTTTAAAACCCTCGGATTTTCAGAATGATACACTAGCAAGGGTTTAATTTTCAAATCGCCACTCACATTTGAACACAGCACAAGCGTAAACCTATCTTTCATAGGCTTATGTCCGGGCAAGGATTTTTCCTCCTTGTTAATATATGTCTTCTTAGGCAATCTTTTCGAGAACAGTCCTGTTTCGTCACAATTAAACACTTGCTGCGGTAGGTATCCCTCAGCCTCGACAAACTCTTTAAATTCTTCAATAAATCGTTCAGCTGCTGGTTTGTCTGAGCTGGCTGCCTCCCCATGCTTCGCAACACTATGGATACCACTTCTTTTTCTAAATTTTTCAAACCATCCCCTGCTTGCCTTAAAGTCTATCGTATCTGCACTCGTTCCAGGGGTTTTCTTTACAAGGTCTTTGTGCAATACCCTGGCTTTCTCACAAATGATGGCCTCCGAAACACTATCAACCACTAACTCCTTGTTGTGTATCCAAATTAATAACAACTTTTCCACTTCAAGTATTTGTGGTCTTTGTTTTGTGATTGTTCTTAAGCTTTTTGCCACTTTAGCACTCATAATGTCCTTTTTCTTGCTAAGTATAGTGCATATCGTTGACGTGGCTTTGTTGTACTGCCTACAAAGTTCAATAACACGTGTACCATTTTCATGCTTCTGAATGATCTCTTGTTTTTCCTCTATTGTCATCCTCACATGGCCTTTCTTGCCTTGATCCTTACCACTGGCTTTCTTGGGACCCATGGTGAGATATATAATAACAACTTTTATGGTCAAATGACCAAAAATCCAACAAAACACTGAAATTCCTAGTGAAGAATTGACGCGGGATTGTCACTGGGCGCGAGGCACTGGTAAACTGAGGGGTGAGGGGCGACGATCGCCGTACCACCACATGCTAGGTCGGCCTGTACGCATATCAACACACTTGCCTTCCGAGGTAACCCTCGCTGTTCGAGGCACATTTTCTGAGCAAATCCTGCTCGTATTAAGAAATACTCGTATACAGGGACACTCGTATTCTGAGGTACCACTGTTCATATCAGCCTGGATAGCTCCGGGGAGCCGAAGGGGTTCCCCCCTCCAGAAAATCAATGCATAAATGTTCGTTATAAGGCAAATAGGATACTGGCATTTATTTCTTGAAGCATTAGTAATATAACACCTGTTGTTATTCTTCAGTTATATCTTGCTCTTGTTATGCCTAGATTATGCAGTTCAGTTTTGGTCGCCATACTATGGAATGGATATATATGCACTAGAACATGTCCAGCGTAGGATGACAAAAAAGTTAATTCTGCAAATTAGAAACCTGTCATATAAAAAGAGATTGACAAAGCTTAATTTACATTATCAAGAAAGGCCAAGAATTAGGAGTGACATAAATAGAGGTGTACAAGTGGATGAATGGGCATAACCAAGGGGATATTAATAGGGTATTAAAAGTATCAACACAAATTAGAACACGAAACAATGGGGTATAAATTGAATAGGTTTAGATTTAGGATGAGTAAATACTGGTTCGGTAACAGAGTCGTTCATTTGTGGAACAGCTTACAGCGTACCTTAGTGAAGTAGAAACCCTTGATTGTTTCAAGTGTAGGTTAGACATATATATGAATGAGATTGGGTGGATATAAATAGGAGCTGCCTTGTATGGGTCAATATGCCTTTTGCAGTTACCTTCATTCATACATTCAATTTCTGGATGAGCCTCGGTGGCTCCCAAATTTGCCCTCCCTTTCAGGTCGTTGGGTAGGTTTTATTTGTGCATCTGCTCCAGAACTGTTAGTTCAGACCCCTGGAGATGTTAAGCACCTTCCATCCAAATGAGTTGGGAAGATGGGGCAAATGAGCTCTCTCAAGATTTATGAGATTTGTTTATCATCATTTGTTTATATAGCAACCTGTCCTCACACAAGGTTGTTTAAAGCAGCGGCCGTTCTTCCCAGATGCATCCATCAATTTTAACATACAGTTTATTTAAAACTGGTTTGTTCTGAAATATAAATTAATATTCTTGTACATAAAAATTCTATGTATAATTAGACATAGGTTAGGTTAGGCAAGGTGTTTAGGTTCTGTTGGCAATTATTTGTATTTGAAGTATATGGATGAAGCACTTATAGAATTGTGGTTCAAATAGAGGACGCAAGCGAAACACTTGTTCCGGAAGTGTTCGGATATCATCAGTTGAGAATTGTATATAAACCGCTTTTCATTCATAAACATGGGGGTTTGACAGCTAGATTAATGAGCTTGGATCTTTGTATGCGAAGATGGGCTGTATATAGTTCGAGGAGTTCATTAGATGGGTTTTGAGGCTTCGGTCTCTTTTTTTAACTCAGCAGTGATTTTTTTCACTTGTTAATTTTCAGGATGCCTTTCCCAGCAAGGTTGCAAAATATCACCATTCTCTACACCTGTATGAGGGGAGGGGTATGCCAGTTTCTTGCTCTTGTCCCTGGTAGGCCCAAGAGCTTCTCGGCTGACGTGACCTGACAAATGGGAACCATTTCAGTGTATAGCTTCAGGGACCCTCCGGGGCTCACGCAGAAATCGGTATTTCATTACATTCAACGATGTTTTTTTAATGAGTTACTTGACTGTTTCATTACTGTTGTAAGTAAATGTTCAGAGATATTTGTACACAGCTCCCAGAACAATTCTTCTCTGATTTCCAAGCATGTATAAAAGTAAATATGAATATCATCCTACCAGTTGAGTTTTAACCCTTTAACTGCGCCGCCTCCAAATATGACACCCCCAGTGCGCAGGAAATAAATTCTCTTGAAAAAAATTCTTTTGTTTTTTAAAGTGTCAAAAACCCTTCCCTCAGTATGGGTATGTCAAAAAAATTTTGAAATTGTACTTACTTTGGCTGCTATGGGGTCCGTTAGTTGGCGCATGATGTCATCATTCCCCGTTCGCCCGTGACGTACGTTCCCGGGGACAGTAAGGCGCCCGGGGCGGGTCGTGCGAGTTGCCGCAAATATATTTTTGTTCATTTTTTGCGCACAGTTCCAAATACATTTTATTTGTTTTTACGTGCTAATCCTTTGTATAATGAACACGTACACTATATTATGGCAGTAAAACATCCGTACTGTCCGAGGACATTGTTACGTGCATGACACTTGTGTACACATATGTTGCACATATTTACCATGTATCATGCTAATTTATGTATATATATACAATCTATTTACAGACTATACACTGTCACACACTATATACATTCACCATCAACACATTCAGAACACCGCGAGTGTGAGCAGCCACACCCAGCCAGCCCTCCCTCACTCCTCCAACATCGCTCCTCCAAATCATACAGTTATTCACACCAATGTTTCATGTTCATTTATGTATATTTACAACATATGTACACACTATACACTGTCACACACTATATACATTTACCATCAACACATTCAGAACATTGCGAGTGTGAGCAGCCACACCCAGACAGGCCCTCCCTCACTCCAACATCTTACTCGCCAACATTCCTCCTCCCACCATACTGTTATTGTTTTTATTACACTATTTACACATGTTATATATACCTATCTATATGTTTTATTTACCAGAAGTATGCAAGTAAGCCGGTATTGTGTTCAAACAGTACAGTGGCCACCATACACTGCATGAGAAATCACACAGCAGACGACGCTACGATTACGTCACCTCCCTCATCAAAATAGCTCAACTCAACATACTCCTGTTGCTGTTATTACACTATACACACACACACACACACTGTATATACTCATGTACATGTGTGTTGCCCAAAGAGAACCACGAAGCTAGTATGGTGAGCAAAACAAGAGTGGCTGCCACACAGTGAGGCTACCTCAATTCTCTCCCGTCTTCCCTCCCTCACCAAAATTCCTCCTTCCACAATACTATGCACAACGCTAATTATAACCACAATCCTGCTCACTAATTCCTCTAAATGAATAATTGACCACAAGTTTATTTTGAAAAGGAACCTAAGAAGTCGTTTGAAGATTCCTAGATGGACGAAATAATGCTGTGGTGCTGTGCCTAGTGCTGTGAACATCGTGAACAACATTGAATCACTGATATTTGAACATTGTACCCAGTCATTATCACACTCAGGCTTTTCTATAATACTATCATGGCTAAATAATTTTATACAGGTTATATATATATTTTGACATTATTAGGCAATGGTGTGCTCACACGTTGAACAGCAGTGCTGTACACTCATGCTGAGAGCGCCAGCCTTGGTTGCTCACTCACTATTGAAGCTCTCACACCCGGGAATGTGGACCATGATTTTTTTTAAAGATGGCGTCTGTTTACAAGAGCCCTGAGGAAGCTGATGTGAACCCCATGTAACTGCGGGAGTTTTAAATGGAATGTGAAAAATACAAATACCTGGAGGCACGTAGCGCACCCCAGACGTGGGCCTGCAGGCGCGTTGCACAGTTAAAGGGTTAATGGAAAGTGTTTGAGATATAGAATAAAAGTAATTATTGTATTAAAAGAAGGCACCAAGCTGGGAATATAGAGTAAAAGTTATTACAGTAATAATATGAATGGGTTCCTTATTGTCTGGGACAGAAATCATGTTAGGATCATTGAGGTCTCCCTAAGTCAATAATTGACTTTCCACAGGTTGCAACCCACAACAGTTACTACTGTTACTCATGTAACTACTTGCTGCTAGCTCCAATTAGTTGTGACATGTCTATTAGCAATAGAAATATTTGCATGTGACAAATATATTTATAGGAATATAAGGTTTATTAGCATAAACAATCCTTAAAAAACAATATTTTTATTATTCAATTTATACTGATATTTTCACCCACATTAGAGCCATTACAAAGCATATAGAATCATCGGGTGGTCATTACAGTAGTAAGGTAAAGTCTTTTCTCTTCTCCACCAAGAATACCAATCTCTGCAACAACTTCTTCCATACCCACTGTGTGCCAACCTTCTTCATCCAATTCACTGTTATATTCTAACCCTAAGTCATTCAGTACCTGGGGTAAATGAAACAAAATATTAACAGCTTGATCACTCCATACATATACACACACACATCTGCTCTGGTCCTTCTCTCTTCTAATCCAGCAACTCTAAAAAGAGATACAAACCAGAGCAGATATACCATACAAAATACTGAGGAAAAAAGTCTTTTTCCAGATGAGGGAAATAGATATTGGTAAAAAAAAACCAGCGTTGAATGTAATGAAACGCCATTTTCTGGGCGAGTCCCGGAGGCTCCCCGGAGCTATCCAGCCTGAATGGATATGTATAACTTTCTGGCATCAAAGTGCTAGGAGTTCTTGCCTACCGGGGACCACGAGCCAGAACCTGGCCCCCTCAGAGAGGCACGAGGAGCAATGGCCTATAGAAACCCCCTTGTGATTGGGAGCATTTTAAGTCTGCCATCGACCGGGACAGGCACCCAGAAAGGTAGGCGCCCCAAAACAAACCCCTATTCTGGTGGAATTATTGCTACCGAAAGCCAGACCCTCCATGCCGGCGATCCAACTGGCAGTTCTTAGGCTGGATGTCAACAAACGCGAAAAACGCTGCCGCCCAGAGGGAGGGAGGGATGCCAGGGAGCCTCCAGGACTCGCCCAAAAAATGGCGTTTCATTACATTCAACGCTGGTTTTCTGGGGGGAGCCCCGTCGGCTTCCCGGAGCTACCTCACCACAGATAAGTCAAACAGGGAAGGAAACGGGAGATGGATACCACACGTCCTAACTGAACAACCAAAACCAGAGACAAAACAAAGACCAAAACACGAAGAAAAAGACCACCCAGGCCAACGACCAGGACGGCACCAAAACTCAAGAGCAGGCCAGAGGGAAACAACGCCCAGGACAGCAAGTGGAATGGAGCAGAAGGAACCGCAACACTGAACGCAAGCAGGAGCGGCACTGCCAGCACCAACCAACATGAGGTGACAGGACAATCCCAGACGACGGTCCCAGAACAACCCCGAAGGGAAGACAAGCCAATCCTATCAAAGACCGAAGGACCCTTCGCAGTGATAGGAAAACCTCACCCCGCCCCGAGACGAAACACGCAGGTGGGAGACCAATAACGAACCCACCTATGCAGACACAAACGACGGGAAACGAACACCACGATCGAAAACGCAAAACGCGAATCTAAAAACAGCGACCCCGCAACCCAAAGGAGCAACATAACCAGCTCCAGCAGGGAAGAATGAGGCACGCGTCCCAGAGGCATCCCAGAGGAGAACTACCCAGGACGAGAACCGCAGGAAAGCAAACACACCCGGTCCGGAAAAGGAACAAAGAAAAACCGAAACCAGGACCGCAACCCAGCAAACCCGGTTCCAAGAAAAGGAACCAGGAAGGCAGGAGTGGCAGACCGAAAAGTCCACACCCCCCCCACAGACAGAGCAACCCAAAACCTGCAGAAAACCACACAGAAATCGCAAGAACTCAGTACCAAAACGGAACACCGGAGAAGTCCAAAAGCAGGACGCGGAACATGGACAGAGGCCCACCGGATCACCAAACAGGATAATCAAGAAGCACTGACCCAGATACACAAAAAGTGTAGCATGGGGGAGGAAAAACGGAAATAGGTAAGGAAAACCACGAATACGGCCCAAGGAGCGGCCGGGAAGTAATGCACACGACCAACCACAAAATGTGTAGAGGAGCGCGTACATACCTGAGGGACCTCACGGACAGCAGGGTGCAGTCAGGCACCGAAGATAGGCAAGGAACGTGTCCAGACAGGGAAAAGACCCAGGGGTCGACAACGAAAACAAAAGCACCAATATGCAGGGCAGAGCCCCCCACAGGACAACAAAGAACAAAAGATGGACAAAAAAGGCACTAAAGACACATGCAAGGTGACCAAACACCACACCAAACACCCCAGTCAGGAACCATCAACGCAATCCCGCCAAGCGGGGAAGATAAACAAGGATGGAACAGTGAACAAGGGTGGCGGAGTGAGTAGAGTATCCCAAGAAGATACTCGCTCCAAACGCATGAGCCTAACTAGAGAAGCAAAGCTCTACGAAGTACCAACGATGGAACTCAAACCGTTCCGTACGTCCAAGGAAAATTCCTGCCAACCTGTGGAGAACTGTGAGGCGGCGCCCAAGCATATAACCGGCAGAGAAGCGAATAATAACTAGTCTCCCTGCAAGTGTGGTCTAGAACAGACATGCGAGACACCGTACCGACACTCAGTGCGCCCAACCTGCACCATCGCCCGCCAAAATATCACCCGCAACTACTGTATACGCAACAAAAGATAAATAGTTCCTTAGTGTTTGTGTTTATTGACCAATCTTCACGAAACAATAGAAACTGGGATAGTGGCACACGCCACCCTTGCGGCACATTGTGGGCACGAAACAATGGGCATAAAAGGGATAAGTGCAGAATCAGGAAAGACCGGAGGAATGACCGGCACGGAAACAGGCCCGGTGACGCGCGTAACCAATTACCACAGAACGTGGTGGTGGGGCCCCACGATTGGTGCAAGGGCGGGTTGGACATGTATGTGAGTGGGAATGGATGGTAAGAAACAGTAGCTGCCTCGCACGGGCCAAGAGGCCCTCCGCAGGTCCACTGCACTTATGTCCATATGTTTGTACGCACAAGGGGACACAGGAGGAAGTGAGCACCCAAAGGAGCCACAGACACTAAAAAGAACCTGATGAATGTCAGAGGGGAAAGGAAGCGAAAAGCACCAAAAAGCCATGTGGAGGAGGCACACGCCACCCACAGGAGCAAACGTAAAGAAGACAGAGCCCAGGAGGCTCAGGAAACTGCACAACCGTCAACTGACATGAGAGGCGGGGCCCAAGAGCCAGAGCTCAACCCCCGTAAGCACAACTAGGCAACCCCACCAAAAGTGAGAACCAGCACTAGGCCGACAGAAGCGCCAGACAAGACAACCTCACCTGCAGAGCAGACACACGATCGAGCCACAACACAGGCGAGCCAAGTAACATACTAGGAGCAGCGCTAAAGGCGTGCCCGAAAGCCAAGCATACTCGAAGCAATAGGCATAATATGTACCATTACCTGAATAAAATGCGAAGTCGAAGGAGAAATACGGCCAGAGGCGCGCGCCTTGCAGAAGACGAAGCAGTATACAGAGGGGGAGGAGGCGGCGCCACGCTAAACCATCCCACACCAAGAAGCAGAGGAAGAACAAAGTGACACCCCCAGATATAAATCCAAAACACCTTCAGCATCCAGAGGGCCACAACTAGAGGGAGAAACGAGCAAGAAGCTGTAGAAAACCATGAGAAACGACGCGAACACACGAGCATACCGCCCGTAAACAAAACGCACACCGCGGCCCCAGCACATGAGGTACGAAACGCACCACCCGTCCACCGGGAGGCGTGGCTCATACACCAGGCGGACACACAAATCGTACACACAACGTACAGACTACAAACACCAGGAAGGTGTGCGGAATGAAGACAAAGAACGCCGAAACTGGAAGTAGAGACGACGCGAAAACAAAACAAACAAAAACGAAGCAAAAGAAAACAGATGATGGAAGGGAACCAACAAGGCCGACAAAAGACCCGAGAGAAACCACATCGAAAATCAACAGACGTTCCAATAATATTGGAAGGTATGAAGAGACTCGCGAACCAACGAGAACCATGACAAGCACCCCTGACCAAGGAACAAGCAGGGACAACGATACGAAGCGGGTTAGGCACTATGTACTAGGTCAATATATAAATCCATCAATGTTTCACACCTTGTATGGATGTACCTTACCTGAACACTTTTTTTTTTTTGAACAGCATCGCGATGTAAGAGCGAAAAGGGTAAGGAAAAGGGGGTGAAACACACCCCCAAGAACGACGGGACCGACGAACCCGAAGGAACATGGAACCGAACCCAGGGAGGGGTATACCCGAAAACAACAGGAACACAGAGGGAAGGAACAACCCCACTGAGGAACTGCCAGCCCCCCACCAAAGGTACAAAGACCCAAGAGGGGCAAACGGGGCCGAGGCCCCCCAGGCAACCCCTCCCTAACCCCGGGAACCTCGACGGCATAACCCAGGGCCGAGCCGCACCCCCAAAGCCCCAGCTTAACAAGGAAAAGCCGGGGCAGCCGTGCAAACACTAATGAAGGGAGCCCACTGGTCAGACCCATATGGCACGGCTGGAGGAACTGACTTGAATGCCTCCGCCGCCACCCCGGAAGAGGAAAACCCCCGAGACCGCCCGAGTATCAACCCAACCAGACCCCGCCCCAACCCCGAAACCCGCCTATGGTTCGGAACAGGAAGCAAGGGGGGAAGTGAGTAGAACAGAAGGGGAAGAACAAGAAGTGGAAGGAGCCAGAGTCGAAGCGACCCCCACCCCCAAGTCCAGACCCCAACCACCAAAACGGGGCAGCCTCGGGGCATCCAGGGCCGCAAACAACCAAGAGCGTTGCAGCAACCTACACCCAGCAAGCAACGCCGCAGCTGCCTGCACCCGATTATCAAGACTAGTGGCCTGGGTGAAGGAGAGCGCGTACCAACAACAATCATCGGACGACTCCGGGTCACAAGAACAAGGACCCCAACAGGCAGCATGGCTGAGGCACAACCGGTGAGTGTCACCCTGAGACAAGGGGACAGATCAACCGTCAAACTCGCAGGACGCGAGGGGGGACTCCAGGGACACACCTAGAGGACCATGGAGCCCCCATGGGGTTTCCCAGGGCCCTTAGCCTTTGGTACACGCTAAGGGAAGCCCAGGCAGGGTACCGCGAACCGGCGCCCAAATCTACCAACAAACTGCTAAAGCTGAACCCCCGGGACGTGGCCACTTACGGGGGCCAAGCGAGGAGTACCGCCAACAGAAGAATTCGAAAGAAAATCACCTAGAACAGGAAAGGGGGACCATAGTAAAGGCAGACCCCCCACCAGGCAAAAACAAAAACAAAAGAAAAACCCCGCAAGAGGACAACGTACCCAGGTGGAACAGAGCCGGCCGCTGTTAATGGTGAAAACTAGCTGTGCAGTACCCCGTGCACCTACCAGTGACGAAAACTACCACCTACCCAGAGACAAACCAGGGCAACAAAATCCCAGCCGACTCCAAGGGTGGCCCAGTACCGAGCAGTAAAGGACACAGCGGAGGTAAAACCCAAGGCGACTTGTGGAAGGTGGCCCCAAGCCCCAAGGGCAGTACTTACAGGGCACCTAGGGAAGATAGCCCTAGGCACATGCAGCTCGAGTACTGTGGAATCTTACTCCTGGCTCACACCCCGCCGGTAGAGACAGTCCACACCACAAGGCACAGAACTGAAACAAAAACCGGAGCCAGAGGCACTCGACCAGCCAGTAATACCATCAGCCAAGAACTACCAGTTGGATCGCCGGCGTGGAGGGTCTGGGGCTCCCCCTTCCCCCTCTCGGGGAGGGGGGTTGCGCAGACAGTGGCGCGGCGACGTGATGACGTCATGCTAGTTTGATAATTTTGTTTGGGGAGTTCTGTCCACTCGTTCGGCTTTCGGTAGCAATAATTTCACCAGAATAGGGGTTTGTTTTGGGGCGCCTACCTTTACCTTTCTGGGTGCCTGTCCCGGTCGATGGCAGACATAGAATACTCCCAGTCACAAGGAGGTTTCTATAGGCCATTGCTCCTCGTGCCTCTCTGAGGGGGCCAGGTTCTGGCTCGTGGTCCCCGGTAGGCAAGAACTCCTTGTACTTTGACTGATGCCAGAAAGTTATACATATCCATTCAGCCTGGATAGCTCCGGGGAACGACGGGGCTCCCCCCAGAAAAAACCAGCGTTGAATGTAATGAAACCCCATTTTCTGGGTGAGACCCGGAGGCTCCCCGGAGCCCATATCCATATAGGATATCCAGGCTGATATGGATATATTAGACTTTGGCATCAATGTGACTGGAGTTCTAGGTCTTCCAGGGACCACGAGCCAGAACCTGGCCCCCTCAGAGAGGCACGAGGAGCTATGGCCTATAGAAACCCCCAAGTGGTTGGAAGCATTCTATGTCTGAAGGTCTGGGTCAGGCACCCAGAAAGGTAAGCACCCCAAAACAAACCCCCCTATTCTGGTTATGAAATTACTACTGAAAGCCGAACTAGTGGACAGAACTCCACAAATGAAAATTACCCCAAGAACTCAGTAGAAGAACTACCTGAAGCGACCAGCCCCAAAGAGCCACGGACTGCAGAGGCCCAAGGGTTGAGACAATGAACCAAAGGGATAGCAGTCCAAATGGAGCCGAATCACAGAGACCCCCCTGAGGCAACCGAATTTGTTGCCGCAACGCCTGCCACACTGCTGCAAACTCCCGCACTATGCTGTGAGCCCAACAGAAAAACGAAATTCAATGCCCCTGGTAGGCCTGGTGAGCGGTGATTACAAAACCCCAGCCAAGAGACGAGACATCCGTGCAAGGGAAAGGGGAAAATGCTATGGTACTGAACCCTGAAAAACCCAAAGAGGAAGCCGGAGATACTGCAACCGGTGCAAGGACCCAGGAGGCCGAACTCGGTGATCGCGAGAGCAGTGAAAGGGACTGCCCCGAAGATACCAGAACAGCCTTTAAAGCCAAACCCTACCCAGCGGGAAAACCAGCAAGGCACAGTTCAGTCTCCTGCACAACTGCTCGAGCAACCGCCCAGTGACCCAGGTTTCCTTCAAATACAAGGGGATCAAAACTTTGTAGCCAGAACAAAGCCCCAGGAGGCAGACAAATGGATGCAGTCCAAGAATCGCACATGAGGCCCAGCCAAGTCTGAACCTGGGACGAAACCAGATGGGGCTTCCGCCAATTCACCAGGAACCTGAACCTGGCAAGCTGGGAAAGAACCACTTCCCTGGTGAGCAGACATGCAGACTGGATGGGAGCTTATACCAACTGGAGGTAGGCCAGAACTCTAACAACTAGCAGACGAAGACGGGCCACCATTACCCTGGTTAAACGCGTATATACGCGAGGTGCCAGATTCAGACAGAACGGAAGGGAACGAAAGCAGTGAGCCTGATACCCAACCACGAAACCTAACCAATCCCTGAACCCTGGATGAATAGGAATGTGCCAATAGGTGTTCTCACGGTCCAGAGAAATAAATCATCCAAGTGCCCGGGTTGAGAAGCTGGACCTGGGACAACGTAGTCATCTAAAAGAAGGGGCAAGGAATCCAACAGTTCAGACGGGACAAGTCCAGAATTAACCGAAGATGCGCACAGTCTTGTTTTAGAGCAGAAAACAAGCAAGAAACCCCCTTGAGGGACGAAGTCGTTTTGACCACGCCCATGCGAGTCCTATCCAAGATGATCCAACAGAGAGACAGGAAAGAAGTCTGCCCTGCCAGCCCTGAACCCCCAACAGGAGGAGTCACACAATGCCACTAAAGACCGGAAGAGACGATGCAAAAAGCCCACAAATCGTGGGACCAAGCGTGGGCAAACAGAGCCAGCCTCCCCTCATCACCCCATCAATGGGGCAATCCTCGAAAGGGCCAACACAACTCCGAGAAGCTGACTTCCGCACAGAGCAACCACCACACTGACCAGACGAAGAAGGCCCTGGAGGACATACCGGCTCCGAAACTGCCACCAAAGGCCCAACTTGACCTACAGAAATCTGAGCACTGGCATGACTACCCCGGGAGGAGTGAGAACACCCAGTCCTGAGCACCAACAAAAATGAAATAACGCGGTAACTTGTAGAAGCTGCCAACAGAAACTGAGCAACACAGTCCTCCGGAAAGAGCAGGGGACAGAACAGAGACGAAGACTGCAAAGCCAGGGCCTAAGCTGAATCTAGAGATAGTGAGGATGGCTTGCAGAAACGTTAGTTGAGAGGTAAAAAATATAGACACCGTCTCTCGAAGGATCAGCGCAACAGCAGGGCAGCCTACGCCTCGGCAGCCGAAACCAAAACCCCTGTCGAAGGCCTTCCCACTTAACGCCTCCACATTCTCCAAAAGCCAGCCTGGAACAGCTCTTGAAGGCCGGCATGGCCGAGTAAGCTGGACAGAAGGGGGCCCACTGGCCAGATCCAGAGGCTTCGGCAGGAAGACCGAACTCGAATGCCTCCCCCGTCGCTACACCAGAAAGGGCATCCCCCGAGACCGCCCGAGTCTCAAGACCATCTAAACCCTGCTCCAACTCTGAAACCCTCAGATTTTTCTGGGCCTTAAGCAGGGGGTAGGGGGACCACAATGAACCACAACAGGGAAAGGACGAGGGGGCGCGGTCTGAACGAAAGTCGAAGCGACCCCCCATGTCCAGGTCCCTATAGGCAAAACGGGGCAGCCACGGGGCATCTGGGTGAGCAACCAACCTAGTGTGTTGCAACAACCTAAAGCGCACATGCAACGCTTGCCCCGCCTGAACTCTTAGAACATCATCCTTAAATTGGGTAAACTGAGTCACTACCAAGAAGTGGTACTCAAAGGACTCCAGGTCGATAGTGTCACCGATCCAACAGGCAGCATGATGGAGGCAAAAACAGTGAGGGTCACCCTGAGACAAGGGGACTGAGCAACCCTCGAACTCGCACAAAGCGAGGGGGGGAAGACTGGGGACACATCCATCGGACCCACGCACCCCCCTTAGGGTTTACCATGCTCCTGAGTCGGAACTCACGCTCAAGGAATCCCAAGCAAGGTACTGCTAACTGGCGCCCAAAACTACCAATCAACAACCAACTGTCAAAGAAAACTACCAATCAAGGGACAAGCAAAGCAGACCCCCCTACAAGGCAAAAACAAAAACAAAACCCCGCAAGAGGACAACGTATCCCAAGAAACAAAGCCGGCCTCTTTGACTGGTGAAAACAAGCTGCATAGCACCCTGCACCTCATACCAGTGCAAACTGCCACTTACCCTAAGGTAAACAAGGGACACAAAACACCCAAGCACCCAAAGGGCAGCCAAAAAAACGAGCAGTGAAACAGCCCAACAGAGGCAGGAACCAAGGAACTTGTGGAAGGTAGCCCCAAGCCCAAAGGGCAGTACTTACAGGGCACTTAGGGAAGGTAACCCTAAGCGCATGCAGCCCGAGTACAGTGGTACCTCGGAATGCGAGTGTCCCTGTATGCGAGTTTTTCGGAATACGAGCAGGATTTCCTCGAAAAATATGTCTCGGAACGCGAGGGTTACCTCGGGACACGAGTTTGTTGTACAGGCCGTTGTTACGCGTACAGGCCGACCCCGCGCGTGGTGGTTCGGCGATCGTCGCCCCTCCACCCCTCCGCCCCTCAGTTTACCATTGTCTCGCGCCCAGTGACTACCCCACATCAATTCTTCTCACGGATTTTCAGTGTTTTGTTGGATTTTTGGTGATTTGACTATACAATTTCTTATTATATATCTCACCATGGGTCCCAAGAAAGCCAGTGGTAAGGATAAAGGCCAGAAAGCCCACGTGAAGATGACAATAGAGGAGAAACAAGAGATCATTCGGAAGCATGAGAACGGTACACGTGTTGTTGAACTTTGTAGGCAGTACAACAAAGCCACATCAACAATATGCACTATACTTAAGAAGAAAAATGAGATTATGAGTGCTAAAGTGGCAAAAGGAGTCAGAACAATAACGAAACAAAGACCACAAATACTTGAAGTGGAAAAGTTGTTATTAATTTGGATACACGACAAGTAGTTAAGGGGTGACAGTGTTTCGGAGGCCATTATTTGTGAGAAAGCCAGGGTTTGGACAGATTTGTGGTGAGGAAATTGAGCAGTGAGCCTCAACCAGGACCTAGTGGCACTCAGATAAAACGTCCCAGGGAGAGCACACCAGAAAGGTCTTCACTGCCTGATGTGATAATGGAAGGGGACTCCCCTTCCAAACAGTAACTCCTCTCCTCCTCCCCCCTCCTCACCATCTTCCATACGCCTACAGCATTCAACAGCAAGGTAAGTAATAACTTGAACATAGTTTTGTAGGTTTATTTAGATGAATTAGGTTGACCAGACCACACACTAGAAATTGAAGGGACGACGACGTTTCGGTCCGTCCTGGACCATTCATCCTGGAAACGTCGTCGTCCCTTCAATTTCTAGTGTGTGGTCTGGTCAACATACTTCAGCCACGTTATTGTGACTCATCGCCTGCACATGAATTAGGTATAAAAATTTAGTTTGATGTGGGGTTTTGGGGGAAGTCAGGAATGGATTAATTCATTTCCCTTTATTTCTTATGGGGAAATTAGCTTCGGAATACGAGTTTTTGGAATGCGAGGCGTCTCCAGGAACCAATTAAACTCTTAAACTGAGGTATGCCTGTAATATAAAATAACTCCTGGTTCTTGCACCCCCTGGAAGACAGCCATCACACTTGCAACATAATGCTGAAAGACCACTGGAGCCAGAGCACACGATCTCCACCTCTAGCCTTAGCCTTAGAAATGATGGGTGGATAGCCGGCGTGGGGGGTCTGGGGGCTCCACCTTTCCACTCCCGGGAAGGTGGGAGCTGCGCAGACAGCGTTTCGGCGACGTGTGACGTCATGCTCGTTTCTTTTAGGGAAGTTCTATCCACTTGTTCGGCTTTTGTAGCAATATTTTCACCAGAATAGGGGTTTGTTTTGGGATGCTTACCTTTCTGGGTGATAGACCCGGTCAATGGCAGACATAGAATGGTTCCAACCACACGGGGGATTTCTATAGGCCATTGCTCCCCATGAGTCTCTGAGTGGGGCCAGGTTCTGGCTCATGGTCCTCGGTAGGCCCACAGAACTCCATACACATGACTGATGCCAAAGTCTGACATTACCATATCAGGCTAGTAAGCTCCAAGGAGCCAATGGGGCTCCCCACAGAAAAGGCTTTTGACAGAGTTCCACATAAGAGGTTGTTCTGGAAACTGGAACATTTTGGAGGGGAGAAAGGTAAACTTCTAACATGGATGAATAATTTCCTGATAGAAAAATGAGGGCCGTAATCAGAGGCAATGTATCGGATTGGAGGAATGTCGCAAGTGGAGTACCACAGGGTTCAGTTCTTGCACCGGTAATGTTTATTGTTTACATAAACGATCTACCAGATGGAATACAGAATTATATGAACATGTTTGCTGATGATGCTAAGATAATAGGAGAGATAAGAAACTTAAATGGTTGTCATGCCCTTCAAGACCTGGACAAAATAAGTATATGGAGCACCACATGGCAAATGGAATTTAATGTGAATAAATGCCACGTTATGGAATGTGGAATTGGAGAACATAGATCCCACACAACCTATAAATTATGTGAGAAATCTTTAAAGAATTCTGACAAAGAAAGGGATCTAGGGGGTGGTTCTAGATAGAAAACTGTCACCTGAGGACCACATTAAGAACATTGTGCGAGGAGCCTATGCTACACTTTCTAACTTCAGAATTGCTTTTATATACATGGATGGAGAAATACTAAAGAAATTGTTCACGACTTTTGTTAGACCTAACTCTAGATTCTCTAGAGTGGAGTACTGCTGCACAATGACAGCCCCTTTCAAAGCTGGAGAAATTGCTGACCTGGAGAGCGTGCAGAGATCCTTTACTGCTAGAATCCACTCAGTAAAAAATCTAAACTATTGGGACCGACTAAAGAGCCTAAATCTGTACTCCCTTGAGCGCAGGCGGGAGAGATACATAATAATTTACACGTAGAAAATATTAGAGGGGCTGGTCCCAAACCTGCACACAGAAATAACATCACATGAGACCAGAAGATATGGCAGGATGTGCAGAATACCCCCATTGAAAAGCAGAGGTGCAACAGGTACTCTGAGAGAGAACTCTATCAACATCAGAGGTCCGAGACTTTTCAACACGCTTGCTATACATCAAATCAAATCAAATCAAATCAAATCAAATCAAATCAAACGTTTATTTAGGTAAGGTACATACATACAAAAGATTTTACAAAGAGTGATGGATTTATAGATAGGGCTAGTACATACAATGCCTAAAGTCACTATTACGCAAAGCGTTTCGGGCATGAAAAACTTAAATGACTAAAGCTTAATACTAATTGAGCATAAAGAATAAAATGAAAACATGGAATGAAAACATACCTGAAAAAGCAGCACAAATACAATTCTGTCGACAAACAGCGCTCTTTAAAAAAACAGACATTGGTTGACAATAGAGGGGTAAGGTAGGTTACAGGGAATTTATTAGGTATAGCTTCGTTTTTATCTTAAACTAGTTGAGAGGGGTACAGTCTTTAACATGGTTGGGAAGGTCATTCCACATTCTGGGTCCCTTGATTTGTAGAGCATTTCTAGTTTGATTAAGTCGTACTCTAGGAATATCAAAACTGTATTTATTTCTGGTGTGGTGCTCATGGGTTCTGTTACAACCTTCTATGAAGCTTTTGAGATCAGGATTGGCATTACAGTTTAGCGTTTTATATACGTATAATACACATGAGAGAATGTGCAGTGACTTAATGTCTAACATATTCAGAGATTTAAGTAGGGGTACCGAGTGATGTCTGGGGCCAGAGTTGGATATTGTCCTAATAGCAGCTTTGTGTTGAGTAATTAGAGAACGTAAATGATTTTGGGTAGTAGAACCCCAAGCACAAATACCATAGTTGAGATATGGATAGATGAGGGAGTAATAGAGAGGGCAATAAGGGGCATAACTGGCAAACCCCTCACAGTGTTCAAGAGAGAACTGGATAAGCACCTCCAAAGGATACCTGATCAACCAAGTTGTGACTCATATGTCAGGCTGCGAGCAGCCGCATCCAACAGCCTGGTTGATCAGTCCAGCAACCAGGAGGCCTGGTCGACGACCGGGGCGCGGGGACGCTAAGCCCCGGAAGCACCTCAAGGTAAGGTGACCAAAGGCACCTCAAGGTAAGGTGACCAAAGGTGGAATATGCAGCGTGTGTATATTTCCATGTGTATATTCCAATATACACATGGAAAATCCTGGAGGGTCAGGTCCCAAATCTACACAGTGAAACAACAACGTACTGGAGTGAACGATATGGAAGAAAATGCAAGATTGAACCAGTGAAGAGCAGAGGTGCCATAGGCACAATCAGAGAGCACTGTATAAACATCAGAGGTCCACGGTTGTTCAACGTCCTCCCAGCGACTATAAGAAATATTGCTGAAACAACCGTGGACATCTTCAAGAGAAAACTGGACTGTTTTCTAAGAGATGTTCCGGATCAGCCGGGCTGTGGTGGGTATGTGGCCCTGTGGGCCGCTCCAAGCAACAGCCTGGTTGACCAAACTCTCACAAGTCGAGCCTGGCCTCGGGCCGGGCTTGGGGAGTAGAAGAACTCCCAGAACCCCATCAAGCAGGTATCAAGCAGGTATCAAGCGGTTGTATGGTGCCCATATCTTAACACTTTCGCACTCTCGGCGCTCAAAAAAAAACAATACCCCAGATGCTTTCAGCACTTCGCGCGCCTACGCGGTAAGACCGAAAAAGTGTACACTCTTTTGACTGTCCTGACAATAATTGAAGGCGCACGTATTTAAATTTGGTATCACTGTGTTCGCAATGAAATTGTCTATAAGAGCATAACTATAAAATGCCGCCCAAGCATAAGGAGTATCAACACCAAATAAAAAACTATGCAGATCACTCGCCGAGAGCGCCAAACAGCAACAAAATGTTTCCACTCTCTTAATGGTTGCGAAGCCTACAGTTGTCCTACATCGCTAATTTTGGTATCATTGGAATCGCAATAAAATTCTCTACACGGACATATGCATATGAATGTTTAATATAGGTAATTGCCCACCCGCAAGAGTGTGTGAAGTGGAGAGTAGTTAGCCGCGAGCGCACTGGCGAAAACACAGGGGGGAAATCATGCTTGGAAAGTTTATACATTTATACGTTTCCTGACCCTACTTTTCTATGTACGTATTTCTTTTTTATACCAATGTGTTCGCAATAAAATTTTCTATAAGATGAAATGTATAACAATTGTACAAAGCATGTGTAAGAGAAGCGCCAAATATAGAACCACGTCGCTCAGTATGCGTTCGCGGCAGAAACGAACGCATTGTTTTCGTTCGTTTGATGTTTGTCATGTTTATACTTGTTGAAACATTTTATAATTTGTATGACAGTGATCGCAGTAAAATTCCCTACACAGACATATACATAACACATACAAATATTTCCCACGTGTTGGATATATCAACGGCTAAAGGGAACCCACTGCCACATGCCTGCCACACCCAGAGCCACGCCCGCCACACCCCCAAACATACTGTGTGTTTTTTTTTTTTACTCATACTTTACTCTTTACTTTTTTTACTTTACTCTTTTTTTTTTACCCACTTCACGTAATTGTTCTGTTAGGCTTACCGAGTTATAGTAGTTATCCATATACAAATGATAACCCTTGTTGACTAGGGGCGCCATCAACCCCATCACGGTTTCCACTGTCGTTTTTCCAATTACACAATACACATCAAATTTATATATGTAGCCTGATTTCCCTTCGGCCAACATATAAAATTTTACACCATATTTATCAGGCTTGTTGGGATTGTAGACCTTGAAAGAGAGGCGGCCGCGCCATCCCATTGTACCCTCATCGAGACTCAATTCTTTTTTGGGGATATATACAGATTCAAATTTTTCTGAAAATTTTCGGTGAGGGAGAACGGGAATTTCATGGAGAAAAATCTGAGAGTATCCCCATCCATTTCGGTTAGAAAATGGAATTTATAGAAATATTTTTTCGATGGACTACAGGCGTAGTCTGTTATGCGGAAACGTAAGAAAATACGGTGACGACTCATGGATAATCTAATGCGCGAAAGTGTTAAGAAGCACATCAACAAACTGGAAAAGATGCAAAGACATGCCTCTAAGTGGCTCCCAGAACTGATGGACAAGAGCTACGAGGAGAGGTTAGAGGCATTAACCCTCAAACTGCTAGGGGTCCAAATGGCTTTAACATCCACAGGCGCAACAACAACAAAAAATTCAAAAAAAATTATTTATCTTTTTAATCTCTTTATTTGTGTTTTCTGAGCATGGGAAAAATAATAAAAAAATATACTTACCAATGCTGTAAATGAGCCGAGAAGATAAGCGATGACGTCACACCTGATCTTTGCTGGACAGCTGTGCGCCCAGGGTGAGTCAGGCGCGACGGAGGAAAAACCCGAGTTGCCGCAAATTTATTTTTGCGTTTTTATTTACATTATCTATGGCGTATTTTACACCCATTTTTTCACTGGTGTGGTTCAATATGTTCTCACATGAAGATTTATAAACATAAAACTGTTGTCAATGTATATTGTATCCACATATTAGTGTCACAAGTATTTGCACAAAAATGTCTTATTTCACAATAAAATATACAATTTCTTATGATTTATTTCCACTATATACACTCACTTATTCTGTATTTACATGTTTTGGCACCAGTCTTGGACATTTAGAAGTCATCAAGACTGTGATACTCGTTGAAACATCGGACATGGCACAGAGGGACCTGACACGCTGTGCACCAAGTCATCACCATTTTCTTTTGTGTTCTCTCTTGGTTGTTGACCAGCATACTACACACGCACGCTGGCCTACTGCACGCTTTCCAGTTGGTGGTAAAAACCTGAGATTGTGTGTCATAAAGGCATCCCTGTAAGTGAGCCTGGGTGTTGGAGCATGGTGCAATACCGGGTTCAGAATGGGCCTCTGTACACCAGGAATTACTTTGCCAAACTTCTGTAGTAAATGTGTTACTACAGTAAAATTGAATCCACGAAAATTACGTTTACCACCTGTTTTGACAAGATACACATTGTAACTGTTCAGCATTGTTACGTCAACAAGGTGGAAAAACATTTTCTTGGTTCACTTCACTGTTTTCCGTACACACTCTACTGCCCTCCCCCCCCCCATCATATCACATTTATCCACCAAACGCATGTTGATGTTATGAGGAAACGCATGTTTAGAGGAAACACTATCTGGCTTATAGATTATTTCTCTGGTGGTTCTGTTCACCTTGCCACTGTCCAGCATTATTCCAGCGTGAATGGTGGTCAACATGTTCACTTCATGCCTGTCTTTCCACCGCACAAAGTATTCCACCTGTTTTTCTGAGCTCGCAATCACCTACCTGCATAGCACCTGGAAACACTGGCATTTCCCTTCGTTTTGCCTTCACTATGCCACACACTCCAATTCTATTATCAAGCAAGAACCTAGTTAGCAAGGGACTGGTATAATAGTTATCTGTGTATAATATGTGGCCCTTGTTCAGATATGGTGCAAGCAGTGACTTCACAACACTACCTGAGAAGCCATGTTGGTCATTAGCAGGAATGTCTACATTTGTACCCGTATACATTATCATGTGTAACACCATTCCTGTTTCACAGTCACAGAGTACAAAGAATTTTAATCCAAATCGGTGGCGTTTAGAGGAAATATACTGCTTGAAGGCAAGACGTCCTTTGAAAAGCACAAGGGATTCGTCAATCACAAGCTTCTGAGCTGGTACGTAGAAATCCCTGTACTTTCCGATAAGTTCATTCAGGACGTGCCTAACCTTACAAAGTCTATCATCATCATTCCAGTCTTCATCATTTGCAAAGTGAAGACACCTGAGGATTATCGCAAATCGGCCTCGAGACATATATTTGCCGAACATCGGTGTTGGAACAGTATGGTCTTTGCTCCAGTAATGGTCGATTACGTGTTTGACACAATGTTTCAACAACATACATAGTGCCGAAAACACATACATTTCACCTACAGTCGTATCTTTCCATCACTGAAAACGTGAATAATCGGATAACTCCTCCTCATCAATGAGATCAGTCGCATATGTTTCATGAACAAGATGTTCCATTAGCGGCTCATCAAAATATGCAGTAAAATAGTCCATTTCACACATATCTGCACCTTTATCAGGGAAAATGACTGTAATTCCAACATCCGAATTATCAAAAACAGGAATTTGTGGAACAAAATCCGTCCCATCACTCCACACAAAAACACCGGATGTCTTTCTAGAGCCAATAGCAGCACCACGGCGAGGAAACCGTGTACCAGGAGCTGAAGCAGGTCTAGGAACAGTAGGAGCGGGCAGGGACGGTGATGGAAAATTCCTCGATGTTGAGGGTCTTTGTTCATGTGGTGCCATGTGGTGCCGCATGGCTTGGCCAGATGCTGCTGACGCGACAAGTTGTTGCTTGGCAACACCACACACTCCACTTGCACTAGCGAAACTATTTTCCAATTCTAAGTCACTAAAACTGGAAAATGATTCACCTTCTTCAGACTCGTCGAGCAAAACATCAATATCTTGCAAGGGAGCACATGAACTGTGTGGTCTTGCACAAATTGGGGTTGAGTGAGGGCGAGGCATGGGCGAGATGCTAGGCCTAGCCCTGGTGGAGCCAGCATGTTCACACTCGTCGTCGGTCGTATCCACCTCTGAGGGCTGTGTGTAGTCATGATCAAAGTCTGAGTCGTCATTATCAGACTCATCACCATCCGGGAACAAATTACGATTAATTTCGTCCTCGGTCAGAGGTCGCGAGGAATGCCTCGTTGAGCGGGGTCGGTCGTTGGAACTTGATGCACTCGCCATGGTGTCTGCCGGGTAACTGAGGCCTGAACACAAAGGGGACCCACGCTGGATTTTTTTTCCCAGGCGGAGTTTGTTTATGGTCGGTCGAGGCTCGCCGATGACTACCCCTATCCCACGCGGGGCATTTAAATTATAGCGTTAGTCATGAAAGCATATATAAATAATGTGCGCGGTTTCGGTTTTGTCACTAATATCATTTATATATGATGTGCGCGGTTTAAGGGTTAAATATGCAAAAACTAGAAGATAGAAGAAAAAGAGGCGATTACAGGCGATTAGACACTAGGTACAAAATAGTAACAGGAATTGATAAAATCGATAGGGAAGATTTCCTGAGACCTGGAACTTCAAGAACAAGAGGTCATAGCCAGTCAATAAATTGAGGCCAGAGAGACTTGTTGACACCGGCACAATTGAGTCAACGAACTGGTGGGATAAGCGGCTAGCTCACCTAAGCGGGCTCTCCCTCCCCCCTTTTGGGGGAGGGGTGGGGTGCTAACAAATGGGTGTGTTAGTTGAATGTTGATTTGCTTGTTTGTTTGTTTTCTTTTAGGGCAGTTCTTTGGCTCTGTTTGGATGTAGGTTGCAATATTCACAAGTAGAGGGTTTGCATTGTTTTCCTACATTTCTCGGTGCTTTAAGCTTGAGACCAGGAGAAATGATGAAGCTAGCTCCTACCCAGAGGCAAAAAGAGGCACATGAAACACCCCAGCTGACTCCATGGGCGGGCAATCACCGAGCAGCAAAAGACCACGGCGGAGGTAGGTCCCAAGCAACTTGTGGAAGGGAACCCCCAAGCCACAAGGGCAATACTTACAGGGCACCTAAGGAAGATAACCTTAGGCGCATGCAGTTCGAGTACTGGTGAAATTATTCCTGACTCAAACACTACCAAGGGCAGGACCACACCACAAGACAGAGTCTGGAGCCAGAGTCGCACTAACCCCAGGTCTCACATCAGCCACAGAACTGAGGTGTGGATACCTAGCGTGGGGATCTGGGGCTCCCCTTCCCTGTCCCAGGAAGGGGGGAGCTGCACAGACAGCAGCACGGTGACAGTAGTGACGTCATGCTCGTTTGTCGTTTGAGGGAGTTCTGTCCAACAGTTTAGCTATCAGTAGCAATATTTTAACCAGACAGGTTTTGTTTTAGGGTGCCTACCTTACTGGGGTGCTTGACCCGGTCAATGGCATAGAAAGCCTCCAACCACATGGATGGTTTCCATTGGCCATTGCTCCTTTTGCCTCTCTGAGGGGGGCCAGGTTCTGGGTCATGGTCCCCGGTAGGCCTAAAGACTCCTTTCACTTTGACTGATGCCAGGGTCTAGTATATTCATATCAGCCCGGATAGCTCCAGGGAGCTGAAGGGGCTCCCCCCCAGAAAAGGATAAATATGCATGGTAAACCGTAAGTATTTTATCTATGGTATCTAGGATATTTAGGATATCTAATATGACTCTGATGAAGAACTTCGTTGAGAAAATTCAGGATATTAAGAAGAGTTACCTTAAAGAAATTACAATAAGCAGCTGTCAAGAAAATTTATGTTGTACTGAATAATATTATTCATGGGGAAAACTTTACCTAAGTCATTTAATTACAGTGCTTCTATTACCATTGAGGGAGATAATATTAGAAGTCTTTGAAATTTAGCATCTAGGCTAGGAACAGATACAGATTTATGTAACTTGATAAAGTACTGTATATAAAAAATCAGCGTTGAATGTAATGAAACGCCATTTTCTGGGTGAGACCCAGAGGCTCCCCGGAGTTTATCCAGGCTGATATGCTAATGTCTGACTTTGGCATCAGTCATGTGTATGGAGTTCTGTGGGCCTACTGGGGCACCACGAGCTAGAATCTGGCCCCCTCAGAGAGGCATGGGGAGCAATGGCCTATAGAATCCCCTGTGTGATTGGAAGCATTCTATGTCTGCCATTGACCGGGTCAGGCACCCAGAATGGTAAGTGTCCCAAAACAAGCCCCTATTATGGTGAAAATTGCTACCAAAACCCGAACAAGTGGATAGAACTCCCCAAAAAAGAAACGAGCAAACGAGCATGATGTCACACATCGCCGCGCCGCTGTCTGCGCAGCTCCCCTCTCCATGGGAGGGGGAAGGGGTAGCCCCAGACCCCCGCCCAGCTATCCACCCTTCAGTTCCGAGGCTGGATGTCAAAACACACGAAAACCGCCGACCAGGGGGATGGAGGGATGCCGGGGAGCCTCCGGGTCTCACCCAGAAAATGACTGTTTCATTACATTCAACACTGGTTTTCTGGGAGGAGCCCAGAAAACCAAACTAATTACCCACAAAGGAAGAGTAAAGGGACTGACCTGGGAGGCGGTCGCTGCTCACACCTCAACTCAAAGTTGAGACAACTGGCTGCAACCGCCGACCCAAAGTGACACGGACCCGACTAGGCCCACGAACGTTCACGAGATATCGAGCAGCCAGGACCCTGTTCGACCACCATAAGCCCCGCGCCCAAATGTCAGCCCAGGACATGTTACCTAAACCTGCAGCAAGAGCAGCGAACTTGAAAACGTCACAGGGCATGGGGATAGACCGCAGGCTAGCTAGCCGGAACAACCATGCGAAAGATCTGGGAGATCCGCACCCACGAACAGGGAAGAAGGGATACCGGAGCAACCCAAAGCGCATCCCCAGACACAGAGGCCGAGGCGCGCAAAATAACGGTGGAGGGCTGCAACCGGACACAAAACATGATGCACTCCTAGCCCGACCAACCAAGCATCAACAACTGGAGGACCCCTCCAGAAAGCAGCAGTCTCATTCTTTACCAGAAAAGAAGGACGCGGCTGCAGACGAACCAACCTATCGCCACGACCGAAGGAGCAGAAAACCCCTGCGCTGGAGGAGAGCATGAAGCTCTCTGACTAGACCCCTAGAGGCCAATGCCAACAGAAAAAGAGCCTCCAAGAAACAACCCTGGAACCGAAGGGGCCACAACAAACCAATGGAGAAGAAAAGAAAAAGAGAGCACTCTGTCCAATGACCAGGATAGCTTAGGCGGCACATGAGCAGGCCAGAGGTGAAACAATGCACTGAGAAAGTTTGCGAAATGGTACAGACATAACATCAATACCAAAAGCAAACTGAAGCAGCTCCGCCAGCGCTGCAGGATACTAGGCGACAGTATGGGACAAGATGACGGCACCGAACCTCCACAAGAGAAGAACAAGACCACGTCAACAAACGCAGCTTCCTAAGAATGGACAGAAGGAAAAGGAAGGACCACCAAAAAACACCACACTGCCGCCAAGAAGAAGCATGCAGGTGGGACACCAGCAACTAAGCCACCTGACCACCAACAGAAGGCCGTAGGCCTTCGACTCAAGGCAGAACCGAACCAGCCCCGCAATGGGCCAATCGAGCCTAGGAAGAGGCGGAGCCATGGGAAGATCTCGGGTGCGACCACGGAGCCAGCAGACTCGAGGCAGAACCGAACCAGCCCTGCCATGGGCCAATCGAGCCTAGGAAGAGGCGGAGCCGTGGCAAGATCTCTCACCACGGAACCAGCAGAGCCGGAAGCCCAAGCCGGCAAAGGAGGGGATGGAACGTCTGCAGTACAGAAAACAACCCTGGTTGATACCTGGTTGATGGGGTTCTGGGAGTTCTTCTACTCCCCAAGCCCGGCCCGAGGCCAGGCTTGACTTGTGAGAGTTTGGTCCACTAGGCTGTTGCTTGGAGCAGGCCCGCAGTGAGTGCCCAACCCAATGCCAGTGAGCCCGCTAGGAGACCAGAGACATCGGTTCCGACGTGAGATGCTAGAGAAGTGACACCACGAGACCGGGAAAATGCCAACAGGCAGGATAAGCCAAGAAACCAGGAACCCAAACCTGGCAACATAGGAGAGCCAAAAGGCACAAATAAAACACACAACAATGTGTAGGATAAAATGAGAAAACGGAAAAACACAAGAAAAAGACCAGAAGAACAGCCCCTGCACCAACGACCAGGGACATAAGCGTAGAAGGAAGATGAAGAACGAAGAAGGCAAGTAGCAAACGGAATGAAAGGGACACGACCAACAACACACAGAGCCGCCGGTCATGTCCCAACAAGCTACGCCAACAACACACAGAGGTGCATGACACATCCCAACACAAGACTAAACAGAAAAAGGCGCAAAGGTATGCCACCAGATCAGTACCCGAAGCAAGAAGTACAAGCTACGAGGACATGATTACCACATTCAAGATTCTCAAAGGAATTTGATAGGGTAGAGAAAGATCGACTAAGGGACCCCAGGGGCACACGCACCAGGGGGACATCTTCGGAATGAGAGCTCAAAGGAGCCATAAAGACGTTGGAAAGAAGTAGGTGCCAGAATAGTAGGAACGCATGAGGAAGCAATGTGGTGAAGGATGACACCACACACAACCTCAAGCATAGAAATGAAAGAGCCCAGCAGACTCCGGAACCCGCACATTAGCGATTGACAGGTGAGAAGCGGGACTAAAAACCCAGAGCCCCACTCCTGCAAACACAACGAGCGAAGTACAACTACATAAGTACAGAGAATCCAACGTATATGGAAGGGCTAAGCCAGGCACTGCAAGAAGGGCAAGGAATGAGTGACCAGGTAAGACCATGAAAAAAATGGGGCCGTGACCCTCCTTGCAACAATGAACACAGAGGAACAAGGAAGGCCCCAGGAAGAAGTATGGAAGGGCCAAACAAAATGCCATAACCAATCCCCAACACACATCCACAGTATGAAAACTGCAGCAAAATGTCACCTCATAACATCTTCATCACAGTTACATTTACCCAAAACATATACCCCCCACCATTGTACCTCGGAACCTGGTGGAGGTGGGGCCCCTTGCTGGACTCGAGCATGGGTTGGACCTGCATAAGAGTGGGACTGGATGGGTATAAATAGGAGCTGCCTCTTATGGCCCAATAGGCCTGCTGCAGTCACCTAGCTGTGTCCTGATGTTCTTATATTCGTAACCAAAAACCACGAATCAGCGCCTGGCCGAAAGAGACGTCAGACCGCATAAACTCACCTGCAGAACGTAGGCACGAATGTGCCACGACACAACATAGCCAAGAAGATGCTGGGAGCAGCGCCTGTGGAAGAAGGCAAAGCAGCACATGCAGGAGAAGACTAGGGTAGAGGCGACTGGAGGAGCCCCTCACCCACATGCAGGGAAAAACCCAGCAGTCCTCCCCATAGCGGTAATCCAGAACACCCCCAGCAGCTATGGGGCACGGAATGGAGAATGGAGATGGAGCGAGAGGTGAAGCACCATGAGAGAAAAAGACGCAGAACACCAGCACACGTGCACACCACCCATATCAAAACAAACTACATAGCGCATGCGCAGGCAAGGATGCCAGATGCGGGTTGCTAGAAGCCGCGAGCTGAAGAAATAAAATCACGAATTTGACTATAAAACTAGACAAAATGTTATTGTCAATGATTGAGTCCCTGTACAGAGTACACAGGGAAGCTATGACCAGTAGCCGAAAAGAGTAATAAGTAGCGAAACATACATAGCATAACTCTGCATGTGGGCGACAGTCGCACCCAAGACCAAAAGTCATGCAGAACTCCAAGAAGAGTGGGAACATGACAGTGAAGGCCCGTCCCAAAAAGAAGGGTGGAGAAACTAAGAAAAGTACCCACCGAGATGACAGAACCTATGGATCCAAGGGACAAGGAACCGAACCAGGGAAGGGGTCGATGCCCAACAACTCGTACGGAGAGGGGGGAAGAAAAAACCCACTCCTCGTAACCGCAAGCCCCGCCCAGAGGGTAGAAAACCCCCAGCCGGGTCTAATGGAGCCCAAGACCCCCGAAGTTCAGCCCCTCTCCTAGACCCAGGAACCCACACGGTAGGTCCCGGGGCCGAGCTGTCCCCCCAAAGACCCAGCCTCACAAGAAAACAATTTTCTATCTTTTTAAGATAAAAATTAAGTACTACGTAATTAACTCAATGTAACCTACCTCACCCCTGAATGTCAACCCGTGTGTACGATTTTAAACAATGCTGTTGTTGACCAAATTGTATTTTTGCTTTTTTCTGCCATGTTTCCCCCCCCCCTTTTTCATTTTGTTCTTATATTTTCTCAACACAATTTATACTTTATTCTCAATTAGTATTAAGTTTTAGTCTTAGTGTTTTTCCTGCCCAAAACGCTTTGCGTATAGTGGCTTTAGGCATTATATGTACTAGCTCTATCTATAAATCCATCAACTTCTGTATCTCACCTTGTAAGTATGTACTTTACCTGAATAAATATTTGTATTTGTTTGTATTTTTTTTATAAAAAAGACCGGGGCAGGCAGACAAGTACTAAGGAAGGGAGCCCACTGGCAGACTCATACAACACGGCTGGAGGAACAGGCTCAAATGCCTCCGTCGCTACCCCGGAAGGGTAATTCCCCGAGACCGCCAGAGTCTCAAGACCACCTAAGCCCGATCCCGACTTCGAACCCACAGACAGTACGGATCTGGATGCAGGGAGGAATGGGGGGGGGGCAGGAGACCACAACAGGGGGAAAACAAGAGGGCGCGGTAGGAAACAAAACCGAAGCAACCAACACCCCCAAGCCCTGTTACACCAACTGAAACGGGGCAGCTTCAGGGCATCCAGGGAGCAAAGAACCTAGCGTGTCGCTCCACAGAAACGCAACGTGCAACGCCAGTGCTGCCTGTATCCGCATAGTGTGCATAAGACTGGGTAACCGAGTCATAAACAAGCAACAAAACTCATAGGACTCTGGGCCGATGGTGCCACTGACCCCACAGGCAGCAAATGGAGGCAAAGGCAGTGAGAGTCACCCCGAGACAAGGGGGACAGAGCAACCCTCGAACTTGCACAGAGCGAGGGGGGGGACTCCGGGTGTCACATCCATCGGACCCATGCGACCCCGTGGGAGTTCTCAGGATCCTGAGACGGAACTCATGCTCAGGGAAGCCCAGGCAGGGTACTGCTAACCAGCGCCCAAGTCTACCAAAACAACCTTTTAAGAACTGAACCCCTGGGACATGTACACTCACGGGGACCTAGCAGGGAAAACCACTGGAAGAAGGAAGAGTCCTCAATACACAGGGGGGCAAAAATCAAGGCAGACCCTCCACCAGGCAGACAAACAAAAAGAAAAAGAAAACCCTCGCAAGAGGACAGCGTACCCAGGAGGAACAGAGCCGGCTGCTATGATTGGTGAAAACAAGCTGTGCAGTTCCCTGCGCCCCTACCAGTGCAAACTGCCTCTCACCCTAAGGCAAACAAGGGAGACAGAACCCCCTAGTACACAAAGGGCAGCTGAAAACCAAGCAGTATACGGCCTGTCGTTATCGTGGAGATAATTTCGGCCTAGCAGAGGCAGAACCCAAGAAACTTGGGGAAGGTTGCCCAAAGCTCCAAGGGCAGTACTTACTGGGCACCTAGGGAAGGAAACCCTAGACACATGCAGCCCGAGTACTGGTGAATCACTCCCGGCTCACACACCACCTAGAGACAGTCACCACACACTAGGTACAGTGCTGAAATAACCACTAGAGCCGGAGCACACAACTGTTGCCCAGTCTCAGAACTGAAGCATCAGTCTCAGAACTGAAGGGTGGATAGCCGGGCAGGGGGTCTGGGGCTCCCCCTTCCTCCTCTCGGGGAGCGGGGGGAGCTGCGCAACCAGCGGCGCGGCGACATGTGACGTCATGTTCATTTGCTCGTTTCTTTTTGGGGAGTTCTATCCACTTGTTTGGCTTTTGGTAACAATTTTCACCAGAATAGGGGTATGTTTTGGGACGCTTACCTTTCTGGGTGCCTGATCCGGTCGATCGCAGATATAGAATGCTTCCAACTACATGAGGGTTTCTATAGGCCACTGCTCCCCATGCCTCTCCGAGGGGGCCAGGTTCTGGTTTGTGGTCCCCAGTAGGCCCACAGAACTTCATACACATGACTGATGCCAAAGTCTGACATTAGCATATCAGCCTGGATAAGCTCCGGGGAGCTGAAGGGGCTCCCCCAGAAATAATGAGAGAAATGTAACAAATATCAAACACCTATTCTGAATCTATGGTTAAGTAATAATGTTCACTTACTGTTTCATTTTCATTCATAAGAGCAATATTGTGGAGAACACAGGTAGCTTTCACAAATTTTCCACTAGCTTCTGCAGGCCCATCAATCATCTGCATCCGCCTGAATCTAGATTTGAAAACTGTCATCGCATTGGTAGTCAATTTGTGAGCTTCCTGGTGATTCTCGTTGTATAATGCCTCCTGATAACAAAATGATGAAAATAAAATAATATTTACCATAAAAAGCCTAGTCAAAGAAAACATTACTAAGCAAGTTAAAGGTACATTTTAACCCTTACTAGGCATTCCTGGCATGGCCTATGCTAGGAATGCCATGGACCTTTATGGACCTGGAAGATCTTAATGATGAGAAGAAATCTATTGTAAATACTGTACTTGAGAATTAATTCCAAAGAATTTCACATTTTCAACATATCTTCACCTCATTACAGCCAAACTAAAATGATTCTACATTTTCCCCCACCATCAGAAAGAAATGTTTTGTCATAGGAAGGAATTTTTTATATTTTTTCTTATGTGTACTAGGAAATTTACCTAATTTAGGACTGCTCAGTTAGAAGGATTAAATTGTATGAGTACTATATACAAACTGTCAAATTACTATTTCAAAAGAAGAACATTTATCATCTAAATTGTACAGCATAAAACTAACCTGGTATGACAACATTTGTGTCATGTGTGGAGTCATGAGGGCTGGTGCCAGGGGGTATACAGCAGGAGCAACCAAGTGTGTCTCTGCACTTGTAAGACTTTGAACCTTTAGCCAGGCCTCTGAATCCTATTAGTCAGTAGCAAAAAAACCAGGGTTGAATGTAATGAAACTCCATTTTCTGGGTGAGACCCGAGGACTCCTCGGAGCTATCCGGCTGATATGGATGTATAAGCTTTAGGCATCAGTCACTGTACATGGAGTTTTAGGCATACCGGGGACGAGCCAGAACCTGGCCCCCTTCAGAGAGGCATGAGCAATGGCCTATAGAGACACTTTATATATGGTTTAGAAGTATTCTATATCTGCCATCGACCAGGTTGGGCACCCAGAAAGATAGGCGCCCCCCATTCTGATGAAGAATTGCTACCAAATGCCGAACGAGAGGATAGAATTCTCCATGAAGAAAAAAGATAAAACGAGCATGACGTCATCTCGTTACCAATGCGCCGCCGTCTGTACAACGTCCCCCCCCTCCCTGGGAAGGGGAAGGGGGAGCCCCATACCACTGTCGGCTACCGGAGCCTGTCATGTCAGTTCTTAGGCTGGATGTCAAAACATGCGAAAAAAATGCCGAAGGGAGGGATGCCAGGGAGCCTCCGGCTGTCGTCCAGAAAATGGCGTTTCATTACATTCAACGCAGGTTTTCTGGGGGGAGCTCCTTCGGCTTCCCAGAGCTAACTACCCAAAAGCAAGGACAAAAGCGGGACCTGGTTGATACCTGGTTGATGGGGTTCTGGGAGTTCTTCTACTCCCCAAGCCCGGCCCGAGGCCAGGCTCGACTTGTGAGTCTGGTCCACCAGGCTGCTGCTTGGAGCGGCCCGCAGGGACCACATACCCACCACAGCCCGGCTGATCCGGAACTTCTCTTAGAAAACCGTCCAGTTTTCTCTTGAAGATGTCCACGGTTGTTCCGGCAATATTTCTTATAGTCGCTGGGAGGACGTTGAACAACCGTGGACCTCTGATGTTTATACAGTGCTCTCTGATTGTGCCTATGGCACCTCTGCTCTTCACTGGTTCAATCTTGCATTTTCTTCCATATCGTTCACTCCAGTACGTTGTTATTTTATCCGTGTAGATTTGGGACCTGACCCTCCAGTATTTTCCATGTGTATATTAAGGTATCTCTCTCGTCTCCTTTCTAGAGAGTACATTTGGAGAGCTTTGAAGACGATCCCAATAATTTAGGTGTTTTATCTCGTCTATGCGTGCCGTATATGTTCTCTGTATTCCCTCTATTTCAGCAATCTCTCCTGCTCTGAAGGGGAGAGTGAGTACTCGAGACAGGACAACACAGGTGACTTGAAGAGTACAACCATTGTGATGGGATCCCTGGATTTGAAAGTTCTCGTAATCCATCCGATCATTTTTCTGGCTGACGCGATACTTGCTTAGTTATGCTTCCTAAACGTTAGATCGTCGGACATCATTATTCCCAAATCCTTGACATGCTGTTTTTCTACTATGGGAAGATTAGATTGTGTTTTGTACCCTGTATTATGTTTCAGATCCTCATTTTTGCAGTACCTGAGTACCTGAAATTTATCACTGTTAAACATCATGTTATTTTCTGCTGCCCAATCGAAAACTTTGTTGACATCTGCTTGTAGTTTTTCAATGTCTTCAGCAGAGGTGAGGTAATTTTCATGCTGATTTTTGTGTCATCTGCAAAGGACGACACGAAGCTGTGACGTGTATTTTTGTCTATATCAGATATGAGAATAAGGAACAGTAGCGGTGCAAGGACTGTACCTTGAGGTACAGAGCTTTTAACATCGCTTGGACTCGATTTTATCTGATTGACTGTGTTATGATCTCAGCCTACAGGAGAAACGAGTCTCCCTCCTTGAGAGTTATTCGTCAAGCCTGACCTGATTAGAAGGTCTAGCGAATATTGAAGTGATAACGCATATGTAAAATAGTTGCTTGGATATGTATAACAGTTTGAGATCATGGGCAATGAAGAAGAACACAGATAAATGACTGGCGAGGAGATGTGGACATTTTGCTGGAGGTGTGAGGCTCGCTTCCGGAGGACCTTGACCTCACTTGAGTGCCAGACATCGCAGGGGGAAGCCGCGCTCCATTTGAGCTCCCGCCAGAAGGGAACCCCTAGTGATATATCTCGAAGAGAAGAGAAGTGTGTAGACGTGCCAGCTGTGGAACCGAGCTGGGAACGTTGTGGTATCAAGTCCTGGTCGACGAGTAGAGTTTAATAAGCTACTCAGAGGCATTTTCGTGGGCTGTGTGGAGCGCCCTGACCAGACGCCGTCAGAGGAAAAGCGCCCTCGATCAGTTAATCTGTGGTAAGCACGATATACGCCAGTTCATAGTGATCACTTGTAGTTGGTCGTGTGCCCAGCGACGGTAGCAATGTTTATTTATAAGTTAGACATGTTTTAATAAGGCAGAAAGCCTGAAATAGGAGAGTGAAGAGGGAGGAGCACGGAGCGACGTCCGCCCCCTCTTAGCGCTGGCGGACGACTGAGGGAGCCTGGCTCTTGACGGAGGAAGACCCTCCCAGCGAGTGAGGACCACCGCCAGGCGAGGTGGAGTATGGACCCGCCCAAAACGGGGGAGTCCACTCTCACTGTATGTAGAGAACAGATAGAGGTTTGAGGCAAGCATATTGTGTGGTTATTTTTGTTTATGTGTTAAAGGGGAACATTTTATTGGAGTGTCGATGGGTTGCAGGTTTGTCTTTTGGGGAAGAAGTTGCTGAGAACTTCGAAGCCAGCAGATGAAGTAGTTGATGAGACTCCAAGGTAGTGGAGCAGAGGACCTCGAGCTGTGAGGAGAAGCAGCAGTGAAGAGGAGTGTCACGTGCTTCTGTAGAGGTGGAGAAGCACCATAGTTGCTCGGGGAAACTTCATGGTGTAGCAGCCAAGAGAGCTGTGGAGGACCCTAGCAGAAGGGTGAAGCACCGTAGTTGCTCAAGGAAACTTCATGATAGCAGCCTGGAGGAGCTGCAGAGGATCCTGGTAGTGAAGCCCGGGAGAACCTAAGGATATTAGGGTAGTGAACTTCCAGAGGTGGAAGGGGAAGTTCTGGTGGATTACTTATAGGGAGTTGATAGTGTTTGGTTGTCATTAGCGTGCAAGACGCAGTGAGAGGTGAGTGACTGTTGGCATTCTTATGTCAAGGAGTTTTTTTATACTGAAGTATCAATGAACATTTATACTGGTATATGTTATTGCATTCAAATGCTGATTTTCTATATATATATGTTATCTTGCTGATGGTGCAACAGTGTATGTAGGCTTGATCAACTTGAGGAGGTTGATAGTATCAGGTGGTGAACCAGGAGATAGGATACCACTTGATAAGCTGATAATAGAGTTCTGATGGTGTTGGAGTGCAACCTGATTGTGATATTATAGAGTATAGGATTCATTATTATTATATGTGTGTATGTATCGTGTATGTGCTTTGTCCAGTAAATGTGTCACAATTTGCTGGTGTTTGCCCTTGTCCTAGTGAGGCTTCCCAGGAGGTAGTAAAGAAGGAGAGAGAGAGAGAAAGAACCAAGAACCACTGCCGTGGACAGGGTAGGAGGTAATACTAGTAAGTCATAGGGGATTGAGGAGATCATATCTCAAAAATAAGAGAGTGGGGAGTCACAGCGGCTCGAGTGGGTGTGTGCACGTGACAACGAGGCTAAGTGTTGGAGCCGCATCCCCTAAACGTGTGACGTTGAGCCCCTCTCCAAGAGCCAGAAGCGCCAAGGGTGATCTCCTAGTATAAGCACTCTGCCGAGTTGTGGGTTGGGTTGTCCATAGAGAAGGATCAACGACGACAACACCAACCAACCCACAGTCTATAATAACTGTTACTCTTTGTGTTCTGTTCGACAGGAAATTGAGTATCCAGCGTCCTACTTTTCCAGTTATTCCCATTAACCTCATTTTGTGAGCTATCACCCCATGGTCACATTTGTCGAACGCATTTGCAAAGTCTGTGTATACAACATCGGCATTTTGCTTTTCTTCTAGGGCTTCTGTGATTTTGTCATTGTGGTTCAGTAACTGTGACAGACATGATCTTCCCGCTCTAAATCCATGTTGTCCTGGATTGTGCAATTCATTGTTTTCCATAAAACTAGAAATTTGATTCCTAATCACTCTTTCAAACACTTTTATTATGTATGATGTTAGTGCAACTGGCCTATAATTTTTTGCCAAGGCTTTACTCCCCCCCCTTGTGCAACGGAGCTATATCTGCAGATTTAAGTGCTGCTGGTATCTCCCCTGTATCCAGGCTCTTTCTCCATATTACACTGAGTGCTCTCGCTACTGGTACTTTACATTTCTTTATGAATATTGAATTCCATGAGTCAGGCCCAGGAGCTGAGTGCATAGGCATATTGTCAATTTCTTTTGTCCCTCCCGGGACAAACCCGGGAGGCGGAAACCACTTGCCTGAAACCTGAAAGCAAGACAACTGGCAACACCAAACAACCCCGCGGATGACCCGGGAGACCTGAACAGGGATGAAGGCAACCCAGGCAACTCAAAGCGCATCCAGGGCCACAGAGGCTGCGGCATGCAGGCAATGGCAGAGAGCAATAACCGGACACAAGAAGATGCACCCCCGGCCAAACCAACCAAGCATCAACAACCACAGGGACCCCTTTGGAAAACAGCCGGCCCAACCTCGCCAGAAAAGAGGAGACGGCTACAAACGAACAAACCGGACACCAGAACCCAAAGGAGCAGAAACCTCTGATAAACAATCCAGAACTGAAGAAGCCACAACAAACTGAGGGGTGAAAAAATAGCACCCAGGCCAAGACCAGGATGGCTCAGGCGATGCATGAGCCGGCTGGAGGTGAAACAATGCACGAGACAGCTTGCAAAACGGTGCAGAAGAAACATCAAAACCGAAGCAAGCCTTAGCTGCTCTGCCAGCGCCGCACAAGACAAGGCGACAGTATGTGGCAGAAGATGACAGTCCTGAGCAGCCATGAGAAAAATGACAAGACCACAGCAACAAAAGGTGCAGTAAACCTATGAAGAGACAAAAAGAAAAAAGTACCACCACCAGTAAACCACATACTGCCGCAAAGAAGAAGCACGCAGGTGGGACGCCAAGAACAAAGCCACCTGATCACCAAACAGATGGTGATAGACTCGAGTCAAAAGCACCAGACGCGAAGACTCGAGGAGAAGACCGAACCAGCCACGTAATGTACCAGACCGAGCATCTGAAAGAGGCGGAGACGTGGGAAAAACCTCTGGTTGCGGACACCGAGCAAGCAGCACCTGAACCAAGGCTACCAGGAACCAGACAGAACCTCCGCTAGGTCACCAGGAATCTAAAAGAATAAAAGACAGGAAAGAACCAAAACTCTGGCAAGCAGAAACACCCCATCCGGGAGGATTCCCCCCCCCCCTCCTGGACCGCCAAAGGACCAACAAGTCAGACACGGACGACAACTAGAAGAAGTTGCTTGCAGAAACTGCCTAACCGCAGACTCCACAAACAGCTAGAACAAATGGCAACAAAAACCGAAGAGCAAGGGCCCAGGCAGAAGCCAATGAGGAAACGAGTACCACTAGCCGACACGCGAGACGTAAAGCGAAAAATTGTGACACTGCATCCCACAGGAATGGCGGAAACAGATCCAACAGTGCAGACGATGCATGAGCCGCTGATTTATGGAAGAGGAGAACACTGGAGGACATGTACTGCACTAAAATACAAAGATTCAATACATAAAATAAATAAAAATAAAAGTCCGCAGCCAGGGCTGTAAACCCCTAGCTCCTCTCGTCCTAATGACAATGAACTGTAGGGGGCAGGAGTGGTTGATGCGAGATCTACCTACACCTGTCAACGTTTCAACAGATCAGCTTGTAATATAAGACAAGGAGAAGATGAAATAACACAGATCTATACCTGAACACTATCACTGTGCAGGATCAGGGATCCGAACACATACACAGTCTTGCCTAGCACTAATATTAGTACAGCCAATATGCACACTAATAAATGCCAGGCGTATAAGGAATGAAGTAAGCAAATATGCAATTAAAAAACTGTAAAGATGGCCCAAATATCGTTAACTAGGGACAAGAATGTACATTAGAGATAATAAAGTAATATGACGTAGGCAGCAAGTGGAAACATAATGTATAAGAACTATTACATATACAGTATGATATCAAGGTAAATAAAAGGGGCTAGGCAGGCAGTGAATAACTGTCAATGAATGAGTGTCCAAAGTGCAATGAATGACTGTCAATGAACGATTGTCCAGCCAAGAAAAGATTCAGTCACTGAACGAAAATCGGGGCTAAGCCCCACAGTGTAATGAAGAACAATAAATATGGACATAGGAAGGTTACATTAAGAAAATGTATCCTAATGTGCCTTGTAATCTTTGTCATTATAGTGCATTGCCATTAGTGTGTATTAACTGTATTGCCATTAGTGTGTATTAACATTAGTGTGTTCATTGTGTCAATATTTTGTACTTAAATTTATCTGTTAGATCAGGACCCACCTGAACGCCACACGCGCCAGAGGCCCTCTTATCCCAAGTTCTTTCCCAAGAGGCAGACAAGAGAAGCTCCAGCATATTTCAACAATATTAAGTATTGTAGTACAGGTTGATGATAGTGAGTGGTGTCCCAGAGAACATAAAGGTATAGTGCTTTTGAAAAATAGGTGAGATAACAGGAATGTGCCAAGGGAAGTGAAAAAATGGATGAGAAAAAGTTGCCCTAGTGTTTCCAGTGCAGAGAAGAACATTCAAGATGGCCGCCGGCAAGAGGAAATACAAAACAGAGCTTGATTTTGAGGGATTCAATGAAGAAAGCATTGATATTAGCAGTCTATACAACAAATTGGTAAAATTAGATACTATAGTGACCTCTCATGTAGAAATAATTAGTAAATTGAAAGAAAGTAATGACCATTTAAATAGCAAAGTTTTATGTCTTGAGGGTTTAGTGAAAGACTTGTGCAAGGATAAGAATCAATTGGAAACAAATTGCAAAGCCATGGAAGAAGAAAATAAACTCTTAAAAATAGCTATAGAAGAAGTTAAAGTAAATTTAAACATAAATGACTACAACAGGTTAGGTAAGGAAATTCAACAGGAGAAACAGCTTTTGTCAGAACAGATGGAGGAAGTTACACAGGGAATAGAACAGTGCAAGAAAGATATGCAACTCACCAATGCACAAGTGGCTAAGGAGAAGGAAAAAATTGAAGCAGTAAAGGAAGTCAAACACTGCAGCAACCAAAATAAAACAAACATTAGGCTGGAAGTGAGAAAGGAATTGGCATCTACCTTGGCTACCTTGAGGTGCTTCCGGGGCTTAGTGTCCCCGCGGCCTGGTCGTCGACCAGGCCTCCTGGTTGCTGGACTGATCAACCAGGCTGTTAGACGCGGCTGCTCGCAGCCTGACGTATGAGTCACAGCCTGGTTGATCAGGTATCCTTTGGAGGTGCTTATCCAGTTCTCTCTTGAACACTGTGAGGGGTTTGCCAGTTATGCCCCTTATGTGTAGTGGAAGCGTGTTGAACAGTCTCGGGCCTCTGATGTTGATAGAGTTCTCTCTCAGAGTACCTGTTGCACCTCTGCTTTTCAACGGGGGTATTCTGCACATCCTGCCATGTCTTCTGGTCTCATGTGGTGTTATTTCTGTGTGCAGGTTTGGGACCAGCCCCTCAATTATTTTCCACGTGAAAATTATTATGTATCTCTCCCGCCTGCGCTCAAGGGAGTACAGATTTAGGCTCTTTAGTCGGTCCCAGTAATTTAGATGTTTTACTGAGTGGATTCTAGCAGTAAAGGATCTCTGCACGCTCTCTAGGTCAGCAATTTCTCCAGCTTTGAAAGGGGCTGTCATTGTGCAGCAGTACTCCACTCTAGAGAGCACAAGCGTTTTGAAAAGTATCATCATCGGTATAGCATCTCTAGTGTGAAAAGTTCTTGTTATCCAACCTGTCATTTTTCTTGCAGTTGTGACGGCTACTTTATTGTGTTCTTTAAAGGTAAGGTCTTCCGACATGAGTACACCCAGGTCCTTTACATTGCCTTTTCGTTCTGTTATGATTTGCCTGCGTTTTGTACGTGGTTTCTGTTTTTATATTTTCAATTTTTCCGTAGCGCATGAGCTGAAACTTATCCTCGTTGAATACCATATTATTTTCTGTAGCCCATAGAAAGACCTGATCTACATCTGATTGGAGGTTTGCCGTGTCCTCTATGTTGCCAACTCTCATGAAAATCCTAGTGTCATCTGCAAAGGATGATACAGTGCTATAGGTTGTGTTCTGGTCTATGTCCGATATGAGGATGAGAAAAAGTACTGGAGCAAGCACAGTACCCTGGGGGACTGAGCTCTTCACGGTTGATGGGCTGGATTTTATTTTGTTGACTATTGCACATTGGGTTCTGTCAGTCAGAAAATTGTAGATCCATCTGCCTATTTTCCCGGTAATTCCTTTTGAACGCATTTTATGTGCAATAACACCATGGTCACATTTATCAAAAGCTTTTGCGAAATCTGTGTAAATTACATCAGCGTTTTGTTTGTCTTCCATAGCATCTAATGCCATATCATAGTGGTCCAGCAACTGCGACAGGCAAGAGCGCCCTGTTCTGAAACCATGTTGTCCGGGGTTATGGAGATGCTGTGATTCCATGTATTTTGTGATCTTACTTCTTAGCACTCTCTCAAAAAATTTTATGATGTGCGATGTTAGTGCTATCGGTCTGTAATTTTTTGCCTCTGCCTTATTTCCTCCTTTATGATCTGAAGATCCTCCTCTAATCTGAAGTTGGTGCAAAACTCAGTTGATCGGAGTAAGTCCCTGATAATTTTTGGTTGCAAAGAAAAAGAGATAACATCTAGGTCAGAAAGAGCTGTAGAAGAATCGAAAGTAGTAGATATAATTTTTGGCCTCGTGGAAGGTCTTACAACCACAGAGAATGTCTGCAACTACAGGAGAATAGGCAGATATGTAAAAGAGAAAGATCGACCTTTGAGGATCACCCTAAATGGTGTCAAACAGATGGAAGAAGTACTAAGGAATGCTAGAAAATTACAAAGTGATGAGGATGGGAGAGAGTGGTCATTAAGACGAGATCTTTCAAAAGAAGATAGAGAGAAGCTGAAACTGAACCTCGCCGAGGCAAAACTTTAAAATGAGAGCAGGAATGAAGAAGAAATCAATTCTTTTTTCTACAAAGTGATAGAGGTAGGCAGACCAGTAAAGTGGTACATAAAGGCAAACCAACAAAATCATTAGAGAGAGGGGGAGTGAAAAATAAGAAGAGGGGGAACAAGTTCCTGAAGATTGCATACACCAACATAGATGGAGTAAGAGTGAAGATACTGGAGTTAAGTGATGTAATACAGCTGCAGACACCAGATATTGTTGCACTCACTGAGACAAAACTTGAAGATGTTATTTTAAATGAGGTCATATTCCCAAGGGGCTACTCAATTTGGAGACGGGACAGATTAGGAAATTAGGAAAGGCGGTGGCGTTGCTGTGCTGGTGAAAGAACACCTAAAGGTGAACAAAATAATGACTGCCAATCCACAAGAAGTTGACATAATAGCACTAGAGATCTGCCATGAGGATGATAAACTAATGATCATAAATGCATATAGTTCACCGCTAAGTAGCACATGGTCAAAGGAGGAGCTAGATAGTAAACGAGAAGGTCTTATAACAATAATGAGAGAGATCATAGCGAGAGCGGATAACAATAGTTTATGACTGTTGATAGTCGGCGACTTCAACTTGAAATCCTTAGACTGGGAAGGATATGAAGCTAAAACAGAAGATTTTTGGACCTGTAAATTTGTAGACCTCATCCTGGAAACATTCTTGTATCAACATGTTAAACAAGCTATGAGGATGAGGGAAGGGGACGTTCCCTCCATGCTAGATTTGATATTTACCAGGAAGGAGGAAGAAATATTTGACATTCAGTACCTTCCTCCCTTGGGTAAAAGTGACCATGTCTTTTTGGGAATAGAGTATGCAATGTGTTATAATCTGGAAGAAAATAAGGGGGTTGAAGCAGTTGAAAAACCTGACTTCAGGAGTGGACATTATGGCGACCTTAGACATTTTTTTAGTGAGTATAATTAGACAGACTTATTGCAAGGCAAGGAAGTGAATGAGATGTATGTCAAGTTTTGTGAAATATATGATAAAGGCACAAATTTTTTTATACCAAAACAGAGATGCAGAACTAGGAAACAGGATTGGTTTAACAGAAATTGCGAAAGGGCCAGAGACCAAAAGACACAAAAATGTAATCAATACAGGAAGAGGCCAAGCCCCCAAACATACCAGCGATACAAAGATGCGAGAAACAACTACACGGTTGTAGACAATCTAAACCTAGCATGCAATGCCAGAGCTGCCAGCACCTGAAGCGAGTCATCCGTGGACTGGGTGAACAGAGTCACTAGCAAGCAACAACTCGCAGGACTCTGGGTCGAAGGTGTAACCGACCTAACAGGCAGCTGGACGGATGCATAATCAGTGAGAGTCACCCTGAGACAACGGGACAGAGCAACCCTCAAACTAACAAAAAGTGAGGGGGGGGGGAGGATTTGGGAGTCACATCCAACAGACCCACGCGTCCCCGTGGGGTTTCCCAGGGCCCTTAGCTTTTCAATTTCCACTAAGGGAAGCCCAGGCAGGGTAGTACTAACCGACTCCCAATTTTACCAAACTTCTAAGACTGCACCCCTGAGACGTGTACACTCACGGGAGCATAGCAGGGTACCACCAATGTAAATATAGAGGGTGTAACTCAAACCCAAGGGCAGACCACCCGCAATGGCAAGAAACAAAAAAAAAGTAAAAACCCTGCAAGAGGGCAGTGTACCCAAAGGATGCAGAACTGGCTGCTATGAGAGGTGAAAACTAGCTGTATAAATACCCTGCACCCCCCTACCAATGACAAATACTACTCCCTACCCAGCTACCCAGAGACAGACAGGCAGACAGAGCAAGAAAACCTCCCAGCTGCCTCTAAGGGCAGACAAGTACCGAGCAGTAAATGACGCAACAGAGGTAACTCCCAAGGCATCTTGTGGAAGGAAGCCATGAGCCTGAAGGGCAGTACTTACAGGGCATTTAGGGAAGGGAACCCTAAGCGCTTGCAGCCCGAGTACTTGTGAATATACTCCCAGCTCGCACACCACCGAAGCAAAAACAGAGAAGAAAAGCCGAAGCTGGAGGTACACGACCGAAGCCCACCGACATCAGCCAAGAACTGAAAGGCTCGGGGGGACTGGGGTTCCGCCTTCTCCTTCCTGGGGGAGGGAGGAGGGTTGTGCAGATGGCGGCGCATTGGTAACGAGATACGTCATGCATGTTTGATCGTTTGTCTTCATGGAGAGTTATATCCTCTCGTTTGTCGTTTGGTAGCAATTCTTCACCAGAATGGGGGGGGGGGGTGTTTTAGGGCGCCTATTTATCTGGGTGCCAGACCCGGTAGATGGCACACATAGTCCAAATCATATACAGTGACATCTCAGCTTACGAATGCCCCTAATTACGAACTTTTTGGGTTATGAACCCAATTTCTTTGGAAAATTCGAATTGGGTTATGAACTTTTCCTTTTGAAACGAGTTTGCATTGCATTGCAAACGGGATTGCAGACAAATGTAAAACAGAACCAGGTCTATTCTATAAATTCATAAACAACAAATTGCAGGTAAAGGATAATATTCAGAGGTTGAAAATGGGAAATAGATTCACAGAAAATGAAAAGGATATGTATGAAACATTAAACGAAAAGTTCCAAAGTGTGTTTGTACAAAATGAAATCTTCAGGGAACCAGATACAATAAGAATTCCAGAGAACAACATAGAGCACATAGAGGTGTCTAGAGACGAAGTGGAAAAAATGCTCAAGGAGCTAAATAAGAACAAAGCAGTTGGTCTAGATGGAGTTTCACCATGGGTTCTGAGAGAATGAGCACCTGAGCTCAGCATTCCACTTCAGCTGATTTTTCAGGCATCCCTGTTTACAGGAGTTGTAGCTGATGTGTGGAAAAAGGCTAACATAGTTCCAATCTACAAAAGTGGAAGCAGCGAAGACCCCCTTAATTATAGACCTGTATCATTGAAAAGTCTAATAGTCAAAATATTGGAAAAAATAATTAAAACTAAATGGGTAGAACACCTGGAGAGAAATGAAATAATATCAGACAGACAGTATGGTTTTCGATCTGGAAGATCCTGTGTAATGAATTTACTCAGTTTCTATGATCGAGCAACAGAGATATTATAGGAGAGAGATGGTTGGGTTGATTGCATCTATCTGGACCTAAAAAAGGCTTTCGACAGAGTTCCACATAAGAAGTTGTTCTGGAAACTGGAAAATATTGGAGGTGGATGAAAATTTTTTTGACTGATAGAAAAATGAGGGCAGTGATCAGAGGCAATGTATCGGACTGGAGAAATGTCACAAGTGGAGTAACACAGGGTTCAGTTCTTGCACCAGTGATGCTTATTGTCTACATAAATGATGTACCAGTTGGTATACAGAATTATATGAACATGTTTGCTGATGATGCTAAGATAATAGGAAGGATAAAAAACCAGCGTTGAATGTAATGAAACGCCATTTTCTGGGTGAGCCCCGGAGGCTCCATGGAGCTTATCGGGCTAATGTGTGTTATGTTAGACCGGGACATTAGCTAAGGAGTTCAGACCTACCAGGGACCAGCGCCAGAACCTGGCCCCTTCAGAGAGGTTTCAGGGAGCAATGGCCCTGGAAAACCCCATATGGTTGGGGGTTTTCCTTATCTGCCATCGACCGGGGTTAGGCACCCAGAAAGGTAGGCGTAACAAAACAAACCCCACATGGTAAGAAACTACAACAAAAACCGAACAGAGGTAGAAAACTCCCTACAATCCCAAGGAAACAAGCAAACAAGCAAACATCACACTTTACTGCCGCGCCGATCGTCCGCGCAGCCCTCCCCACCCCGGGAGGGGGAGGGGGGAGCCCCGGACCTACCGCGCCGGCTGCCAAGCTCCAGTTCGGAAGCTAAGCTTCAACCAACGCGAAAAAACCGCCGACCGGTGGGAGGGAGGGTTTCCAGGGAGCCTCCGGGGCTCACCCAGAAAATGGCGTTTCATTACATTCAACGCTGGTTTTCTGTGGGGAGCCCCTACGGCTCCCTGGAGCTTCATACCCAAAGAGAAGGAAAAGAAAGGGCTAACCCAGGAGGCGGCCGCCACAAACTCTGCAACGCAAAGCCAAGACAACCGGTCGCAAACCTGTGACCCAAGGCAACAAGAACGCCCAAGAACAGACGCACATATGGATGGGCGGCCAAAAACCTGTGCGACCCACAATTCCCTGCGCCCGAAATGAGCCCGAGACGTCACCAACACAGCAGCAATTGCTGTAAACGTCTGAACAGCACGGGCGCAAAGACAGACCGCAGTAAGAAGGAAAACAATGCGGACGACCCGGGAGACCCGAGCCCTGAAAACAGGGAACGAAGGAACCGGATCAACCACAGCGCATCCCCAGGCACGGTACGCCGGCAACAGCAAAAAGCACAACTGGACAACACAGGACGCACCCCCCGGCCAAACCAAACAAGTACCAATACCCCAAGAACCCCTCCGGAAAGCAGCCGTCTCGACCGTCGCCAGGACAGAGAAAGGCTGCACACCAATAAAGCTACCACCAGTACCAAAGAGAAGGAAACTGAAACCGAAGGGGCTACCACAAACTGAGGGGAAGAGAAGAAGGCACCCTGAACAAGGACCAGGATGGCTCAGGCGACTCATGAGCAGGCCGGAGGGGAAACAAAACGCGAGAAGACGTAATAAACGTCATACAGTCTCCAAGACGAAGCTCGCAGGTGGGACACCGTCAACAAAGCCCCCTGAACACCATAGAGATGGCGATACCTGCGTCAAAATACCAGACGCGAAGAGCCAAAGAGAAGGCCGAACCAGTCACGGACAGGACCGATTCGGCCTGCTGAAAGAGGCGAAGCCTCAGGAAAAACGCCCCGGGTACGGACACCTATCAAGCAGCGTCTGAAAAGAAGGCCGGGCCGGCCACAGTGGAACCATAAGGACTGTTCTCATGGGAATGGGCTGCAACTGAGCCAGAACCCGAAGCAACAGCTGGACCGGGAGAAGAGGTACAGGTACCCCCCACCTCGACCAGGCCTGCCGAAAGCCTCCACCGTGAAGTCCTCGCAGGTGGGAAGGGCGCCACAAAACGGGCGACGCCTAGACCACGCCGACCCGAAGACGTCCATGGCCAGGAGTCCATAAGCCCAACAGAGCCAACAAAACGAATCGGCGACGACTGGCCAACCCACGAAGAGGAATGAACCGAGACAGCTGACCACCAGGACGCAGGACACACCCCGGACACGAACCACACGGTTAACCAAACCCCCTGTGGTTCCGGCAAGAACCACCAGAGAACAGTCCAAACAGAGCTGAACGGTAGAGTACCTAGTGACCCAAACCCTCCGAAGCGCAAACCAGACAGCCATGAACACCTGAACCGGGCTGTGAGCCCGACGGACAGACAGACGCCATCAACCTCGGCCGACCTGGTGAGCACTGGTCACAAAGCCCCAGCCGAGAGACGACCCGTCCGTGAACACATCGAGCGAAGGCTCGGGGAGCCGCCAAGGCACGGAACCCCGAAAACCCCAAAGAGGAAGCTGGTGACGCAGCACCAACACCAGATCCCCAGAGGAACCCAAGGAATGCAAGAGGCGGAAGTGGAGTCTCCGTAGGAACCAACCGACGCCGGAGCCAAACCCGACTCCGCGGGCAGACAAGCACGCCGAAGTGCAAACTCCCGCACAACCGCCCAAGCAACTGCTGAGCAACCCGGGACCCCCTCCTGAACAGCCAAAGGCGGGACCACAGCCACAGTAACACTTCTGGAGGGAAGACAATGAGGGGCCCAAGAGCCTGAAACAAGGCCCAGGTCCGAACCCGGGACGGAAACAGAAGGTAAAACCTCCAGATCACCAGGAAACCAAACCCAGCGATCTGGAAAGAACCATCCCCTGGCGAGCAGACAAGCGGACTGACTGGGAGCCCACTCCAGCCAGTCGTCGAGGTAGGCCAGACACCGAATCTCAGACGCAGACAGGGCACTAAGATCCGGTAAAGATGCAAAGAGTATACAAAGTGCCCTTCACAAAATAGGGAATGCAATAAAAACAGCAAACCTGAAGCCCCACCACCAAAGCATTGTATGACAATCATATGAAGACATATTATGACATATGACAATCATTATATGACAAAATGACAATTATAATCAAAGCATTATATGACAAAGAGTGCTGGGAAGACGGGACACCACGAGAGTAGCTCTCATCCTGTAACTACACTTAGGTAAGTACACATAGGTAATTACCAACCGTGCTAGCCCCAGAAAAACTGGAGAGGAACGTGCCAAGAAGTGACCTGGAGGTCCAGGTCCACCATCCATGCACCCGGCCCTAACAGAATCCGAACAGGAGACAACAGTCCTCCGAGCAGGGCAGAGGATCCAGGGCGCAGACGGTAGTAGTCCAGAAGAACTGCAGACTGGAAAAGCTCATGACTGCAAAGAGCAGACGGGAAGCCCAGAAGGATGGGGCGGATCGACCACGCCCCACGCACCCACGAAGAGGAAATGACGAAGCGCAGGGAAGAAGCCCACCCCGCCAGCTCTGAACCCCCCCCAAGGGGGAGAAGCCGTCCTCCGACGCCAGCAGAGGCCGGAAGACAACCCAAAGCGCCCACCAACAGCGGGACCAAGCGAGAGGCAACAGAGCAAGCTGCTCCCCCAGCGCCCAGTCAACAGAGAAGGGAACAGAACCCCTTCAGAAAGAAAAAGTACACTACCGAAGTCATGAGGAGAGACTACGGGAATGAAACCACACTTCGCTGGAAGAGGAAGTGAGGGGAGACCTGATCACCACATACAAGATACCCAAGGGAATTGACAGGGTTGAGAAGGACAGGCTATGTAACACAAGGGGCACACGCACTAGGGGACACAGGTGGAAACTGAGTACCCAAAAGAGCCACAGATAGAATTAAAGTTTTTTTTTTTTTTTTTTTTTTTTTTTTTTTGAGTGTCAGAATGGGAACGGGAAAGCACTAAGAAGTAATGTGGCGACTCCTCACACTAAAGTAACGAGGCTGACCCCCATACAATGTCACATGTAGACATGACAGAGCCCAAGAGGCACAGGAACCGATACACCTGTTGACGGACGGTTGAGAGGCAGGACCAAGGAGCCAGAGCTCAACCCCCACAAGCACAACTAGGTGAGGACATATATTGTAAAAGCACAAGCCGCCGACTAGTGGCAAAGAGCACTACGCCGGCCAGGCAAAGAAGGCACAAAACTGCATCAAAAGGCCCACCTCGACAGCAAAACCACAAAGTCCCAGCACAACCACAACATGTGCCAAGACCCAAAAAGCTCAGTCTGCAAGCCAGGAAGACCCCGGAACCCCAAAAGGCAGACCCGGGTCACACGAGGAAACAAAGTCCCCTGAACCCACAAAAGGGGGCCCAAGAGGAAGAAACCTCCAGAACGAAACCAAGGAACCCAAAGGAACCCAGAATCGAACCAGGGGGAGCCCAAACCACCACATTTGCCGACGGAGAACACCACTAAAAGGCAAAGCACAGACCCCAGCAGAACGCCCTGGGAAAACGGTCCCAACAGACCGAAAACCGAGGGGCAAGGTGTGGGAGCAAGCATACCAGCCAGGGGCACTGAGCCTAAACCCAGAGGCTCAGACCCAAAATCAACACCCAAACGTTCCCAGAGGAACAGGCAACGGCAAGAAAACACCAGAAAAACAAAGAAACGACAACAGGAGAACAAAAACCCTGCAAATTTTTTGAAAACTCACCAGAGACGCTCGCTCGCACACCCAGACGCATGTAAACAAACCGCAACGCCGCCCTGGTGGCCACGCCGGGAAACCGGCAGACGAAAATGGCCGCCAGCAGGGGCTGTGACTGACGCTTAATACACAAAAACACGCCAGCAAATGTGGGAAGCTAGCAGACTGGAAGGGCGAAAAACGACGCCCAACAGCAGAAAACCCCCTGAAGGGGCAAAACCGCCCCAGAACTGCTAGCAGGCAACCCCCACAGCCCCGGGAACCAACAACAGAGGCCCCGGGGCAGAGCCGTCCTCCAAACCCTCCGCCCTTAAAGAAAAGCAAGAGCCCATGGGAAAGGCAACAAGAAAGGGCCGCTGGTAAGACCCAGAAGCCTTGGCAGGAGGCACAGGCTCAAACCTCCGTCCCCAACCCGAACGGGGCATCCCCCGAAAACCGCCCGAGTCTGCCGCAACTGAACCCCGCCCCGACCCCGAAACCCGCAGACGGTCCGGAGCCGGGAACATGGAGAGAAAGGGGCGAGCAGCACCTAACCAAACGGGGCGGCCACGGGGCATTCGAGTGGGAAACTAACCTAGCATGTTGCAGCAACCTAACCTAGCTTGCAACACGGATGCCGCCTGTACTCTGAACAGTAATAACATCAGGAGAGTACTGGAGAACAAGCAGAGAATCACTCGCAAGACTCCGGGTCAAGGTGTCAGTGACCCAACAGGCAGCATGACGGAGGTAAAAATGGCGACTGTCACCCGGAGACAAGGGAACAGCAACCAACGATCCCGTTCAAGACGGGTTGGAACCCGGAAGACACATTCAATGGTCCCCCGAGCCCAGACAGGGGTTTCCAGGGCCCGTAGGGTAACAACTACGGGAAGCCCGGGCAAGGTGTTGCTAACCGGTTAAGAAACCCAAACATAACAAGAGGGTAGATTATAGCACTGAAAACCCCTGAGACGTGTACAAGCACGGGGGCCTAGCAGAGGGCCGCCAAACACTACCAGTGGAACTATAACCACCTTAGGCAGACCCCCACCAGGCAAGAAAATGAAAAACAAAAGAAAAACCCCGCAAAAGTACACCGTCTCCAGAGGCAACAGAAACCGGCCGCCGCTTAGGTGGCAGGCTGCGCAACACCTTGACGCCCTAACCAGCACAATACCAATCCCTACCCAGGGCCAAACAAGGGCCCCAAGCCCCAGCTGGCCCCAAGGGCGAGGCAAATGCCGAGCAGCAAGAACCTCTACGGGAATGGTTCCCGAATGCCCCAGGGAAGATAACCCTGTTACGCAAGGGCAGTACTCACAGGGCGCTTAGGGAAGTCAGCCACTAAGCACATGCAGCCCCGGCACTGATGAAGTACTCCTGGCCACCGCACACCACAACACACGGCAGTGAACGCCACACAAGGCAAACACCGCCTAGGAAACTGAGGCCAGAGAAGCGTCAATCCCGGTTGACATTAGCGAACGAACTGGAGCTTGGCAGCCGGCGCGGTAGGTCCGGGGCTCCCCCCTCCCCCTCCCGGGGTGGGGAGGGCTGCGCGGACGATCGGCGCGGCAGTAAAGTGTGATGTTTGCTTGTTTCCTTGTTTCCTTGGGATTGTAGGGAGTTTTCTACCTCTCTGTTCGGTTTTTGTTGTAGTTTCTTACCATGTGGGGTTTGTTTTGTTACGCCTACCTTTCTGGGTGCCTAACCCCGGTCGATGGCTGATAAGGAAAACCCCCAACCATATGGGGTTTTCCAGGGCCATTGCTCCCTGAAACCTCTCTGAAGGGGGCCAGGTTCTGGCGCTGGTCCCTGGTAGGTCTGAACTCCTTAGCTAATGTCCCGGTCTAACATAACATACATTAGCCCGATAAGCTCCAGGGAGCCGTAGGGGCTCCCCACAGAAAACTTAGATGATTGTCATGCCCTTCAAGATGACCTGAACAAAATAAGTATATGGAGCACCACTTGGCAAATGGAATTTATTGTTAATAAATGTCATGTTATGGAATGTGGAATAGGAGAAACATAGACTCCACACACAACCTATATATTATGTGAGAAATCTTTAAAGAATTCTGATAAAGAAAGAGATCTAGAGGTGGTTCTAGATAGAAAACTATCACCTGAGGACCACATAAAGAATATTGTGCAAGGAGCCTATGCCACATTTTCTAACTTCAGAATTGCTTTTAAATACATGGATGGCGATATTCGGTCATGCCCGAAACGCTTTGCGTAATAGTGGCTTTAGGCATTGTATGTACTAGCCCTATCTATAAATCTATCACTCTTTGTAAAATCTCTTGTATGTATGTACCTTACCTAAATAAACATTTGATTTGATTTGATTTGATATACTAAAAAAAAATTTCACGACTTTTGTTAGACCAAAGCTACAATATGCAGCAGTTGTGTGGTGCTCATATCTTAAGAAGCACATCAACAAACTGGAAAAGGTGCAAAGACATGCTACTAAGTGGCTCCCAGAACTGAAGGGCAAGAGCTACGAGGAGAGGTTAGAGGCATTAAATATGCCAAAACTAGAAGACAGAAGAAAAAGAGGTGATATGATCACTACATACAAAATAGTAACAGGAATTTATAAAATCGATAGGGAAGATTTCCTGAGACCTGGAACTTCAAGAACAAGAGGTCATAGATTTAAACTAGCTAAACACAGATGCCGAAGAAATATAAGAAAATTCACTTTCGCAAACAGAGTGGTAGACGGTTGGAACAAGTTAGGTGAAAAGGTGGTGGAGGCCAAGACCGTCAGTAGTTTCAAGCGTTATATGACAAAGAGTGCTGGGAAGACGGGATACCACAAGCATAGCTCTCATCCTGTAACTACACTTAGGTAATTACAAGAATGTAATCATCAATGCTATGTACACTCGTAACCTCCAGTGTACCATCCTGTATAGAAATAAATAAATAAGATGCCTGCAAATAGGCCAAGCAACATACCACAAACAATACCCAAAACTCATCCAAAAGGCGAGAACCGGAGCTTGGCTGACGGCATTGCCAGACTGTATAGGCACTTGTAGAGCTTAGGCAGTACACTGTTAAGACACAGCCTGACAGCTGGGTGGACAGCGCTTCGGGTTTGTAGTCCTGAGGTTCCGGGTTCAATTCCCGGCGGAGGCGGAGACAAAAGGGCAAAATCTTTCTTTCACCCTGATGTCCCTGTTCACCAAGCAGTAAATAGGTAACTGGGAGTTAGACAGCTGCTACGGGCTACTTCCTGAGGGTGTATAACAAAAAGGAGGCCTGGTCAAAGACCAGGCCGCGGGGACACTAAGCCCCGAAATTATCCCAAGATAACCCAATACAGTGGTACCTCGGAACACGAGTGTCCCTGTATGCGAGTTTTTCGGAGTATGAACCGGATTTCCTCGGAAAATGTGTCTCGGAAGGCGAGGGTTACCTTGGAACGCGAGTTTGTTGATACGCGTTCAGGCCGACCTAGCGCGTGGTGGTGCGGCGATCGTCGCCCCTCCGCCCCTCAGTTTACCATTGTCTCGCGCCCAGTGACTATCCCTCCTGAATTCTTCACAAGGATTTACAGTTTTATGTCGGTTTTTTGGCCATTTGAGCATAAAGTTGTTATTATATATCTCGCCATGGGTCTCAAGAAAGCCATTGATAAGGTTCAACCTAAGAAAATAGCTGTGAGTAGAGGCAGTAGAGGATGTCCCTTCTTGATTAAGAAAATGTGTGAAGTATGGGAAGAACTGCAAAGTTTTGTTGAAAAAACTCACCCAGATAAAGCTGTAGCAGGCCGTTGCATTGACCTTTTAAATGACAATGTGATGTCTTACTACAGACAAGTGTTAAAATGTAGGGAAAAACAAGTGTCTTTAGACAGATTCTTAGTAAGACAAACAAGTCCTTGTGGTATGCAGGCAAAATGTGCCAGAGTGTGCATACCAGTTAAGTCCTCACTGCCTGATGTGATAATGGAAGGGGACTCCCCTTCCAAACAGTAACTTCTCTCCTCCTCCCCCCTCCTCACCCAACCTGTCCTCTTAAAAATAACGTCGCTTTTGGCCGTTTGCCCGTATGGTCGAAATTGGACGTAATTTGAAAATAAAAAAAAATGAAAATAAATTTCGGATTTTTTTTTTCAACAACAGTAAGTTAAGGGTCCTCTGGTAGGTTAGGTGGGCAGGAAATTCTCATAAAGTTTCAAAACGTTATGAAAAACGTGAATTGAAAGTTTCTTCTCCTAGCGAGTCTAAGTAGGCCGGACGACTCAAACAGAAAACGGAACAGTACGTCACTTTTGTGAGTCGATTTCATTTCAAATTACGTCCAAATTTGGCCATAGTGCGCATACGAGCCAAAAGTGACGTTATTTTTAAGAGGACGGGTTGCCTCACCATCTTCCATACGCCTACAGCATTCAACAGCATGGTAAGTAATAGCTTGAACATAGTTTTGTAGGTTTATTTAGATGAATTAGGTATAAAAATTTAGTTTGATGTGGGGTTTTTGGGGTAGTCAGGAACGGATTAATTCATTTCCCATTATTTCTTATGAGGAAATTCGCTTCGGAATACGAGCCGTCTCCAGGATCGGATTAAACTCTTAAACCGAGGTACCCCTGTATAGTGTTGCCTGTTAAGATGCCGGCAGCATGGCTAGTTAATTATGACCTTAGGTACGTTTGCAGGAGGATAAGAGTACAAGTGGTGTAGAGGAGGACGTGGCGTCACTACGTGCCACGCCACACCCTAAATTCGGTAAAAGTACAAGGAATGTACCCTACAAACACAGTCTAGAACTCTCCCAGTATCCAGGGAGCCATAACAGGAGATATAAAATTAGGTAGTACGGTGTATGTCCCGTGATTAAGGACGCCTAACACCAACACGCGTTGACACTGTCGAAAACAAAACGAACACCCCCAAACCATACTCAGGACGCCTGAAGTACGAACTGGTCCCTCCCTGAATTTAGGGAGGGTAGCCCACAATGTTCATTTATTGAGATAAGATGTGATCATAAAAAAGATAAGTAGTACCGAAGAGCACCAATGATTCTTATAAAATATCGGAGGCAATCGTCACCGGAAGCGACAGATGTTGCAATAGTTTTTAATTAACTCAAACCTTCCAGACCCATGCACGAAGCCAAGCAGGCTCACATGGGGCACCAATTGGCATAAGAGGACCAATGGCCATGTAGGATCCAGTGAATTAGGATATAGTGACTGATATGATTTTTTACATGATGTAGAAAGAATACATTTCTTATTAAAGAAAACGGATAAAGTTGGTAAAATGTGCCACAGGAAGGGCAGAACCGACGAACCCGAAGGGACACGGAACCGAACCCGGGGAGAAGAGGCCAACACCAAAAACCGACTCGTACGTAGAGGGAGGGGGGGAAGAAAACCCCACACCACGTAACAGTAAGCCCACTCGGATGGAAGGAAAACCCAGGAGGGATCCAATGGGAGGGTTCCCAGGGGAGGGAGCCCTGGGAACCTCCACACCAGGACCTGGGGCCGAATCGTCCTCCAAAGCCCCGGCCTCAAAAGAAAAAACCAGGGCAGCCGTAAAAACACTAAGGAAGGGGGCCCACTGGTCCAACCCTTTTCTCGCAAATTCGTATAGTCAATATTGACTTATTAACAACGTGCATAGGTGATTATAGGTGTTACTTAACCTATACCTATAATAGGTTAAGTAACAATTGTAATTACAAAGCTATAAGATGCTTATCTTAAGATACTAACAAGGTTAGGTAAGGTCGGTGTTTTCTATGAAGCTTTTTAAGGGTATCTATTATGTTTAGTATGTCACCTATGCACTTATTTAATAAGTCAATATTGACTTTACGAATTATCGAGAACGGGTTGTCCAGGATGGCGATGAGGCATTCAAGTCGGTCCCTCCAGCTGTTGCATATGGGTCTGACCAGTCAACCCGTTCTCGATAATTCGTAAAGTCAATATTGACTTATTAAATATGTGCATAGGTGACATACTAAACATAATAGATACCCTTAACCCTTAACATGCTCGGGGTCTAATATCCTGCTATCCACACAGCCGCATGTCATTTTGAAAAAAAAAAAATTTTTTTTTTTTGCTAATCTGTTAAGTTCTGTTCACTGATCACGGGAAAAATAAAAAAAAAATTCTATTGTACTTACTTTTGTTGCAATAGAGCCGAGAAGCTCTGCGATGACGTCACAATCTGCATGGTCGCTCATGCAGTACACGCCCGGGAGATGTTGCGCGCGGTCCTCAAACAGCCAGAGTTGCCACAAATATATTTTCGCGCTATTTATTTACAATGTCTAAGCGCATTTTATCTAATTTTTTTTTCACTAATTGTGTTTCAAATACTGTTTGAACATATTTTGTATCAATAATTGTTGCATATTTGAGTATACACAGGCGCACACAAATGTTTTCAATTACGGCAATATAATATGTCATTACAGTCTATTATATTATATGTTCTGCTTATATGTTTACATATTTACACACTCGCACACGCTATACACACTTTGAAGCACACTTAGAAGATTTCTAGACTGTGGTAGTCATTGAAGCAGTCGACAGCACATAATGGGATACCACACGTTTCACACCATGTTTGCACAAGCTTCCGTTTCTTGTCTCTACGTGTCGTTGTTTTACACACCAAGCAATCACGTTGGGCTATTGCACGCTTCACACCAGGTGGCAAATACTTAAGTTTGTGTGCTAGGAAGCCTTCAGTGTGAGCGAGGCGTGGAGTACCAGCATGCTGCAACAGTGGGTTTATGATGGGCCGCTGAATACCTGGGACATCTTTTGCAAACTTTCCTAATAACTGTATTGCAGCATCAAATACAAAGTCACGGAAAGTGGGCTTACGTCCAGTTCTCACAAGGTACATGTTGAAACAGTTCAGCATGCTCATGTCCACAAGATGGAAGAACACTTTTTTCGTCCACCTACATGTCTTCCGCACACACTCTGCAGTGCCAATCATCATGTCTGATTTATCAATCAACCGCATGTTGATATTATAGTCTAAAACACAGTCTGGCTTATATAGTGGTGCGTTTGTTTTATGGCTCACTTTCCCACTGTTCACCATTGTTCCATCATGAATTGTTGTCAACAAGTTCACTTCTCTTTTGTCTTTCCACCGAACTGACAGAATGTTATCACTTTTCCTTCTCTGACACTCACCAACTGCAATGTCGTTGTCAAACACAGGCATTTCCCTTCGTTGTGGCTTTACTGTACCAACCAATCCGGTTCTATTTTCTAGCAAGAACCGAGCTAGCAAGGGACTTGTATAGTAATTATCTGTGTATAAAATGTGTCCCTTGTTCATCCACGGAGCCATGATGGTCTTCACTACACTCCCCGAGAATCCATGTTCGTCGTTACCGGGAATGTCTACATCACTAGCCGAGTACAGAATCATGTGTAACACGTATCCTGTCTCACAATCACAAAGAACAAAAAATTTCAGGCCAAATCGGTTTCGTTTTGAGGGAATGTACTGTTTGAATGGAACACGTCCCTTGAAAAGTATGAGAGATTCATCAACCACCAGCTTCTGTGCTGGTACGTAAAAATCTCTGAATTTTCCAATAACATCGTTCATGTAGTGCCTCACTCGCCACAGTCTATCATCAGGTGTTCGGTCCTGAACACTTCCAAAATGTAGACACCTGAGGAGTATCTGAAACCTGTCTCGTGACATATATTTCCCGAATAAAGGTGTTGGTATTGTCTTGTCCTTGCTCCAATAGTCATTTATTGCATGTTTGTGACAGTGCTTCATCAACAAACAGAGTGCCAAAAACACATACATTTCCGCCACTGTGGTATTTTTCCAACGCTGCAGTCGTGAAAATTCTGTGATTTCCCTCTCAATCAGGTAAGCAGCATGCAGGTTCGTTTGGTGTACAATGTATTCCATGAGTGGTTCATCATAGAATGCTGTAAAATATTCCATCTCAGCCATGTCCTCACCTTGGTTAGGGAAAAGGTTTGTAATCCCTACATCTTTATCGTCAAAGTGAGGAATATTAGGAATAAAATCGTCACCATCACTCCACTCAAGTACACCAGGCGTCCTGCGAGATGCAGAGGAAAGACGGCGAGGAAGCGATGCATACCGGCGACCAGGAGCTGAATACCGTCTGCGAGAAGCACGGCGGCTACGTGCACGTGAGGTGGGTGCACGTGAACACGAGGGTCTTGGTCCCTCATGTGGTGCCATGCGGTGGCGCTTGGCTGGGCGAGATGCTGCTGACGCGACAATTTCTCGCCCAGTTACACCACTGGTACCAGCCACAGGCTCAATAAAACTTTGATCTGAGTCACTAAACCCAGAAAAGGAGTCACCTCCCTCTGACTCGTCACCCTCAAACAGAAAATATCCACAGGAACTGTGAGGTCGTGGTAGAATTGGGGTAGAAAATGGGCGAGGAGGCATGGGAGAGCGTATAGGCCTCGCCATGGCATGGCGGTCATTTTCACTTTCACTGCTGCTGCTACTATCTCCCGACAACTGTGTATAATCCTCATCGTTGTCTGAATCGTCAAACACACTTTCTTCACCTTCAGAGAATAATTCGTGGGCTATTTGCTCTGGGGTGAGGGACTGAGTGATGCGTGCTCGTGAGGTGTTTGACCGTGCGCTCGCCATGGTGACTCTCGCTAAACTGAGGCCTCCCATGCCATTGGAGCGTGAGCTGGATTTTTTTTCAAAATGGCCGCTGTTTACTAGAGCCCCTGGGCAGCGTATGGGACCCCCAGCTACACCGCGGGCCATTCAAATCGTGCGCGGTACCCATACACTTCATATGAAGTGAAGCGCAGTTGACTGGTAAAACGATTTACACTTCATATGAAGTGATGCGCACTTTAAGGGTTAAAAAGCTTCATAGAAAACACCGACCTTACCTAACCTTGTTAGTATCTTAAGATAAGCATCTTATAGCTTTGTAATTACAATTGTTACTTAACCTATTATAGGTATAGGTTAAGTAATAATTGTAATTACGAAGCAATAAGATGCTTATCTTAACATACTAACAAGGTTAGGTAAGGTCGATGTTTTCTATGAAGCTTTTTAAGGGTATCTATTATGTTTAGTATATCACCTATGCACGTTGTTAATAAGTCAATATTGACTATACGAATTTGCGAGAACGGGTTGTCCTGGAAGGGGCATCCCCCGAGACTGCCTAAGTCTCAAAACCAGCTAAACCTTGCCCCGATCCCGAAGCCTTCAGACACTCCTGAGATGGAAGCTGGAGGTTGACCAAAAAACAGGGGAAGAATGAGGGGGAAGTGGACCAACCCAAGGCCGAAGCGACCCACACCCCCCAAGTCCAGGACCCTTTAAGCAAAATGGGACAGCCACAGGGCTTCCGAGGAAGCAAACAACCTAGCAATAAAAAAACTTGCAATCAAAAAACAGAGAAGAAAAGCCGGAGCTGGAGGTATATGACTGAAGCCTACCGACCTCAGCCAAGAACTGACAGGCTTGGGGGGACTGGGGTTCCGCCTTCTGCCTCCTGGGGGAGGGAGGAGGGTTGTGCAGATGGCGGAGCATTGGTAACGAGAAACGTCATGCATGTTTGATCGTTTGTCTTCATGGAGAGTTATATCCTCTCGTTTGTCGTTTGGTAGCAATTCTTCACCAGAATGGGGGGGGGGGTGTTTTAGGGTGCCTATTTTTCTGGGTGCCAGACCCGGTAGATGGCACACATAGTCCAAATCATATACAGTGACATCTCAGCTTACGAATGCCCCTATTTACGAACTTTTTGGGTTATGAACCCAATTTCTTTGGAAAATTCGAATTGGGTTATGAACTTTTCCTTTTGAAACGAGTTTGTTGATACGCACATGGTTGACCTAGAACGTGGTGGCACGGCGATCGTGCCTCAGTTTACCAGTGCCTCCCACCTAGTGACAATTGTGCCTGAGTTCTTTGTAAAGAATTACAGTTTTTTTTCAGATTAATGGCTATTTGAACATAAAATTTGTTATTATGTATCTCGCCATGGGTCCCAAGAAAGCCAGTGATAAGGTTCAAGTCAAGAAAACACATGAGAAAGACCAAAAGGAGCAACAACAAGAGGCAGCTGAGGAAATGTCTTTAGGGAAAGCGGAGGCAGTGTACAATGTCCCTTCTTCAACAATTAGGAAGTGGTGTAGATTGTGAGAAGAAATGCAAACTTGTTGAAACGACTCACCCAAAGAAAGCTGTAGTAGGCCGTTGCATTATCCTTTTTAATGCTACTATGATGCCTCACTACAGACAAGTGTTACAATAAAGGAAAAACAATCCTCTATGGATAGATTCTTAGTGAAAAAATCAAGCAGTGAGCCACAAGCAGGTCCTAGTGATATGCAGGCAAAATGTAGGAGAGAGAGTATCCCAGAAAAGCTGGGATACTCCCAGTATTCCAGAATTCTCATCGACCTGAGAATGGTCCAGGACGGGCCGAAATGTCATCATCCCTTCACCTTCTAGTGTGTGGTCTGGTCAACATCCCAGAAAAGTCATCACTGCCTGATGTGATAATGGAAGGGGACTTCCCTTCCGAACACTAACACCTCTCCTCCTCCTCCCCTCCTCACCGTCTTCCATACGTCAACTAGTCATCAGTAAAGTTAAATAATAACTTTAGTACTGAAGATTTGGGTGAATTAGGTATAAAATTTACTTTGAAGTTAAATTTTTTAGGAGTGTGGAATGGATTAATTCAATTTCCATTATATTTTATGGGGAAATTTGTTTCAGTTTACAAATTTTTGGCTTACGAACTGTCTCTGGGAACGGATTAAATTTGTAAGCTGAACCACTGTATAAGGTGTCTCTATAGGCCATTGCTCCTCGCGCCTCTCTGAGTAGGCCAGGTTCTGGCTCATGGGTCCCCGGTAGTCCTAGAACTCCATGTACATTGACTGATGCCCAAAGCTTATACATCCGTATCAGCCGGATGTATAAGCTCCGGGGAGCCAAAGGGGCTCTCCCCAGAAAAGTTTTAGAACAATCTCATGAAACTTAAAAAATTCCAAGTTCGAATATACAGTATCAGTTTTTAAAAGACAAAATTAAAAAAAAAATCAATTTAGTAGACTTTAAACATGAAAGGAAAGCAATTATCAAAATGAAGATATCAAGCCAGGAAGACTACATAGCATCACATCAAAGGAAAATGACACATCATTAACTGAAATAAAAGATCTACCTGGAAAATCTGTATCCGTGTTCCTGTCTTTGGAGAATCTAAGTGAATATCCCGGAATACAAGTCTATGGTCAACAATGAACTGCAGAACAAAAGCACAGTTGTCGTCTACAACAGGTGATATCAAATGAATCAGGGATGCATCAATGGCACCAAACACTCCAGGAAACCCGCAGTCTTGCTTAATAATCTCCGCAATCTGTACTCTGTGGAAATAAATATTAGGCATTGAGTCAATATGAAAAACACTTTTTTATGAGCAGAATCATTTGATTGTTCCCTATAGAAAAAAACAGCGTTGACTGCAATGAAATGCCATTTTCTGGGTGAGCCCAGAGGCTCCCTGGATCTATAGGGCTGATATTAGCTATATTAGTCTGGGACTTCAGTCATATGGAGTTGTCATGCCTACCGGGAACCTCAAGCCAGAACCTGGTTTCCTCAAGGAGGCGAAGGGAGTAATTGCCCATGAAAACTTCACTCTTTAGAGAGTATATTCATGTCTGCCACTTAACGAAAATGGCATCGACCGGCGAAAATGCCATTGACTGGGGTTAAGCACATAGAAAGGTAGGCACCCCAAAACAGACCTAAACCGGTAGAAATTGCAATCGGAGACCAAAACAAAGGTTAGAAACTCACTGCATGAAAAGCAAGGAAACAAGCAAATCATCATCAAACCCAACGCTGGGAGTGAGGGCCCCCCTTGCTCCACTGAGCTGGCCATCTGCCCACCAGTTTCGAGAATGAGCAAACAGAAGAAGAAACCGTTGACCAGAGGGAGGGAGGGTGCCAGGGAGCCTCTGGGGCTCACCCAGAAAATGGTACTTCATTACATTCAACGCTGGTTATCTGTGGGAAGGCCCGTCGGCTCCCTGGAGCTACATACCCAAAGAGCTACCAAAAGATATGTAAAAGAGGGACTTACTCGGGAGGTGGCAGCACTACACGTCTCATGACGAAGGCAGAACAATTGGCTGCAACTGATGGCCCAAGGCCACACAAGACTGCTGAGGGCAAGGAACAGTCACGAGATAATGCAGGGCCAGGACCTTGTTCGATCTCTAAAATCCCCATGCCCAAATGTCAGTCCAAGATATATTCCCAAACACAGCAGCAAGAGATGCATACTTTCGAATATCATAGACTGCAGGCTGGCTAGACTTAACCACTACACACTTTCTAACTTCAGAATTGTTTTTAAATACATGGATGGCGATATACTAAAGAAATTGTTCACGGATTTTGTTAGGCCAAAGCTAGAATATGCAGCGGTTGTGTAGTGCCCATATCTTAAGAAGCACATCAACAAACTGGAAAAGGTGCAAAGACATGCTACTAAGTGGCTCCCAGAACTGAAAGGCAAGAGCTACGAAGAGAGGTTAGAGGCATTAAATATGCCAAAACTGGAAGACAGAAGAAAGAGAGGTGATATGATCACTACATACAAAATAGTAACAGGAATTGATAAAATCGATAGGGAAGATTTCCTGAGACCTGGAACTTTAAGAACAAGAGGTCATAGATATAAACTAGCTAAACACAGATGCCGAAGAAATATAAGAAAATTCACTTTCGCAAACAGAGTGGTAGACGGTTGGAACAAGTTAGGTGAGAAGGTGGTAGAGGCCAAGACCGTCAGTAGTTTCAAAGTGTTATATGACAAAGAGTGCTGGGAAGACGGGACACCACGAGCATAGCTCTCATCCTGTAACTACACTTAGGTAATTACACTGCACTGCGCAACACTCCTTGAGGCTCTCGACGGGTGGTGTGCAACGCGCCTCAGGGATCTCTTAGGTATACCGTACTATTCAAAACTGGTGCGTGGTGATGCGGGTACGAAATGGATGCCCGAGAGCTCCAGAGATCGTCTGCCATTTTGAAACAAAATCCTAGCATGCCCCAGGTCTGTGGGGAGCCTCAGTTTCAAGGAAGCAACAATGTCTGACGCATCGTCAACGAGCTCCTGCATGGTCCACGGTCAGCCACAGTTCAGGAAAAACGACTCTCAGAGGACAAAATACGTGACACTGCATGATGATGGAGCGATGGATGATGATTCAGACTACAATCCAGAAAGAGACCTAACACGAGGTCTGACACGAGTGAGATGGAGGAGGTCGCAAGTGTGTACAGTACACACGCCTCACCCGGCGGCCGGGTGAGCAGGCAGGCCGGTTCCGTTTGGTGGCAGGCCACCAGGCACCCTCCACCAAGCAGGAAAAAATCTAAAATGGATGAAAAGTACCCCAAAAGTGCTCTACCACAATAGGAGGCCAGAGAGAGGCATGGCCACCGCTGTTATGCGAGCTGTGCAGCACTGTGCTCTCTAACCAGCAACAAACACTCCCTACCCAGGGCCAAACAAAAAGTACCAAAACCCAAGCTGACCCCACTGGTGAGGAAGAAGCCAAGCGACCGCTACCCCTACGGGAGTGAGACCCGAAAGCTCCAGGGAAGAGAACCATGAAACTCAAGGGAAGTACTTACAGGGCGCCTAGGGAAGTGAGCCCGAAGTGCAAGCAGACCTAGTACAGTGGCACCTCGACATACGATTGCCCATACTTACGATAATTTCGAGTTACGATGTAAATTTCATCGAAAAATGCGACTCGACATCCAATGGTGTCGTCGACTTCCGATATTTGTTGGTACACGTTCGGGTCGACCGAGCGCGTGGTTCCCGGTCACGCGGCCGACCTGCCTCAGTTTACTACAGCTGCCCGCTAAGTGACGATCGCGCCTATAAGAAATTTCGCTTTTGTGGTGATTTTTTGCATTTTAAACATTAAAGTAATCATTATATATCATGCCATGAGTCCCAGGGAAGTCAGTGGTAAGGCTCAACATATGAAAACCCATGTAAGGATGACCATAGAGCAGAAACAAGAGTACAGAATGTCTCTTCCTCAACAATTAAGAAAATGTGTGCAGCATGGGAAGAATTGCAAACCTTTGCTGAAACGACTCACCCAAATCAAGCTGCAGTAGGTCGTTGCCTTAACTTATTCAATGACACTCTGATGCATCATTACAGACAAATGTTAAAACGAAGGGAAAAACAAATGTCTCTTGACAAATTTGTAGTGAGACAAACAAGCACTGAACCACAACCAGGTCCTAGTGGTATTCAGGCAAAATGTAGGAGAGAGAGTACCCCAGAGAAAACATCACTGCCTGATGTGATAATGGAAGGGGACTTCCCTTCCAAACAGTAACAACTCTCCTCCTCCCCCCTCATCACCATCTTCCATACACCATCAAGAGCCCTCCATAAAGGTAAGAGAAACTTAGGTACTGTATTGTAGTTAGAAAAAATATTGTATTCAGTATAAAATGTATTTGTATGTTAATATTTTGGAAAGTGGGGAACGGATTAATTCAAATCCCTTTATTTCTTATGGGAAAAATCGCTTCGACTTATGATATTTCGACTTATGATCTGTCTCTGAGAACGGATTAGCATCGTAAGTCGAGGCCCCATTGTACTTGTAATTCCCAACCAATGCTCCAACACATGGCAGGTATCACCACTAGGGTAAAAATCCTGACAGGCAATCGAAACCAGAGAACACTTCTGCCCCAGTCAGCTTCAGTCAACAAACTGGTGGGCAGATGGCCGGCTGCATGGGCCCAACGCGAATAAGCGGCACGTCGGGTTGATGACGACTTACTCGTTTCCTTAAATTTCTTGGGGGAAGTTTCTAGCCTCTGTTTCGGTCTCCAGTTGCAATTTTCTACCAGTTGGGGTTTGTTTTGGGGCGCCTACCTTTCTGGGTTCCTAACCCCGGTCAATGGCAGACATGAATATATGCTCAGAGAGTAGAGTTTTCACAGGCCATTGCGCCCTGTGCCTCTCTGATGGAACCAGGTTCTGGCTTGTGGTTTGTGAGCTACGTCCTCAAAATAGCAAAAGAACTCCCTCAGAAATAACACAAACAAGCAACAATTCATCCAACTACCCCCCTGCTCATTAGTGCTATGTGTCTAAGTGTCTATCTTAAGTGTCCCTGCACGACCATTAACCACTGGACTGCGCCAACCGAGAAAACTCGGTCGGTGGGAAATTGCGTCAACCGAGAAAACTCGGTCGGTGGGAAACTGCACTAACCGAGAAAACTCTATGATTTTTTCGTACCCATTCAAATTGTGTGCACAATAGGTTGTGTACGAAATGGACTCTTAGAACCTATACGGCACGCATAGACCCAATAAAGCACCTAAATTATTGGGATCGTCTCAAAGCCCTCCAAATGTACTCACTAGAAAGAAGACGAGAGAGATATCAAATAATATACACCTGGAAGATACTGGAGGGCCAAGTACCAAATCTACACAGTAAAATAACAACGTACTGGAGTAAACGATATGGAAGAAAATGTAGAATAGAACTAGTGAAGAGCAGAGGTGCCATAGGCACAATCAGAGAACACTGTATAAACATCAGAGGTCCGCGGTTGTTCAACGTCCTCCCAGCAAGCATAAGAAATATTGCCGGAACAACTGTGGACATTTTCAAGAGGAAACTAGATTTATTCCTCCAAGGAGTGCCGGACCAACCGGGCTGTGGTGGGTATGTGGGCCTGCGGGCCGCTCCAAGCAACAGCCTGGTGGACCAAACTCTCACAAGTCAAGCCTGGCCTCGGGCCGGGTTTAGGGAGTAGAAGAACTCCCAGAACCCCATCAACCAGGTATCAACCAGGTAACCTCCAGTGTGAGGCAGCCATCTAGGAAAAAATTCCCAGAATGCCCTAGGGCTGCTGGCTGGGTTAGTAATGAGTAAGCAGCCATGGATGGTGCCCGCGCCTCTGGCTCCCAAACACCTGTCTGACACAGTGTTGAAAGATCGCGCTCTGTCGGTGAAATTCAGACCTAATTGTTTGAAGAACATAAGGGCCATGACATTGGTGAAGCTAGGTGCAATAAGGACCTAACACAAGTGGCTCCCAGAACTGAAGGGCAAGAGCTACGAGGAGAGGTTAGAGGCATTAAATATGCCAAAACTAAAAGACAAGAAAAAGAGGTGATATGATCACTACATACAAAATAGTAACAGGAATTGATAAAATAGATAGGGAAGATTTCCTGAGACCTGGAACTTTAAGAACAAGAGGTCATAGATTTAAACTAGCTAAACACAGATGCCGAAGAAATATAAGAAAATTCACTTTTGCAAACAGAGTGGTAGACTGTTGGAACAAGTTAGGTGAGATGGTGGTGGAGGCCAAGACCGTCAGTAGTTTCAAAGCATTATATGACAAAGAGTGCTGGGAAGACGGGACACCACGAGCGTAGCTCTCATCCTGTAACTACACTTAGGTAATTACACAAAGGTCGGATGCAAGTGATACAGCACCTATGAGGATGATACAGTGAGTGTATCCAGATGTAGCTCTGAGCACCATCCTTGCCACTTATGCTATCTCCAATTTATATATATGATATATAGATGAATCATTTTCTGCGTTCAGTAATGATGCATCTAATACAAGTAGCATAGATGAACAGTGTTAGCGGCTTCCATGGTGGTGTTTTCCATAGATATTTTCAAGAATAGCTGAATCTTCTCAAGAATGCCTGAATCTCTTCCAGACTGACTGACACTCTTCGAAGTTGGTTGAATCTCTTCCAGTGCGAAAGCGATCCCTTACAAAGCGATCTTTTCAAGACTACCTTACAAACTGATCATTTCCTATAATCTTCTCAATACTACCTTATGCTTTACAAGCTTGGCTACATACAACCTACAAGTACTAAAGCCAAGGGTGAACGTGAGTGCGTTATGTGCAAGCACACAGAACGAAGAAACAGGAAGCGAAAATCTATCTGTACCTGGTGCAACAAGAGTGAAGTCGCGCTGTGTACCATGGACTACTTCATTGATTATTACTCACTTCCGAAGTACTGAGTGTGTAATACAGTGTGTTACTGTGTAAATAGTGTGTGAAACTGTTCATATTGTAATTTTAGTGAATTTTTAACAAGTAATATTGCAACAATAAAGATTTATTGTGGACACATTACTGACACATGTATCACAGTTCCATGGAACATTATGAACGTTCTACTGTATACATATTGTAAAGGACACAAATATGCATCATATACGATAAAAAAAAAACAGCGTTGAATGAAATGAAATGCCATTTTCTGGGTGTGACCGGGAGGCTCCCTGGAGCTTATTAGGCTGATATGCTAATGTCAGACTTTGGCATCAGTCATCTGTATGAAGTTCTGTGGGCCTACCAGGGACTACGAGCCAGAACCTGGCCCCCTCAGAAAAGCATTGGGGAGCAATGGCCTATAGAAACCCCCATGTGATTGGAAGCATTCAATGTCTGCCATCGACTGGGTCTGGCACCCACAAAGATAAGCATCCCAAAACAAACCTCTATTCTGGTGAAAATATTGCTACCAAAAGCTGAATAAGTGGATAGAGCTCCCATAAAAGAAACGAGCAAACAAGCATGACGTCACATGTCACCGCACCGCTGTCTGCACAGCTCCCGCTCTTCCCGGGAGTGGAAAGGGGGAGCCCCAGACCCCCCACGCCGACTATCTACCCGTCAATTCTGAGACTGGATCGCAAAACACATGAAAAACTGCCGACCGGTGGGTGGGAGGGATACCGGGGAGCCTCCGGGTCTCACCAAGAAAATGGCATTTCATTACATTCAATGCTGGTTTTCTGGGGGGGAACCTTGTCGGCTCCCCGTAGCTAACTACCCACAGAGGAATACAATAGGGACTTACCCGGGAGGCGGTCGCTGCTCACTTCTCAGCTCAAAGTCGAGATACCTGGTTGCAACCGCCAACCCAAAGTGACACAGGCCCGACTGGGCCCCTGGAACGTTCACGAGGTAACGAGCAGCCAGGACACTGTTCAACCGCCAAAAGCCCCGCGCCCGAATGTCGGCCCAGGACATGTTGCCTGAGACGGCAGCAAGAGCAGCGCACTCACTTAGATTCAAAAGGTGACACCCCTAGGGTCAACACTTGCATCAGAGGAGCTCCAGCATATTTCAACAATCCTAAGTATTGTAGTACAGGTTGATGATAGTGAGTGGTGTCCTAGAGAACATAAAGGTATAGTGCTTTTGAAAAATAGGTGAGATAACAGGAATGTGCTAAGGGAAGTGAAAAATTGGATGAGAAAAAGTTGCCCTAGTGTTTCCAGTGCAGAGAAGAACATTCAAGATGGCTGCCGGCAAGAGGAAAAACAAAACAGAGCTTGATTTTGCTGGATTCAATGAAGAAAGCATTGATATACCCAGTCTATACAACAAGTTGGTAAAATTAGATACTATAGTGAACTCTCATGTAGAAATAATTAGTATATTGAAAGAAAGTAATGACCATTTGAATAGCAAAGTTTTATGTCTTGAGGGTTTAGTGAAAGATTGTGCAAGAATAAGAATCAGTTGGAAACAAATTGCAAAGCCATGGAAGAAGAAAATAAACTCTTAAAAATAGCTTTGGAAGAAGTTAAAGTAATTTAAACATAAATGACTACAACAGGTTAGGTAAGGAAATTCAACAAGAGAAACAGCTTTTGTCAGCACAGATGGAGGAAGTTACACAGGGAATAGAACAGTGCAAGAAAGATATGCAACTCACTTATGCACAAGTGGCCAAGGAGAAGGAAAAAATTGAAGAAGCAGTAAAGGAAGTCAAACACTGCAGCAACCAAAATAAAACAAACATTAGGCTGGAAGTAAGAAAGGAATTGGCATCTAATCTGAAGTTGGTGCAAAACTCAGTTGATCGGAGTAAGTCCCTGATAATTTTTGGCTGCAAAGAAAAGGCGATAACATCTAGGTCAGAAAGAGCTGTAGAAGAAGCAAAAGTAGTAGATAAAATTGTTGGCCTCGTAGAAGGTCTTACTACCATAGAGAATGTGTGCGACTACAGGAGAATAGGCAGGTACGTAAAAGGGAAAGATCGACCTTTGAGGATCACCCTAAACGGTGCCAAACAGATGGAAGAAGTACTAAGGAATGCTAGAAAATTACAAAGTGATGAGGATGGGAAATTGTGGTCGTTAAGACGAGATCTTTCAAAAGAAGACAGAGAGAAGCTGAAACTGAACCTCGCCGAGGCAAAAACGTTTAAATGAGAGCAGGAATGAAAAAGAAATAAATTCTTTTTTCTACAAAGTGATAGGGGTAGGCAGACCAGTAAAGTGGTACATAAAGGCAAACCAACAAAATCAACAGAGAGAGGGGAAATGAAGAATAAGGAGAGGGGGAACAAGTTCCTGAAGATTGCATACACCAAGATAGATGGAGTAAGATCGAAGATACTGGAGTTAAGTGATGTAATACAGCTGCAGACACCAGACATTGTTGCACTCACAGAGACAAAACTTGAAGATGTTATTTTAAATGAGGTCATATTCCCAAGGGGCTACTCAATTTCGAGACGGGACAGAAAAATTAGGAAAGGCAGTGGCATTGCTGTGCTGGTGAAAGAACACCAAAACGTAAAGGAAATAATGACTGCCAATCCACAAGAACTTGACATAATAGCACTAGAGATCTGCCATGAAGATGATAAACTAATGATCATAAATGCATATAGTCCACCACCAAGCAGCACATGGTCAAAGGAGGAGCTAGATAGTAAACGAGAAGGTCTTATAACAATAATGAGAGAGATTATAGCGAGAGCGGATAACGATAGGTCACGACTGTTGATAGTCGGTGACTTCGACTTAAAATCCAAAGACTGGGAAGCATATGAAGCTAAAACAGAAGATTTTTGGACCTGTAGATTTGTAGACCTCATCCAGGAAACATTCTTATATCAACATGTTAAACAAGCTACGAGGATCAGGGAAGGGGACGTTCCCTCCGTGCTAGATTTGATATTTACCAGGAAGGAGGAAGAGATATTTGACATTCAGTACCTTCCTCCCTTGAGTAAAAGTGACCATGTCTTTTTGGGAATAAAGTATGCAATGCGCTATAAGCTGGAAGAAAATAAGGGGGTTGAAGCAATTGAAAAACCTGACTTCAGGAGAGGACATTATGGCGACCTTAGAAATTTTTTTAGTGAGTATAATTGGACAGACTTGTTACGAGGCAAGGAAGTGAATGAGATGTATGTCAAGTTTTGTGAAATATATGATAAAGGCACAACAAAATTTATACCAAAACAGAGATGCAGAACTAGGAAACAGGATTGGTTCAATAGAAATTGCGAGAGGGCCAGAGACCAAAAGACAACAATGGAGTCAATAAAGGAAGAGGCCAAACCCCCAAACATACCAACGATACAAAGATGCGAGAAACAATTACACAGCAGTGAGGAGAGAGGCAGAAAGAAATTTTGGAAAAGGGATTGCAGACAAATGTAAAACCGAACCAGGTCTATTCTACAAATTTATAAACAACAAATTGCAGGTAAAGGATAATATCCAGAGGTTGAAAATGGGAAATAGATTCACGGAAAATGAAAAGGAAATGTGTGAAACACTAAACAAAAAGTTCCAAAGTGTGTTTGTACAAAATGAAATCTTTAGGGAACCAGACACAATAAGAATTCCAGAGAACAACATAGAGCACATAGAGGTGTCTTAGAGACGAAGTGGGAAAATGGCTCAAGGAGCTAAGTAAGAACAAAGCAGTTGGTCCAGATGGAGTTTCACCATGGGTTCTGAGAGAATGAGCACCTGAGCTCAGCATTCCACTTCAACTGATTTTTCAGGCATCCCTGTGTACAGGAGTTGTAGCTGATGTGTGGAAAAAGGCTAACATAGTGCCAATCTACAAAAGTAGATGCAGGGAAGACCCCCTTAATTATAGACCTGTATCATTGACAAGTGTAATAGTCAAAATATTGGAAAAATAATTAAAACTAAATGGGTAGAACACCTGGAGGAAAACGATATAATATCAGACAGACAGTATGGTTTTCGACCTGGAAGATCCTGTGTAACGAACTTACTAAGTTTTTATGATCGAGCCACAGAGATTTTACAGGAAGGAGATGGTTGGGTTGACTGCATCTATCTGGACCTAAAAAACCAGCGTTGAAAATAATGAAACGCCATTTTCTGGGTGAGCCCCGGAGGCTCCCTGGAGCTTATCGGGCTAATGTATGTTATATTAGACCAGGACATTAGCTAAGGAGTTCAGACCTTCCATGGACCAGTGCCAGAACCTGGCCCCTGCACAGAGGTTTCAGGGTGCAATGGCCCTGGAAAACCCCTTTGTGGTTGGGGTTTTCCTTATCTGCCATCGACCGGGGTTTGGCACCCAGAAAGGCAGGCATAACAAAACAAACCCCACTTGGTAAAAAACTAAAACAAAAATCCATACAGAGAGGTAGAAACTCCTTACAATCACAAGGAAACATGCAAACAAGCAAACATCACACTTTACTGCCGCACCGATCGTCCGTGCAGCCCTCCCCGCCCCGAGAGGGGGAGGGGGGAGCCCCAGACCTACCACGCCGGCTGCCAAGCTTCAGTTCGGAAGCTAAGCTTCACCTAACGCGAAAAAAAACGCCGAATGGTGGGAGGGAGGGTAGCCAGGGAGCCTCCGGGGCTCACCCAGAAAATGGCGTTTCATTACATTCAACGCTGGTTTTCTGTGGGAAGCCCCTACGGCTCCCTGCAGCTTCATACCCAAAGAGTAGGAAAAGAAAGGGCCAATCCGGGAGGCGGCTGCCACAAACTCTGCAACGCAAAGCCGAGACAACCGGTCGCAACCTGCGACCCAAGGCAACAAGAACACACAGGAATAAACGCGCATAAAGAATGGGCGGCCAAGAACCTGTGTGACCCTCAAATTCCTGCGCCCGAATTGAGCCCTAGACGTCGCCAACACAGCAGCAAAAGCTCCAAATGTCTGAACAGCACGGGAGCAAAGACAGTTCGCAGGCTGGAAGAATGAAAAACTCTGCGGATGACCTGGGAGACCCGAGCCCTGAAAACAGGGAACGAGGGGAACCGGATCAACCACAGCGCATCCCCAGACACGGTACGCAGGCAACGGCAAAAAGCACTACCGGACAACACAGGACGCACCCCCGGCCAAACCAATCAAGCATCAATAACCCAAGAACCCCTCCGGAAAGCAGCCGTCTCGACCGTCGCCAGGACGGAGAAAGGCTGCACACGTACAAATCTACCACCAGTACCAAAGAGCAGAAACCTGAACCGAAGGGGCTACCACAAACTCAGGAGAAGATAAGAAGGCACCCTGATCAGGGACCAAGACGGCTCAGGCGACGCATGAGCAGGCCGGAGTTGAAACAAAACACAAGAAAGCGTACGAAACGTCATACTGTCGCCAAGACGAAGCTCGCAGGTGGGACACCGGCAACAAAGCCACCTGAACACCATAGAGATGGTGCTACCCGCGTCAAAATACCAGACGCGAAGAGCCGAGGAGAAGGCCGAACCAGTCACGTACAGGACCGATTCGACCTGCCGAAAGAAGCGGAGCCGCGGGAAAACGCCCCGGGTTCGAACACCTATCAAGCAGCGTCTGAAAATAAGGCTGGGCCGACCACCAAGGAACCATAAGGACTGCTCTCGTGGGAATGGGCTGAAACCGAGCCAGAACCCGAAGCAACAGCTGGACCAGGAGAAGAGGAACAGGTACCCCCACCTCGACCAGTCCTGCCGAAAAGCATCCACCATGAATGCCTCGCAGGTGGGTAAGGGCGCCACATAAAATGAGCGATGCCTAGACCACGCCAACTCGAAAACGTCCACGGCCAGGAGTCCATACGTCCGACAGAGCCAACAAAACGAGTCGGCGACGACTGGCCAATCCGCGAAGAGAGGAATGAACCGAGACAGCTGTCCGCCAGGACGCAGGACACACCGCGGACATGAACCTCATGGTTAGTCAAACCCCGAGAATCCAGCAAGAACTGCCAGAGAACAGTCCGAACAGAGCTGAATGGTAGAGCACCGAGTGACCCAAACCCTCCGAAGTGCAAACCAGACAGCCACGAACTCACGAACCGTGTTGTGAGCCCGACGGACGAACAGACTCCACCATTCCCGGCCGACCTGGTGAGCACTGGTCACAAAGCCCCAGCTGAGAGATGACCTGTCCGTGAACACATCGAGCGAAGGCTCGGGGAGGTGCCAAGGCACGGAACCCCGAAAACCCCAAAGAGGAAGCTGGTGACGTAGCACCAACACAAGATCCCCGGAGGAACAAACCCAACGAATGCAAGAGGTGGAAGGGGAGTCTCCGAAGGAACCAAACAGACGCCGAAGCCAAACTCGACTCAGCGGGCAGACCAGCACGTCGAAGTTCAGACTCCTGCACAACTGCTCAAGCAACCACTGAGCAACCCGGGACCCCCTCAAGTACAGCCGAAGGCGGGACCACAGCCGCAGCAACACTTCTGGAGGGAAAAACAGGGAGTGGCCCAATAGCCCTAAACAAGGCCCAGGTCCGAACCCGGGACGGAAACAGATGGAATGGCCTCCAGATCACCAGGAAACCAAACCCGGCAATCTGGAAAGAACCACACCCCTGGCGAGCAGACAAGCGGACTGACTGGGAGCCCACACCAGCCAGTCGTCGAGGTAGGCCAGACACCGAATCTCAGACTCAGACAGGGCACTAAGATCCGGTAAAGATGCAAAAAAAAATACCCAGTGCCCATTACAAAATAGGGAAGGCAACAAAAAGCAGCAAGCCTGAAGCCCCACCACCAACTGTGCCAGTCCCAGAAAACTGGAGAGGAACATGCCAAGAAGTGACTTGGAGGTCCAGGGCCACCATCCAGGCACCCGGCCCCAACAGAAGCCGGACAGGAGACAACAGTCCTCCTCTGAGGGCATAGAATCCAGAGTGTAGACTGCAGAAGTCCAGAAGAACTGCAGATGCGAAAGGCCCATGACTGCAAGGAGCAGACGGGAACCCCAGAAGGATGGGGCGGATCGACCACGTCCAACGCACCCACGAAGATGACATGACGAAGCGCAGGGTAAGAAGCCAACCCCGCCAGCTCTGAACCCCCCCAAAGGGGGAGAAGCCGTCTACCGACGCCACCAGAGGCCGGAAGAACACCAAAAGCGCCCACCAACAGCGGGACCATGCGAGAGTCAACAGAGCAAGCTGCTCCCCTAGCGCCCCATCAACAGAGAAGGGAACAGAACCCTTTCCAAAAGAAAAAGTACACACATATACACATTATGTATATACACATACATATACATATACACAAACACACAAGATATGTTACACACACATGTGTATACACATGTGCACACAGAAACACACACAGCGTACACATGCACATGCGTACACACACACATACATTGCAAAAGAAAAGTACCAGTCGCCGACCAGTGGGCAGAGAGCACCACGCCGACCAGGCAAAGGAGGCACAAAACTGCATCAAAAGGTGTCAGTGACCCAACAGGCAGCATGACGGAGGTAAAAGTGGCGACTGTCACCCGGAGACAAGGGCACAGCAACCAACGATCCCGTACAAGACGAGTTGGAACCCGGAAGACATTCAATGGTCCCCCGAGTCCAGACAGGGATTTCCAGGGCCCGTAGGCTGACTGCTACGGGAAGCCCGGGCAAGGTGTTGCTAACCGGTTAAGAAACCTAAACATAACAAGAGGGTAGAGGATAGCACTGAAAACCCCTGCGACATGTACAATCACGGGGGCCTAGCAGAGGGCTGCCAAACACTACCAGTGGAACTATAGCCACACTGGGCAGACCCCCACCAAGCATGAAAACAAAAACAAAAGAAAAACCCCGCAAAAGTACACCGTCTCCAGAGACAACAGGAACCGGCCGCTGCTTAGGTGGCAGGTCACGCAACACCTTGACGCCCTAACCAGCACAATACCAATCCCTACCTAGGGCCAAACAAGGGCCCCAAGCCCCAGCTGGCCCTAAGGGCGAGGCAAATGCCGAGCAGCAAAAACCTCTACGGGAACGGTTCCCGAACGCCTCAGGGAAGATAACCCTGTTACGCAAGGGCAGTACTCACAGGGCGCTTAGGGAAGTCAGCCACTAAGCGCATGCAGCCCCGGCACTGATGAGGTACTCCTGGCCACCGCACAACACAACACACGGCAGTGAACGCCACACAAGGCAAACACCGCCTAGGAAACTGAGGCCAGAGAAGCGTCTATCCCGGATGACATTAGCTTAAGAACTGAAGCTTGGCAGCCGGCGCGGTAGGTCCGGGGCTCCCCCCTCCCCCTCTCAGGGCAGGGAGGGTTGCGCGGACGATCGGCGCGGCAGTAAAGTGTGATGTTTGCTTGTTTGCTTGTTTCCTTGTTATTGTAGGGAGTTTCTACCTCTCTGTTCGTTTTTTTGTTTTAGTTTTTACCATGTGGGGTTTGTTTTGTTATGCCTACCTTTCTGGGTGCCTAACCCTGGTCGATGGCAGATAAGGAAAACCCCAACCACAAAGGGGTTTTCCAGAGCCATTGCTCCCTGAAACCTCTCTGAAGGGGCCAGGTTCTGGCGCTGGTCCCTGGTAGGTCTGAACTCCTTAGCTAATGTCCCGGTCTAATATAACATACCCAATAAGCTCCAGGGAGCTGTATGGGCTCCCCACAGAAAAGGCTTTCGACAGAGTTCCACATAAGAGGTTGTTCTGGAAACTGGAACATATTGGAGTGGTGACAGGTAAGCTACTAACATGGATAAAAAATTTCCTACCTGAAAGAAAAATGAGGGCCGTAATCAGAGGCAAGGTATCAGATTGGAGGAATGTCACGAGTGGAGTACCACAGGGTTCAGTTCTTGCACTGGTAATGTTCATTGTCTACATAAACGATCTACCAGTGGGATTACAGAATTACATGAACATGTTTGCTGATGATGCTAAGATAATAGGGAAGATAAGAAACCTAGATAATTGTCATGCCCTTCAAGAAGACCTGGACAAAATAAGTATATGGAGCAATACTTGGCAAATGGAATTTAATGTGAATAAATGCCATGTTATGGAATGTGGAATTGGAGAACATAGACCCCACACAACCTATAAATTATGTGAGAAATCTTTAAAGAATTCTGACAAAGAAAGGGATCTAGGGGTGGTTCTAGATAGAAAACTGTCACCTGAGGACCACATTAAGAACTTTGTGCGAGGAGCCTATGCTACACTTTCTAGCCTCAGAATTGCTTTTAAATACATGGATGGCGAAATACTAAAGAAATTGTTCACGACTTTTATTAGACCAAAGCTGGAATATGCAGCGGTTGTGTGGTGCCCATATCTTAACACTTTCGCGCTCTCCGCAAAGGTCACTCAGCCAACCGAATGTGCGCGCTGCGTTTTTATCGCTTAAGCGTAAAAACAAAAATGTGTATACTCTTTTTACTCTTCTGACCTTAGTTCTCATGCTACGTATTTGATTTTGGTACCAACGTGTTCGCAATAAAATTCTCTAGAAGAACATCAGTAAAAAAAGTCACGAAACGTATAGGGATACCAGCACCAAATAAATAACTACGAAGATGACTCGCCGTGAGCGCCCATCAGCAACAAAATGTTTTTACTCTTGGGATTGTAATCACCTCCACACTTGTTCTACAGCGTTAATTTTGGTATCAATGGACTCGCAATGAAATTCCCAACACGGTGATATGAATATAAGCGTAGAATAATGATGCGGCCCGCCCGCAAGAGTGTGGGAAGTGGTGAAATTGTTACCCGGTATCGGTGACGGGACGACGCACGGCGCTTTGAAAGTTTATACTTATTTCACTCTCATGACATTAATTTTCTATGTACGTCATTCATTTTTGTGTCAATGTGTTCACAATAGAATGTTCTATGTGCCCATAGGTAAAAAATATCAACAAAGCGTAAGTTAGAATAGCGCCATATATAAAACAACGCTGGAACATATCAGTGAGCGTCAAACACACTCGAAATGTTTTTACTTTTGTTATGTTTGTCAAGTTTATACTTGTTGCACACAGTTATTTTTGGTTGTATATTGATCGGAATAAAATTCCCTAAACAGACATATGCATATAATACATGATATGGGGGAAGCATTACCAGTATAAACGGCTAAAGTCACCCACCTGCAACCTGTTTGGGACAAAATACCATTTGATCGAAGTTATCCACACCTTTCATGAACTTATTGTACCATGCAGCCTAGTGGTGAGAAAGAGAGCCTCATAGCGCGCAGTTTGAAACAAACCCAAAGTAAATCGGATAAAAATTGAATTTTATACAAATATTTTAAAAGAGGACTCAACTTTATGTCCACTATGCGTTAGCGTTAGACGAAACGGGACGCGCCGATGCGTCCGGATAGCGCGAAAGTGTTAAGAAGCACATCAACAAACTGGAAAAGGTGCAAAGACATGCTACTAAGTGGTTCCCAGAACTGAAGGGCAAGAGCTATGAGGAGAGGTTAGAGGCATTAATATGCAAAAACTAGGAGATAGAAGAAAAAGAGGCGATATGATCACTACGTTCAAAATAGTAACAGGAATCGATAAAATTGATAGGGAAGAATTCCTGAGACCCGGAACTTCAAGAACAAGAGGTCATAGATTTAAACTAACGAAACAAAGCTGCCGGAGAAATATGCAAAAATTCACTTTTGTAAACAGAGTGGTAGACAGTTGGAACAAGTTATGTGAGGTGGTGGTGGAGGCCAAAACCGACAGTAATTTCAAAGCATTATATGACAAAGAGTGCAGGGAAGACGGGACACCACGAGCGTAGCTCTCATCCTGTAACTACACTTAGGTAATTACTTACGAACGTCATGGGCATGAGGATAGACCAGAATAACCCTGTGGATGACCTGGGAGACCCGCACCCCTGAACAGGGAAGAAGGAAAACCGGGGCAACCCAAAGTGCGTCCCTGGACACAGAGGCTGAGGCACGCAAGTAACGGCGGAGGGCCGCAACTGAACACAAAAATGATGCACCCCCGGCCCGACCAACCAAGCATCCACAACCGAAGGACCCCTCCGGAAAGCAGCAGTCTCAATCACGGCCTGAAAAGAAGTAGACAGCTGCAGACGAACAACCTATCACCATGACCGAATGAGCAGAAAACCGCTGCGCCGGAGGAGAGTATGAAGCCCACCGACTTGACCCCTAGAGGCCAACGCCAAAAGGAAAAGAGCCTCCGAGAAACAATCCCAAACCGAAGTGGCCACAACAAACCGTGAAGAAGAAAATAAAAAAAAGAGCCCTCTATCCAAGACCAGGAAGGCTCAGGCAGCGCACGAGCAGGCCGGAGGTGAACAATGCACAAGACAGCATACGAAACGGCATAGATGTAACACCAATATCCAAAGCAAGCTGAAGCGGCTCCGCCAGCGCCGCAAGATACGAGGCGATAGTATGGGGCAAGATGACGGCCCCGAACCTCCACAAAAGGAGGACAAGACCACGTCAACAAATGCAGCTACCAAAGAAGGGACAGAAGAAAAAGGAAGGACCACCAAAAAAACCCACACTGCCGCCAAGAAGAAACATGCAGGTGGGACACCATGAATGAAACCACTCAAACATTAATAGAAGGCGAGAGACTCGAGGCAGAAACCGAACCAGCCCCGTCATGGGCCAATCGAGCTTAGGAAGAGGCGGAGCCGCGAGAAGATCTCCGGTGCGACCATGGAGCCAGCAGAGCCGGAAACCCAAGCTGGCAGAGGAGATGGAACGCCTGCTGTACAGAAAAAATCTCAACACCAGCGAGTCCACCTGGAGATCGGAGATGACAGCTCTGACGCGAGACTCCAGAGAAGGAACAACATGAGACCGTAAAATGCCAACAGGCAGGGAAGCCAGGAAGGCACAAACAAAACACACAACAATGTGTAGCTAACGGAATGAAAGGTGCAAAGGTATGCCACCAGACCAGTACCCGAACCAAGGAGTACGAGCGACAAGGACAAGATCACCACATTCCAAATTCGCAAAGGAATCGATAGGGTAGAGAAAGACCGATTACGAGACCCCAGGGGCACAGGCACCAGGGGACACCAGTGGAAGGAGAGCCCAATGAGCCAGAGAAACGTTGGAAAGAAGGAAGCAGTGACAGAGTAGGAGCCAAACGGAACGCATGAGGAAGCGATGTGGTGGAGGATGACACCACACACAGGTCCCAGCGGAAACACGATAGAGCCCAGCACAGGAACCCGCACATCAGTGAATGACAGGTGAGAAGCGGGACCAAAAATCCAGAGCTCAACTTCCACAAACACAACTAGGGAAGAACAACTAGGGAAGCACAGAGAAACCAATGTATACGAAAGGGCAAAGGCAGGCACTGGAAGACGGGCCAAACAAAACCCCACAACGAATCCCCAACACACAACCACAGTAAGAAAACTGCAGCAAAATGTCACCTCATAACATCCTGACACAGTAATATTTACCCCAAAACATACACCCCCACGATCGTACCTCGTAACCTGGTGGAGGTAGGGGCCCCTGTGCCGGACTCAAGCATGGGCTGTGCATGCATAAGAGTGGGACTGGATGGGTATAAATAGGAGCTGCCTCATAAAGCTCAAGAGGCCTGCTGCAGTCACCTGTGTTCCGATGTTCGTATATTCGTAGCCAAAAACTACAAACCAGCGCCTGGTTGAAAGAGACACCAGACCGCAGAAACTCACCTGCAGAACGTAGGCACGAACGTGTCACGACACAACGTATCCAAGAAGATGTCGGGAGCAATGCCAGTGAAAGAAGGCAAAGCCGCACATACAGGAGAGGAGTAAGGGAGAGGCGAAGGAGGAGCCCCACACCCATACGCAGGGAAAAGCCGGCATTCTCCCCATAGCGGCAATCCAGAACACCCCCAGTAGCCACAGGGCACGGACTGGATAATAAAGAGGAGCGAGAGGCGAAGCACTTGAGAGAAAAGGACGCAGAACACCAGCACACGTTCACACTGGCCACATCAAAACCAACTACCACGGCGCATGCGCAGGCAGGGATGCCAGATGCGGGTCGCAAGAAGTCGCTAGCCGATAAAAGAAAAACCCAAAATTGACTAGAAAACTAGACAAAATAGTGTTGTTAACGATTGAATCCCTTTTCAAAGCACACAAGGCAGCCGTGAACAGTAGACGAAAAGAGCAGTAAGGAGCAAAACATACATAGCATAGCCCTTCTGTGGCTACAAGAAGACCAATCTGGCAACTCTGTGCAGTGCAGGACAGTGCACGAAGAGAAGAAACAATCATGAAAGAACGAAACAGGACTGAAAACCGAGAAAAGCACGGAGGACCAACAAGCCCGAGAAAGGAACGGAGGGGAGCCACATTGGAAGACAACAGACGTTCCAATAATACGGGATAAAAACCTTCCCGAACCTTCGAAAACAAAGAGATGCAAGCGTAAAACCCGAAGGCACAGAAGGCTCAGTCGCACTTGAGACCAAAAGTCATGTAGAACCTTGAGAAAAGGGGAACATGATGGGGAAGGCCCATCACAAGAAGAAGGGTGAAGAAACGTATCCACCGACAGGACAGAACCAATGGATCCAAGGGACAAGGAACCGAACCCGGGGAGGGGTCGACTCCCAACAACATGGACGAAGAGGGAAGAAAAACCCCACTCCTCATAACCGCAAACCCTGCCCAGAGGGTAGAAAAATCCAGGCAGGGTCCAACGGGATACGAGGTCCCCCAAGTCAGCCCCTCACCAGCCCCGGGAACCCACAAGGCAGGTCCTGGGGCTGAGCCATCCCCCTAAAGCCCCAGCCACACAAGGAAAGCTGGGAAAACTGGACAAGCACTAAGGAAGGGAGCCTACTGGCAGACTCATACAACACGGCTGGAGGAACAGGTTCAAATGCCCCCGTCGGTACCCCGGAAGGAGAAGTCCCCCCAAGACCTCCTGAGTCTCAAGACCACCGAAGCCCCGTCCCGACTCCGAACCCACAGACGATAAGGATCCGGATGCAGGGAGGGAGGGAAGCGCCAAGTCAGCTTATGTAAGCTCCGGGGAGCCTCCCGGTCACACCCAGAAAATGGCATTTCATTACATTCAACACTGGTGTTTTTTATCGTATATGATGCCCATATTTGTGTCCTTTACAATATGTATACAGTAGAATGTTCATAATGTTCCCCCATAACCGGGAAAAACAAGGGGGAGCAGAAGGAAACAAAACGGAAGCAACCAACACCCCCTAAGCCCCGACACACCAACGAAAACGGGGCAGCCTCAGGGCTTCCGGGGAGCAAACTACCTAGCGTGTTGTCACCAACAAAACGCAATGTGCAACGCCTGTGCTGCCTGTACCCGCATAGTCCACATAAGACTGGATAACCGAGTCGCAAACAAGCAACAAAACTCGTTAGACTCCGGGCCGTAGGTGCCACCGACCCCACAGGCAGCAGACGGAGGCAAAGACAGTGAGAGTTACCCTGAGACAAGGAGACCGAGCAACCCTCGAACTTGCACAAAACGAGGGAAGATTCCGGGGTCACATCCATCGAACCCACGCATCCCCGTGGGGATTCCCAGGGCCCCAAGACAGAATCACGCTCAGGGAAGCTCAGACAGGGTACTGCTAACCAGCACCCAAGTTTACCAAACAACTTTCTAAGAACTTAACCCCCCTGGGATGTGTACACTCATGAGGACCTAGCAAGGGAAACCACCAGAAGAAGGAAAAGTACTCAGTACACAGGGGGCAAGAACCAAGGCAGACCCCCATCAGGCAGACAAACAAAAAGAAAAAGAAAACCCCGCAAGAGGGCAGCGTACCCAAGCGGAACAGAGCCAACCGCAATGATTAGTGGAAACAAGCTGTGCAGTACCCCGCGCCCCTACCAGCGCAAAACTGCCCCTCACCCTAAGGCGAACAAGGGAGACAGAAAACCATAGTACACAAACGGCAGCTGAAAACCAAGCAGTAAACGGCCTAGCAGAGGCAGAATCCAAGGAACTTGGGGAAGGTAACACCCCAAGTCCCAAGGGCAGTACTTACAAGACACCTATGGAAGGAAACCCCTAGGCACATGCAGCCCGAGTACTGGAGAATCACTCTTGGCTCACGCACCACCTAGCAGTCACCACACACACTAGGTACAGTGCTGAAACAACCACTGGAGCCAGGGCGGTGTTGCGCAGACAGCAGCGCGGCGATGTGTCATGTCATGCTTGTTTGCTTGTTTCTTTTAGGGGAGTTCTATCCACTTGTTCGGCTTTTGGTAGTAATATTTTCACCAGAATAGAGGTTGGTTTTGGAATGCTTACCTTTCTGGGTGCCAGACCCCAGTCGATGACAGACATAGAATGCTTTCAACCACACAGGGGGTTTCTATAGGCCACTGCTCCCAATGCCTCTCTGAGGGGGCCAGGTTCTGGCTCGTGGTCCCTGGTAGGCCCACAGAACTCCATACACATGACTGATGCCAAAGTCTGACATTAGCATATCAGCCTAGTGAGCTCTGGGGAGCTGATGGGGCTTCCCCACAAAAAAAAAAAAATAAATAAAACCGCATTGGAAATACATAGAACAAATAATTGAATATATATTTGTGGCAACACGCAGTGCTTGAATGACCCGTGCGACCGTGTCTGGGCGTGTCACACATGGGCGACCAGCCCCTGATGACAGTCACAGCGCACCTTGTCCACTGTCCTCACAGCCAAAGTAAGTGGAATTTGGTATTTATTTTTACATAGACATGTTCAGGGAAGGGAATTTATCATTTTACAAAGAAAAAAGAATTTTGGGGAATGCTTGATTTCATGCGCACAGGGGGAATGTCACAATAAATTCGGCGCATCACAGTGGTTAAAGATGCAAGGGAGTCACTGGAGAAAAAATAAAGCTTGGATTGGCCAACAGATGGAATACTAGAGACAACTTTAAGATAATTAACTAACTGGGATAGAATCCCTTACTCTAACTCATTTACTGCAACATTAAAGTATGATTTGTTCATTAAGATTCACTCCCCACTAATTATAATAACTGGTTGTTGACACTCACCTTTCTTCAACTGGAGGCCATTTTAAGGTATTTATCACATTGGCTGAGGAGGAAATCAGCAAACTTCAAAACAACATCAAAGTATCTAGAAGCCTTCACTTTAAACCTGCAGATAAAGTAATGTTAAATAATATTATCAGCATGTAATATCCTGTTCAAAATAGGGTACAGCAAAACTGTTAGAAAAAATCTTGCAAGAGCAAAATGCTCCCAAAACCATCATAGAATGTAACAAAATGCATCTTTCTGGCTGGACCTTGGTTGTTGTCTATGTCTGGCTGGACCTTGGTTGTTGTCTATGTCTGGCTGGACCTTGGTTGTTGTCTATGTCTAGTTGGACACAGATAGCTCAACCGGAGAGAAGAGGTAAATGAACCCTAAATCTCAACTAGACCAGCTGAAAACAATCCACCATGAGAGCAATATAATGAGGGTAATAGAGCCATGGAAGCCAGAAGCCAGTGATTCCATGTTGACATGAAGAGGTGACCGTCTAGCAGGGCCAAAGGAAGGACACATTGTCGACAGTCCACATGGAAATGGAACAAAAACAATAAAGACTATTTATGAGAATGTTGGACTCAACGAACAAGTGAACTGCACACAGAATTAAATCCCAAGAATCAAATTATGAGAATACAACAGCTGAGCTTCCTGCAGAGGTCAGCTCCAAAGAGGAAGAACTGTAGTGACCAGTGGTGCAGTGTTGCCGGATCTCGCTGGAGCGCCCCTCCGGCACCTCTGCAAGTGGATGATTGAATTGGGGAAAGGGAGAGGATGAGGGGAAAGGGAGAGGATGGCTTGTGGGTGATAGTTGATCATGGCAGATAAATATTAGTATTACATCACTAATAAGTTAATAATGTTTAATATTTCTTCGTTTTTTTTTAAAGACCCAATAATATTTAAATTTTACCTGAAATGTGAAAGTGATAAGGAAGGTAATCCCCATTTCATGTTCTTAAAACTAATTGAACTACCTGATCAGAAAGCAGAAACTATTGCTAGGCATCTATTGAGCTGTCTCAATTATCATGGGTTTGATGACTTATATTTGAAACAGAACCTTGTAACATTTGCTAGTGATGGGGCAAGTGTCATGCTTGGTGTCAAATCTGATGTTGCAACCATTCTCATGGAACATTACTATGATATAATAATCTGGCACTGTCTTAATCACAGATTAGAGTTTGCAGTAGGTGATTCAGTGAGAGAAGTTCATGGAATAATTAATTTTCAAGCATTTATGGACAAATTGTACTCGGTTTACAGTCAGTTGATCACCTCTAAATCAAAAGGAACTACCTGTATCTGAATGTGCCTCTCAACTTGAACAACGGATGTACAAAAACCAGCGTTGAATGTAATGAAACGCCATTTTCTGGGTGAGACCCGGAGGCTCCCCGGAGCTTTACCGGCTGATATGCTAATGTCAGACTTTGGCATCAGTCATGTGTATGGAGTTCTAGGGCCTACCGGGGACCATGGCCAGAACCTGGCCCCTTCAGAGAGGCAAGGGGAGCAATGGCCTATAGAAACCCCCGTGTGGTAGGAAGCATTCTATGTCTGCCATTGACCTGGGTCAAGCATCCAGAAAGGTAAGCATTCCAAAACAAACCCTATTCTGGTGAAAATTGCTACCTAAAGCCGAACTAGTGGATAGAACTCTTCAACAGAAAACAAGGAAACTAGTATGACGTCATACGTCACCGCGCCGCTGTCTGCGCATCACCCCCTCCCCGGGAGGGGGAAGGGGGAGCCCCAGACCTCCCACACCGGCTATCCACCCATCAATTCTGTGGCTGGATGTCAAAACACGCGAAAAACCGCCGACCGGAAGGGAGGGAGGGTTGCCGGGCAGCCTCCGGGTCTCACCCAAAAAATGGCGTTTCATTACATTCAACGCTGGTTTTCTGGGGGGAGGCCCGTTGGCTCCCAGGAGCTAACTACCCACAGAGGAAGGTCAAAGGGACAGAACCGGGAGGCGGACACCACGCACCCCCCACGGAGGCGAGACAACCGGCAGCAAACGCCAACCCAAGGCGCCACAGCCCCGAAAAGTCCCGGGAACAACACGAGAACAACGAGCAGCAAGGCCCCCGCACGAACACCAAAAATCCATGCCCGAAAGACCGCAAGGCCACGTCGCCCAGACGGCAGCAAGAGCAGCGAAGCCACGAACGCCACAGGCATGAGGGAAGAACACAGGAAGCTTAGCCGCAAGAACACGGCTGACCATCCGGGACATCCGGGGGAGCCGGTCGGCCGAGCGGACAGCACGCTGCACTTATGATCCTGTGGTCCTGGGTTCGATCCCAGGCGCCGGCGAGAAACAATGGGCAGAGTTTCTTTCACCCTATGCCTCTGTTACCTAGCAGTAAAATAGGTACCTGGGTGTTAGTCAGCTGTCACGGGCTGCTTCCTGGGGGTGGAGGCCTGGTCGAGGACCGGGCCGCGGGGACACTAAAAAAAAAGCCCCGAAATCATCTCAAGATAACCTCAAGATAACACCATCACCCGCGAACCGGGAAGAACAGAACCGGATCAACGCAAAACGCGCTCCGGACCCCAAACTCCATGGCACGCGAAACAACAGTGGAGGGCCGCCACTGAACACAAAACACGACACACCCCCGGCCCGACCAACGAAGCACCAACAAACCCTGGACCCCTCCAGAACGCAGCAGCCCCACCCCGCGCCAGAAAAGATGGAGACTGCTGCCACCGAACAACCACAACGCTAAAACCGAAGGAGCAAGAAAACTCGGCGACTCGACCCCCAGAGGCAAAGGCCAAAAGGAAAGAGCTGACGAAAAAACACACCAGAACCGAAGGGGCACTATCAACCGAGGAGAAGACAGAGCACGCTGACCAGAGACCAGGATGGTGCAAGCGGCGCACGAACAGGCCGGAGGTGAAACGACGCACAAGACAGCTTACTAACGGTGCAGAAGCAACACCAAGACCGAAAGCAAGCTGAAGCGGCTCCGCCCACGCCGCACGAAAAGAGGCGACAGTATGTGGCAAGACGACGGCCCCCAACCCCCACCAGAAAACCAAGCTGAGAGTAAACCAAGCTAACAAGAGTAACCACCTAAGAAGGGACAGGAAAAGGAAGGACCGCCAAAATACCCCATACTGCCGCCAAGAGTAGCACGCAGGTGGGACACCTACCACGAAGCCACCCGACCACCAACCGGAGGCGAGACCGCGAGGCAGAACATAAGCAGCCCCGACAAGGCCCCTCCGAGCCCAGGAAAATGCGGAGCCGCGGGAAGATGTCGGGCGCGACCACCGAAACCCAGGCGGCACAAGGAGATGGAACGTCTGCCGATGGAACGAATGGGCCGGAACTGCTTATACGAAAACAGGCTAGTGTGCCCTGGAAGTCCACGAACGAACCAGCAAGAAGGCTTATGTTCGCAAGTAGGTCGTGTAACAAGCACAGACCTCTGATGGTAATACAGTGTTCCCCAATTGTGCCAATAGCACCACTGCACTCCACTGGTACTATCCCGCAAGTTCTACCAGATAGGCGGGACCCAAGAGCCAGAGCTCAAACCCTGCAAGCACAGCCAGGAGCCTTACCAGGTGAGTACAGATACAACCCTACAACCCCCACACCCCTCAACATTAAAAAAGGTGGGTCCCCTGTAATGACTCCAGCATGGGTTGGACATGCACATGAGGGGGACAGGAAGGGTTGAAAAAGGGACAGTCACTGGTGTGCGAACGGTCTCAGTCGTACAAAAATATACCTAAATAAAGACAGGTATATAAACAACACCGCATCCAGCGCCCGGCCAAAAGACGCCAGACCGCAGAAACTCACCTGGCGAATGGTGGCACGAACTTGACACCAGAAGTGCCCAGAAGAACCTGGGAGCACAGCCAGGTGAAGACGCCAGAGCCGGACCGTGCTGGACCCGCAGGAGAGCAGGGAGAGGCAAAGGAGGCGGTCCACACCCATGACACAGGGAAAACCGCGGTGTCCTCCCCACAACTGGGAACCAGGACACCCCCGGAGCGAAGGGGCACATACCGCAGCCAGGGAGAAGAACGAGAGGCGAAGCACGGTAGCAAAAAGAGTGCAAAACACCAGCACTGAAACACCGCCCAGACCAAAACAAACTCCACGGCGCATGTGCATAACACACTGGCCGAACCGCACACCCTCTCTGCGGGAAGGCACCAACCAGGACTGCTGCACGAGAAAAGTAGCCAAAAGAGGAAGGAGGAACAATAAAACTGGCCAAAGAAGCAAAGAGCCCAAAAAGGAACCCAACCGGGCGACAAGTAGCAAAACAGGGCGAGAAGTAGCCCAACAGGGCAACAAGTAGCCCAACAGAGCTACAAGTAGCCCAACCGGCTCACAAGTAGCTCAACCGAGCCACAAGTAGCCCAAAACGGCGACAAGGACGAGGAGCCGACAGACGTTCCAATAATGCGGGAAGTAGCGAAAACCTTCCCGAACCCTCGAGAACACAGAAGCCAACACTAGTCCCGAAGGCACACGAAGGCGCAGGCGCACCCGAGATCAGAAGTCATGTAGAACCCCATCGAACGGGGAAACATGACGAAAACACCGTCCCAAAAAAGGGTGGGAGGAAACATCCACCCACAGAATGGAACCAACCAACTCAAAGGCCAAGGAACCGAGCCCGGGGAGGGGCCGACGCCCAACAGCACGTACGGCGAGTGGGGAGGAAAGACCCCACTCCGCGTAACCACAATCCCCGCCTAGAGGGGGATAAAAAAAACCCACGGGGTCCAACGGGGCCAAGGCCCCCCAAGTCGAGACAGGTCCAAGGGAGACAGAACAAGGGAGACAGAACACCCGAGCACACAAAGAGCGGCCGAAAACCAAGCAGTAAACCGCCAAGCAGGGGCAGGACTCAAGGGCAGTACTTACAGGGCACCTAGGGAAGGGAATCCTAGGCGCATGCAGCCCGAGTATTGGAGAATCACTCCCGGCTCACGCACCACCTAGAAAACAGACACCACACTCTAGGTACAGTGCTGAAACAACCACTGGAGCCGGAGCACATAACTGGTGCCTATAGCATCAGCCGAAGAACTGATGGGTGGATAGCCGGCGTGGGAGGTCTGGGGCTCACCGTTCCCCCTCCCGGGGAGGGGGGAGCTGCGCAGACAGCGGCGCAGTGACGTATGACGTCATACTAGTTTCCTTGTTTTCTGTTGAAGAGTTCTATTCTCTAGTTCGGCTTTGGGTAGCAATTTTCACCAGAATAGGGGTTTGTTTTGGAATGCTTACCTTTCTGGATGCTTGACCCGGTCGATGGCAGACATAGAATGCTTCCTACCACACGGGGGTTTCTATAGGCCATTGCTCCCATTGCCTCTCTGAGGGGGCCAGGTTCTGGCCGTGGTCCCCGGTAGGCCCTAGAACTCCATACACATGACTGATGCCAAAGTCTGACATTAGCATATCAGCCGGTAAAGCTCCGGGGAGTCGACGGGGCTTCCCCCAGAAATAGGCCGTGTTCTGAGCACCAGGTGGGTGACCAGCTCCGTTTGAAAAGTTTCAGCAGTGTGGAAACATTATGAAGCACTTTGTTTTCATTTTGAAAAAGCAGTGAAAGATGAAACAAGATTTGGAAGTGATAGAAAAACCTATGAAAGTCCGTTGAAAAAGCTAACTTCAGAACAGTTTCTTCAACAGAGTTCCACATAAGAGGTTGTTCTGGAAAATGGAAAATATTGGAGGGGTGACAGGTATGCTTCTAACATGGATGAAAAATTTTCTGACTGACAGAAAAATGAGGGCAGTGATCAGAGGCAATGTATCGGACTGGAGAAATGTCACAAGTGGAGTAACACAGGGTTCAGTTCTTGCACCAGTGATGTTTATTGTCTACATAAATGATCTACCAGTTGGTATACAGAATTATATGAACATGTTTGCTGATGATGCTAAGATAATAGGAAGGATAAGAAACTTAAATGATTGTCATGCCCTTCAAGATGACCTGGACAAAATAAGTATATGGAGCACCACTTAGCAAATGGAATTTAATGTTAATAAATGCCATGTTCTGGAATGTGGAATAGGAGAACATAGACCCCACACAACCTATATATTATGTGAGAAATCTTTAAAAGAATTCTGATAAAGAAAGAGATCTAGGGGTGGTTCTAGATAGAAAACGATTCTTAAACGATTCTTCGCGGCAGGTTAAATGATTCTTCGCGGCAGGGGATCGTATTCCAGGGACCTGCCCGAAACGCTACGCGTACTAGTGACTGTACAAGAATGTAACAACTCTTGTATATATCTAAAAAAAAAAAAAAAAAAAAAAACTATCACCTGAGGACCACATAAAGAATATTGTGCGAGGAGCCTATGCCACGCTTTTTAACTTCAGAATTGCCTTTAAATACATGGATGGCGATATATTAAAGAAATTGTTCACGACTTTTGTTAGGCCAAAGCTAGAATATGCAGCAGTTGTGTGGTGCCCATATCTTAAGAAGCACATCAACAAACTGGAAAAGGTGCAAAGACATGCTACTAAGTGGCTCCCAGAACTGAAGGGCAAGAGCTACGAGGAGAGGTTAGAGGCATTATATATGCCAAAACTAGAAGACAGAAGAAAAAGAGGTGATATGATCACTACATACAAAATAGTAACAGGAATTGATCAAATTGATAGGGAAGATTTCCTGAGACCTGGAACTTTAAAAACAAGAGGTCATAGATTTAAACTAGCTAAACACAGATGCCGAAGAAATATAAAAAAATTCACTTTCGCAAACAGAGTGGTAGACAGTTGGAACAAATTAGGTGAGAAGGTGGTGGAGGCCAAGACCGTCAGTAGTTTCAAAGCTTTATATGACAAAGAGTGCTGGGAAGACGGGACAGCACGAGCGTAGCTCTCATCCTGTAACTACACTTAGGTAATTACGATACAAGGTGACAGTATTCGGCATAAGATGACGGTCCTGGAACAACCACGAGAGAAAGGACAACACCACTTGAACTGAAAGCGCAGTACAACGATGAAGAGTCAAAAAGAAACGGAAAGACCTCCAGGAAACTTCATACTGCCGCCAAGACGAAGCCCATAGGTGGGACACGATCAATAAAGCCACCTGATCACCATATAAATGGTGATAAACTCGAGTCAAAAATACCAAATGTGAAGACTCGAGGAGAAGAGCGAACCAGTCTCGTAACAGACAGGGCTGATCTTCTAAAAGAGGCGGAGCCATGGAAAAACCTCCGAGTTTGGACACCGGGCAAGCAGTGCCTGAAACAATGGCTGGGTTTCTTCATACTGAAACGTCTGGAAACTGTTTCTTCTGGAAACCTCATACAGTACAACCTCGATTCAACGTACCCCGATTCAACGAATCTCCGGCTAGTTCGCACACTTTTCAGGCCGAATTTACTCACCCGGTTCGACGAACAATGGTTCGCCGAAGCGAGGGATGTTCGGATTTGCTTACGATGTCCAGACAGAGTTCACAGACTGGTGGAAAACTTTCCCATTCTATAACAGATTACAATCAATAATTCTCTCATATGACAAGTTGGATCACACAAGTGGATCACACAAGTGGACCACACAAATGGACCACACATGTGGACCACAAGTGGTCCACAAGCTTACGATTTTGGGACAGAGTTCACAGAGTGGTGGAAAACTTTCTCATTCTATCACAGATTACAATTAATAATTCCTTCATAAGAAGTTGGATCACACAATTGAACCATATGAACCAAACACCAGCCAAAATGGTCCACACAAACACCAGCCAAAATGGTCCACACAAACACCAGCCAGTGATCCACACAAGTGAACAACTGAGTTTCCATGATTTTCGTTCACTGATTTGGGGCACACGTATCTTTGTACATTAATTTAAAGGATGAAGCGTGATTACCTAGCTACATGTGGTAAAATCTCCTTATAGACATTTTCTGTGATGAAACAAGATGAGTGAGGGTGGACAGATAAGAGAATACTATACTGTAAACCTCACTTTACAGTGAGGTTTCACTCACTTTCGTCTGTGTGTCGTCATAGTTCAGTGACCCATGACTTTTGAAAGTTTCATATTAATAAATAATTTCTAAAACCAGTGTTTTAATTGCTTTTTATTATCCTAATTAAACTAAACTAAATAAAACCGAAAATATGCTGTAACATGATAGACATCTGCTCTTTGAGAAATTACTGTATGTTATTGGAACAACTCTAGCGTGAGTGGACGGGTCTAATCCCTGTACACACACCATGCTTGTTTCATCCCTCCCTCCCTCCCTCCCCTCCCTCCCTCCCTCTCTCCCCCTCCCTCCCTCTCTCTCTCTCTCCCCCCCTCTCTCTCTCTCTCTCCCCCTCTCTCTCTCTCTCTCTCCCCCCCCCCTCTCTCTCTCTCTCCCCCCTCTCCCTCTCTCTCTCTCCCTCTCTCCCCCTCTCTCTCCCCCTTCTCCCTCTCTCTCCCTTTCTCTCTCTCTCTCTCTCTCTCTCTCTCTCTCTCTCTCTCTCTCTCTCTCTCTCTCTCTCTCTCTCTCTCTCTCTCTCTCTCTCTCTCTCCATCCATCCATCCCCCTCCCTCCATCCATCCCCTCCATCCATCCATCCATCCCCTCCCTCCCTCCATCCATCCCCTCCCTCCATCCATCCATCCATCCATCCCCTCCCTCCATCCATCCATCCATCCATCCCCTCCCTCCATCCATCCATCCATCCATCCCCTCCCTCCATCCATCCATCCATCCATCCCCTCCCTCCATCCATCCATCCATCCATCCATCCCCTCCCTCCATCCATCCATCCATCCCCTCCCTCCATCCATCCATCCATCCCCTCCCTCCATCCATCCCCTCCATCCATCCATCCATCCCCTCCATCCATCCATCCATCCCCTCCATCCATCCATCCCCTCCCTCCATCCATCCATCCCCTCCCTCCCACCATCCATCCATCCATCCCCTCCCTCCATCCATCCATCCCCTCCCTCCCTCCATCCATCCCCTCCCTCCCTCCATCCATCCATCCATCCATCCCCTCCCTCCATCCATCCATCCATCCATCCATCCATCCCCTCCCTCCCACCATCTATCCATCCATCCCCTCCCTCCATCCATCCATCCATCCCCTCCCTCCATCCATCCATCCCCTCCCTCCCTCCATCCATCCATCCATCCATCCCCTCCCTCCATCCATCCATCCATCCCCTCCCTCCATCCATCCATCCATCCCCTCCCTCCATCCATCCATCCATCCCCTCCATCCATCCCCTCCCTCCATCCATCCATCCATCCATCCATCCATCCATCCATCCATCCATCCATCCATCCCCTCCCTCCATCCATCCATCCATCCCCCCTCCCTCCATCCATCCACTCCCTCCCTCCATCCATCCAACCATCCATCCATCCCCTCCCTCCATCCCCTTTCTCCCTCCATCCATCCAGAATTGAAGAAACAAATCAAGTTAAAAAAAAAAAGTTAACTGGGTCAGAGTTAGGGTTATCAGCGAGTCGGTCCCTTCACTACCACCGACACACCTCCCCCCCCCACCCCTACAGCCCATACACACACACACACCCTCAAATCATCCATCCTTCCATCCTACCATCAATCCATCTCCATCCTCTCCTTCCCTGCCTCCCTCCGTGCCTGTCTCCCTCCGTGCCTGCCTCCCTCCCTGCCTCTCCCTCACAAGCTCTGCCTGCCCACCTCCCTCCCAACCTCCCACTGATTTGTGGCAGACGTATCTTTGTAAATTAATTTAAAGGCTGAAGCGTGATTAGCTAGCTACATGTCGTAAAATCTCCTTATAGACATTTTCTGTGATAAAACAAGGTGAGTGAGGGTGGACAGATAAGGGAATACTGTTCTGTAAACCTCACTTGGTTTTCCTTCGTCTGTGTCGTTATAGTTCAGTGACCCATGACTTTGAAAGTTTCAGACTAATAAATAATTTCTAAAACCAATGCTTTAATAGCTTTTTATTATCCTAATTAAACTAAACTAAATAAAACCAAAAATATACTGTAATATGATAGACATCTGCTATTTGAGAAATTATTTGTTATTGGAACAACTCCAGCGTGAGCAAGTGGACGGGTCTAATCCCTGTACACACACACCATGCGTTTCTCGTTTCAATTCGTCGCCACAGTTCAGTGACTACGGCTTCGAAATAATAAAATTAATAAATCATTTAATCAATGGTCATTTAACAGATGATGAGATTATACAAAATGTTACTGGCACTGTTGACGTTCCCAGCACCAGCACAGCCGTACCCAGCACCAGCACAGCCGTACCCAGCACCAGCACAGCCGTACCCAGCACCAGCACAGCCGTACCCAGCACCAGCACAGCCGTACCCAGCACCAGCACAGCCGTACCCAGCACCAGCACAGCTGTACCCAGCACCAGCACAGCCGTACCCAGCACCAACACAGCCGTACCCAGCACCAGCACAGCCGTACCCAGCACCAGTACAGCCGTACCCAGCACCAGCACAAAAGCAGCTGAAGCCAACACAGCAGCAGCGAGCACCAGCAAAGCTGATGCAAACATCTAAAAACATCGTGTGTGAAGTGAACAATTAGAATAAGTGTTAAATTCAAGTGTGTACATAGTGTTAAAATTAAAGTTGCAATAATTCTAATGTACAATAGTTTTCAAGAACTGTATTGTAGTACTCAACATACAGCAAAACCACTTTTAATAATACAGTGCTAACAGCTTAATGCACTGCAGTACCTATTTACTGTAGAGCATTCACAACTTCACAAAACTTCAAGATGGACATAACTCCAACAATAAGGTAAATACATGAATTACAGTATTTTTAGTAGAGTAGTAAAATATAGGTACAGTAAGTAATATGATACAATGCATTTTTATTGTGTACAAGAAAAAAAAAGACACTGACGCAAACGCCTCTTGAAGGTCACCTCTTGCAACGAATCCAACGCTCCAACGAACTGGGGGTGGTCCCATATAGTACGTTGAATCGAGGTTGTACTGTACTGCCACCGAGATGAAGCACACAGGTAGGACATCATCAACGAAACCACGGTAATAGACCCCGCATCATAAAGACCAGACGGGAAGACTCGAGGAAAATCGAACGAGCGACATAACGGACCAGACCGATCATCTGAAAGAGGCGGAGCCGCAGGAAAGCCCCTGGGTTCGGACACTGAGCAAGCAGCGCCTGAAACCAGGTTTGGCCGGCCACCAAGGAGCCAAGAGAACTACTCTCCCCTGGTAAGTCTCCAAGCAAGCTAGGACCTGGAGAAAAGAACTGGGAAAAAGAGGTACAGGGAACCCCACCTCGAGCAGTCCTGCCAAAAAGCATCAACCCCTGACAGCCTCGCAGTCAGGGAAGGGCATCACATATCATGAGAGACGCCTCAACCACGCCGACGCGAAGAGGTCCACCTCCGGGAGCCCGTACATCCGGCAGAGCCAACTGAATGAGTCGGCATCGACTGTCCATTTCGAGGACAGGGGAATGAACCGAGATAGGCCGTCCACCAAGACGTTGGACACCCCCTGATCGTGAACGGCCAGGAGAGCCAAACCCCGAGAACTCAGCAGATGAGTCACCCAAAGCGACCAGCCCCAAAGAGCTGGTTGCTTCGGAGGACCACATCGAACCTCTTCGGTTCAGGCAATGACCCCTTGGGAAGCAGTCCGAATGGAGCCTGATCATAGATCCATGAGTGACTCGAACCCTCCGAAGCGACATCCACATCGCCGCGAACTCCCGCACCGCGCTGTGGACCCGACGGAAGGATGGATCCCACTGCTCCTGACTGGCCTGGTAAGCACTGGTCACAAAGCCCCAGCCAAGAGATGACGCATCCTTGAACACATCCAGTGAGGATTCGGGTTGGCGCCAAGGCACTGAACCCTGAAAAACCCAAAGAGGGAGCCGGCAACGCAGCAGCCGACCCAAGGCCCCTAGAGGCCGACCACATCGGTCACGAAAGAGGCGGAGGGGACGTCCCCGAAAGAACCAGAACAGCCAACGAAGTCAAAACCGATTCGTCGAGTAGACCATCACGGCAAAGTTCTGGCTCCCGCACAAACCCTCGAGCAACTGCCAAGTAACTCCGGGAATCCCCAGAAACAAGCAAAGGCGGGAACGCAGCCAAAGCAGAGACTCTAGAGGGAGAAACAAGGAGCGGTCTGAGAGTCCCACACATGTCCCACGGCGAGCTGGGAAAGAACCAAATCCCTGGCGAGTAGACACACTAACTGGCTGGGAGCCTAGACCAGCCAGTCTTCGAGGTAGGCCAGCACCCGAAGACCTAAGAGATGCAGGCGGGGCCACCACGACCCGGGTAAGGCGTGTGAACATGAGAGGTGCCAGGTTCAACCCGAATGGGAAACCATGAAAGCAGTAACCAAGACGCCCCACAACAAACTCAAGCTAATCTCCGAACTCCGGATGAATCGGGACTTTCCAAGACACGTCTTGGAGGTCCAGAGACACCATCCAAGCGCCTGGCTCCAACAGAATCTGGACCTGGGACAGAGTAGTCATCTGAAGAGAGGGACAAAAGACCCAAGGGGAAAGATGGGACAAGTCCAGAATGAACCGCAGGTTCGCACAGTCGCGTTTCGGGACTGGGAACAGACGAGAAACCCACCTGAAGACATCGTTGTTTTGACCATGCCCAATCGTACCCACTCTGAGATGACCCAACAGAGCGCTGGAGAAGAGGCCTGCCCCGCCAGCCCAGAACCCCCCAAAAAAGGAGGGGCCACCCAATGCCACCGCAAGCAATCGGAAATGACAGAAAAAGCCCATGAATCTTGAAACCAAGCATGAGTGAACAGAGCAAGCCCCCTCTTATCGCCCCATCAATGGGGCGAACCACGAAAGGACTGGCACCCCGTATGAGAACCCGTCTTACGCACAGAATGATCACCATGCCAACCAGACAAAGACGGGTTTAAAGGCGGCGCCGACCCAGAAACTGGCTCCAGTGGCCTACCACGACGAGAGGAACACCGAGCCCAAGCACGAACCCCGGGACCCCCGAAGGACCAACAAGTTAAAAAACAGACGACAACTAGTCAGTAGTTTCTGCTGCCCGCAGAAACTGCCACCGCAGATTCAGCAAACAGCAAGGGACAAATTGGCGATGAAAACCTAAGAGCCAGGGACCAAGCAGATTCCGACATGCAAGACGCAAAGCGAAAAACTGTGACACCGCATCCCGCAAGATCGGCGCAAACAGCTTCAGCAGTGCAGACGACACACACACCGCCAAGACCAAGGCCCAAGACCCAGGAACGGCCCCAAGCGCCTCCACATCCTCCTGAAGCCAATCCAAAGATCGAACCAGCCACGTGACATATTGGTCCGATCTGCTGGAAGAGGCAGAGCCGCGGAAAAACCTCCGGGTTCGGACACCAATCAAGCAGCGCCTGAAATCACGGCTAGGCCGTCCACCGGCCAAGAGGACAACTCTCCCCTGGTAAGTCTCCAAGCGAGCCAGGACTTGGAGCAACAGCTGAACCGGGAAAGAGGTACAGGAACCCCCAACTCGACCAGTCCTGCCGAAAGGGGTCGACCCTGATGGCCTCACAGTCGGGAAAGGGCACCACATACAGGCAAAGGCGCGCGACCACGCCGACGCAAAGAGGTCCACCTCGGGGCATCTGAACGTCTGGCAAAGCCAACGGAAGGAGTCGGCATCGACCGTCCATTCCGTGAAGAGGGGAATGAAACGAGACAGGCTGTTGCCCAAGACGTTGGACATTCCCCGCACGTGAACTGCCAGGTGAGCCAAACCCCGAGAACTCAGCAGACGAGTCACCCGAAGCGACCAGCGCCAAAGAGCCAAGGACCGCATCGAACCCCCCAGTTCAGACAATGAACCACCGGGGAGCAGTCCGAATGGAGCCGGATTGTCGACCTGCGGGCAACTCGAAGCCTCCGAAGAGCAAACCACACCGCTGCGAACTCCCGTAGAGTGCTGTGGGCTCGGCGGAAGAATGGACCCCACCTTCCCTGGCCAGCCTGGTGAGCACTGGTCACAAAGCCCCAGGCGAGAGACGACCCGTCCGTGAACACATCGAGCGAGGTCTCGAGTAGGCACCAACGCACTAAACCCCCAAAAACGAAGAGGAAGCCGGCGACGCAGCAACCAACACAAAGCCCCCAGGGTCCAAATCCAGTGATCACGAGAGAGGCGGAAGTAACGTCCCCCGAAAGAACTAGAACAGCCGACGAAGCCAAACCAGACCTGATGGGTAGACCAGCATTGCGAAGTTCAGGCTCCCGCACAGACCCTCGAGCATCCGCCGAGTGACCCAGGAGCCCCCAGAAACAGGCACATACGGGACGGCAGCTGCAGGAGAGGAAGAGACAAGGAAGCAATCCGAGAGTTCCACACAAGGCCCAGCCAAGTCCGAACCTTGGAGGGAACCAAATGGGACTTCCTCCAGTTCACCAAGAACTCGAACCCGGCGAGCTGAGAAAAAAACAGATCACTGGCTGCAGACAAGCGGACTGGCTGGGAGCCCAAACCAGCCAGTCGTTGAGGTAGGCCAACACTCGAACACCTAACAGATGCAGATGGGTCCCCACAAGCTGCGTGAGGCGTGTGAAAATGCGAGGTGCCTGGTTCAAACCGAACAGGAGATAACAAAAGCGGTAAGCACAAAGCCCTACAATAAAACCGAGCCAGTCCCTGAAACCTGGATGAATTGGGACGTGCCAATAAGCTTCCGGGAGGTTCAGGGACACCATCCAAGCGGCCAGCTCCAACAGGAGCCGAACCTGAGACAGCGTGGTCATCCGAATGGAGTGGCAACAAACCCAGAGGTTCAGACGGAACAAGTCTAGAACGAACAGCAGGTCCGCACAGTCCTGTTTCGGCACTGGAAACAGATGGGAAACCCATCTGAGGGACGTTGTCGTTTCGACCACGCCCAAGCAAACCCACTCCAAGATGACCTGACAGAGCGCAAGGGAAGAAGCCTGCCCTGCCAGCCCCAAACCCCCCGCAGGGGGAGGGGCCACCCAACGCCACCGGAGGCCGTGCGAATCGACCCGAAACACCCACAAATTGTGGGAACAGGCATGAACGAACAGCGCAAGCCTCCCTCCCCCCATCGCCCCATCAATGGGGTGAACCACAAAAGGGCCGGCGCCCCTTACAAGACCCAGAACCTCGCACAGAGCAAACACTGCACCGACCAGACGAAGGCGGGTCCGAAGGAGGAACTGAACACGTACCTGACACCAGTGGTCTACAATGATGAGAGGAACCCCGAGCCTAGGCACGACCCTTCCGGTAAGGTCCACCACAGGACCCCCAGAGAACCAGCAAGTCTTACATAAGACGGCAAGAAGCTGAAGCAGCCTGTATATACTGCGCAATGGCAGAAGCCTCAAACAAGAGAGGACAAAAAGGGGAAGACATCCTAAGAGCCAAGGCCCAAGCGGATTCCACAGAGGAGGCAAGCACCGTCTGCCGACATGCGAGCTGGGAAGCATAAAACGGAGCAACCGCATTCCGCAAGATCGGCGCGAAAAGCTTCTGCAAGGCAGCCAACGAGCGAGCCACTGAGGCCAAGGTGCGAGACCCAGGAACAGCCCCAAGTGCCCCCACTTCCTCCTTGAGCCAGTCGGAAGACAGCTTCAGGAGGGAACCTGCACATGGAGCTGAACGACACCAACATCCCGGGAAAAGGCAGGAGCAAACAAGCACTCATTGAGGTGCCCAAGGTCCCCCCCCCCCCAGGAAAACCTGAAGCACCTGTCGAAGCCTCCTGCCACTCAAGCATGCGGAAACAGCAGAAGGAGTGCCAAGCCTCCAAGGCAAAGACATGACAGTCCGCCTGCCAGGACGACTCCAGAACCTCGTAACGGAGCCAGAAAGGGAACGAAGGTCCCAAACCTGAAAGCCGAGGAATTCATTGCCGAGGCATAATCTGCATCACGCAGGAGGTTTGCTGCAAGGGCTGCCTGCATTGCAGCAGGTTGGATGCGATAAGCCGAAAACCTCCGGAAGGACGGAACCGAAGCACCCGGGGGAACATGGAACCGAACCAGGGGAGGGGCAGACACCAAGTCCAACTCATACACAGAGGGGGGAAAAGAAAACCCCACTCCTTGTAACAGTAAGCCCTGCTCCGAGGGCAGAAAAATCCAGGCGGGGTCTAGCGGGGCCCAAGGCCCCCAAGTCAATTTCTCCCCAACCCCAGGATCCTCCTCCGTAGGACCCGGGGCCAAGTCCTCCCCCCATGCACCGACTCCACAAGACAAAGCCAGCGCAGCAGTAGAAGCCGGATAGAATGAGGCCCTCTGGTCAGACCCAGAGGCTTCGGTCGGGAAGGAGACTCGAATGCCTCCGTCGCCACACCGGAAGGGGCATACCCCGAGGCTGCCCGAGTCTCAAGACCAACTAACCCTTGCCTCAACTCCGAAACCCTCAGACATTTCGGGGCCGGAAGCAAGGGAGGGGGTCCAGAACGAACAACAGAAGGGGAAGGACTAGGAGGTGCAGACTGAACCAGGGTCGAAGTGACCCCCACCCTCAAGTCCAGGTCCCTATAGGCAAAATGGGGCAGCCGCTGGGCATCCGGGTGAGCAACCAACCGAGTGCGTTGCAACAAACGAAACCTAGAATGCAACGTCCTGCGCAGCCTGTACCCGAAGATGATCATCCACAGATTGGGTAAATTGAGTCACCAGCAAGCAGCAATATTCACAGGACTCAGGATCGAAAGTGTCACCGACCCAACAGGCTGCGTCACAGAGGCAATAACAGTGAGGGTCGCCCTGAGAAAAGGGGACCGAACAACCCTCAAACTCACATGAAGCGAGGGGGGGGGGGGACCCCGGGGGTCGCATCCATCGGACCCATGCGTTCCCTATGAGATTCCCGGGGTCCTGAGAGCTTCCCTGAAGAGGACTCGCGGTCAGGTAAACCCAGGCAGGGTACTGCTAACCGGCGCCCAAAACTACCAAACCAACTCTCTAAAGCTGAACCCCAGGGACGTGTACACTCATGGGGACAAAGCAGGGGGCAGCCACCAAGTATCAGGGTGAGGCCAAACACCAGTGGCAATTAGGGCAGAACCCCCCACCAAGGCAAAATCAAAAAGAAAAAGAAAACCCCACAAGAGGACAAGGTATCCCAAGGAACGGAGCCGGCAGCTGTGATAGGTGACAACAAGCTGCACAGTACCCTGCGCCCCATACCAGTGCAAAACTGCCTCTTACCCTAAGGTAAACTAGGGAGACAAAACACCTAAGTACCCAAAGGGCGGCCGAAAAACCGAGCAGTTAAATGGACCCACAGAGGCAGACACCGAGGAACTTGTGGAAGGTAACCCCAAGCTCCAACAACAGTACTTACAGGGCACCTAGGGAAGGAACCTTAGGCGCATGCAGCCTGAGTACTGAAGAGTAACTCCTGACTCTCGCACCCCTGGAGTACAGCCGCCACACACAAGGCACAGCGCCGCAAAAAGACTGGAGCCAGAGCACACAACCGAGCAGATAGCATCAGCCTCAAGAACTGGGGTGTGGATTGCCGATGTGGTGGGTCTGGGGCTACCCCTTCCCCCTCCCAGGGAGGGGAGAGCTGCTCAGATGGCAGCGCGGTGACGTGTGATATCATACTCGTTAGCTTGTTTCAGTTTAGGGAGTTCTATCCACTTGTTCGGCTTTTTGTAGCAATTTTCACCAGAATAGGAGTTTGTTTTGGGACGCCTACGTTTCTGGGTGCCTAACCTGGTCAATGGCAGACATAGAATGCTTCCAACCACACAGGGGTTTCTATAGGTCATTGCTCCTCGTGCCTCTGTAAGGATGCTAGGTTCTGGTTCGTAGTCCCCCGGTAGGCCCACAGAACTCCATACATGACTGATGCCAACGTCTGACATTAGCATATCAGCCTGGATAGCTCCGGGGAGCCAACGGGGCTCCCCCCAGAAAGGCGACGAAAACTTTAGAGCCAGGGCTCAAGCAGATTCCAACAAAGAAGCGAGTACTACCTGCCGACACGCGAGACTCGAAGCGAAAAACAGCGACACCGCATCCCGCAGGATCGGCACAAACAACTTCAACAGTGCAGATGACACACGTGCCACTGAGACTAAGGCACCAGGAACGGCCCCAAGCTCTTCCACATCCTCTTCAAGCCAATCCGAAGGCAGCTCTTTTCCAAGAGGGAAAAGAAGTGCAAGACTGAAGCCAGCAGGCCACAAGTGCACAAGTCCTCAGCAACCAGTGCAGCATCTGCATATGAAGCTGATCCATGCCAACATCCCGCTGAAGGGAAGGGGTAACAAACATGCATTGAGGTGCTTGAAGTCACCCCCGAGGAAAACTGGGACCACCTTCAATGCCTCGAGTCACTCAAGCGTGCGAGTACAACAGAAAGTACTCCAAGCATCCAACGAGAACACAGGGCAGTCCACTAGCCAGGACGAATCTGGAACCTCATAATGAATCCAGTAGGGAAATGAAGACCCAAACCTGAACGAAGACGGATCCATGATATAGGTGTAATCCAGGTCGTGCAGGAGGTAAGCCATAAAGGCATCCCGCACCACAGAGGCGGGATACGGGAAGCTGAAAACCTCCGGAAAGACGGGACCGAAGCACCCAAAGGGACACGGAATCGAACCCGGGGAGAGGCAGACACCAATTCCAACTCATATGAAGAAGGGAAGAAAGAAAACCCCACTCCTTGCAACAGTAAGCCCTGCTCAGAGGGTAGAAAAACCCAGGCGGTGTCTAACGGGGGTCCCAAGGCCCCCAAGTGAGCCCCTCCCAGCCCGGGAACCACCACATCAGGACCCGGGGCCAAGTTGTCCCCCAAAGCCCCGGCCTCAAAAGAAATCGCCGGCACAGCTGTGGAAGCCAGAAGGAAGGAAAGGAGGGCCCACTGGTCAGACCCAAACGCTTCAGCAGGGAGAACCGACTCGAATGCTTCCATCGCTACTCTTGGCGGAGCATCCCCCAAGTCTCAAGACCATCTAAATCCTGCCCTGACCCTGAAACCCTCATGATGTTTCGGAGCCGGATGCAGGGGGATGGGGGAGAGGATCAGACCGAACCTTAGCAGGGGAAGGACGAGGAGTGCAGACTGAACCAAGGCCGAAGTGACCAACACCCACAAGTCCCGGTTGCAATAACCAAAACAGGGCAGCCTCGGGGCATCCAGGGAAGCAATCAACCTAGCGTGTTGCAACAACCTAAACTTAACGTGCAACACATGTGGTGCCTGTACCCGAATAGTCATCAGTGGACTGGGTAGACTGAGTCACAAACAAGCAACAAAACTCACAGGACTCTGGGTCAAAGGTGTCACTGACCTAGCAGGCAGCGTGTTGGAGGCAAAAACAATGAGTCATCCTGAGACAAGGGGACAGAGCAACCCTCAAACTCGCACAAAGCAGAGGGGGGACTCACTAGGTCACATCCATCGGACCCACAAGCCCTTGTGGGGATTCTCTGGGTCCTGAGACGGAACTCACGCTCAGGGAAGCACAGGCAGGGTACTGCTAACTAGCGCCCAAGTCTACCAACAAACTTTCTAGAAGCTGCACCCCGGGACGTGTCCACTAACGAGGGCTTAGCAAGGGGGTATCACCCAGAAACACAGATATATAAACCTAAGTTATAGATAGGGGGCAACGAACCAAAGGCAGACCCCCCACCAGGCAGGAAAACAAAAACAAAAGAAAAACCCCACAAGAGGACAACGTACCCAGGTGGAACAGAGCCAGCTGCCACAATAGGTAATAACTAGCTGTGCAGTACTCTGCACCCCTACCAGTGCAAACTACCCCTTACCCTAAGGTAAACAATGGAGGAGGAACCCCCCCCCCCCCCCCCGCACGCTCAGGGTGGTCTATTACCAAGCAGCAAAAAACCAACAGAGGTAGACCCAAAGGTGATACCTACTTGATGGGGTTCTGGGAGTTTTTCTACTTCCCAAAGAAGACTTGTGGAAGATAACCCCAAGCCCCAAGGGCAGTATTTACAGGGCACCTAGGGAAAAGGAGACCCCTAGGCACATGCAGCCCGAGTACTTAGGAAGATTACTCATGGCTCGCACATCACCCTGATTCGCCCAACACCACAAAGCAGAGCAGAGGACAGAAATCAGGAGCCAGAGCCACAGCAACTAATGCCATTCACATCAGCCTGAAGAACTGAAGGTGTGAGTAGCCGGCGTGAGGGGTCTGAGGCTTCCCCTTCCCCCTCCCGGGGAGGAGGGAGATGCAGAGATGGCAGTGTGGCAAGTGGTGACGTCATGCTCGTTTGCTTGTTTTTTAAGGGGAGTTCTGTCCACTCATTTGACTTTCAGTAGTAGTTTCAACTAGACTAGGGGTTTGTTTTGGGATGCTTACCTTTCTGGGATGCCTGACCCGATCGATAGCAGACATAGAATGTTCCAAATCACATGTGCAATTCTATAGGCCATTGCTCCTCATGCCTCCCTGAGGGGTCCAGGTTCTAGCTCGTGGTCCCCGGTAGGCCTATGAACTCCATTCACACTGACTGATGCCAAAGTCTCATATATTACATATCAGAACCAGGTATCAACCAGACTGGATAGCTTTGGGTAGCCTCTTATAAAGAGTTTGAGAACGAGAAAAACTTATGATCTGTCAAGTGATAGGGGCCTCCTGCAGAGGGTTTACCCACACCCTGAAGGAGAGTTCTCAAAAGGAAGTAAGGCACAGGGACTACACACACACACATTCATATCATTAACATTTCCTTTGATTATTTCTATCAATGAAACACTCCTTTATAGACTGCCAGTCATCTAGATCCTCTTAGAGCAATTCTTAATTATATCTCAACACTAAAGATTTAGAAGATTTAAAAAGATATTGCAATAGCCAACGTACTTGGCACTGGCTGAAGCCAAACTTTCAGTAGATCCAAGATAATAGAGAGCTGCTAATACTTGGTTGTCTAATGGCTCTTTTTCTGATGAGGTAAATCCAGCACTGTCTTGTTGGATCATTTCTTCTTTCTGCCATTCATCAACTAGGAACTACAAGAAGAAAAAACAGACATACTGTAATTATAACAAAATGATTCAAATAAATTGTCTCTGAAACATAATAACAGCAACTTATAAGTAAAAACCTAGCACTGAATATAACAAAATGCCTCTTTCTGGAGGCCCAAGGTGGCTCTTTGTTTTAAGCTGCTCTGGATACCTCCACACCTATCAAATAGCACCAGGCCTCTTTTGAGTCATTAATACCCTAGCAGAGACCAGAGGCCAAAACCTGGTTTCCTCACAGATGCGTAGTGAGCAGAGAATACTAAATAACTCTAATTGCGGAAATAGGCACCAAAATGGAAGAGCGAGAAAATGCAGACAACAGTAAGGCAAAAGTAAAGAAAACAGAAAATGAGACACCCTGCAAGTATCACATTTCAGAGCCAAGCCCCGAGAACTCAGCAGACAAGTCACCCAAAGCGACCAGCCCCAAACAGCCAAGGACCGCATCGAACCCCTCAGTTCAGGCAATGAACCACTGGGGAGCAGTCCAAATGGAACCGGATCATCGATCCACGAGCGACTCGAACCCTCTGGAGCGACATCCACACCACCGCAAACTCCTGGACCGTGCAGTGAGCCCAACAGAAGGACAGACCCCACCGCCCCTGGCCAGCCTGGTGAGCACTGGTCACAAAGCCCCAGTCAAGAGACGATGCGTCTGTGTACACTTCGAGCGAGGACTCGGCAGGCGCCAAGGCACTTAACCCCGAAAAACCCGAAGAGGAACCAAGCGATGCAGCAACCAACGCAAAGTCCCCCGAAGGCCTAACACCAACAATCGCGAGAGAGGCGGAAGGGCCGTCCCCGAAGGAACCACAACAGCCAACGAAGTCACACCCGACCCGGTGAGTAGACCATCATGGCAAAGTTCAGGCTCCAGCACAAACTCTCGAGCAACCACCTCGTGACCCAGGAGCCCCTCAGGAACAGACGAAGGCAGGAATGCAGACGGAGCAGAGCTGCTGGAAGAAGAGACAAGGAAGCGGTACGAGCGTCCCAAACCAGACCCAGCCAAGACTGAACCTGAGAGGGAACCAGATGGGACTTCCTCCAGTTCACCAAAAACCCGAACCCAGGCGAGCTGGGAAAGAACCAAATCCCTTGCAAGCAGACACGCGGACTGGCTGGGAGCCCAAACCAGCCAGTCGTCGAGGTAGGCCAGAACCCGAACACCTAACAAACGAAGACGGGCCACCACGACCCGAGTAAGGACGTGTGAAAACACGAGGCGACAGATTCAACCTGAAGGAAAGACAACAAAAGCGGTAACTTAACGCCCCACAACAAAACCTAACCAGGCAATGAACCTCGGATGAACCGGGACATGCCAAAACGTGTCACGAAGGTCAAAGGAACCTCATCCAAGCGCTCGGCTCCAACAGAAGAGGGACCTGGGAGAGAGTAGTCTTCCTGAAGGAGGGGCAATAAACCCACAGGTTCAGACGGGACAAGTCCAGAATGAACTGGAGGTCCACGAAGTCCTGTTTCAGGACAGGAAACAGGCGGGAAACCCACCTGAGGGACGAGGTCATTTCGACCACGCCCAAGCGAACTCACTCCAAGATGATCTCACAGAGCCCCAGGAGAAGAGGCCTGCCCTGACAGCCCCGAACCCCGAGGGAGGAGGGGCCACCCAACGCCCACACAAGCATAATCCGGGTCACGCAGGAGGTAAGCCGCAAGGGCTTCCCGCACCATAGAAGATGAAATGCAGGAAGCCGAAAACCTCTGGAAAGACAGAACCGAGGAACCCACGGAATCACGGAACCGAACCCGAGAAAGGGTAGACACCAAATCCAACTTCGTACCCAGAGGGAGCGAAAGAGAACCCTTCTCCTTGTAACACTAAGCCCCACTCTGAGGGCAGAAAAAACCCAGGCGGGGTCCAACCGGGCACAAGACCCCCTAAGTCAACCCCTCCCCAGCCCCGGGAACCTCTCCTTGAGGACCCGGGGCCGAGCCGGCCTCCAAACCCCTCCACTTCTAAAGAAAAAGCGGGAACCACCCAAAAAGCAGGAACGAAAGGGGCCCACTGGCTAGACCCAGAAGCTCTGGCTGAAGGCCCAGGCTCGAATGCCTCTGCCACAACCCCAGAAGGGGACACCCCGAGACCGCCCGAGTCTCAACACCAACTAGACCCTGCCCCGACTCCGAAATCCTTGGAGCCAGAAGCAAGGGGTGGGGAGGAGACCGGATGAACAACAGAGGGGGGAAGCACTAAGGAGGGGCGGACAGAACCAGAGCCGAAGCGACTCCTACCCCCAAGTCCGGGCCCTAATAACAAAACGGGGCAATCTTGGGGCATCCAGGGTTGCAACCAACCTAGCGCATTGCAGCAACCTAAATCTAGCATGCAACACCGTAGCTGCCTGCTACGGTGTCGCATATCATTAGTAAGTGGCCTGGGTGAACTGGAGCATGTACAGACAACACACGTCGCACGACTGGCTCAAAACAATCATCGACCCAACAGGCAGCAGGGCGGAGGCGAAACCGGTAAGTCTCACCCTGAGACAAGGGGACAGAGCAACCTTTGAACTTGCAAGCAGCAAGGGCGGACTCAGGGGTCACATCCATCGGACCATGTAGCCCCCGTGGGGTTTTCCTGGAGTCTTTAGACTTGTTTACACGTTAAGGGAAGCCCAGGCATGGTACTGCGAACCAGCGCCCAAGTCTACCAAACAAACTTCTAAAGCTGAACCCCCGGGACGTGTCAACTCACGGGGGCTAAGCAGGGAGGACCACCAACACAGAATAAAGATATAGAAATATATATACCCCAAGAACAGCGATAGGGGACCACAACGGCAGACCTCCCACCAGGTAAAAAACCAGCGTTGAATGTAATGAAACGCCATTTTCTGGGTGAGTCCCGGAGGCGTCCCGGAGGCTCCCCGGAGCTATCCCAGGCTGATATGCTAATGTCAGACTTTGGCATCAGTCATGTGTATGGAGTTCTTAGGCCTACTGGGGACCATGGCCAGAACCGGGCCCCCTCAGAGAGGCAAGGGGAGCAATGGCCTATAGAAGCCCCCGTGTGGTTGGAAGCATTCTATGTCTGCCTCGACCGGAACAGGCACCCAGAAAGGTAAGCGCCTCAAAACAAACCTCTATTCTGGTTAAAATTGCTCCTAAAAGCCGAACTAGTGGATAGAACTCCCCAACCGAAAATAAGCAAACTACCCGCCAAACACACACCGAAACTACGACGTTGGTACAACGTTCGAACAAGTTTTAACACCACCTAACCAGTTATAACAACCAATATAGCAAGTTGTAACAACGTTCCAATACGTCATAAACACGTTAAGCCAAGATGTAACAACTTTATTACAAGTTGTAACAAGCGGAAAATAGAGACAGTTTCGGTTTGTGTTTCCAGGGTAGTGTGATGTCACACACCGCCACGCCGCTGTCTGCGCAGCTACCCCCTCTCCAGGAGGGGGAAGGGGGAGCCCCAGACCCTCCACGCCGGCTACCCACACCTCAGTTCTTGAGGCTGCATGTCAAAAACGCGAAAAAATGCCGACCGGAGGGGAGGGAGGGATGCCGGGGAGCCTCCGGGACTCACCCAGAAAATGGCGTTTCATTACATTCAACGCTGGTTTTCTGGGGGGAGCCCCGTCGGCTCCCTGGAGCTAACTACCCACAGACGGAAAAAGAGGGACTTACCCGGGAGGCGGTCGTCGCTCACTCCTCAACTCGAAGCCGAGACAACTGGCTGCAACCGCTGACCCAAAGCAACACAGGCCCGACGGGGCCCAGGGACATTCACAAGGTAATGAGCAGCCAGGATCCCTGTTTGATCGCCAAAATCCCCGCGCCCGAATATCAGACCAAGACATATTCCCAAAGACGGCAGCAAGAGCCGCGAACTTACGAACGTCATGGGGATGGGGATAGACCGCAGGCTGGCTGGACTTAATAACCCTGCAGGATGACCTGGGAGACCCGAACCCGCGAACAGAGAAGAAGGGAAACCGGATCAACCCACAGCGCGTCCTCGGACACAGAAGCCGTGGCGTGCTAATAACGGCGAAGCGCCGCAACTGGACACAAAACATGATGCACCCCCGGCCTGACCAACCAAGCATCAACTACCCATGGACCCCTCCGGAACGCAGCAGTCTCATTCTTCGCCAGAAAAGAAGGAGACGGCTGCAAACGAACATAACAATCACCACGACCAAAAGAGCAGAAACCCCTGCGCCGGAGGAGAGCATGAAGCTCCCTACCCGACTCCCAGAGGCCAAAGCCAACAAGAAAAGTGCCTTGGAAAAACAATCCTGGACCGAAGGGGCCATAATGAAACGAGGAGACGAAAGGAAAGCGAGCACTCTGTCCAAAGACCGAGGACGGCTCAGGCGACGCATGAGCAGGCCGGAGGCGAAACAATGCACGAGACAGCTTGCAAAATGGCGCAGACGTAACATCGATACCGAAAGCAAGCTGAAGCGGCTCCGCCAGCGCTGCACGATATGAGGCGACAGTGTTAGGCATAAGATGACGGTCCTGAAACAACCACGAGAGGAAGGACAAGACCACCCGAACAGACAAGGAACTAACACGACGAAGACGCAAAAAGAAACGGAAGGACAGCCAGGAAACTTCATACTGCCGCCGAGAAGAAACCCTCAGGTGGGACACCAACAAGGAGGCCACCTGATCATCATAGAGATGATGATAGACTCGAGTCAAAAAACCCATACGCGAAGACTCGAGGAGAAGATTGAACCAGCCACGTGACGTACTGGCCCGATCTGCTAAAAGAGGCGGAAGCCACGGGAAAACCCTCGGGTTCGGGCACCGAGCAACCAGCACCTGAAACCAAGGCTGGGCCGGCCACCAAGGGGCCAGAAGGACAACTCTCCCCTGGTAAGTCTCTAAGCGAGTCAGGACCTGGAGCAACAGCCGAACTGGGGGAAAGAGGTACAGGAACCCCCACCTCGACATGTCTAGCCAAAAGGCATCGACCCCGACGGCTTCGCGATCGGGGAAGGGCGGCGCATAAACGGGAAGACGCTGCGACCACGCCGACGCTGAAGAGGTCCACCTCGGGGCGCCCAAACGTCTGGCAAAGCCAACGGAAGGACTCGTCGTCGACCGTCCACTCTGTGGAGAGGGGAACGAAGCGAGACAGGGCGTCGGCCAAGACGTTGGACACGCCCCGTACATGAACCGCAAGGAGAGGCAAACCCCAAGAACTCAGCAGACGAGTCACCCGAAGCGACCAACCACAAAGAGACAAGGACCGCATCGAACCCCCGCGGTTCAGGCAATGAACCACCGGAGAGCAGTCCGAATGGAGCCGAATCGTCGATCCGCGGGCCACCCGAATCCTCCCAAGAGCTAAACCACACTGCAGCAAACTCCCGCACCATACTGTGAGCTCGACGGAAGGACGGATCCTAACGCCCCTGGCCGGCCTGGTGAGCACTGGTCACAAAACCCCAGGCGAGAGACGACGCATCCGTGTACACATCGAGCGAGGGCTCGGGTAGGCGCCCAAGGCACTGAACCCCGAAAAACCCGAAGAGGAAGCCGGTGACGCAGCAATCGACGCAAGGCCCCCGGGGTCGAACTCTGCGATCGCGAGAGAGGCGGAAGGAGGAACCCCAAAGGAACCAGAACAACTAGCCGCAGCAAAACCAGACCCGACGGGTAGACCACCATCGCGAAGTTCAGGCTCCCGCACAGCCCCTCAAGCAAACGCCGGGTGACCCGAGGGCCCTCCAGAAACAGACGAAGGCGGGACCTGCAGCCGCAGGAGAGACTCCGGAGGGAGAGACAAGGAGGCGGTTTCGAGAGTCCCAAATGAGACCCAGCCAAGTCTGAACCTGAGAGGGAACCAGATGGGACTTCCTCCAGTTCACCAAGAACCTGAACTCGGCGAGCTGGGAAAGAACCAAATCCCATGGCTAGCAAGCAAGCTGACCGACTGGGAGCTCAAACCAGCCTGTCGTCGAGGTAGGCCAACACCCGAACACCTAGGAGACGCAAACGAGCCACCACAACCCGTGTAAGGCGCGTGTAAGGGTCCGCAGGAGGAGCCAAACCTGAACCTGACACCAGAGGCCTACCACGACCAGAGGAACCCCGAGCCCCGGCACGACCTTTCCGGGAAGACCCATCCCGGGACCCCCGGAAAACCAACAAGTCCGACATCGGACGACACGCCGCCGACGCAGCCTGAATAAACTGCGCCACGGCCGACTCCTCAAACAGAACAGGACAAAAAGGTGAAGAACGCCTAAGAGCCAGAGTCCAAGCAGATTCCACGGAGGAACCCAGCACCGTCTGCCGACATGCGAGACGAGAAGCATAAAACAGGGAAACCGCATCCCGCAAAATCGACGTGAACAGCTTCAACAAGGCAGTCGACGAACGCGCAGCCGAGGACAAGGTGCTGGACCCCGGGACGGACCCAAGTGTCCTCACATCCTCCATGAGCCAATCCGAAGACAGCTCCAGGAGGGAAAAGAACCGCAAGGCCGAAGCCAAAAGGCCCCGGGCGCGCAAGTCCTCCACAATGAGCGCCGCCGAAAGGGTGGGAACCTGCACATGGAGCTGAATAACGCCCACATCGCGGGGAAGGGCAGGGGCAAACAAGCACTCATTCAGGTACTCAAGCTCGCCCCCCAGGAAAACCTGAAGCACCGTGGAAGCTTCCCGCCACTCCAGCATGCGGGAACAACAGAAGGAATGCCAGGAATCCAGAACAAACAAGGGGCAGTCTGCTAGCCAGGACGACTCCGGAACCTCGTAACGGAGCCAGAAAGGGAACGAAGTCCCAAACCTGAATTCGGACGGATCCATTTCCGAGGCATAATCCGGGTCACGCAGGAGGTAAGCTGCAAAGGCCGCTCGCACCACACCAGGTTGGATGCGATAAGCCGAAAACCTCCGAAAGGACAGAACCGACGTACCCGGGGGAACACGGAACCGAACCCGGGGAGGGGCCGACACCAAATCCAACTAGTACGCAGAGGGGAGAAAAGAAAACCCCTCTCCTTGTAACAATAAGCCCTGCTCAGAGGGAAGAAAAACCCAGGCGGGGTCCAGCGGCAACCCGTTCTCGCAAATTCGTAAAGTCAATATTGACTTATTAACTACGTGCATAGGTGATATACTAAACATAATAGATACCCTTAAAAAGATTCATAGAAAACACCAACCTTACCTAACCTTGTTAGTATCTTAAGATAAGCATCTTATTGCTTCGTAATTACAAGTATTACTTAACCTATACCTATTATAGGTTAGGTAATAATTGTAATTACGAAGCAATAAGATGCTTATCTTAACATACTAAGTAGGTTAGGTAAGGTCAGTGTTTTCTATGAATCTTTTTAAGGGTATCTATTATGTTAAGTATGTCACCTATGCACATATTTAATAAGTCAATATTGACTTATTAAATTTGCGAGAACGGGTTGCCAGCGGGGCCCAAGGCCCCCAAGACAGCCCCTCCCCAGCCTCGAGGTCCTTCACCACAGGACCCGAGGCCCAGTCCTCTCCCCAAGCCCCGACCCCACAAAACAAGGACAGAGCAGCCGGAAAAGCTGGAGGAAGGGGGGCCCACTGGTCAGACCCAGACGCTTTGGCCAGGAGACAAGACTCGAATGCCTCTGCCGCCCCCCCGGAAGGGGCACCCCCCGAAGCTGCCCGAGTCTCGAGATCAAGTAACCCCTGCTTCGACCCCGAAACCCTCAAACGCTTCAGGGCCGAAAGCGGGGGGGGGGGGAGGGGGGGGGGAGGGGGGGGGGAGGGGGGGGATGACTAAAACGAACAGAAGGGGAAGGACGAGGAGATGCGGACTGAACCAGGATCGAAGCGACCTCCCACCCCCAAGTTCGGGTCTTGAAAAGCAAAGCGGGGTAGCCACAGGGCATCAGGGTGAGCAACCAACCGAGCGCGTTGCAACAGACGAAACTTAGACTGCAACGCACGCGCCGCCTGTACCCGAATAGAATCATCAGAGGATTGGGTAAATTGAGTCACAATCAAGCAGCAACACTCACAGGACTCAGTGTCGAAAGTATCACCGACCTAACAGGCAGCGTGGCAGAGGCAAAAACAATGAGGGTCACCCTGAGACAAGGGAACCGAGCAACCCTCAAACTCGCACACAGCGAGTGGGGACTCCGGGGTCACATCCATCGGACCCACGCGCCCCCTAGGGGATTCCCAAGGTCCTGAGCGTTTACTTTAAGAGGACTTGCGCTCAGGTAGTCCCAGGCAAGGTGCTGCAAACCGGCGCCAAAAACTACCAAGCAAACTTCTATAGCTGAACCCCAGGGACGTGTACACTCACGGGGACCTAGCAGGGGGCGCCACCGAGGAGAACAGTGGAAGGGCAAAAACAAATTGAATAAAATGACAGAACCCCCCACCAGGCAAAAACAAAAAAAAAAAAAAAAAAACGCAAGAAGACAGCAAACCCCAAGGAACAGAGCCGGCCACAATGTCGGGAATACAAGCTGAGCAGCACCCTGCACCCCTACCAGTGCAAATTGCCTCTTACCTGCCGGTAACAAGGGAGAACAGAACACCCAAGAGCCCAACAGGCGGCCGAAAAACCGAAAGGTAAAACAGACCAGCAGAGGCAGACCCCGAGGAGCCTGTGGAAGGTGGCCCCAAGCCCCAAAGGCAGTACTTACAGAGCACCTAGGGAAGGAAGCCCTAGGTGCATGCAGCCCAAGTACTGAAGATAACTCCTGGCTCTCGCACCCATAAAACCAACACCACACGCAAAGCACAGTGCAGTAGCGACACCGGAGCCAGAGCACACGACCATCGCCTATAGCATCAGCCTCAAGAACTTAGTTGTGGGTAGCCGGCGTGGAGGGTCTGGGGCTCCCCCTTTCCCCTCCTGGGGAGGGGGGAGCTGTGCAGACAGCGGCGCGGCGGTGTGTGACGCCACACTAGTTTGCTTATTTTCAGTTGGGGAGTTCTATTCACTAGTTTGGCTTTTGGTAGCAATTTTAACCAGAATAGGGGTTTGTTTGAGGCGTTTACTTTTCTGGGTGCCTGTTCCGGTCGATGGCAGACATAGAATGCTTCCAACCACACGGGGGCTTCTATAGGCCATTGCTCCCCTTGCCTCTCTGAGGGGGCCTGGTTCTGGCCGTGGTCCCCGGTAGGCCTAAGAACTCCATACACATGACTGATGCCAAAGTCTGACATTAGCATATCAGCCTGGGATACCTCCGGGGAGCCGACGGGGCTCCCCCCAGAAAAACAAAACAAAACAAAAGCCCTGCAAGAGGACAACGTACCCAGGCGGAACAGTGACGGCCGCTGTTATAGGTGGAAACTAGTTGTGCAGCACCCTGTGCCCCTACCAGTGACAAAAACTACCACCTACCCAGAGACAAACAAGGGTAAGAAAACCCCAGCTGACCCCAAGGGCGGCCAAATACCGAGCAGTAAATGGCACTCCACTGTGCCATTTATCCAGAGGTAACTTGTGGAAGGTGGCCCCAAGCCCCAAGGGCAGTACTTACAGGGCACCTAGGGAAGGTGACCCTAGGCGCATGCAGCCCGAGTACCGTGGAATACGTCTCCTGGCTCACGCACACTCTGGAAGAGACAGCCTACACCACAAGGCACAGAACTGAAACAAAACTGGAGCCAGTGGCACGACCGCACCAGACTCCCATCAACCCAACTGAAGTTTGGGTCGCCGGCGGATGGGTCTGGGGCTCCCCCTTCCCCCCCCTGCCGGAAAGGGGGTGGGGGGTTGCGCAGACAGCGGTGCGGCGACATGATGACGTTATGCTAGTTTGCTATTTTCTCACTTTTCGTTTGGGGAGTTCTGTCCACCTGTTCGGCCTTCGGTCGCAATAATTTTACCAGAATAGGGGTTTGTTTTGGGGCGACAACCTTTCTGGGTGCCTGTCCCGGTCGATGGCAGACATAGAATGCTCCCAACCACAGGAAGGGGGGGTCTCTATAGGCCATTGCTCCTCATGCCTCTCTAGAGGGGGCCAGGTTCTGGCTCGTGGTCCCCGGTAGAGAAGAACTCCATTCATTGACTGATGCCAGAAAGATATACAGGGGTACCTCGTTTTAAGAATTTATTTCGTTCCTGGAGATGGTTCGAACCCGAAAATTCGTAAACCGAAGCGAATTTCCCCATAAGAAATAATGGGAGATGAATTAATCCGTTCTTGACTTCCAAAAAACTTCAAAGTAAATTTTATACCTAATTCACCCAAATCTTCACTACAAAAGTATGTTCAAGTTATTACTTACCCTTGCTGATGATTCCTGTTGGTGTATGGAAGATGGTGAGGAGGGGGGAGGAGGAGAGGTGTTATAGTTGAAAGGGAAGTCCTCCATCCATTATAACATCAGGCAGTGAAGATTTCTCTAGAGTGCACTCTCTAGCACGTTTTGCCTGCATACCACTAGGTCCTGGTTGTGGCTCACTGCTTGATTTTCTCACTTTTCTCACAAGGAAACGTTCCATTGAAGATTGTTTATCCCTTCTTTGCAACACTTGCCTATAGTGAGGCAACACATTGTCATTAAAAAGATGAATGCAATGGCCTACTACATCTTTATCTGGGTGATTCTTTTCAGCAAAACTTTGCAGTCCTTCCCATACTGCACACATTTTCTTAATTAATGAGGAAGGGACATTCTCTACTGCCTCCTCTTCCTCCCCTGAAGATTTGTTGTACTGCCTAGCTAGTTCAAGTACCATTTTCATGCTTATGAATGATCTCTTGTTTTTCCTCTATGGTCATTCTCACATGGGATTTCTTACCTTGAACTTTACCACTGGCTTTCTTGAGACCCATAGGGAGATATATAATAACAACTTTTATGCTCAAATGGCCAAAAATCCAACAAAAAACTGTAAATTCTTGTGAAGAATTCAGGCAGGATAGTCACTGGGCGCGAGGCACTGGTAAACTGAGGCACGATCGCCGTGCCACCATGTGCTAGGTTGGTCGTACGCATATCAACAAACTCGTATCCCGATGCAAAGTTTGTATCCCGATTAAAATTTCCCGAACAAATTGGGCTTGTAACCCAAAAAGTTCGTAAACAGGGACGTTCATAACCCGAGGTACCAATACATATCCTTTCAGCCTGGATAGCTCCAGGGATCTGACAGGGTTCCCCCCAGAAAGTTGAGAAAACCCAAATTCAGAAGAGGAAGAGTCCATCAAAGAAATATTCAGGTATCGCAGAAGGTACTTGGAAAGTGCCTCCCAAGACGCCAAAAGGTGGGACCTCTAGAGGCAGGAAACCTCTGAAAGGATGATCCCGATGGACCCAAAGGCACACGAAATTGAACCCTAGGGAGAAATGCACCCAAGTCACACTCACACTGGGAGGGAGGGAGGATACAAAAACCCCTCTCCCTGCAAAAAGGAGACAAGGAATCACTTAGGAGTAAATTGGGACCCATGGACCTTTATAACTCTTCTCAAGCCCTTGAAGCTGAACTAAAGGGCTCCAGGGCACAGCCAGCATCTGAGCCCCTCCCTAAGATAGAAAAGCAGAGTCCAGGGGAGAAGCTTCAAAAGAGGATAGGGGGGTAAAGGCCGGCCGAAAAGAAAACCCAATAGCCTTGGTGGTACTTGCCGGCTCAACTGCCTCCACACCCAATTTGGAGATCAAAGGAAGGGCAAACCAAGCCCGAAGGGAAAGGAAAAGGAGGTATGGACAGAACCATGGTGGATATTACCAACACCTCCAATTCCTGGTCCCTAAATGCTAGTCAAGGTAGCTCTGGGGTATCCAACCTGGCTCACACCTGAGACCACTGGAGACAGGCAAAACAAACTGCAAAGCACTCACCACTTGATAAGCACTCCTGATAATTAAATATGAGATATTATTTGGGCCCTCTCCATGCCCGCAACGCCTAACCCACTTACTTGGATAACTGTGGTAATTCTAGAGCTAATACATGCATCACGTCTCTGACCGCAAGGGAAGAGCGCTTTTATTAGTTCAAAACTGGTCGGGCCTCGGTCCGTTAACCCACCTGTGGTGAATCTGAATAACTTTTTGCTGAGCGCATGGTCTCCGCACCGGCGCCGCATCCTTCAAGTGTCTGCCTTATCAGCTTTCGATTGTAGGTTATGCGCCTACAATGGCTATAACGGGTAACGGGGAATCAGGGCCCTCCTGATGAGGGCCCTCATCAGGAGGGCCCAAATAATATCTATGTCGCCGTGCTGCCATCTGCGCAGCTTCGGGGGGGAAGGGGAAGCCCCAGACCCCTCGCGCCGGCTACCCAACACCCCAGTTCTAAGGCTAATGTGCTAGGCAAAAGGCATGTACTCTGGCTCCTGACATTGGTGTTCAGCTCTGTGCCTGTGGTGTGGTGGCTGTCTTCTTGGGAGTGCATGAGCCAAAAGTAATTCTTCAGTACTCGGGCTGCATGTGCCTAGGGTTCCCTTCCCTAGGTGCCCTGTAAGTACTGCCCTTGGGGCTTGAGTCCTCCTTCCACAAGTTCCTTGGGTTTTGCTTCTGCTTGGGCATTTGCTGATCGGCTTTCGGCACCCCTTTGTGTGCTCAGGTGTTCTGACATCCTTGTTCAGCTTAGGGTGAGAGGCAGTTTGCACTGGTAGCGGCCCAGAGTACTACGCAGCTAGTTTTCACTTCTCACAGCGGCTGGCTCTGTTCCGCCTGGGTATGCTGTCCTCTTGCAGAGGTTTTGTTTTTCTTTTTGTTTTCCTGCCTGGTAGGGGGTCTGCCTTGGTTGCTGCCCCCTTCTGTACTGCATACGCTTCTCTGTTCTGGTGGTACCCCCCTGCTAGGTCCCCCGTGAGTGTACACGTCCTGGGGGTTCAGTTATTTAGAAGTTTGATTGGTAAACTTGGGCGCCAGTTAGCAGTATCCTGTTTGGGCTTCCCTGAGCGTGAGGGGGGGGGGGAGGGGGGGGATGACTAAAACGAACAGAAGGGGAAGGACGAGGAGATGCGGACTGAACCAGGATCGAAGCGACCTCCCACCCCCAAGTTCGGGTCTCGAAAAGCAAAGCGGGGTAGCCACAGGGCATCAGGGTGAGCAACCAACCGAGCGCGTTGCAACAGACGAAACTTAGACTGCAACGCACGCGCCGCCTGTACCCGAATAGAATCATCAGAGGATTGGGTAAATTGAGTCACAATCAAGCAGCAACACTCACAGGACTCAGTGTCGAAAGTATCACCGACCTAACAGGCAGCGTGGCAGAGGCAAAAACAATGAGGGTCACCCTGAGACAAGGGAACCGAGCAACCCTCAAACTCGCACACAGCGAGTGGGGACTCCGGGGTCACATCCATCGGACCCACGCGCCCCCTAGGGGATTCCCAAGGTCCTGAGCGTTTACTTTAAGAGGACTTGCGCTCAGGTAGTCCCAGGCAAGGTGCTGCAAACCGGCGCCAAAAACTACCAAGCAAACTTCTATAGCTGAACCCCAGGGACGTGTACACTCACGGGGACCTAGCAGGGGGCGCCACCGAGGAGAACAGTGGAAGGGCAAAAACAAATTGAATAAAATGACAGAACCCCCCACCAGGCAAAAACAAAAAAAAAAAAAAAAAAAACGCAAGAAGACAGCAAACCCCAAGGAACAGAGCCGGCCACAATGTCGGGAATACAAGCTGAGCAGCACCCTGCACCCCTACCAGTGCAAATTGCCTCTTACCTGCCGGTAACAAGGGAGAACAGAACACCCAAGAGCCCAACAGGCGGCCGAAAAACCGAAAGGTAAAACAGACCAGCAGAGGCAGACCCCGAGGAGCCTGTGGAAGGTGGCCCCAAGCCCCAAAGGCAGTACTTACAGAGCACCTAGGGAAGGAAGCCCTAGGTGCATGCAGCCCAAGTACTGAAGATAACTCCTGGCTCTCGCACCCATAAAACCAACACCACACGCAAAGCACAGTGCAGTAGCGACACCGGAGCCAGAGCACACGACCATCGCCTATAGCATCAGCCTCAAGAACTTAGTTGTGGGTAGCCGGCGTGGAGGGTCTGGGGCTCCCCCTTTCCCCTCCTGGGGAGGGGGGAGCTGTGCAGACAGCGGCGCGGCGGTGTGTGACGCCACACTAGTTTGCTTATTTTCAGTTGGGGAGTTCTATTCACTAGTTTGGCTTTTGGTAGCAATTTTAACCAGAATAGGGGTTTGTTTGAGGCGTTTACTTTTCTGGGTGCCTGTTCCGGTCGATGGCAGACATAGAATGCTTCCAACCACACGGGGGCTTCTATAGGCCATTGCTCCCCTTGCCTCTCTGAGGGGGCCTGGTTCTGGCCGTGGTCCCCGGTAGGCCTAAGAACTCCATACACATGACTGATGCCAAAGTCTGACATTAGCATATCAGCCTGGGATACCTCCGGGGAGCCGACGGGGCTCCCCCCAGAAAAACAAAACAAAACAAAAGCCCTGCAAGAGGACAACGTACCCAGGCGGAACAGTGACGGCCGCTGTTATAGGTGGAAACTAGTTGTGCAGCACCCTGTGCCCCTACCAGTGACAAAAACTACCACCTACCCAGAGACAAACAAGGGTAAGAAAACCCCAGCTGACCCCAAGGGCGGCCAAATACCGAGCAGTAAATGGCACTCCACTGTGCCATTTATCCAGAGGTAACTTGTGGAAGGTGGCCCCAAGCCCCAAGGGCAGTACTTACAGGGCACCTAGGGAAGGTGACCCTAGGCGCATGCAGCCCGAGTACCGTGGAATACGTCTCCTGGCTCACGCACACTCTGGAAGAGACAGCCTACACCACAAGGCACAGAACTGAAACAAAACTGGAGCCAGTGGCACGACCGCACCAGACTCCCATCAACCCAACTGAAGTTTGGGTCGCCGGCGGATGGGTCTGGGGCTCCCCCTTCCCCCCCCTGCCGGAAAGGGGGTGGGGGGTTGCGCAGACAGCGGTGCGGCGACATGATGACGTTATGCTAGTTTGCTATTTTCTCACTTTTCGTTTGGGGAGTTCTGTCCACCTGTTCGGCCTTCGGTCGCAATAATTTTACCAGAATAGGGGTTTGTTTTGGGGCGACAACCTTTCTGGGTGCCTGTCCCGGTCGATGGCAGACATAGAATGCTCCCAACCACAGGAAGGGGGGGTCTCTATAGGCCATTGCTCCTCATGCCTCTCTAGAGGGGGCCAGGTTCTGGCTCGTGGTCCCCGGTAGAGAAGAACTCCATTCATTGACTGATGCCAGAAAGATATACAGGGGTACCTCGTTTTAAGAATTTATTTCGTTCCTGGAGATGGTTCGAACCCGAAAATTCGTAAACCGAAGCGAATTTCCCCATAAGAAATAATGGGAGATGAATTAATCCGTTCTTGACTTCCAAAAAACTTCAAAGTAAATTTTATACCTAATTCACCCAAATCTTCACTACAAAAGTATGTTCAAGTTATTACTTACCCTTGCTGATGATTCCTGTTGGTGTATGGAAGATGGTGAGGAGGGGGGAGGAGGAGAGGTGTTATAGTTGAAAGGGAAGTCCTCCATCCATTATAACATCAGGCAGTGAAGATTTCTCTAGAGTGCACTCTCTAGCACGTTTTGCCTGCATACCACTAGGTCCTGGTTGTGGCTCACTGCTTGATTTTCTCACTTTTCTCACAAGGAAACGTTCCATTGAAGATTGTTTATCCCTTCTTTGCAACACTTGCCTATAGTGAGGCAACACATTGTCATTAAAAAGATGAATGCAATGGCCTACTACATCTTTATCTGGGTGATTCTTTTCAGCAAAACTTTGCAGTCCTTCCCATACTGCACACATTTTCTTAATTAATGAGGAAGGGACATTCTCTACTGCCTCCTCTTCCTCCCCTGAAGATTTGTTGTACTGCCTAGCTAGTTCAAGTACCATTTTCATGCTTATGAATGATCTCTTGTTTTTCCTCTATGGTCATTCTCACATGGGATTTCTTACCTTGAACTTTACCACTGGCTTTCTTGAGACCCATAGGGAGATATATAATAACAACTTTTATGCTCAAATGGCCAAAAATCCAACAAAAAACTGTAAATTCTTGTGAAGAATTCAGGCAGGATAGTCACTGGGCGCGAGGCACTGGTAAACTGAGGCACGATCGCCGTGCCACCATGTGCTAGGTTGGTCGTACGCATATCAACAAACTCGTATCCCGATGCAAAGTTTGTATCCCGATTAAAATTTCCCGAACAAATTGGGCTTGTAACCCAAAAAGTTCGTAAACAGGGACGTTCATAACCCGAGGTACCAATACATATCCTTTCAGCCTGGATAGCTCCAGGGATCTGACAGGGTTCCCCCCAGAAAGTTGAGAAAACCCAAATTCAGAAGAGGAAGAGTCCATCAAAGAAATATTCAGGTATCGCAGAAGGTACTTGGAAAGTGCCTCCCAAGACGCCAAAAGGTGGGACCTCTAGAGGCAGGAAACCTCTGAAAGGATGATCCCGATGGACCCAAAGGCACACGAAATTGAACCCTAGGGAGAAATGCACCCAAGTCACACTCACACTGGGAGGGAGGGAGGATACAAAAACCCCTCTCCCTGCAAAAAGGAGACAAGGAATCACTTAGGAGTAAATTGGGACCCATGGACCTTTATAACTCTTCTCAAGCCCTTGAAGCTGAACTAAAGGGCTCCAGGGCACAGCCAGCATCTGAGCCCCTCCCTAAGATAGAAAAGCAGAGTCCAGGGGAGAAGCTTCAAAAGAGGATAGGGGGGTAAAGGCCGGCCGAAAAGAAAACCCAATAGCCTTGGTGGTACTTGCCGGCTCAACTGCCTCCACACCCAATTTGGAGATCAAAGGAAGGGCAAACCAAGCCCGAAGGGAAAGGAAAAGGAGGTATGGACAGAACCATGGTGGATATTACCAACACCTCCAATTCCTGGTCCCTAAATGCTAGTCAAGGTAGCTCTGGGGTATCCAACCTGGCTCACACCTGAGACCACTGGAGACAGGCAAAACAAACTGCAAAGCACTCACCACTTGATAAGCACTCCTGATAATTAAATATGAGATATTATTTGGGCCCTCTCCATGCCCGCAACGCCTAACCCACTTACTTGGATAACTGTGGTAATTCTAGAGCTAATACATGCATCACGTCTCTGACCGCAAGGGAAGAGCGCTTTTATTAGTTCAAAACTGGTCGGGCCTCGGTCCGTTAACCCACCTGTGGTGAATCTGAATAACTTTTTGCTGAGCGCATGGTCTCCGCACCGGCGCCGCATCCTTCAAGTGTCTGCCTTATCAGCTTTCGATTGTAGGTTATGCGCCTACAATGGCTATAACGGGTAACGGGGAATCAGGGCCCTCCTGATGAGGGCCCTCATCAGGAGGGCCCAAATAATATCTATGTCGCCGTGCTGCCATCTGCGCAGCTTCGGGGGGGAAGGGGAAGCCCCAGACCCCTCGCGCCGGCTACCCAACACCCCAGTTCTAAGGCTAATGTGCTAGGCAAAAGGCATGTACTCTGGCTCCTGACATTGGTGTTCAGCTCTGTGCCTGTGGTGTGGTGGCTGTCTTCTTGGGAGTGCATGAGCCAAAAGTAATTCTTCAGTACTCGGGCTGCATGTGCCTAGGGTTCCCTTCCCTAGGTGCCCTGTAAGTACTGCCCTTGGGGCTTGAGTCCTCCTTCCACAAGTTCCTTGGGTTTTGCTTCTGCTTGGGCATTTGCTGATCGGCTTTCGGCACCCCTTTGTGTGCTCAGGTGTTCTGACATCCTTGTTCAGCTTAGGGTGAGAGGCAGTTTGCACTGGTAGCGGCCCAGAGTACTACGCAGCTAGTTTTCACTTCTCACAGCGGCTGGCTCTGTTCCGCCTGGGTATGCTGTCCTCTTGCAGAGGTTTTGTTTTTCTTTTTGTTTTCCTGCCTGGTAGGGGGTCTGCCTTGGTTGCTGCCCCCTTCTGTACTGCATACGCTTCTCTGTTCTGGTGGTACCCCCCTGCTAGGTCCCCCGTGAGTGTACACGTCCTGGGGGTTCAGTTATTTAGAAGTTTGATTGGTAAACTTGGGCGCCAGTTAGCAGTATCCTGTTTGGGCTTCCCTGAGCGTGAGGGGGGGGGGGGAGGGGGAGGGATGACTAAAACGAACAGAAGGGGAAGGACGAGGAGATGCGGACTGAACCAGGATCGAAGCGACCTCCCACCCCAAAGTTCGGGTCTCGAAAAGCAAAGCGGGGTAGCCACGGGGCATCAGGGTGAGCAACCAACCGAGCGCGTTGCAACAGACGAAACTTAGACTGCAACGCACGCGCCGCCTGTACCCGAATAGAATCATCAGAGGATTGGGTAAATTGAGTCACAATCAAGCAGCAACACTCACAGGACTCAGTGTCGAAAGTATCACCGACCTAACAGGCAGCGTGGCAGAGGCAAAAACAATGAGGGTCACCCTGAGACAAGGGAACCGAGCAACCCTCAAACTCGCACACAGCGAGTGGGGACTCCGGGGTCACATCCATCGGACCCACGCGCCCCCTAGGGGATTCCCAAGGTCCTGAGCGTTTACTTTAAGAGGACTTGCGCTCAGGTAGTCCCAGGCAAGGTGCTGCAAACCGGCGCCAAAAACTACCAAGCAAACTTCTATAGCTGAACCCCAGGGACGTGTACACTCACGGGGACCTAGCAGGGGGCGCCACCGAGGAGAACAGTGGAAGGGCAAAAACAAATTGAATAAAATGACAGAACCCCCCACCAGGCAAAAACAAAAAAAAAAAAAAAAAAACGCAAGAAGACAGCAAACCCCAAGGAACAGAGCCGGCCACAATGTCGGGAATACAAGCTGAGCAGCACCCTGCACCCCTACCAGTGCAAATTGCCTCTTACCTGCCGGTAACAAGGGAGAACAGAACACCCAAGAGCCCAACAGGCGGCCGAAAAACCGAAAGGTAAAACAGACCAGCAGAGGCAGACCCCGAGGAGCCTGTGGAAGGTGGCCCCAAGCCCCAAAGGCAGTACTTACAGAGCACCTAGGGAAGGAAGCCCTAGGTGCATGCAGCCCAAGTACTGAAGATAACTCCTGGCTCTCGCACCCATAAAACCAACACCACACGCAAAGCACAGTGCAGTAGCGACACCGGAGCCAGAGCACACGACCATCGCCTATAGCATCAGCCTCAAGAACTTAGTTGTGGGTAGCCGGCGTGGAGGGTCTGGGGCTCCCCCTTTCCCCTCCTGGGGAGGGGGGAGCTGTGCAGACAGCGGCGCGGCGGTGTGTGACGCCACACTAGTTTGCTTATTTTCAGTTGGGGAGTTCTATTCACTAGTTTGGCTTTTGGTAGCAATTTTAACCAGAATAGGGGTTTGTTTGAGGCGTTTACTTTTCTGGGTGCCTGTTCCGGTCGATGGCAGACATAGAATGCTTCCAACCACACGGGGGCTTCTATAGGCCATTGCTCCCCTTGCCTCTCTGAGGGGGCCTGGTTCTGGCCGTGGTCCCCGGTAGGCCTAAGAACTCCATACACATGACTGATGCCAAAGTCTGACATTAGCATATCAGCCTGGGATACCTCCGGGGAGCCGACGGGGCTCCCCCCAGAAAAACAAAACAAAACAAAAGCCCTGCAAGAGGACAACGTACCCAGGCGGAACAGTGACGGCCGCTGTTATAGGTGGAAACTAGTTGTGCAGCACCCTGTGCCCCTACCAGTGACAAAAACTACCACCTACCCAGAGACAAACAAGGGTAAGAAAACCCCAGCTGACCCCAAGGGCGGCCAAATACCGAGCAGTAAATGGCACTCCACTGTGCCATTTATCCAGAGGTAACTTGTGGAAGGTGGCCCCAAGCCCCAAGGGCAGTACTTACAGGGCACCTAGGGAAGGTGACCCTAGGCGCATGCAGCCCGAGTACCGTGGAATACGTCTCCTGGCTCACGCACACTCTGGAAGAGACAGCCTACACCACAAGGCACAGAACTGAAACAAAACTGGAGCCAGTGGCACGACCGCACCAGACTCCCATCAACCCAACTGAAGTTTGGGTCGCCGGCGGATGGGTCTGGGGCTCCCCCTTCCCCCCCCTGCCGGAAAGGGGGTGGGGGGTTGCGCAGACAGCGGTGCGGCGACATGATGACGTTATGCTAGTTTGCTATTTTCTCACTTTTCGTTTGGGGAGTTCTGTCCACCTGTTCGGCCTTCGGTCGCAATAATTTTACCAGAATAGGGGTTTGTTTTGGGGCGACAACCTTTCTGGGTGCCTGTCCCGGTCGATGGCAGACATAGAATGCTCCCAACCGCAGGAAGGGGGGGTCTCTATAGGCCATTGCTCCTCATGCCTCTCTAGAGGGGGCCAGGTTCTGGCTCGTGGTCCCCGGTAGAGAAGAACTCCATTCATTGACTGATGCCAGAAAGATATACAGGGGTACCTCGTTTTAAGAATTTATTTCGTTCCTGGAGATGGTTCGAACCCGAAAATTCGTAAACCGAAGCGAATTTCCCCATAAGAAATAATGGGAGATGAATTAATCCGTTCTTGACTTCCAAAAAACTTCAAAGTAAATTTTATACCTAATTCACCCAAATCTTCACTACAAAAGTATGTTCAAGTTATTACTTACCCTTGCTGATGATTCCTGTTGGTGTATGGAAGATGGTGAGGAGGGGGGGGAGGAGGAGAGGTGTTATAGTTGAAAGGGAAGTCCTCCATCCATTATAACATCAGGCAGTGAAGATTTCTCTAGAGTGCACTCTCTAGCATGTTTTGCCTGCATACCACTAGGTCCTGGTTGTGGCTCACTGCTTGATTTTCTCACTTTTCTCACAAGGAAACGTTCCATTGAAGATTGTTTATCCCTTCTTTGCAACACTTGCCTATAGTGAGGCAACACATTGTCATTAAAAAGATGAATGCAATGGCCTACTACATCTTTATCTGGGTGATTCTTTTCAGCAAAACTTTGCGTCCTTCCCATACTGCACACATTTTCTTAATTAATGAGGAAGGGACATTCTCTACTGCCTCCTCTTCCTCCCCTGAAGATTTGTTGTACTGCCTAGCTAGTTCAAGTACCATTTTCATGCTTATGAATGATCTCTTGTTTTTCCTCTATGGTCATTCTCACATGGGATTTCTTACCTTGAACTTTACCACTGGCTTTCTTGAGACCCATAGGGAGATATATAATAACAACTTTTATGCTCAAATGGCCAAAAATCCAACAAAAAACTGTAAATTCTTGTGAAGAATTCAGGCAGGATAGTCACTGGGCGCGAGGCACTGGTAAACTGAGGCACGATCGCCGTGCCACCATGTGCTAGGTTGGTCGTACGCATATCAACAAACTCGTATCCCGATGCAAAGTTTGTATCCCGATTAAAATTTCCCGAACAAATTGGGCTTGTAACCCAAAAAGTTCGTAAACAGGGACGTTCATAACCCGAGGTACCAATACATATCCTTTCAGCCTGGATAGCTCCAGGGATCTGACAGGGTTCCCCCCAGAAAGTTGAGAAAACCCAAATTCAGAAGAGGAAGAGTCCATCAAAGAAATATTCAGGTATCGCAGAAGGTACTTGGAAAGTGCCTCCCAAGACGCCAAAAGGTGGGACCTCTAGAGGCAGGAAACCTCTGAAAGGATGATCCCGATGGACCCAAAGGCACACGAAATTGAACCCTAGGGAGAAATGCACCCAAGTCACACTCACACTGGGAGGGAGGGAGGATACAAAAACCCCTCTCCCTGCAAAAAGGAGACAAGGAATCACTTAGGAGTAAATTGGGACCCATGGACCTTTATAACTCTTCTCAAGCCCTTGAAGCTGAACTAAAGGGCTCCAGGGCACAGCCAGCATCTGAGCCCCTCCCTAAGATAGAAAAAGCAGAGTCCAGGGGAGAAGCTTCAAAAGAGGATAGGGTGGTAAAGGCCGGCCGAAAAGAAAACCCAATAGCCTTGGTGGTACTTGCCGGCTCAACTGCCTCCACACCCAATTTGGAGATCAAAGGAAGGGCAAACCAAGCCCGAAGGGAAAGGAAGAGGAGGTATGGACAGAACCATGGTGGATATTACCAACACCTCTAATTCCTGGTCCCTAAATGCTAGTCAAGGTAGCTCTGGGGTATCCAACCTGGCTCACACCTGAGACCACTGGAGACAGGCAAAACAAACTGCAAAGCACTCACCACTTGATAAGCACTCCTGATAAATAAATATGAGATATTATTTGGGCCCTCTCCATGCCCGCAACGCCTAACCCACTTACTTGGATAACTGTGGTAATTCTAGAGCTAATACATGCATCACGTCTCTGACCGCAAGGGAAGAGCGCTTTTATTAGTTCAAAACTGGTCGGGCCTCGGTCCGTTAACCCACCTGTGGTGAATCTGAATAACTTTTTGCTGAGCGCATGGTCTCCGCACCGGCGCCGCATCCTTCAAGTGTCTGCCTTATCAGCTTTCGATTGTAGGTTATGCGCCTACAATGGCTATAACGGGTAACGGGGAATCAGGGCCCTCCTGATGAGGGCCCTCATCAGGAGGGCCCAAATAATATCTATGTCGCCGTGCTGCCATCTGCGCAGCTTCGGGGGGGAAGGGGAAGCCCCAGACCCCTCGCGCCGGCTACCCAACACCCCAGTTCTAAGGCTAATGTGCTAGGCAAAAGGCATGTACTCTGGCTCCTGACATTGGTGTTCAGCTCTGTGCCTGTGGTGTGGTGGCTGTCTTCTTGGGAGTGCATGAGCCAAAAGTAATTCTTCAGTACTCGGGCTGCATGTGCCTAGGGTTCCCTTCCCTAGGTGCCCTGTAAGTACTGCCCTTGGGGCTTGAGTCCTCCTTCCACAAGTTCCTTGGGTTTTGCTTCTGCTTGGGCATTTGCTGATCGGCTTTCGGCACCCCTTTGTGTGCTCAGGTGTTCTGACATCCTTGTTCAGCTTAGGGTGAGAGGCAGTTTGCACTGGTAGCGGCCCAGAGTACTACGCAGCTAGTTTTCACTTCTCACAGCGGCTGGCTCTGTTCCGCCTGGGTATGCTGTCCTCTTGCAGAGGTTTTGTTTTTCTTTTTGTTTTCCTGCCTGGTAGGGGGGTCTGCCTTGGTTGCTGCCCCCTTCTGTACTGCATACGCTTCTCTGTTCTGGTGGTACCCCCCTGCTAGGTCCCCCGTGAGTGTACACGTCCTGGGGGTTCAGTTATTTAGAAGTTTGATTGGTAAACTTGGGCGCCAGTTAGCAGTATCCTGTTTGGGCTTCCCTGAGCATGAGTTTCATCTCAGGACCCTGGGAATCCCCGCAGGGGTGCACGGGACCGATGGATGTGACCTGCCTGCCTGATACCTGCCTGATGGGGTTCTGGGAGTTCTTCTACTCCCCAAGCCCGGCCCAAGGCCAGGCCCGACTTGTGAGAGTTTGGTCCACAAGGCTGTTGCTTGGAGCGGCCCGCAGGCCCACATATCCACCACAGCTCGGTTGGTCCGGCACTCCTTGAAGAAAACAATCTAGTTTTCTCTTGAAGATGTCCACGGTTGTTCGGCAATATTTCTTATACTCGCTGGGAGGATGTTGAACAACCGTGGACCTATGAAGTTTAAACAGTGTTCTCAGATTGTGCTTATAGCACCCCTGCTCTTCATTGGTTCTATTCTGCATTTTCTTCCATATCGTTCTCTCCAGTACATTATTGTTTTACTGTGTAGATTTGGGACCTGACCCTCTAGTATTTTCCATGTGTATATTATTTGGTATCTCTCTCTCTGGTCTCCTTTCTAGTGAGTACATTTGGAGACCTTTGAGACGATCCCAAATAATTTAGGTGCTTTATCGTGTCTATGCGTGCTGTATATGTTTTCTGTATTTCCCTCTATTTCAGCAATCTCTCCTGCCCTGAAGGGGGAAGTGAGGACCAAAAAGTACTCTGAGTCCCCCCCCACTCGCTTTATGTGAGTTTGAGGGTTGCTCTGTCCCCTTCTCTCAGAGTGACTCTCATTGTTTTGTCTCCGTCATGCTGCCTGCTGGGTCGGGGATACTTTCGACCCAGAGTCCTATGAGTTTTGTTGCTTGTTGGTGACTCAGTTTACCCAGTCTACTGATGACGTTATTCAGGTACAGGTGGCACAAGCGTTGCATGTTAGGTTTCAGTTGTTACAAAGCACTAGGTTGCTTGCTGACCCGGAAGCCCCGAGGCTGCCCCGTTTTGGTTATAGGGACCCAGACTTTGGGGTAATGGTTGCTTCGGCCTTAGTTCAGTCCGCACCCCCATCATCTTTTCCCTGCTGTGGTTCGGTCTGCCCCCCACCCCCCTCTGCTTCCAGCTCAGAAATGTCTGAGGGTTTTGGGGTCGGGGCAGGGTTTAGATGGTGTTGGGACTCAGGTGGTCTCGAGGGATGCCCCGTTCCGGGCCAGCAATGGTGGCATTCGAGTCTTTCCTCCCTGCCAAATCATCTGGGTCTGACCGGTGGGCCTACTTTCTTCCCGCTTCTACGGCAGCGCCTGCCCCTTCTTTTTAGGCTGGGGCTTTGGGAGACGACTTGGCCCTGGGGCCTGATTTGGTGGCTCCCGGAGTGGGAGAGGAGCTGACTTGGGGGCCTTGGACCTCGTTGGACCCCGCCTGGGTTTTTCTACCCTCTTGAGCGGGGCTTGCTTTTACAGAGTGGGGCTTGCTTTTACACAGAGTGGGGTTTTCTTCCTTCCCCCCCCCCCCCCCTCTGCGTACGAATTGGATTTGGTGTCTGCCCATCCCCGGGTTCGGTTCCGTGTCCCTTTGGGTGTTTCAGTCCCGTCCTTCCGGAGCTTTTCGACTTCCCGTATCCCTCCTGCTGTGGTAAGGGAAGCCTTTGCGGCTTACCTCCTGCTCGACCTGGATTACGCTTCTATTATGGATCCGTCTACATTCAGGTTTGGGTCTTCGTTTCCTTACTGGATTCGTTATGAGGTTTCGGAGTCGTCCAGGCTGGCAGACTATCCTGTTTTTGCTTTGGAGGCTTGGCATACATTCTGTCATTCCCGCATGCTTGAGTGGCGTGAGTCATTGACGGTGGTCCAGGTTTTTCTGGGGGATGAGTTTGAGCACCTTAATGAATGATTGTTCTCTCCTGCCCTTCCTTGGGATGTGGGCGTTGTCTAGCTTCATGTGCAGGGTCCCTCCTTTTCAGCTGCACTTGGTTGCTGAGGACTTGCATTTCTTTTCCCTCTTGGAGCTGTCTGCCGACTGGCTTGAGGAGGATGTGGAGGCACTTGGGGCTGTTCCAGGGTCTAGCGCCGTGGGCTCGGCGGCACGTTTGTCATCCGCTTTGCTGAAGCTGGTTGCTCCAATCCTGCAGGGATGTGGTGTCGCTGTTTTATGCCTCCTGGCTCGCATGTCAGCAGGCGGTGCTGGCTTTCTCCTCAGAATCTGCTTTGGGTCCTGGCTCTTAGAATGTCGTCACCTTTTTGTCCCTTGCTGTTTGCTGATTCTGCGGTGGAGCAGTATCTGCAGGCAGCCTCGGCTAGCTGTCGCCTGTCGAGCTTGTCTGCTCGCCAGGAATTTGGTTCTTTCCCAGCTCGTTGGGTTCGGGTTCTGGGTGAACGGAGGAAGTTCCATTTGGTTCCCTCCCAGGTTCAGACTTGGCTGAGTCTTGTGTGGGACTCTAGGACCGCTTCCTTGTCTCTCCCTTCGGAGTCTCCCCTTCGGCTGTGGTCCCACCTTTGCCTGTTTCTGGGGCGCTCCCGTGTCACTCGGCATTTGCTCGAGGGTTTGTGCGGGAGCCTGAACTTTGTCGTGATGGTCTATCCGCCGGGTCGGGTTTGGCTTCGTCGGCTGTACCGGTTTCTTCGGAGCTATCCCTTCTGCCTCTCTTTCGCGATTGCTGGGTTCATCTACTGAGGGCCTTTCATCTGTTGCTGTGTCGCCGGCTTCCTCTTTGTTTTTTTCGGGGTTCAACGCCTTGGCGCCTACCTGAGCTCTCGCTCAATGTGTTCACGGATGCGTCGTCTCTGGGCTGGGGCTTTGTGACCAGTGCTCACCAGGCTGGCCAGGGGTGGTGAGGTCTGTCTTTTTGTTGAGCCCACAGCAGTGCAGGAGTTTGCGGCAGTGTGGTTTGCCCTTTAGAGGGTTCGGGTCGCCTGCGGATTAACGATTAACTCCATTCGAACTGCTCCACGGTGGTTCGGGAGGGGGGTCTAACATTCTGGCGGACGGCCTGTCTCGGTTTGTTCGCCTGTCCACAAAATGCACGGTCGACACCGACTCATTCAGTTGGCTCTGCCGGATGTTCGGGCGCTCGGATGTCTTCCGGTATATGTGGCGCTCTTCCCCGACTGCGAGGTCGTCGGGTTCGATTCCTTTCAGCAGGATTGGTCGGAGTGGGGGTTCCTGTATCTCTTTTCCCCGGTTCAGCTGTTGCTCCAGGTCCTGGCTTGCATGGAGACTTACCAAGGGAGAGTAGTCCTCTTGGCCCCATGGTGGCCGGCTCAGCCTTGGTTTCAGGCGCTGCTTTAATGGTGTCCGAACCCGGAGGTTTTCCCGCGGCTCCGTCTCTTTCAGCGGATTGGTCGGGTCCATCACATGGCTGGTTCGGTCTTCTCCCTCAAGTTTTTATGTTTGGTATTTTTGACTCGAGCCGCTACAGGTTGGTTTTGGTATAGATGTTACTTCTGCGCCAATTCACAAGCTGTCTCATGCATTGTTTCACCTCCGGCCAGCTCATGTGCCACTTGAGCCTTCCTGGTCTTTGGATCAGGGGCTTTCTTTTCTCTCTTCTCCTCGGTTTGTTGTGGCCCCTTCGGCTCAGGATTGTTTTGCTACGGCTCTTTTCCTATTGGCATTGGCCATTGGGGGTCAGGTCAGGGAGCTTCATGCTCTCTCCTCTGGCGCATGGGTTACTGCTCTTTTGGTCCTCATGATAGGTTTGTTCCATTGCAGCCGTCTTCTTTTCTGGCGAAGAATGAGAGGGTTCCTTTTCAGAGAGGTCCTTGGGTTGTTGATGCTTGGTTGGTCAGGCCAGGGGTAATTACCTAAGTGTAGTTACAGGATGAGAGCTACGCTCGTGGTGTCCCGTCTTCCCAGTACTCTTTGTCATATAACGCTTTGAAACTACTGACGGTCTTGGCCTCCACCGCCTTCTCACCTAACTTGTTCCAACCGTCTACCACTCTGTTTGCGAAAGTGAATTTTCTTACATTTCTTCGGCATCTGTGTTTAGCTAGTTTAAATCTATGACCTCTTGTTCTTAAAGTTCCAGGTCTTAGGAAATCTTCCCTATCGATTTTATAAATTCCCGTTACTATTTTGTATGTGGCGATCATATCACTTCTTTTTCTTCTGTCGTCTAGTTTTGGCATATTTAATGCCTCTAACCTCTCCTCGTAGCTCTTGCCCTTCAGTTCTGGGAGCCACTTAGTAGCATGTCTTTGCACCTTTTCCAGTTTGTTGATGTGCTTCTTAAGATATAGGCACCACACAACCGCTGCATATTCTAGCTTTGGCCTAACAAAAGTCATGAACAATTTCTTTAGTATATCGCCATCCATGTATTTAAAAGCAATTCTGAAGTTAGAAAGCGTATCATAGGCTCCTCGCACAATATTCTTTATGTGGTCCTCAGGTGATAGTTTTCTATCTAGAACCACGCCTAGATCTCTTTCTTTATCAGAATTCTTTAAAGATTTCTCACATAATATATAGGTTGTGTGAGGTCTATGTTCTCTTATTCCCCATTCCATAACATGGCATTTATTAACATTAAATTCCATTTGCCAAGTGGTGCTCCAAATACTTATTTTGTCCAGGTCTTCTTGAAGGGCATGACAATCATCTAAGTTTCTTATCCTTCCTATTATCTTAGCATCATCAGCAAACATGTTCATATAATTCTGTATACCAACTGGTAGATCATTTATGTAGACAATAAACATCACTGGTGCAAGAACTGAACCCTGTGGTACTCCACTTGTGACACTTCTCCAGTCCGATACATTGCCTCTGATCACTGCCCTCATTTTTCTATCAGTCAGAAAATTTTTCATCCATGTTAGAAGCTTACCTGTCACCCCTCCAATATTTTCCAGATTCCAGAACAACCTCTTATGTGGAACTCTGTCGAAAGCCTTTTTTAGGTCCAGATAGATGCAGTTAACCCAACCATCTCTTTCCTGTAATATCTCTGTTGCTCGATCATAGAAACTGAGTAAATTCGATACACAGGATCTTCCAGATCGAAAACCATACTGTCTGTCTGATATTATATCATTTCTCTCCAGGTGTTCTACCCATTTAGTTTTAATTATTTTTTCCAATATTTTGACTATTACACTTGTCAATGATATCGGTCTATAATTAAGGGGGTCTTCCCTGCTTCCACTTATGTAGATTGGAACTATGTTAGCCTTTTTCCATACATCAGATACAACTCCTGTAAACAGGGATGCCTGAAAAATCAGTTGAAGTGGAATGCTGAGCTCAGGTGCACATTCTCTCAGAACCCATGGTGAAACTCCATCTGGACCAACTGCTTTGTTCTTATTTAGCTCCTTGAGCATTTTTTCCACTTCATCTCTAGACACCTCTATGTGCTCTATGTTGTTCTCTGGAATTCTTATTGTATCTGGTTCCCTGAAGATTTCATTTTGTACAAACACACTTTGAAACTTTTCGTTTAATGTTTCACACATTTCCTTTTCATTTTCCGTAAATCTATTTCCCATTTTCAACCTCTGAATATTATCCTTTACCTGCAATTTGTTGTTTATGAATTTATAGAATAGACCTGGTTCTGTTTTACATTTGTCTGCAATCCCTTTTTCAAAATTTCTTTCTGCCTCTCTCCTGTCATGCATCATGTGTTGTGTGTCTGGTTGCGGCTCTCCATCATTATTTGCGCACCATGGCTTGTGTGTCCGGGGACGTGCTTTTGATTGATCTGGTTTCCCTTCTTCCCTGTTCCAGGGTACGGGTCTCTCAGGTTGTCGGCAGGGTTATTCGGTCTAGTGAGCCTGCGGTCTATCCCCCATGCCCACGGTGTTCGTAAGTTTGCTGCTCTTGCTGCCGTCTTTGGCAACATGTCTTGGCCTGACATTCGGGAGCTTGGCTTTTGGCGACCTAACAGGGTCCTGGCTGCGCGCTACCTCATGAATGTTCCTGGGCCTCGTCGGGCCTGTGTCACTTTGGGTCGGGGGTTGCAGCCAGTTGTCTTAGCTTTACGTTGAGGTGCGAGCAATGACTGCCTCCCAGGTAATCCCTCTAGTTTTTGTCTTTGAGCAAGTAGCTCCGGGGAGCCGACAGGGCTCCCCCCAAAAATCCAGCGATGAATGTAATGAAAAGCCATTTTCTGGGTGAGACCCAGAGACTCCCCAGCATCCCTCCCTCTCTCCAGTCAGTGTTTTTTTCACGTGTTTTGATATCCAGAACTCAGAACTGGGGTCTGGGGCTCCCCATTCCCTCTCCTGGAAAGAGGGAAGCTGTGCAGACGGCAGCGCGGCAACATAGTGACGTCATGCTCGTTTGCTCATTTTTCCTTGGAGAGTTCTGTCCACTAGTTCGGCTCTCAGTAGCAATTTTTTAACCAGAATAGGGGTTTGTTTTGGGATGCTTACCTTTCTGGGGTGCCTGACCCAGTCGATGGCAGACATAGAATGGTTCCAACCACACGGGGGTTTCTATAGGCCATTGCTCCTTGTGCCTCTCTAAGGGGCCAGGTTCTGGCTCGTAGTCCCCGGTAGGTCTAAGAACTCCATTCCTACTGACTGATGCCATAAGTCTAATATTAGCATATCAGCCTGGATAGCTCCAGGAAGTTTTCGGGTCTCACCCAGAAAATAGCGTTTCATTACTTTCAATGCTGGTTTTGTGTTTCACCTAACCTTTCTACTGGGTTCTTCTTGGATTTGTATAGATGTCCTACTCCCAAGTTCCTCAAGCCTTGTAGAGCCAGATTTTAGGACCCCTGGGTCCTGGTAGGCCAGCATGGGTCTGAGGCCCAGTGCTATCTTAAGGTTTAGCTATACCAGTCTGGGGAAACAGCTATCAGGGTCCTTTCAGAAATATACAGTATGCAAGGTAAAGATTAATGCCTATAGCTATTCAGTAACTGTGTATTATGGAAAATTTTGGTAAATCATGCCTTTATTTAGAATATGTAATGATAGGATTTTATAATTAAATTAAAAACTGTACACATATGCTTCCTAAACCTAGAACTCTTTTTCACCATATGATTTTTAAAACACATACCTGAAACAAAGGTTTTGTAACCCTAAATGTTTGCAGAAAATTTATTTCACTTAGGTATGTATCCCAGAAGGGATGAAGTGACAATCTACTGCTTCGAGACTTCCGGGTCTTGCCAACCTGAAAGAATTTAATCCATATATCTTGAGCTCATTAAGTTTTACCAAAATATGACATAATGCAAGACAGCATTTAAAATTATATCTCGCTTTATTTATGCATGGGGATGTGTTCTGGAATGCTGTACTAATAAAGAGCAAATTGTATAAATTGAACTTAAATATACTTATGTGAAAATTAAAGCACTAAATGTATTGAAGCACACATTTTTAGGATCAACCTCAGTAGTGTCCCTAAACTTATGCACTAGCTGTTACTGGTCAGATTAGCTAGTACTAGGCATCCAAGCCATTCTCTTCATCTATTGGCGACATGGGTTTATGTACAACCTCCGCATGCCTCCCCATCAGACAGGGAGTACATGACGATCAAAGATTAACCCAATACGTATGCATAAAAGAAATTATATTTGCCATCAATAGCGAAATTTGGCTATATTTTTGCCCTATGATGGTCATGGAGGAAGCTGGCATCAGGTGAAAGAGGGTTGTGACGATCTCTGTCTGGAACTTGTAGGTGTGGGACTGGGACGTCCGCCTCCTGGGGCTTGTAATTACCTAAGTGTAATTACCTAAGTGTAGTTACAGGATGAGAGCTACGCTCGTGGTGTCCCGTCTTCCCAGCACTCTTTGTCATATAACGCTTTGAAACTACTGACGGTCTTGGCCTCCACCACCTTCTCACTTAACTTGTTCCAACCGTCTACCACTCTATTTGCGAAGGTGAATTTTCTTATATTTCTTCGGCATCTGTGTTTAGCTAGTTTAAATCTATGACCTCTTGTTCTTGAAGTGCCAGGTCTCAGGAAGTCTTCCCTGTCGATTTTAGTCAATTCCTGTTACTATTTTGTATGTAGTGATCATATCACCTCTTTTTCTTCTGTCTTCTAGTTTTGGCATATTTAATGCTTCTAACCTCTCCTCGTAGCTCTTGCCCTTCAGTTCTAGGGAGCCACTTAGTAGCATGTCTTTGCACCTTTTCCAGTTTGTTGATGTTCTTCTTAAGATATGGGCACCACACAACAGCTGCATATTCTAGCTTTGGCCTAACAAAAGTCATGAACAATTTCTTTAGTATATCGCCATCCATGTATTTAAATGCAATTCTGAAGTTAGAAAGCATAGCATAGGCTCCTTGCACAATATTCTTTATGTGGTCCTCAGGTGATAGTTTTCTATCTAGAACCACTCCTAGATCTCTTTCTTTATCAGAATTCTTTAAAGATTTCTCACATAATATATAGGTTGTGTGGGGTCTATGTTCTCCTATTCCACATTCCATAACATGACATTTATTAACATTAAATTCCATTTGCCAAGTGGTGCTCCATATACTTATTTTGTCCAGGTCTTTTTGAAGGGCATGACAGTCATCTAAATTTCTTATCCTTCCTATTATCTTAGCATCATCAGCAAACATGTTCATATAATTCTGTATACCAACTGGTAGATCATTTATGTACACAATAAACATCACTGGTGCAAGAACTGAACCCTGTGGTACTCCACTTGTGACATTTCTCCATTCTGATACATTGCCTCTGATTACTGCCCTCATTTTTCTATCAGTCAGAAAATTTTTCATCCATGATAGAAGCTTACCTGTCACCCCTCCAATATTTTCCAGTTTCCAGAACAACCTCTTATGTGGAACTCTGTCGAAAGCCTTTTTTAGGTCCAGATAGATGCAGTCAACCCAACCATCTCTTTCCTGTAATATCTCTGTGGCTCGATCATAGAAACTGAGTAAATTCGATACACAGGATCTTCCAGATCGAATATGTGCAATTGTGCGGCCCAGGCTCTGCTTCAGGAGGCTGGGGTCATTCTTGCCCTTGATGGGGAGGTTCTTCTGAAGCCCTAACCACGGCGGTCTCTGGGTTTGGAGTCCCTGTGCCTGCTTTCACCAACTTCGATATCAAATCCGGAGCTCACAGTTCCTGCGACGGCGCTACAACCAACTGTATTGACATTTGCCTTTCAATTGTAGACTTTCAGCGCCATGGAGAGAGAGGGGGGAGGAACCTGCTGCTTGGGGTAACAGCTTCTCCTCCGTATCAACCTCCACTGGCTTTGCACCCTGGAGAGGCCACTCCAGACCAACAACCAGAGCACAACTCCATAGTCTCCTGAGACTGATGGATGCCTACTATATGCATCATTTCCTAAATCCCATGAAAGGAGACCACAAGTCACCCAACCTTCCTCTGAGAAATAATTTGGTTAAGTGTGGAACTACCTAAACAATACCCTGAAACAATTAAATAAGCACTCCAAATGACTACCTCCATCTACCACCAAGTAACATATAGGCTACCCATTAGTTCCTGGGTACCAAGTTTGCTCATAGGGTAGAGCCCAAAGTGGTAAGTGAGGTCTCCAACTCATAACCAAAGTCCCTGACCCACAGATAGATGGAAACGTGTCGATAAATCCTGCAAATCCAGAGAAATAAGTCATGACTGACCTTATGCTACCTAGTAACCCAAGGGAACACAGTGAATAACTGGAATGTTGAACATTAGTTTACCAACAAATTGTGGGTGATAATGCAGAGGGGTAGATGGCTAGATCTTCTGACTCAACTCTAGGTAAAACAAGCTGCAAATTGCAAAAACCCAATTTCTGCCACCACTTCATACTCTACTGAAAGAAACAAGAGTGGAAAGAAAACTTGGTCATTGATGCAAAAATATCAATGACCAAGCCAAATCCTGCAAAGAATCTAAATCAGTCTGCTTGCAGGCATGATGAAATGTATATAAAGCAACAAATGCTTCACAGGAAAGCAGAGCAAACAACTTGGCCAACGTTTATGCAGCCAACTGACCTGACAAGGCCAGGAGAGAACCTAAGAATGCATCAGAGAGCTTGGACAATAACCAGCATGAAAACATATCGTGCACAGCTAGATAAACAGTAGATCCTGCTTGGATCCTGCTTGATGAGGTTCTGAGAGTTCTTCTACTCCCCAAGCCCAGCCCGAGGCCAGGCATTGACTTGTGAGTTTGGTCCACCAGGCTGTTACTTGGAGTGGCCCGCAGGCCCACATACCTACCACAGCCTGGTTGGTCTGGCACTTTTTTTTAGAAAACAGTCCAGTTTTCTATTGAAGATGTCCACGGTTGTTCCGGCAATATTTCTTATAGTCACTAGGAGGACGTTAAACAACCGTGGACCTCTGATGTTTATGCCAAAAGCCGAACAACTGGATAGAACTCCCATAAAAGAAACGAGCAAACGAGCATGACGTCACACGTCGCTGCGCCACTGTCTGCGCAGCTCCCCCCTCCCCAGGAGGGGAAAGGGGGGAGTCCCAGACCCCCCCCATCCCCCTGGCTATCCACCCATCAGTTCTTAGGCTGGATGTCAAAACACGCGAAAATCCGTCGACTGGAGGGAGGGAGGGAGGGAGGGATGCTGGGGAGAATCCGGAGCTCACCCAGAAAATGGTGTTTCATTACATTCAACACCGGTGTTCTGGGAGGAGCCCCTTCGTGTTCCTGGAGCTAACTACCCACAGAGGAAAAACATAGGAACTTACCAGGGAGGTGGTCGCTACTAACTCCTCAATTCGAAGTCGAGACAACTTGCTGCAGCTGCTGACCCAAAGCAACACAGGCCCGACAAGGCCCCAGGGACGTTCACCAGGTAACGAGCAGCCAGGACCCTGTTCGACTGCCATAATCCCCATGCCCAAATGTCAGCCCAGGACATGTTGCCAAAGATGGCAGCAAGAGCAGCGAACTTACGAACGTCATGGGCACGGGGATAGACCGCAGGCTGGCTGGTCTTAACACTATCGCGCCCCTAGCATGTGCGCTGCCAACTTAGAGGTCATGCCCCTGGCGTGCGGGCAAACACGCGGCGACACTGAAATGTGTATACTCGTTTCAGTTTTCTCACCTTAATTCTCGTGCTACGTCGTTCGTTTTGGTATCATTGTGTTCGCAATAGAATTCCCTACAGGTGAATATGCATATAATGTCCAAAAACCTGGCATGACTCCCAACAGCAAAGCCTAAAGTTGGCAAAAGTTAACCGTGAGCGCACAAAATCAGTAAAATGTGTATGCTTGTTTCAGTTTTCTCATCTTAATTCTCGTGCTACGTCATTCGTTTTGGTATCATTGTGTTCGCAATTAAATTCAGTACAGGTGTATGTACATATATAATGTACATATAATGTACAAAAGCCCAGCGTGCCTCCCCGCAGGAAAACCTAAAGTTACCCATAAACGAGCACCAATTGGTACACACCAACCTAATGTGTATACTCGTTCAGTTTGATAACATCAATTTTCGTGTTACGTCTTTCATTTTGATTTCAAATTGTTCGCAATATAAAGGCGCGGATTTTAAAACTAGTCCCATAATAATAGAGCAATAACTGGAATTTTAACAAATACTTTAATTTTGGAAGCTCATCATCACAAAATTATTTATATCTTTCCAGTGTTCTGACATAAATGTTGTGTTACATATTCCATTGTGGTATAAAATTGTTCGCAATGTAAAAGCGCACATTTTAAAACTAGTCCCAAAATAATAGCACAATAAATAGAATTTTAACAAATATTTTAAAATTTTGACCAAAATCGTATTTATAATCTTTCAAGTGTTCTGACTTCAAGTTTCGTGTTATATCTTTCATTTTGGTATCAAATTGTGCTCACTCTAAAGGTGCTTATTTTGAAACTATCCCAAAGTCGATCGGATAAAAAATTAATTTTATACAAATATTTTTGTATTGGACACGAGCACTGTCCATGGCTAGGACACATGAGAGAAAAAAAACAGCGTTGAATGTAATGAAACGCCATTTTCTGGGTGAGTCCCGGAGGGTCCCCAGAGCTATCCCAGGCTGATATGCTAATGTCAGACTTTGGCATCAGTCATGTGTATGGAGTTCTTAGGCCTACCGGGGACCACGGCCAGAACCGGGCCCCCTCAGAGAGGCAAGGGGAGCAATGGCCTATAGAAGCCCCCGTGTGGTTGGAAGCATTCTATGTCTGCCATCGACCGGAACAGGACACCCAGAAAGGTAAGCGCCTCAAAACAAACCCCTATTCTGGTTAAAATTGCTACCAAAAGCCGAACTAGTGGATAGAACTCCCCAACCGAAAACAAGCAAACTAGTGTGACGTCACACACCGCCGCGCCACTGTCTGCGCAGCTCCCCCCTCCCCGGAAGGGGGAAGGGGGAGCCCCAGACCCCCCACGCCGGCTACCCACACCTCAGTTCTTGAGGCTGGATGTCAAAAACGCGAAAAACCGCCGACCGGAGGGAGGGAGGGATGCCGGGGAGCCTCCGGGACTCACCCAGAAAATGGCGTTTCATTACATTCAACGCTGGTTTTCTGGGGTGGAGCCCCTTCAACTCCCCGGAGCTAACTACCGACAGACGGAAAAAAGAGGGACTTACCCGGGAGGCGGTCGTCGCTCACTCCTCAACTCGAAGCCGAGATAACTGGCTGCAACCGCCGACCCAAAGCAACACAGGCCCGACGGGGCCCAGGGACATTCACAAGGTAACGAGCAGCCAGGACCCTGTTCGACCGTCAAAATCCCTGCGCCCGAATATCAGACCAAGACATATTCCCAAAGACGGCAGCAAGAGCCACGAACTTACGAACATCATGGGCACGGGGATAGACCGCAGGCTGGCTGGACTTAATAACCCTGCGGACGACCTGGGAGACCCGAACCCGCGAACAGGGAAAAAGGGGAAACCAGATCAACCCACAGCGCGTCCCTGGACACAGAAGCTGTGGCGCGCAAATAACGGCGAAGTGCCGCAACTGGACACAAAACATGATGCACCCCCGGCCTGACCAACCAAGCATCAACCCCCCATGGACCCCTCCGGAACGCAGCAGTCTCATTCTTCGCCAGAAAAGAAGGAGACGGCTGCAAATGAACAAAACAATCACCACGACCAAAAGAGCAGAAACCCCTGCGCTGGAGGAGAGCATGAAGCTCCCCTACCCGACCCCCAGAGGCCAAAGCCAACAAGAAAAGTCCCTTGGAAAAACAATCCTGGACCGAAGGGGCCACAACGAAACGAGGAGACGAAAGGAAAGCGAGCACTCTGTCCAAAGACCAGGACGGCTCAGGCGATGCATGAGCAGGCCGGAGGTGAAACAATGCAGAGACAGCTTGCGAAATGGCGCAGACATAACATCGATACCGAAAGCAAGCTGAAGCGGCTCCGCCAGCGCCGCACGATACAAAGCGACAGTGTTAGGCATAAGATGACGGTCCTGAAACAACCATGAAAGGAAGGACAAGACCACCCGAACAGACAAGGAACTAACACGACGAAGACGCAAAAAGAAATGGAAGGACCGCCAGGAAACTTCATACTGCCGACGAGAAGAAGCCCTCAGGTGGGACACCAACAAGGAGGCCACCTGATCACCATAGAGATGATGATGGACTCAAGTAAAAAAAACCATACGCGAAGACTTGAGGAGAAGATCGAACCAGCCATGTGACGTACCGGCCCGATCTGCTGAAACAGGCGGAGCCGCGGGAAAACCCTCGGGTTCGGACACCGAGCAACCAGCGCCTGAAACTAAGGCTGGGCCGGCCACCAAGGGGCCAGAAGGACAACTCTCCCCTGGTAAGTCTCTAAGCGAGTCAAGACCTGGAGCAACAGCCGAACCGGGGAAAGAGGTACAGGAACCCCCACCTTGACCAGTCTAGCCAAAAGGCATCGACCCCGACGGCCTCGCGATCAGGGAAGGGCGCCGCATAAACAGGAAGACGCCGCGACCACGCCGACGCGAAGAGGTCCAACTCGGGGTGCCCAAACGTCTGGCAAAGCCAACGGAAGGACTCGTCGTCGACCGTCCACTCTGTGGAGAGGGGAACGAAGTGACACAGGGCGTCGGCCAAGACGTTGGACACGCCCCGCACGTGAACCGCCAGGAGAGCCAAACCCCGAGAACTCAGCAGACGAGTCACCCAAAGCGACCAACCCCAAAGAGACAAGGACCGCATCGAACCCCCGCGGTTCAGGCAATGAACCACCGGAGAGCAGTCTGAATGGAGCCGCATCGTCGATCCGCGGGCCACCCGAATCCTCCCCAGAGCAAACCACACTGCCGCGAACTCCCGCACCGTGCTGTGAGCTCAACGGAAGGACGGATCCCAACTCCCCTGGCCGGCCTGATGAGCATTGGTCACAAAACCCCAGCCGAGAGACGACGCATCCATGTACACATCGAGCGAGGGCTCGGGTAGGCGCCAAGGCACTGAACCCCGAAAAACCTGAAGAGGAAGCCGGTGACGCAGCAACCGACGCAAGGCATCCGGGGGTCGAACTCTGCGATCGCGAGAGAGGCGGAAGGGGGAACCCCAAAGTAACCAGAACAGCTGTCGAAGCCAAACCTGACCCGGCGGGTAGACCACCATCGCGAAGTTCAGGCTCCCCGCACAGCCCCTCGAGCAACCGCCGGGTGACCCGAGGGCCCTCCAAAAACAGATGAAGGTGGGACCGCAGCCGCAGGAGAGACTCCGGAGGGAGAGACAAGGAGGCGGTTCGAGAGTCCCAAACGAGACCCAGCCAAGTCCGAACCTGAGAGGGAACCAGATGGAACTTCCTCCAGTTCACCAAGAACCCGAACTCGGCGAGCTGGGAAAGAACCAAATCCCTGGCTACCAAGCAAGCTGACTGGCTGGGAGCCCAAACCAGCCAGTCGTCGAGGTAGGCTAACACCCGAAAACCTAGGAGATGCAAACGAGCCACCACAACCCGTGTAAGGCGCGTGAACACGTGAGGTGCCAGGTTCAACCCGAACGGGAGACAACGAAAGCAGTAACTCAGACGCCCCACAACAAAACCGAGACAGTCCCTGAACCGTGGATGAATCAGGACATGCCAATAAGCGTCCTGGAGGTCCAGGGACACCTTCCAAGCTCCCGGCTCCAAGAGGAGCCGAACCTGAGACAGCGTAGTCATCCGAAAGGAGGGGCAATGAATCCAGGGGTTCAGACGGGACAAGTCCAGAATGAACCGCAAGTCCGCGCAGTCCCGTTTCGGAACCGGAAAAAGATGGGAAACCCATCTGAGGGACGACGTTGTTTCGATGACGCCCAAGCGTACCCACTCCAAGACGACTCGACAAAGCGCAGGGGAAGAAACCTGCCCTACCAGCCCCGACTCCCCAAAGGGGGGAGGGGCCACCCAACACCACCGCAGGCCGCGAGACACGACCCGAAAGGCCCACGAATTGTGGGACCAGGCGCGGGCGAACAGTGCAAGCCGCCCCCCCATCGCCCCGTCAAGGGGGCAAACAGTGAAAGGGCCGGTGACCCTTACGAGACCCAGAACCCCACACTGCGCGAACACGGCGCCAACCAGACGAGGGAGGGTCCGCACGAGAAGCCAAACCCAAACCTGACACCAGAAGACTACCACGACCAGAGGAACCCCGAGCCCTGGCACGACCTTTCCGGGAAGACCCACCCCGGGACCCCCGGAAAACCAACAAGTCCGACATCGGATGACAAGCCGCCGACGCAGCCTGAATAAACTGCGCCACGGCCGACTCCTCAAACAGAAGAGGACAAAAAGGTGAAGAACGCCTAAGAGCCAGAGCCCAAGCAGATTCCACGGAAGAACCCAGCACCGCCTGCCGACACGCGAGATGGGAAGCATATAACAGGGAAACCGCATCCCGCAAAATCGGCGTGAACAGCTTCAACAAGGCAGCCGACGAACGCGCAGCCGAGGACAAGGTGCCGGACCCCGGCACGGACAACAGGCGTCCTCACATCCTCCACGAGCCAATCCGAAGACAGCTCCAGGAGGGAAAAGAACCGCAAGGCCGAAGCCAAAAGGCCCCGGGCGCGCAAGTCCTCCTCAACGAGTGCCGCCGAAAGGGTGGGAACTTGCACATGGAGCTGAATAACGCCCACATCGCAGGGAAGGGCAGGGGCAAACAAGCACTCATTCAAGTACTCAAGCTCGCAACCCAGGAAAACCTGAAGCACCGTGGAAGCTTCCCGCCACTCCAGCGTGCGGGAACGACAGAAGGAATGACAGGAATCCAGAACAAACAAGGGGCAGTCTGCTAGCCAGGACGACGCCGGAACCTCGTAACGGAGCCAGAAAAGGAACGAAGTCCCAAACCTAAATGCGGACGGATCCATTTCCGAGGCATAATCCGGGTCACCAAGGAGGTAAGCCGCAAAGGCCGCTCGCACCACACCAGGTTGGATGCGATAAGCCGAAAACCTCTGGAAGGACGGAACCGACGTACCCGGGGGAACACGGAACCGAACCCGGGGAGGTGCCGACACCAAATCCAACTCGTACGCAGAGGGGGGAAAAGAAAACCCCACTCCTTGTAACAATAAGCCCTGCTCAGAGGGAAGAAAAACCCAGGCGGGGTCCAGCGGGGCCCAAGGGTCCCAAGTCAGCCCCTCCCCAGCCTCGAGGTCCTTCACCACAGGACCCGAGGCCGAGTCCTCTCCCCAAGCCCCGACCCCACAAGACAAGGACAGACAGCCGGAAAAGCTGGAGGAAGGGGGGCTCACTGGTCAGACCGAGAAGCTTCGGCCTGGAGACAAGACTCGAATGCCTCTGCCGCCCCCCCAGAAGGGGCAACCCCCGAAGCTGCTTGAGTCTCATGATCAAGTAACCCCAGCTCCGACCCCGAAACCCTCAGACGCTTCGGGGCCGGAAGCAGGGAGGGGTGACCAGAACGAACAGAAGGGGAAGGACGAGGAGGTGCGGACTGAACCAGGATCGAAGCGACCCCCACCCCCAAGTCCGGGTCTCGAAAAGCAAAGCGGGGCAGCCCCGGGGCATCCGGGTGAGCAACCAACCGAGCGCGTTGCAACAGACGAAACCTAGACTGCAACGCACGCGCCGCCTGTACCCGAATAGAATCATCAGAGGATTGGGTAAATTGAGTCACAAGCAAGCAGCAACACTCACAGGACTCAGGGTCGAAAGTATCACCGACCTAACAGGCTGCGTGGCAGAGGCAAAAACAATGAGGGTCACCCTGAGACATGGGGACCGAGCAACCCTCAAACTCGCACACAGCGAGTGGGGACTCCGGGGCCACATCCATCGGACCCACTTGCCCCCTAGGGGATTCCCAGGGTCCTGAGCGTTTACTTTAAGAGGACTCGCGCTCAGGTAGTCCCAGGCAGGGTGCTGCAAACCGGCGCCCAAAACTACCAAGCAAACTTCTATAGCTGAACCCCAGGGACGTGTACACTCACGGGGACCTAGCAGGGGGCGCCACCGAGGAGAACAGTGGAAGGGCAAAAACAAACTGAATAAAATAACAGAACCCCCCACCAGGCAAAAACAAAAAGAAAAACAAAACCCTGCAAGAGGACAGCGAACCCCAAGGAACAGAGCCGGCCGCGATGTCGGGAATACAAGCTGAACAGCACCCTGCGCCCCTACCAGTGCAAACTGCCTCTTACCTGCCGGTAACAAGGGAGAACAGAACACCCAAGAGCCCAACAGGCGGCCGAAAAACCGAAAGGTAAAACGGACCAGCAGAGGCAGACCCCGAGGAGCCTGTGGAAGGTGGCCCCAAGCCCCAAGGGCAGTACTTACAGGGCACCTAGAGAAGGCAGCCCTAGGCGCATGCAGCCCCAGTACTGAAGATAACTCCTGGCTCTCGCACCCACAAAACCAACACCACACGCAAAGCACAGTGCAGTAGCGACACCGGAGCCAGAGCACATACCAGCGATACAAAGATGCGAGAAACAACTACACGGCAGTGAGGAGAGAGGCAGAAAGAAATTTTGAAAAAGGGATTGTGGACAAATGTAAAACAGAACCAGGTCTATTCTATAAATTCATAAACAACAAATTGCAGGTAAAGGATAATATTCAGAGGTTGAAAATGGGAAATAGATTCACGGAAGATGAAAAGGAAATGTGTGAAACACTAAACGAAAAGTTCCAAAGTGTGTTTGTACAAAATGAAATCTTTAGGGAACCAGATACAATAAGAATTCCAGAGAACAACATAGAACACATAGAGGTGTCTAGAGACGAAGTGGAAAAAATGCTCAAGGAGCTCGGTAAGAACAAAGCAGCTGGCCCAGATGGCGTTTCACCATGGGTTCTGAGAGAATGTGCATCTGAGCTCAGCATTCCACTTCACCTGATCTTTCAGGCATCCCTGTGTACAGGAATCGTAGCAGACGGGTGGAAACAGGCTAACATAGTTCCAATCTACAAAAGTGGCAGCAGGGAAGACCCCCTCAATTATAGACCTGTATCATTGACAAGTGTAATAGTGAAAGTATTGGAAAAACTAATCAAAACTAAATGGGTAGAACACCTAGAGAGAAATGATATAATATCAGACAGACAGTATGGTTTTCGATCTGGAAGATCCTGTGTATCGAATTTACTCAGTTTCTATGATCGAGCCACAGAGATATTACAGGAAAGAGATGGTTGGGTTGACTGCATCTATCTGGACCTAAAAAAGGCTTTCGACAGAGTTCCACATAAGAGGTTGTTCTGGAAACTGGAAAATATTGGAGGGGTGACAGGTAAGCTTCTATCATGGATGAAAAATTTTCTGACTGATAGAAAAATGAGGGCAGTAATCAGAGGCAATGTATCAGAATGGAGAAATGTCACAAGTGGAGTACCACAGGGTTCAGTTCTTGCACCAGTGATGTTTATTGTGTACATAAATGATCTACCAGTTGGTATACAGAATTATATGAACATGTTTGCTGATGATGCTAAGATAATAGGAAGGATAAGAAATTTAGATGACTGTCATGCCCTTCAAAAAGACCTGGACAAAATAAGTATATGGAGCACCACTTGGCAAATGGAATTTAATGTTAATAAATGTCATGTTATGGAATGTGGAATAGGAGAACATAGACCCCACACAACCTATATATTATGTGAGAAATCTTTAAAGAATTCTGATAAAGAAAGAGATCTAGGAGTGGTTCTAGATAGAAAACTATCACCTGAGGACCACATAAAGAATATTGTGCAAGGAGCCTATGCTATGCTTTCTAACTTCAGAATTGCATTTAAATACATGGATGGTGATATACTAAAGAAATTGTTCATGACTTTTGTTAGGCCAAAGCTAGAATATGCAGCTGTTGTGTGGTGCCCATATCTTAAGAAGCACATCAACAAACTGGAAAAGGTGCAAAGACATGCTACTAAGTGGCTCCCAGAACTGAAGGGCAAGAGCTACGAGGAGAGGTTAGAAGCATTAAATATGCCAAAACTAGAAGACAGAAGAAAAAGAGGTGATATGATCACTACATACAAAATAGTAACAGGAATTGACAAAATCGACAGGGAAGACTTCCTGAGACCTGGAACTTCAAGAACAAGAGGTCATAGATTTAAACTAGCTAAACACAGATGCCGAAGAAATATAAGAAAATTCACCTTCGCAAATAGAGTGGTAGACGGTTGGAACAAGTTAAGTGAGAAGGTGGTGGAGGCCAAGACCGTCAGTAATTTCAAAGCGTTATATGACAAAGAGTGCTGGGAAGACGGGACACCACGAGCGTAGCTCTCATCCTGTAACTACACTTAGGTAATTACACTTAGGTAATTACATGACCATCGCCTATAGCATCAGCCTCAAGAACTGAGGTGTGGGTAGCCGGCGTGGGGGGTCTGGGGCTCCCCCTTCCTCCTCCCGGTAAGGGGGGAGCTGCGCAGACAGCGGCGCGGCGGTGTGTGGCGTCACACTAGTTTGCTTGTTTACGGTTGGGGAGTTCTATCCACTAGTTCGGCTTGTGGTAGCAATTTTAACCAGAATAGGGGTTTGTTTTGAGGCACTTACCTTTCTGGGTGCCTGTTCCGGTCGATGGCAGACATAGAATGTTTCCAACAACACAGGGGCTTCTATAGGCCATTGCTCCTTTTGCCTCTCTGAGGGGGCCCGGTTCTGGCCGTGGTCCCCGGTAGGCCTAAGAACTCCATACACATGACTGATGCCAAAGTCTGACATTAGCATATCAGCCTGGGATAACTCCGGGGAGCCGACGTGGCTCCCCCCAGAAAAGTGGACGTGATCGGTGTCCAAATCGAACGATACTGTTTATAACTCTGCGGACGACCTGGAAGACCCACACACGCGAACAGGGAAGAAGGGAAACCGGATCAACCCAAAGCGCGTCCCCAGACACAGAAGCCATGGCGAGTAAATAACAGCGAAGAGCCACAACCGGACACAAAACATGATGCACCCCAGGCCTGACCAACCAAGCATCAACCACCCAAGGACCCCTCCAGAAAGCAGCAGTCTCATTCTTTGCCAGAAAAGGAGGAGACGGCTGCACTCGAACAAAACCATCATGAAGACCAAAGGAGCAGAAACTCCTGTGCTGGAGAAGAGCATGAAGCTCCCCAACCCAACCCCCAGGGGCCAATAACAGCAGAAAAAGAGCCTTGGAGAAACAATCCTGCACCAAAGGGGCCACAACAAAAAGAGAAGATAGAAAAGAGAGCACTCTGTCCAAAGACCAGGACGGCTCAGGCGGTGCACGAGCAGGCTGGAGGTGAAACAATACATGAGACAGCTTGCGAAACGGCGCAGAAGTAACATCAATACCAAAAGCAAGCTGAAGCGGCTCCGCCAGCGCCATACGATATGAGGTGACAGTGTTAGGCATAAGGTGACTGTCTTGGAACAACCAAGAGAGAATGGACAACACCACCCGAACAGAAATCGAAGCACAACGATGAAGATGTAAAAAGAACCGGAAGGACCGCCAGGAGACCTCATACTGCCGCCGAGACGAAGCCCCACAGGTGGGACACCAACGAAGAAGCCACTTGATCACCATAGAGATGATGATATACCAGAATCAAAAAGACCATACGCGAAGACTCGAAGAGAAGATCGAACCAGCCACGTGATGCACTAGACCGATCTGTTGGAAGTGGCGGAACCGCGGGAAAACCTCTGGGTTCGGACACTGGGCAAGCAGAGCCTGAAACCACGGCTGGGCCGCCCACCACGGGGTCAAGAGGACTACTCTTCCCCTAGTAGGTCTCCAAGCGAGTTAGGAACTGGAGCAACAGCTGAACCGGGGGAAAGAGGTACAGGAACCCCCACCTCAACCAGTCCTGCCGAAAGGCATCGACCCCGATGGCCTCGCAACTGGGGAAGGGTGCCACATACTGGGGGAGGCGCTGTGACCACACTGACGCGAAGAGGTCCACCTCGGGGCGCCTGAATGTCTGGCAGAGCCAATGGAATGAGTCGACATTGACCGTCCACTCCGTGGATAGGGGACGAAACGAGACAGGCCATCGGCGAAGACGTTGGACACTCACTACACATGAACAGCCACGAGAGTCAAATCCCAAGAACTCAGCAGACAAGTCACCCGAAGCGGCCAGCGCCAAAGAGCCAAGGACCGCATCGAAACCCCGCGGTTCAGGCAATGAATCACCGGGAAGCAGTCCGAATGGAGCCAGATTATCGATCCGGGGGCGACCCAAACCCTCCAAAGCGAAAACCACGTCCCCGTGTACTCCCGTACCGTGCTGTGGGCTCGACGGAAGGACGGATCCCATCGCCCCTGGCCGATCTGGTGAGCACTGGTCACAAAGCCCCCAGCCAAGGGACGAAGCATCCGTGAACACATCAAGCGAGGGCTCAGGTCGTCGCCAAGGCACTGAACCCCGAAAAACCCGAATAGGAAGCTGGCGATGCAGCAGGTGATGCAAGGCCCCCGGGGGTCGAACCCGGCGATCATGAGGAAGGCGGAAGTCCTCGGCCAACTTCGCAGTCGACAGGGAGGGAACCTGCACATGGAGCTGCTGAACGCCAACATCCCGGGAATGGACAGGAGCAAACACGCACTCATTGAGGTGCTCAAGGTCGCTCCCCAAGAAAACCTGAACCACCGTCGAGACCTGGCGCTACTCAAGCGTGCGGTAACGACAGAAAGAATGACAAGCTTCCAACGCAAAAATAGGGCAGTCCGCCAGCCAGGACGACTCCGGAACCTCATAACGGACCCAGAAAGAGAACGAATTCCCAAACCTGAAAGACGATGGATCCATCACCGAGGCGTAATCTGGGTCACACAGGAGGTAAGACGCCAGAGCTGCCCGCACCACAGATGGTTGGATGCGGGAAGCCAAAAACCTCAGGAAAGACAGAACCAATGTACATGAGGGAACATGGAACCGAACCCGGGGAGAGGCAGATGCCAAATCCAACTTGTACACAGAGGGGGGAAAAGAGAACCTCCCTCTCCTTGTAACAATAAGCCCCACTCCGAGGTTAGAAAAACCCAGGCGGGGTCCAGCGGGCCCGAAGACCCCAAGTCAGCCCCCTTCCCAACCCCAAGTCCCCCTCCTCGGGACCCGGGGCCGAGTCATCCCCCAGAGCACCGGCCCGTAAACGCCTGCGCAGCCGAATAAGCCGAAAAGAAAGGGGCCCACTGGGCAGACCCAGAGGCTTCGGCAGGGAAATCGGACTTGAATGCCTCTGTCGCCACATCGGAAGGGGCATTCCCCGAGACAGCCTGAGACTCAAGACCATCAAAACCCTGCCCCGACCCCGAAACCCTCAGACGTTTCCAGGACGCACCACAGTAGGGGAAGGACAAGGGGGTGCGGACTGAATCAAGGTTGAAGTGACCCCCACCCCCAACTCCGGGTCCCTATAAGCAAAACGGGGCAGCCTCGGGGCATCCGGGTGAGCAACCAACCTAGCGCGTCGCAATAACCTAATATGAACATGCAATGCCTGCGCCGCCTGTACCCGCAAAACATCATCTTGAGATTGGGTAAAATGAGTTACGAGCAAGCAACAGAACTCGCAGGACTCGGGGTCGAAGGTGTCACTGACCCAACAGGCAGCGTGACGGAGGCAAAAACCATGAGGATCACCCTGAGTCAAGGGGGTCGAGCTACCCTCGAACTCGAACGAAGCGAAGGGGGGACTCCGGGGACACATCTGCCGGACCCATGCGCCCCTAGGGCTTTTCCCAGGGTCCTGAGCGCTTAACAGAAACTCACGCCCAGGTAATCCCAAGCAGTTTACTGCTAACCGACGCCCAAAACTACCAAACAACTGTCTAAAGCTGAACCCCAGGGATGTGTACACTCACAGGGACCTAGCAGGGGGCACCACCAGAAAACAACCATGCATAGGTCAGGCACAAAAAAAAGGGGTAACAAGGCAGACCCCCCTACAAGGCGAAAACAAAAGGAAAACAAAACCCTGTGAGAGGACAACATACCCAAAGGAACAGAGTGTACCCCAAGAAGTGGTGACAACAAGCTGCACAGTACCCTGCGCCCCACCAGTGCAAACTGCCTCTTACCCTAAGGTAAACCAGGAAAACAAAAGCCCCCAGCACCCAAAGGGCAGCCAAAAACCGAGCAGTAATAAGGCCTAGCAGAGGCAGACCCCGAGGAACTTGTGGAAGGTAACTCCAAGCCCCAAGGGCAGTACTTACAGGGCACCTAAGGACGATAACCCTAGGCGCATGCAGCCTGAGTACTGAAGAATAACTCCTGGCTCTTGCACCCCCAGAAGACAGCCAACACACTCAAAGCACAGTGCTGGAAAAGCTGGAGCCAAGCACATGACCTCTGCCTCTAGCATCAACCTGAGAACTGATGGGTGGATAGCCAGCACGGGGGGTTTGGGGCTCCCCCTTCCCCCTCCAGGAGAAGGGGGCGCTGCACAGACAGCGACGCGGCGAGGTGTGACGTCATGCTCGTTTGCTCATTTCTTTTTAGGGAGTTCTATCCAGTTGTTTGGCTTTTGGTAGCAATATTTTCCCCAGAATAAGGAGTTTGTTTTGGGATGCTTACCTTTCTGGGTGCCTGACCCAGTCGATGGCAGACATAGAATGCTTCCAATCACACGGGGGTTTCTATAGGCCATTGCTCCCCATGCCCCTCTAAGGAGGCCAGGTTCTAGCTCACCTGGATCAGCTTTTCATGCTGATTTTTGTGTCATCTGCAAAGGATGACACGAAGCTGTGACTTGTAATTTTGTCAATATCTGATATGAGAATAAGGAACAGCAGTGGTGCAAGGACTGTATCTTGAGGTACATTTATTTGATTGACTGTTACTCTTTGTGTTCTGTTTGCCAGCGTCCTACGCTACCAGTTATTCCCACTGATCTCATTTTGTGTGCTATCACTCCATGGACACATTTGTCGAATGCCTTTGCAAAGTCTGTGTTTGCAACATCTGCATTTTGCTTTTCTTCTAGGGCTTCTATGATTTTGTCATAGTGGTTGAATAACTGTGACAGACAGGATCTGCCTGCTCTAGATTCATGTTGTCCTGGGTTGTGTAGCTCATTATTTTCCATAAAACTAGAAATTTAATTCCTAATCACTCTTTCAAAAACTTTTATTATGCATGATGTTAGTGCAACTAGTCTATAGTTTTTTGCCAAGGCTTTACTACCCCCCTTGTGCAGAGGAGCTATATCTGCAGATTTAAGTGTAGCTGGTATCTCCCCTGTATCGAGGCTCTTTCTCCAAATTATGGCTGAGCGCTCGCGCTACTGGTACTGTACATTTCTTTATGAATATTGAATTCCATGAGTCAGGGCCCAGGAGCTGAGTGCATGGGCATATTGTCAATTTCTCTTTCAAATTCTTCCGAGTTCGTGTTAATATCCGTTATATTATCTGCAGCTTGAATGTCATTCATAAAGAAGCTGTCTTGATCATCAACTTTCATGTTTTTACTGGTGTGCTAAACATAGCCTCATACTGGCTTCTTAGAATTTCACTAATTTCTTTGTTGTCCTCTGTGTACATACCTTCAGTTGTAATTAAAGGTCCCATACTGGTGGAGGTTTTTTATTTTGATTTTGCGTATGTGAAAAAATATTTTGGATTTTTCTTTATCTCTTGTATAGCTTTCTGTTCCAATTCCATTTCCTCAGACTCGTATGATCGCTTCAACGTTTGTTCTATTTCTTCAATCTCCCTGTTTAGGTTTATTTTCCCTTCTTGTGATAGTCGTGTCCTGCCTAAGCATTTCCGTTATTTTTTCTTCTCCTGTACAGTCGTCTGCATTCTCTTTCTAGAGTGGTCCTCTTTCTGACACTCCTCACAGGCACGTGCTTCAAACAGACCTTGTATGCTTCAGCTGTCAGTTGAGCTATTCCCTGTAATTACCTAAGTGTAATTACCTAAGTGTAGTTACAGGATGAGAGCTACGCTCGTGGTGTCCCGTCTTCCCAGCACTCTTTGTCATATAACGCTTTGAAACTACTGACGGTCTTGGCCTCCACCACCTTCTCACTTAACTTGTTCCAACCATCTACCACTCTATTTGCGAAGGTGAATTTTCTTATATTTCTTCAGCATCTGTGTTTAGCTAGTTTAAATCTATGACCTCTTGTTCTTGAAGTGCCAGGTCTCAGGAAATCTTCCCTGTCGATTTTATCAATTCCTGTTACTATTTTGTATGTAGTGATCATATCACCTCTTTTTCTTCTGTCTTCTAGTTTTGGCATGTTTAATGCTTCTAACCTCTCCTCGTAGCTCTTACCCTTCAGTTCTAGGAGCCACTTAGTAGCATGTCTTTGCACCTTTTCCAGTTTGTTGATGTGCTTCTTAAGATATGGGCACCACACAACAGCTGCATATTCTAGCTTTGGCCTAACAAAAGTCATGAACAATTTTTTTAGTATATCGCCATCCATGTATTTAAATGCAATTCTGAAGTTAGAAAGCATAGCATAGGCTCCTTGCACAATATTCTTTATGTGGTCCTCAGGTGATAGTTTTCTATCTAGAACCACCCCTAGATCTCTTTCTTTATCAGAATTCTTTAAAGATTTCTCACATAATATATAGGTTGTGTGGGGTCTATGTTCTCCTATTCCACATTCCATAACATGACATTTATTAACATTAAATTCCATTTGCCAAGTGGTGCTTCATCTACTTATTTTGTCCAGGTCTTCTTGAAGGGCATGACAATCATCTAAATTTCTTATCCTTCCTATTATCTTAGCATCATCAGCAAACAGTTCATATAATTCTGTATACCAACTGGTAGATCATTTATGTACACAATAAACATCACTGGTGCAAGAACTGAACCCTGTGGTACTCCACTTGTGACATTTCTCCATTCCGATACATTGCCTCTGATTACTGCCCTCATTTTTCTATCAGTCAGAAAATTTTTCATCCATGATAGAAGCTTACCTGTCACCCCTCCAATATTTTCCAAGTTTCCAGAACAACCTCTTATGTGGAACTCTGTCGAAAGCCTTTTTTAGGTCCAGATAGATGCAGTCAACCCAACCATCTCTTTCCTGTAATATCTCTGTGGCTCGATCATAGAAACTGAGTAAATTCGATACACAGGATCTTCCAGATCGAAAACCATACTGTCTGTCTGATATTATATCATTTCTCTCTAGGTGTTCTACCCATTTAGTTTTGATTAGTTTTTCCAATACTTTCACTATTACACTTGTCAATGATACAGGTCTATAATTGAGGGGGTCTTCCCTGCTGCCACTTTTGTAGATTGGAACTATGTTAGCCTGTTTCCACACGTCTGCTACGATTCCTGTACACAGGGATGCCTGAAAGATCAGGTGAAGTGGAATGCTGAGCTCAGATGCACATTCTCTCAGAACCCATGGTGAAACTGCCATCTGGGCCAGCTGCTTTGTTCTTACTGAGCTCCTTGAGCATTTTTTCCACTTCGTCTCTAGACACCTCTATGTGCTTCTATGTTGTTCTCTGGAATTCTTATTGTATCTGGTTCCCTAAAGATTTCATTTTGTACAAACACATTTTGGAACTTTTCGTTTAGTGTTTCACACATTTCCTTTTCATTTTCCGTGAATCTATTTCCCATTTCCAACCTCTGAATATTATCCTTTACCTGCAATTTGTTGTTTATGAATTTATAGAATAGACCTGGTTCTGTTTTACATTTGTCTGCAATCCCTTTTTCAAAATTTCTTTCTGCCTCTCTCCTCACTGCCGTGTAGTTGTTTCTCGCATCTTTGTATCGCTGGTATGTTTGGGGTTTGGCCTCTTCCTGTATTGATTCCATTTTTGTGTCTTTTGGTCTCTGGCCCTCTCGCAATTTCTATTGAACCAATCCTGTTTCCTAGTTCTGCATCTCTGTTTTGGTATAAATTTTTTTGTGCCTTTATCATATATTTCACAAAACTTGACATACATCTCATTCACTTCCTTGCCTAGCATCAAGTCTGTCCAATTATACTCACTAAAAAAATTTCTAAGGTCACCATAATGTCCTCTCCTGAAGTCTGGTTTTTCAACTGCTTCAACCTCCTTATTTTCTTCCAGCTTATAATGCATTGCATACTTTATTCCCAAAAAGACATGGTCACTTTTACCCAAGGGAGGAAGGTACTGAATGTCAAATATCTCTTCCTCCTTCCTGGTAAATATCAAATCTAGCATGGAGGGAACATCCCCTTCCCTCATCCTCGTAGCTTGTTTAACATGTTGATACAAGAATGTTTCCAGGATGAGGTCTACAAATTTACAGGTCCAAAAATCTTCTGTTTTAGCTTCATATGCTTCCCAGTCTATGGATTTCAAGTTGAAGTCACCGACTATCAACAGTCGTGATCTATCATTATCCGCTCTCGCTATAATCTCTCTCATTATTGTTATAAGACCTTCACATTTACTATCTAGCTCCTCCTTTGACCATGTGTTGCTTGGCGGTGGACTATATGCATTTATGATCATTAGTTTATCATCCTCATGGCAGATCTCTAGTGCTATTATGTCAACTTCTTGTGAATTGGCAGTCATTATTTCCTTCACCTTTAGGTGTTCTTTTACCAGCACAGCAACGCCACCGCCTTTCCTAATTTTTCTGTCCCGTCTCCAAATTGAGTAGCCCCTTGGGAATATGACCTCATTTAAAATAACATCTTCAAGTTTTGTCTCCGTGAGTGCAACAATGGCTGGTGTCTGCAGCTATATTACATCACTTAACTCCAGTATCTTTGATCTCACTCCATCTATGTTGGTGTATGCAATCTTCAGGAACTTGTTCCCCCTCTCCTTATTCTTCACTCCCCCTCTCCTTATTCTTCACTCCCCCTCTCTCTATTGATTTTGTTGGTTTGCCTTTATGTGCCACTTTACTGGTTTGCCTACTCCTATCACTTTGTCGAAAAAGAATTTATTTCTTCTTCATTCCTGCTTTCATTTAAATGTTTTGCCTCGGCGAGGTTCAGTTTCAGCTTCTCTCTATCTTCTTTTGAAAGATCTCGTCTTAACGACCACCCTTTCCCATCCTCATCACTTTGTAATTTTCTAGCATTCCTTAGTACTTCTTCCATCTGTTTGGCACCAGTTTAGGGTGATCCTCAAAGGTCGATCTTTCCCTTTTACGTACCTGCCTATTCTCCTGTAGTCGCACACATTCTCTATGGTTGTAAGACCTTCCACGAGGCCAACAATTTTATCTACTACTTTAGCTTCTTCTACAGCTCTTTCTGACCTAGATGTTATCGCCTTTTCTTTGCAGCCAAAAATGATCAGGGACTTACTCCGATCAACTGTGTTTTGCACCAACTTCGGGTTAGATGCCAATTCTTTCCTCACTTCTAGCCTAATGTTCGTTTTATCTTGGTTGCTGCAGTGTTTGACTTCCTTTACTGCTTCTTCTATTTTTTCCTTCTCCTTGGCCACTTGTGCATAGGTGAGTTGCATATCTTTCTTGCACTGTTCTATTCCCTGTGTAACTTCCTCCATCTGTGCTGACAAAAGCTGTTTCTCCTGTTGAATTTCCTTGCCTAACCTATTGTAGTCATTTATGTTTAAATTTACTTTAACTTCTTCCAAAGCTATTTTTAAGTTTATTTTCTTCTTCCATGGCTTTGCAATTTATTTCCAATTGATTCTTATCCTTGCGCAAGTCTTTCACTAAACCCTCAAGACATAAAACTTTGCTATTCAAATGGTCATTACTTTCTTTCAATTTACTAATTATTTCTACATGAGAGTTTCACTATAGTATCTAAATTTACCAACTTGTTATGTAGACTGCTAATATCAATGCTTTCTTCATTGAATCCCTCAAAATCAAGCTCTGTTTTGTTTTTCCTCTTGCCGGTGGCCATCTTGAATGTTCTTCTCTGCACTGTAAACACTAGGGCAACTTTTTCTCATCTGATTTTTCACTTCCCTTAGCACTTTCCTGTTATCTCACCTATTTTTCAAGAGCACTATACCTTTATGTTCTCTGGGACACCACTCACTACCATCAACCTGTACTACAATACTTAGGATTGTTGAAATATGCTGGAGCTCCTCTGCTGCAAGTGTTGACCCTAGGGGTGTCACCTTTTGAATCTGTGAATCTGAAACTGTGTGGGAGTTTTGTCGCTTTAAGACCGTCTCCCATTGAATGTTTGCAAGGTCTACATTTATTTTTTCCCAGTCGATCCTTTTATTGTTGAAACTGAATTGATTGAATACCCCTTCTCGCCTGTTGGGTCTCTTAGACCTACTACCATTATTTATGCTAGTTCGCACTTCAATGAGTTTATGGTCTGAGTATGTAGTATCTGAGATTGTAATGTCTCTGATTAGTTCATCATTGATTGTGAATAACAAGTCTAGTGTGTTTTCGTTCCTAGTTGGATTCTGTAATCTGTTGATTGAGCGAGAATTTGTCACAGAATCTCAAAAGTTCTCTGACCTGTGGTTGGTTATTTCCCGGGTCGTTATTTCCCGGTCGTTCCCAGCTATGATAGTGTGTCTGCCATTCTACATCTTAGACTTGGTAAATTGAAATCTCCAAGGAAGATAATATCTGGAGCTGGGTTTGCTAGATTATCAAGGATGTTCTCTATTTTGTGCATCTGCTCTGTTAATTCCTTAACCATTGTATCTGGCGGTTTATATATTAGAATAATAATTAGGTTTATTTTTTCTACCTTAATTCCAAGTACTTCTACCAAATCATTAGTAGAGTTTAGTAGCTCTGTACATACCAGGTCCTCTTTAATATACAGACCTACTCCTCCATTTGACCTAGTTTCTCTATCACATCTATATAAATTATAATTGGTAATCCAGATTTCACTATCCATGTAATCTTTCGTATGAGTTTCCGTGAATGCCCCAAATATTGAGTTTGACTCTAATAGGAGGCCCATTTATGAACTCAACTTTATTTCTTGAGTTACCACACCACACTTCCATCAAAACACTTTGATACACCAAGAGTACCACACTTCCCTCAAAAAGAATCCAGTCGTCGTGGTTAATAAAGACCAATGACAGTAGAAAGCGGGAAACACATGTTACACATGTGGGAGAGCAGTAAAGCTCGAGCTGGGAGGGTGTATACAGAATATCCCACACTAGCAGAAAGATGCTCTCCACCCTGGGGAGTTTGGATACCAAATTCTCATTCAGAGTTTGGTATCCACCTTGACCCTTCTATGCCCTTGTCATTAAGGAATTACAGGGTTTGGAGTTGTTGAGAATTTAGTTGCCTTGGTTGCTATTTAACCCATCCTGGTAACCTCCTTCCTAAATACAAACACAGGCAACTTACTTTACCTAAATAATGGCAATATCAACCAGCCCATATATAAGAAAGAAGAAGCTGCTGAAATACGGGATGGGTAGCTCCTGGGTATCATGTCAGCAAATGGGAGAAGCAGCCAGACATGACAACTAGCAATTAGCAAAATGTTTATCAGTACTTCATTAGTCCTTTCCTGTGTTTCCCCTTGCCTCAGTATGAACCAGCAGGAACGTCTGAAGAGACCCCCCCCCCCTGTTCAATCCGTCCTCTTAATAGAATGTCAATGCCAAAAACTGGTGTTGAATATAATGAAATGCCATTTCCTGGGTGAGCCCCGGAGACTCCCTGGAGCTATCGGACTGATATTAGCTATATTAGTCTGGGGCTTATATGACAAGGGGCATGAATGGGGCTTTGTGGACAAGGGGAATGAACTACGACAGGCCATCTGCCAGGACATTGGACACTCCCCAGGTATGAACCGCACGGAGAGCGAAACCCCGAGAAACCTGCAGACGAATCACTCGAAGCGACTAGCCCCAAAGAGCCAAGGACCGAAGAGACCCCCTGTAGTTCAGACAATGAACCATCGGGGCGCAGTCCGAATGGAGCCTGATCGCAGAGCCCCGAGTGACCCGAACACGCCACAGCAAAAGCCACACCACCGCAAACTCCCGCACCGTGCTGTGAGGCGACAGAAGAAAAGAGCCCACCGACCCTGGCCGGCTTGGTAACACTGGTAACAAAATCCCAGCTGAGAGACGAAGCATCCGTGAACACATCGAGTGAGGGCTCCAGGAGGCGCCAGAGCAATGAACTCTGAAAAACCCAAAGAGGAAGCCTGCAACGCAGCAACCAATATAAGGCCCTGCAGGGGAAGAGCCCAGCAGTTGCTAGAGAGGTGGAAGGGCTGCTCTGAAGGAACCATAACAGATGCCGTAGCCAGACCTGACCCAGCAGGTAAACCAGCACAGCTAAATTTAGACCCCACACAACTGCTCGAGCAACTGCCAAGTAACCTGGGACCCCCCTTAGGAACAGCTGAAGGTGGGATTGCAGCTCCAGCAACGCCACGGGAGGGAGAGACACGGAAGCGGTCTGAGAGTCCCAAACGAGGCCAAGCCAGTTCCGAGCATAGGACTTCCTCCAGTTCACCAGGAACCTGAAGAGCTGGGAAAAAACCATACCCCTGGTGAGCACACAAGCAGACTAGCAGGGAGCCCACACCAACCACTCGTTGAGGTAGGACAGAACCCGAACCCCTAGCAGACGCAGACCTGGGTAAGACATGTAAAAATGCGAGGTGACAGATTCAGGCCAAAGGGAAAGCAATGAAGCAGTAAGCATGCCGCCCCACAACAAAACCTAACAATTCCCTAAACCCCAGATGAATCAGGACCTGCCAATATGCGTCCCAGAGGTCCAGACACACAATCCAACAGCCTGGCTCCAAATGAAGCCGGACCTGTGACTGAGTGGTCATTCAAAAGGAGGGGCAAGGAATCCAGTGGTTCAGATGAGATAAGTCCAGAATGAACCGAAGATCCACAAAGTCCCGTTTCGGTACCGAGAACAAGCGGAAACCCCACTTGAGGGACGAGGTTATTTCAACCATGCCCAAACGCACCCACTCCAAAATGACCTGATTGAGCGAAGGGGAAGAAGCCAGGCCTCAATCCTCTCAAAGGAGGAGGAGCCGTCCTACGCCACCACAGGCCAAAAGACACGACCCGAAATGCTCACGGTCTCTTTGGTCATGGGATCAAGTGTGGACAAACAGAGCCAGCCAGCACTCCATCAACAGGGCAACCCGCGAAAGGGCCGGCTTCCCTTACGACAAGCTGGCTGACAAGCACAGCGAGCAGTGTGCCTACCAGAAGATGACAGCTCCAAAGGAGGCGCCGGCTCAGAAACTGGCACCAAGTGCCCACCTTGACCAGAAGAACTCAAGCCCTGGCACAACCCTTCCAAGAGGCCCAAGAATGGCCACCCCAGTAAAACCAACAAATCCGACAGAGGATGACAATTAGCCAGCCACCCACAAAAACTAATTACCGGCCCCGTCCTCAATCAACAACGGACAAAAGGGCAGCGAAAATATAAGAGCCACGGCTCAAGTGGATTCCAAGGACTGTGTGTTGGCGGCTTGGCGACACACGAGGCGAGAGGCATAAAACAAAGACACCGCCTCCCGGAGGATTAGCACGAGCCAGTCCGAGGACAACTTGAGAAGAGAAAAGAAGCACAAGATCAAGGCCAAATGCCTGCAGGCGCAAAAATCCTCAGCCTCCAATGCAGCCAAAAGGGTAGGAACCTGCGTATGCAACTGCAGAAGACTAACATCACGTGGAAGCATAGGGAGAAAAGGCAAGCACTGAGGCATTCAAAATCGCCCCCCCCAAGTAAACCTGTAGAACAGTACCAGCCTCCCGCTATTCAAGCGTGCGGATCCGACAAAATCCGTGCCATGCTACCTGAAAAAAGAAAGGGCAGTCTGCCAACCAGAAAGACTCCAGAACCTCATAATGCACCCCAATACAGGGAAGAACTGAACTCAAACGAGAACGGATCCATCACAGAGGCAAAATCAGGGTCACACAGGAGATAAGCAGTAAGAGCCTCTCAAACCTCCTTAGGTGAGATGCAGGAGGCAGAAAACCTCCAGAACGAGGGAGCCGAGGAACCCTAGAGAACCCAGACCTGAACAGCTGAACCCAAATCAAATTCGTACAGAGAAGGGGGATACAAAAACCACGCTCCCTGCAACAACAAACACCACAATGAGGGCACCAAACTCAATCTCAAGATTGAGTTTTGTAATTTAAAAGGAAGTATTTTCCAGCAAGGTAAGGAAATTATTAGCTTGACTGATAAGGTAAGGATACAGGAGGAACACATCAAAGAACTAATAAAGGATAATGAGGCATGGAAAGTGAATAGTAGGGAATTTGAAGAAATTAACACGAAAATAGACTCATATGGTGAACAACTCCAAGAGGCCTGAGGGCTAGCATGGAGTTAGGCAAGGAGATGCAATGAGAAACTTCACTGGCAATTCAAATAGAGGAGGTTAATAAAGAACTAGAAAAGTACAAGAAATAAATAAGAGATATATGCACAAGTTGTAAAAGAGAAAGAAATGATTAAGGAAGTGTTTTCAGAAGTCAAAACCAGAAATGACAAACAAGAAGTGGATCTTAGGCAAGCAATTAATAAAGAACTGGTAACCAACAATAAATTGGTACGAAACACTGCAGATAGAAGTAAGTCCATAATAATTTTTGGAAGTTTAGAGAAGGAAATTTCATCTAGGATGGATCGAGCAGCAGAAGAGATGAAAATCATAGAGAAAATAGTAGGTTTAGGAGAAGGCCTAAATTCAAAGGAGCATGGCAGTGATTTTAGGAGGATAGGAAAAAATGAGAAAGACAAGAACCGCCCCTTAAGGGTGACGTTTAACCACCTGTGCTGCGCCGAGTTTATTGTAAAATTCTCCCTGTGCTCATGAAATAAAGTGTTCCCCAAAAATTCTTTTTTCTTCGTAAAATGATAAATTCCCTTCCCTGAACATGTCTATGTAAAATTAAATACCAAATCTCACTTACTTTGGCTGTGGGGACTGTGTACAATATGCACTGTGACATCATCAGGACCTGGTCGCCCGTGTATGACTACGCCCAGACACGGTCGTGCGGGCCATTCAAGCACCGGATGTTGCCACAAATATATTTTCAATTATTTGTTCTATGTATTTCCAATGCGGTTTTATTTGTTTTTTATTGTATATGATTCACATTTGTGTCCTTTACAATATGTACACAGTAGAATGTTCCTAATGTTCCATGGAACTGTGATACATGTGTCAGTAATGTGTCCACAATAAATGTTTATTATCGCAATATTACTTGTTAAAAATTCACTAAAACTGCAATATGTACAGTTTCACACACTATTTACACAGTAGCACACTGTATTACACACTCATTAAATGAAAACAGTGTGCTACTGTGTAAATAGTGTGATTATTAATTATAATAATAATAAAAAACCAGAGTTGAATGTAATGAAACGCCATTTTCTGGGTGAGTCCCGGAGGCTCCCCGGAGCTATCCCAGGCTGATATGCTAATGTCAGACTTTGGCATCAGTCATGTGTATGGAGTTCTTAGGCCTACCGGGGACCACGGCCAGAACCGGGCCCCCCTCAGAGAGGCAAGGGGAGCAATGGCCTATAGAAGCCCCCGTGTAGTTGGAAGCATTCTATGTCTGCCAACGACCGGAACAGGCACCCAGAAAGGTAAGCGCCCCAAAACAAACCCCTATTCTGGTTAAAATTGCTACCAAAAACCGAACTAGTGGATAGAACTCCCCAACCGAAAATAAGCAAACTAGTGTGACGTCACACACTGCCGCGCCGCTGTCTACGCAGCTCCCCCCTCCCCGGGAGGGGGAAGGGGGAGCCCCAGACCCCCCGCGCCGGCTACCCACACCTCAGTTCTTGAGGCTGGATGTCAAAAACGCGAAAAACCGCCGACCGGAGGGAGGGAGGGATGCCGGGGAGCCTCCGGGACTCACCCAGAAAATGGCGTTTCATTACATTCAACGCTGGTTTTCTGGGGGGAGCCCCGTCGGCTCCCCGGAGCTAACTACCCACAGACAGAAAAAGAGGGACTTACCCGGGAGGCGGTCGTCGCTCACCCTTCAACTCGAAGCCGAGACAACTGGCTGCAACCGCCGACCCAAAGCAACACAGGCCCGACGAGGCCCAGGGACATTCACAAGGTAACGAGCAGCCAGGACCCTGTTCGACCGCCAAAATCCCCGCGCCCGAATATCAGACCAAGACATATTCCCAAAGACGGCAGCAAGAGCCGCGAACTTACGAACGTCATGGGCACAGGGATAGACCGCAGGACTGGCTGGACCTAATAACCCTGCGGACGACCTGAGAGACCCGAACCCGCGAACAGGGAAGAAGGGAAACCGGATCAACCCACAGCGCGTCCCCGGACACAGAAGCTGTGGCGCGCAAATAACGGCGAAGCGCCGCAACCGGACACAAAACATGATGCACCCCCGGCCTGACCAACCAAGCATCAACCACCCATGGACCCCTCCGGAATGCAGCAGTCTCATTCTTCGCCAGAAAAGAAGGAGACGGCTGCAAACGAACAAAACAATCACCACGACCAAAAGAGCAGAAACCCCTGCGCCGGAGGAGAGCATGAAGCTCCCCTACCCGACCCCCAGAGGCCAAAGCCAACAAGAAAAGTGCCTTGGAAAAACAATCCTGGACCGAAGGGGCCACAACGAAACGAGGAGATGAAAGGAAAGCGAGCACTCTGTCCAAAGACCAGGACGGCTCAGGCGACGCATGAGCAGGCCGGAGGTGAAACAATGCACGAGACAGCTTGCGAAACGGCGCAGACGTAACATCGATACCGAAAGCAAGCTGAAGCGGCTCCGCCAGCGCCGCACGATACGAAGCGACAGTGTTAGGCATAAGATGACGGTCCTGAAACAACCACGAGAGGAAGGACAAGACTCGAGTCAAAAAAACCATACGCGAAGACTCGAGGAGAAGATCGAACCAGCTACGTGACGTACCGGCCCGAGCTGCTGAAAGAGGCGGAGCCGCGGGAAAACCCTCGGGTTCGGACACCGAGCAACCAGCGCCTGAAACCAAGGCTGGGCCGGCCACCAAGGGGCCAGAAGGACAACTCTCCCCCGGTAAGTCTCTAAGCGAGTCAGGACCTGGAGCAACAGCCGAACCGGGGAAAAGAGGTACAGGAACCCCCACCTCGACCAGTCTAGCCGAAAGGCATCGACCCCGACGGCCTCGCAATCGGGGAAGGGCGCCGCAACCACGCCAACGCGAAGAGGTCCACTTCGGGGCGCCTGAATGTCTGGCAAAGCCAACGGAAGGACTCGTCGTCGACCGTCCACTCCGTGGAGAGGGGAACGAAGCGAGACAGGGCGTCGGCCAAGACGTTGGACACGCCCCGTACGTGAACCGCCAGGAGAGAAAAACCCCGAGAACTCAGCAGACGAGTCACCCGAAGCGACCAACCCCAAAGAGACAAGGACCGCATCGAACCCCCGCGGTTCAGGCAATGAACCACCGGAGAGCAGTCCGAATGGAGCCGAATCGTCGATCCGCAAGCCACCCGAATCCTCCCCAGAGCAAACCACACTGCCGCGAACTCCCGCACCGTGCTGTGAGTTCGATGGAAGGACGGATCCCAACGCCCCTGGCCGGCCTGGTGAGCACTGGTCACAAAACCCCAGCCGAGAGACGACGCATCCGTGTACACATCGAGCGAGGGCTCGGGTAGGCGCCAAGGCACTGAACCCTGAAAAACCCGAAGAGGAAGCCGGTGACGCACCAACCGACGCAAGGCCCCCGGGGGTCGAACTCTGCGATCGCGAGAGAGGCGGAAGGGGGAACCCCGAAGGAACCAAACCAGCCGTCGAAGCCAAACCCGACCCGGCGGGTAGACCACCATCGCGAAGTTCAGGCTCCCGCACAGCACCTCGAGCAACCGCCGGGTGACCCGAGGGCCCTCCAGAAACAGACGAAGGCGTGACCGCAGCCGCAGGAGAGACTCCGGAGGGAGAGACAAGGAGGCGGTTCGAGAGTCCCACACGAGACCCAGCCAAGTCCGAACCTGAGAGGGAACTAGATGGGACTTCCTCCAGTTCACCAAGAACCCGAACTCGGCGAGCTGGGAAAGAATCAAATCCCTGGCTAGCAAGCAAGCTGACTGGCTGGGAGCCCAAACCAGCCAGTCGTCGAGGTAGGCCAACACCCGAACACCTAGGAGACGCAAACGAGCCACCACAACTAGTGTAAGGCGCGTGAACACGCGAGGTGCCAGGTTCAACCCGAACGGGAGACAACGAAAGCGGTAACTCAGACGCCCCACAACAAAACCGAGCCAGTCCCTGAACCGCGGATGAATCGGGACATGCCAATAAGCGTCCCGGAGGTCCAGGGACACCATCCAAGCTCCCGGCTCCAAGAGGAGCCGAACCTGAGACAGCGTAGTCATCCGAAAGGAGGGGCAATGAACCCAGGGGTTCAGGCGGGACAAGTCCAGAATGAACCGCAGGTCCGCGCAGTCCCGTTTCGGAACCGGAAACAGATGGGAAACCCATCTGAGGGACGACGTCGTTTCAACGACGCCCAAGCGTACCCACTCCAAGACGACTCGACAGAGCGCAGGGGAAGAAACCTGCCCTGCCAGCCCCGACCCCCCAAAGGGGGGAGGGGCCACCCAACGCCACCGCAGGCCGCGAGACACGACCCGAAAGGCCCACGAATCGTGGGACCAGGCGCGGGCGAACAGCGCAAGCCGCCCCCCCATCGCCCCGTCAAGGGGGCAAACCGCGAAAGGGCCGGCGACCCTTACGAGACCCAGAACCCCGCACAGCGCGAACACCGCGCCGACCAGACGAGGGAGGGTCCGCAGGAGGAGCCAACCCCAAACCTGACACCAGAAGACTACCACGACCAGAGGAACCCCGAGCCCTGGCACGACCTTTCCGGGAAGACCCACCCCGGGACCCCCGGAAAACCAACAAGTCCGACATCGGACGACAAGCCGCCGACGCAGCCTGAATAAACTGCGCCACGGCCGACTCCCCAAACAGGAGAGGACAAAAAGGTGAAGAACGCCTAAGAGCCAGAGCCCAAGCAGATTCCATGGAGGAACCCAGCACCGCCTGCCGACACGCGAGACGGGAAGAATAGAACAGGGAAACCGCATCCCGCAAAATCGGCGTGAACAGCTTCAACAAGGCAGCCGACGAACGCGCAGCCGAGGACAAGGTGCCTGACCCCGGGACGGACCCAAGTGTCCCCACATCCTCCATGAGCCAATCCGAAGACAGCTCCAGGAGGGAAAAGAACCGCAAGGCCGAACACAAAAGGTCCCGGGTGCGCAAGTCCTCCGCAACGAGCGCCGCCGAAAGGGAGGGAACCTGCACATGGAGCTGAATAATGCCCACATCGCGGGGAAGGGCAGGGGCAAATAAGCACTCATTCAGGTACTCAAGTTCACCCCCCAGGAAAACCTGAAGCACCGTGGAAGCTTCCCGCCACTCCAGCGCGCGGGAACGACAGAAGGAATGCCAGGAATCCAGACCAAACAAGGGGCAGTCTGCTAGCCAGGACGACTCCGGAACCTCGTAACGGAGCCAGAAAGGGAACGAAGTCCCAAACCTGAACGTGGATGGATCCATTTCCGAGGCATAATCCGGGTCACGCAGGAGGTAAGCTGCAAAGGCCGCTCGCACCACACCAGGTTGGATGCGATAAGCCGAAAACCTCCGGAAGGACGGAACCGACGTGCCCGGGGAACACGGAACCGAACCCGGGGAGGGGCTGACACCAAATCCAACTCGTACGCAGAGGGGGGAAAAGAAAACCCCACTCCTTGTAACAATAAGCCCCGCTCAGTGGGAAGAAAAACCCAGGCGGGGTCCAGCGGGGCCCAAGGCCCCCAAGTCAGCCCCTCCCCAGCCTCGAGGTCCGTCACCACAGGACCCGAGGCCGAGTCCTCTCCCCAAGCCCCGACCCCACAAGACAAGGACGGAGTAGCCGGAAAAGCTGGAGGAAGGGGGGCCCACTGGTCAGACCCTGAAGCTTTGGACGGGAGACAAGACTCGAATGCCTCTGCCGCCCCCCCCGGAAGGGGCAACCCCCGAAGCTGCCCGAGTCTCGAGATCAAGTAACCCCTGCTCCGACCCCGAAACCCTCAGACGCTTAGGGGCCGGAAGCAGGGGCGGGGGACCAGAACGAACAGAAGGGGAAGGACAAGGAGGTGCGGACTGAACCAGGATCGAAGCGACCCCCACCCCCAAGTCCGGGTCTCGAAAAGCAAAGCGGGGCAGCCCCGGGGCATCCGGGGAAGCAACCAACCGAGCACGTTGCAACAGACAAAACCTAGACTGCAAGGCACGTGCCGCCTGTACCCGAATAGAATCATCAGAGGATTGGGTAAATTGAGTCACAAGCAAGCAGCAACACTAACAGGACTCAGGGTCGAAAGTATCACCGACCCAACAGGCAGCGTGGCAGAGGCAAAAACAATGAGGGTCACCCTGAGACAAGGGGACCGAGCAACCCTCAAACTCGCACACAGCGAGTGGGGACTCCGGGGTCACATCCATCGGACCCACACGCCCCCTAGGGGATTCCCAGGGTCCTGAGCGTTTACTTTAAGAGGACTCGCGCTCAGGTAGTCCCAGGCAGGGTGCTGCAAACCGGCGCCCAAAACTACCAAGCAAACTTCTAAAGCTGAACCCCAGGGACGTGTACACTGACGGGGACCTAGCAGGGGGCGCCACCGAGGAGAACAGTGGAAGGGCAAAAACAAACTGAATAAAATGACAGAACCCCCCACCAGGCAAAAACAAAAAGAAAAACAAAACCCCGCAAGAGGACAGTGAACCCCAAGGAACAGAGCCGGCCGCGATGTCGGGAAATACAAGCTGAGCAGCACCCTGCGCCCCTACCAGTGCAAACTGCCTCTTACCTGCCGGTAACAAGGGAGAACAGAACACCCAAGAGCCCAACAGGCGGCCGAAAAACCGAAAGGTAAAACGGACCAGCAGAGGCAGACCCCGAGAAGCCTGTGGAAGGTGGCCCCAAGCCCCAAGGGCAGTACTTACAGGGCACCTAGGGAAGGCAGCCCTAGGCGCATGCAGCCCGAGTACTGAAGATAACTCCTGGCTCTCGCACCCACAAAACTAACACCACACGCAAAGCACAGTGCAGTAGCGACACCCGGAGCCAGAGCACACGACCATCGCCTATAGCATCAGCCTCAAGAACTGAGGTGTGGGTAGCCGGCGTGGGGGGTCTGGGGCTCCCCCTTCCCCCTCCCGGGGAGGGGGGAGCTGCGCAGACAGCGGCGCGGCAGTGTGTGACGTCACACTAGTTTGCTTGTTTTCGGATGGGGAGTTCTATCCACTAGTTCGGTTTTTGGTAGCAATTTTAACCAGAATAGGGATCTGTTTTGGGGCGCTTACCTTTCTGGGTGCCTGTTCCGGTCGATGGCAGACATAGAATGCTTCCAACTACACGGGGGCTTCTATAGGCCATTGCTCCCCTTGCCTCTCTGAGGGGGCCCGGTTCTGGCCGTGGTCCCCGGTAGGCCTAAGAACTCCATACACATGACTGATGCCAAAGTCTGACATTAGCATATCAGCCTGGGATGGCTCCGGGGAGCCGACGGGGCTCCCCCCAGAAAATAAACATTAAATGAAAAGTTCCAAAGTGTGTTTGTACAAAATGAAATCTTCAGAGAACCAGACACAATAAGAATTCCAAAGAACAACATAGAGCGGATAGAGGTGTCTAGAGACGAAGTGGAAAAAATGCTAAAGGAGCTCAGTAAGAACAAAGCAGCTGGCCCAGATGGCATTTCACCATGGGTTCTGAGAGAATGTGCATCTGAGCTCAGCATTCCACTTCACCTGATCTTTCAGGCATCCCTGTGTACAGGAATCGTAGCAGACGGGTGGAAACAGGCTAACATAGTTCCAATCTACAAAAGTGGCAGCAGGGAAGACCCCCTCAATTATAGACCTGTATCATTGACAAGTGTAATAGTGAAAGTATTGGAAAACTAATCAAAACTAAATGGGTAGAACATCTGGAGAGAAATGATATAATATCAGACAGACAGTATGGTTTTCGAGCTGGAAGATCCTGTGTATCAAATTTACTCAAGTTTCTATGATCGAGCCACAGAGATATTACAGGAAAGAGATGGTTGGGTTGACTGCATCTATCTGGACCTAAAAAAGGCTTTCGACAGAGTTCCACATAAGAAGTTGTTCTGGAAACTGGAAAATATTGGAGGGGTGACAGGTAAGCTTCTAACATGGATGAAAAATTTTCTGACTGATAGAAAAATGAGGGCAGTAATCAGAGGCAATGTATCGGACTGGAGAAATGTCACAAGTGGAGTACCACAGGGTTCAGTTCTTGCACCAGTGATGTTTATTGTCTACATAAATGATCTACCAGTTGGTATACAGAATTATATGAACATGCTTGTGATGATGCTAAAATAATAGGAAGGATAAGAAATTTAGATGATTGTCATGCCCTTCAAGAAGACCTGGTCAAAATAAGTACATGGAGCACCACTTGGCAAATGGAATTTAATGTTAATAAATGTCATGTTATGGAATGTGGAATAGGAGAACATAGACCCCCCACACAACCTATATATTATTTGAGAAATCTTTAAAGAATTCTGATAAAGAAAGAGATCTAGGGGTGGTTCTAGATAGAAAACTATCACCTGAGAACCACATAAAGAATATTGTGCAAGGAGCCTATGCTATGCTTTCTAACTTCAGAATTGCTTTTAAATACATGGATAACGATATACTAAAGAAATTGTTCATGACTTTTGTTAGGCCAAAGCTAGAATATGCAGCTGTTGTGTGGTGCCCATCTCTTAAGAAGCACATCAACAAACTGGAAAAGGTGCAAAGACATGCTACTAAGTGGCTCCCAGAACTGAAGGGTAAGAGCTACGAGGAGAGGTTAGAAGCATTAAATATGCCAAAACTAGAAGACAGAAGAAAAAAAGGTGATATGATCACTACGTATAAAATAGTACCAGGAATTGATAAAATCGACAGGGAAGATTTCCTGAGACCTGGAACTTCAAGAACAAGAGGTCATAGATTTAAACTAGCTAAACACAGATGCCGAAGAAATATAAGAAAATTCACCTTCGCAAATAAAGTGGTAGATGGTTGCAACAAGTTAAGTGAGAAGGTGGTGGAGGCCAAGACCGTCAGTAGTTTCAAAGCGTTATATGACAAAGAGTGCTGGGAAGACGGGACACCACGAGCGTAGCTCTCATCCTGTAACTACACTTAGGTAATTACTCAGTACTTTGGAAGTGAGTAATAATCAACAAAGTCGTCCATGGTACAAAGCGCGACTTCGCTCTCAGTGCACCAGGTACAGATAAATTTTTGCTTCCTGTTTCTTCATTCTGTGTGCTTGCAAATAACGCACTCACATACACCCTTGACTTTAGTACTTGTAGGTTGTATGTAGCCAAGCTTGTAAAGCATAAGGTAGTATTGAGAAGATTATGGGAAAAAGAGGTTTGAATTTCACTAACAGAGTGTTATCTTTCAGCATCGCGTTGGACAGGTTTTTGGGAGCCAGAGGCACGTGCGCCACCCATGTTTGGTCTTTCAGTACTAACCCAGCCAGCTGCCCTAAGGCATTCTGGGAATTTTTTCCAAGATGGCTGCCTCTCACTGGAGGTCCTAAGAGTCCATTTCGTACACAACCAACCTCACACACATTTAGAATGGGTACGGAAAAATAAAAAAAAGAGTTTTCTCAGTTGGCGCAGTTTCCCGCTGACTGAGAATACTCGGCAGGCGCAGTTAAGTGGTTAATGGAGTGAAGTATATGACAGAAGTGCTTCGGAATACCAGAAAATTGCAATGTGACGAGGATGGCAAACTTTGGTCAATAAGACAAGACCAATCAAAAGAAGACAGAGAAAAGCTGAAAATGTACCTAACTGAAGCAAAACGTCTAAATGGTGATAGAAATGAAGAAGACACAAATTCTTTTATTTTTACAAAGTGTCAGGGACTGGAAAGCTTATGAAATGGTTCATAAAAACAAGGCAATAAAATCATTAGTGGAAGGGGGAGTAAAAACCAAAGGGAAAGGGAACATGTTCCTGAAAATTATATATACCAACGTTAGATGGAGTGAGGTCAAAACTTTGAAGTTGCAAGATATAATTAAGCTTAAGGTCCCAGATATTGTTGCATTATCAGAGACAAAACTTGAAGGAAATATATTAAATGAAGTCGTATTCCCAAGGGGCTATTCAGTTTGGAGACATGACAGGAAAACTAAGAAAGGGGAAGGAGTAGCTGTGCTGGTGAAAGAACACCTAAAGGTAAGAGACTTAATATTTGAAAACCCTTGAGATATTGACATAACGGCATTGCAGGTGTAGAATCAGGATGATAAACTGATAATTGTAAATGCCGACAGCCCACCAGCAAGCAACACATGGACAAAGGAAGAACTGGATGAAAAGGGAGAGGGCCTCATAATGGTCATGAGAGATATTATTGTACAAGCAGATAAAGATAAATCACGACTGTTGATACTGGGTGACTTCAACTTTAAAGCAATAGACTGGGAGTCCTATGAAGCAAGAACGAAGGACTTTTGGACATGCAAATTTGTGAACCTCATTCTGGAGATTTTCTTGTATCAACACATTAAGCAGGCCACAAGAATGAGGGAAGGAGATATACTGTCAGTACTGGATCTAGTATTCACCAGGAAAGAAGAAGAGGAGATATTTGACATCCAGTACCTTCCTCCCTTGGGAAAGAGTGATCATGTCCTGTTAAACACTAAATATGCTTTAAGATATCATCTAGAAGAAAATGGGGACATTGAAACTGATAAACATGATAAACTCGATTTCAGGAGAGGTCATTATGGAGAACTTCAAAAAAATTTTAATGGGTGTAATTCGCTGACTTGTTGCTAGGCAGGGAAGTAAATGAAATGTATACCAAATTTTGCAAAATATACGATAAAGGCACAAACATTCATGCAGAGATGCAGGGCCAGAAAACAGGATTGGTTCAACAGAAATTGGGAGAGGGCCAAAGACCAAAAGACACAAAAAACCAGCGTTGAATGTAATGAAACGCCATTTTCTGGGTGAGTCCCGGAGGCTCCCCGGAGCTATCCCAGGCTGATATGCTAATGTCAGACTTTGGCATCAGTCATGTGTATGGAGTTCTTAGGCCTACCGGGGACCACGGCCAGAACCGGGCCCCCTCAGAGAGGCAAGGGGAGCAATGGCCTATAGAAGCCCCCGTGTAGTTGGAAGCATTCTATGTCTGCCATCGACCGGAACAGGCACCCAGAAAGGTAAGCGCCCCAAAACAAACCCCTATTCTGGTTAAAATTGCTACCTAAAACCGAACTAGTGGATAGAACTCCCCAACCGAAAACAAGCAAACTAGTGTGACGTCACACACTGCCGCGCCACTGTCTGCGCAGCTCCCCCCCTCCCCGGGAGGGGGAAGGGGGAGCCCCAGACCCCCCGCGCCGGCTACCCACACCTCAGTTCTTGAGGCTGGATGTCAAAAACGCGAAAAACCGCCGACCGGAGGGAGGGAGGGAGGGATGCCGGGGAGCCTCCGGGACTCACCCAGAAAATGGCGTTTCATTGCATTCAACGCTGGTTTTCTGGGGGGAGCCCCATCGGCTCCCCGGAGCTAACTACCCACAGACAGAAAAAGAGGGACTTACCCGGGAGGCGGTCGTCGCTCACCCCTCAACTCGAAGCCGAGACAACTGGCTGCAACCGCCGACCCAAAGCAACACAGGCCCAACGAGGCCCAGGGACATTCACAAGGTAACGAGCAGCCAGGACCCTGTTCGACCGCCAAAATCCCCGCGCCCGAATATCAGACCAAGACATATTCCCAAAGACGGCAGCAAGAGCCGCGAACTTACGAACGTCATGGGCACGGGGATAGACCGCAGGCTGGCTGGACCTAATAACCCTGCGGACGACCTGAGAGACCCGAACCCGCGAACAGGGAAGAAGGGAAACCGGATCAACCCACAGCGCGTCCCCGGACACAGAAGCTGTGGCGCGCAAATAACGGCGAAGCGCCGCAACCGGACAAAACATGATGCACCCCCGGCCTGACCAACCAAGCATCAACCACCCAAGGACCCCTCCGGAACGCAGCAGTCTCATTCTTCGCCAGAAAAGAAGGAGACGGCTGCAAACGAACAAAACTATCACCACGACCAAAAGAGCAGAAACCCCTGCGCCGGAGGAGAGCATGAAGCTCCCCTACCCGACCCCCAGAGGCCAAAGCCAACAAGAAAAGTGCCTTGGAAAAACAATCCTGGACCGAAGGGGCCACAACGAAACGAGGAGATGAAAGGAAAGCGAGCACTCTGTCCAAAGACCAGGACGGCTCAGGCGACGCATGAGCAGGCCGGAGGTGAAACAATGCACGAGACAGCTTGCGAAACGGCGCAGACGTAACATCGATACCGAAAGCAAGCTGAAGCGGCTCCGCCAGCGCCGCACGATACGAAGCGAGAGTGTTAGGCATAAGATGACGGTCCTGAAACAACCACGAGAGAAGGACAAGACCACCCGAACAGACAAGGAGCTAACACGACAAAGACGCAAAAAGAAACGGAAGGACCGCCAGGAAACTTCATACTGCCGCCGAGAAGAAGCCCTCAGGTGGGACACCAACAAGGAGGCCACCTGATCACCATAGAGATGATGATAGACTCGAGTCAAAAAAAACATACGCGAAGACTCGAGGAGAAGATCGAACCAGCTACGTGACGTACCGGCCCGATCTGCTGAAAGAGGCGGAGCCGCGGGAAAACCCTTGGGTTCGGACACCGAGCAACCAGCGCCTGAAACCAAGGCTGGGCCGGCCAACAAGGGGCCAGAAGGACAACTCTCCCCCGGTAAGTCTCTAAGCGAGTCAGGACCTGGAGCAACAGGCGAACCGGGGGAAAGAGGTACAGGAATCCCCACCTCGACCAGTCTAGCCGAAAGGCATCGACCCCGACGGCCTCGCAATCGGGGAAGGGCGCCGCATAAACGGGAAGACGCCGCGACCACGCCGACGCGAAGAGGTCCACTTCGGGGCGCCCGAACGTCTGGCAAAGCCAACGGAAGGACTCGTCGTCGACCGTCCACTCCGTGGAGAGGGGAACGAAGCGAGACAGGGCGTCGGCCAAGACGTTGGACACGCCCCGTACGTGAACCGCCAGGAGAGCCAAACCCCGAGAACTCAGCAGACGAGTCACCCGAAGCGACCAACCCCAAAGAGACAAGGACCGCATCGAACCCCCGCGGTTCAGGCAATGAACCACCGGAGAGCAGTCCGAATGGAGCCGAATCGTCGATCCGCGGGACACCCGAATCCTCCCCAGAGCAAACCACACCGCCGCGAACTCCCGCACCGTATTGTGAGCTCAACGGAAGGACGGATCCCAACGCCCCTGGCCGGCCTGGTGAGCACTGGTCACAAAACCCCAGCCGAGAGACGACGCATCCGTGTACACATAGAGCGAGGGCTCGGGTAGGCGCCAAGGCACTGAACCCCGAAAAACCCGAAGAGGAAGCCGGTGACGCAGCAACCGACGCAAGTCCCCCGGGGGTCGAACTCTGCGATCGCGAGAGAGGCGGAAGGGGGAACCCCGAAGGAACCAGAACAGCCGTCGAAGCCAAACCCGACCCGGCGGGTAGACCACCATCGCGAAGTTCAGGCTCCCGCACAGCCCCTCGAGCAACCGCCGGGTGACCCGAGGGCCCTCCAGAAACAGACGAAGGCGGGACCGCAGCCGCAGGAGAGACTCCGGAGGGAGAGACAAGGAGGCGGTTCGAGAGTCCCACACGAGACCCAGCCAAGTCCGAACCTGAGAGGGAACCAGATGGGACTTCCTCCAGTTCACCAAGAACCCGAACCCGGCGAGCTGGGAAAGAACCAAATCCCTGGCTAGCAAGCAAGCTGACTGGCTGGGAGCCCAAACCAGCCAGTCGTCGAGGTAGGCTAACACCCGAACACCTAAGAGACGCAAACGAGCCACCACAACCCATGTAAGGCGTGTGAACACGCGAGGTGCCAGGTTCAACCCGAACGGGAGACAACGAAAGCGGTAACTCAGACGCCCCACTACAAAACCGAGCCAGTCCCTGAACCGCGGATGAATCGGGACATGCCAATAAGCGTCCCGGAGGTCCAGGGACACCATCCAAGCTCCCGGCTCCAAGAGGAGCCGAACCTGAGACAGCGTAGTCATCCGAAAGGAGGGGCAATGAACCCAGGGGTTCAGACGGGACAAGACCAGAATGAACCGCAGGTCCGCGCAGTCTCGTTTCGGAACCGGAAACAGACGGGAAACCCATCTGAGGGACGACGTCGTTTCGACGACGCCCAAGCGTACCCACTCCAAGACGACTCGACAGAGCGCAGGGGAAGAAGCCTGCCCTGCCAGCCCCGACCCCCCAAAGGGGGGAGGGGCCACCCAACGCCACCGCAGGCCGCGAGACACGACCCGAAAGGCCCATGAATCGTGGGACCAGGCGCGGGCGAACAGCGCAAACCGCCCCCCCCCCATCGCCCCGTCAAGGGGGCAAACCGCGAAAGGGCCGGCGACCCTTACGAGACCCAGAACCCCGCACAGCGCGAACACCGCGCCGACCAGACGAGGGAGGGTCCGCAGGAGGAGCCAACCCCAAACCTGACACCAGAGGCCTACCACGACGAGAGGAACCCCGAGCCCTGGCACGACCTTTCCGGGAAGACCCACCCCGGGACCCCCGGAAAACCAACAAGTCCGACATCGGACGACAAGCCGCCGACGCAGCCTGAATAAACTGCGCCACGGCCGACTCCCCAAACAGGAGAGGACAAAAAGGTGAAGAACACCTAAGAGCCAGAGCCCAAGCAGATTCCACGGAGGAACCCAGCACCGCCTGCCGACACGCGAGACGGGAAGCATAGAACAGGGAAACCGCATCCCGCAAAATCGGCGTGAACAGCTTCAACAAGGCAGCCGACGAACGCGCAGCCGAGGACAAGGTGCCGGACCCCGGGACGGACCCAAGCGTCCCCACATCCTCCACGAGCCAATCCGAAGACAGCTCCAGGAGGGAAAAGAACCGCAAGGCCGAACACAAAAGGCCCCGGGCGCGCAAGTCCTCTGCCACGAGCGCCGCCGAAAGGGAGGGAACCTGCACATGGAGCTGAATAACGCCCACATCGCGGGGAAGGGCAGGGGCAAACAAGCACTCATTCAGGTACTCAAGTTCACCCCCCAGGAAAACCTGAAGCACCGTGGAAGCTTCCCGCCACTCCAGCGTGCGGGAACGACAGAAGGAATGCCAGGAATCCAGACCAAACAAGGGGCAGTCTGCTAGCCAGGACGACTCCGGAACCTCGTAACGGAGCCAGAAAGGGAACGAAGTCCCAAACCTGAACGTGGACGGATCCATTTCCGAGGCATAATCCGGGTCACGCAGGAGGTAAGCTGCAAAGGCCGCTCGCACCACACCAGGTTGGATGCGATAAGCCGAAAACCTCCGGAATGACGGAACCGACGTACCCGGGGGAACATGGAACCGAACCCGGGGAGGGGCCGACACCAAATCCAACTCGTACGCAGAGGGGGGAAAAGAAAACCCCACTCCTTGTAACAATAAGGGGCGCCCCGCTCAGTGGGAAGAAAAACCCAGGCGGGGTCCAGCGGGGCCCAAGGCCCCCAAGTCAGCCCCTCCCCAGCCTCGAGGTCCGTCACCACAGGACCCGAGGCCGAGTCCTCTCCCCAAGCCCCGACCCCCGGTCGGTGAAAGTATCACCGACCCAACAGGCAGCGTGGCAGAGGCAAAAACAATGAGGGCCACCCTGAGACAAGGGGACCGAGCAACCCTCAAACTCGCACACAGCGAGTGGGGACTCCGGGGTCACATCCATCGGACCCACGCGCCCCCTAGGGGATTCCCAGGGTCCTGAGCGTTTACTTTAAGAGGACTCGCGCTCAGGTAGTCCCAGGCAGGGTGCTGCAAACCGGCGCCCAAAACTACCAAGCAAACTTCTAAAGCTGAACCCCAGGGACGTGTACACTCACGGGGACCTAGCAGGGGGCGCCACCGAGGAGAACAGTGGAAGGGCAAAAACAAACTGAATAAAATGACAGAACCCCCCACCAGGCAAAAACAAAAAGAAAAACAAAACCCCGCAAGAGGACAGCGAACCCCAAGGAACAGAGCCGGCCGCGATGTCGGGAAATACAAGCTGAGCAGCACCCTGCGCCCCTACCAGTGCAAACTGCCTCTTACCTGCCGGTAACAAGGGAGAACAGAACACCCAAGAGCCCAACAGGCGGCCGAAAAACCGAAAGGTAAAACGGACCAGCAGAGGCAGACCCCGAGGAGCCTGTGGAAGGTGGCCCCAAGCCCCAAGGGCAGTACTTACAGGGCACCTAGGGAAGGCAGCCCTAGGCGCATGCAGCCCGAGTACTGAAGATAACTCCTGGCTCTCGCACCCACAAAACTAACACCACACGCAAAGCACAGTGCAGTAGCGACACCGGAGCCAGAGCACACGACCATCGCCTATAGCATCAGCCTCAAGAACTGAGGTGTGGGTAGCCGGCACGGGGGGTCTGGGGCTCCCCCTTCCCCCTCCCGGGGAGGGGGGAGCTGCGCAGACAGCGGCGCGGCAGTGTGTGACGTCACACTAGTTTGCTTGTTTTCGGTTGGGGAGTTCTATCCACTAGTTCGGTTTTAGGTAGCAATTTTAACCAGAAATAGGGGTTTGTTTTGGGGCGCTTACCTTTCTGGGTGCCTGTTCCGGTCGATGGCAGACATAGAATGCTTCCAACTACACGGGGGCTTCTATAGGCCATTGCTCCCCTTGCCTCTCTGAGGGGGCCCGGTTCTGGCCGTGGTCCCCGGTAGGCCTAAGAACTCCATACACATGACTGATGCCAAAGTCTGACATTAGCATATCAGCCTGGGATAGCTCCGGGGAGCCGACGGGGCTCCCCCCAGAAATGCAATCAATATAGGAAGAGGCCAAACCCCCAAACATATCAGCGATACAAAAATGCGAGAAACAAATCATAAACAACAAATTGCAGGTAAAGGATAATATCCAGAGGTTGAAAATGGGAAACACATTCACAGAAAATGAAAATGAAATGTGTGAAACATTAAACGAAAAGTTCCAAAGTATGTTTGTACAAAATGAAATCTTCAGAGAACCAGACACAATAAGAATTCCAGAGAACAACTATAGAGCATATAGGTGTGTCTGGAGATGAAGTGAAAAATATGCTAATGGAGCTAAGTAAGAACAAAGCAGTTGGCCCAGATGGAGTTTCACCATAGGCTCTGAGAGAAAATGCATTAGAAGTCAGCATTCCACTTCACCTTATCTTTCAGGCATCCCTGTGTACAAGAGTCATAGCAGACGTGTGGAAAAACCAGCGTTGAATGTAATGAAATGCCATTTTGTGGGTGAGCCCCGGAGGCTCCCTGGAGCTTATCGGGCAAATATATGTTATATTAGACCAGGACATTAGCTAATGGAGTTCAGACCTACCAGGGACCAGGGCCAGAACCTGGCCCCTACAGAGAGGTTTCAGGGAGCAATGGCCCTGGAAAACCCCCTTGTGGTTGGGGTTTTCCTTATCTGCCATCGACCGGGGTCAGGCACCCAGAAAGGTAGGCATGACAAAAAAAAACCCACATGGTAAAAAACTAAAACAAAAAACCGAACAGAGAGGTAGAACTCCCTACAATCCCAAGGAAACAAGCAAACATCACACTTTACTGCCGCGCCAATCATCCGTGCAGCCCTCCCCGCCCTGAGAGGGGGAGGGGGGAGCCCCAGACCTCATCGCACTGGCTGCCTAGCATCAGTTCGGAAGCTAAGCTTCAATCAACGCGAAAAAAACGCCAACCGGTGGGAGGGAGGGTTGCCAGGGAGCCTCCAGGGCGCACCAAGAAAATGGCGTTTCATTACATTCAACGCTGGTTTTCTGTGGGGAGCCCCTACAGCTCCCTGGAGCTTACCCATGAAATTGGAGTTGGAGGCATCTCATTCAACACGCCCCACAAAAAAAAAAAAAAAAAAAAAAAAAAAAAAAAAAAAAAAAAAAAAGCTGACTTTCCAACCCCCCTAATACATCCCCCTCACGACTGACACACACCCAATTATTATGCAGTCTTCATTTTGACTAAGGAATATGACAGAGCGATGTGTTACAAACAACTGAAATGGTAACATTTTCTCAGCTAATTTGGTGAAAAGCAGACAGTGAGTGAACTATCATGGTGGAGCATGGAGGCACCAGCCTCGTGTTGCCAACTACCTGATAACTGATAACCTGAGCTCACCCACTGACCCCACTTGCCTCCCCTGACAACACCTGCCTCCCCTGACAACACCTGCCTCCCCTGACAACACCTGCCTCCCCTAACAACACCTGCCTCCCCTGACAACACCTGCCTCCCCTGACAATACCTGCCTCCCCTGACAACACCTGCCTCCCCTGACAACACCTGCCTCCCCTGACAACACCTGCCTCCCCTGACAACACCTGCCTCCCCTGACAACACCTGCCTCCCCTGACAACACCTGCCTCCCCTGACAACACCTGCCTCCCCTGACAATACCTGCCTCCCCTGACAACACCTGCCTCCCCTGACAACACCTGCCTCCCCTGACAACACTTGACCACCTGCCTCCCCTGACAACACCTGACCACATCCCTCCCCTGACAACACCTGACACTACCTGCCTCCCCTGACAACACCTGACACCACCTCCCTCCCCTGACAACACTTGACCACCTGCCTCCCCAGACAACACCTGACCACCTCCCTCCCCTGACAACACCTGACACTACCTGCCTCCCCTGACAACACCTGACACCACCTGCCTCCCCTGACAACACCTGACCACCTGCCTCCCCTCACAACACCTGCCTCCCCTGACAACACCTGACACCACCTGCCTCCCCTGACAACACCTGACACCACCTGCCTCTCCTGACTACACCTGACACCACCTGCCTCCCCTGACAACACCTGACACCACCTGCCTCCCCTGACAACACCTGACACCACCTGCCTCTCCTGACAACACCTGACACCACCTGCCTCCTCTGACAACACCTGACACCACCTGGATCTCCTGACAACACCTGACACCATCTGCCTCCCCTGACAACACCTGACACCACCTGCCTCCCCTGACAACACCTGACCACCTGCCTTCCCTGACACCACCTGCCTTCCCTGACAACACCTGACCACCTGCCTCCCCTGACAACACCTGACCACCTGCCTCCCCTGACAACACCTGACACCACCTGCCTCTCCTGACAACACCTGACACCACCTGCCTCCCCTGACAACACCTGACCACCTGTCTCCCCTGACAACACCTGTCTCCCCTGACAACACCAGACACCACCTGCCTCCCCTGACAACACCTAACCACCTGCCTCCCCTGACAACACCTGACCACCTGCCTCCCCTGACCACCTGTCTCCCCTGACAACACCTGACACCACCTGCCTCCCCTGACAACCTGCCTTCCCTGACAACACCTGACACCACTTGCCTCCCCTGACAACACCTGACCACCTGCCTCCCCTGACCACCTGTCTCCCCTGACAACACCTGACCACTTGCCTCCCCTGACAACATCTGATCACCTGCCTTCCCTGACAACATCTGATCACCTGCCTTCCCTGACAACACCTGACACCACCTGCCTCCCCTGACACCACCTGCCTCCCCTGACAACACCTGCCTCCCCTGACAACACCTGACCACCTGCCTTCCCTGACACCACCTACCTCCATGCCAACACTTGACCACCTGCCTTCCCTGACAACACCTGCCTCCTCTGACAACACCTGACACCACCTGCCTCCCCTGACAACACCTGACCACCTGCCTTCATTGTCAACACCTGACCACCTGTCTCCCATGACACCACCTGTCTCCCCTGACAACACCTGACCACTTGCCTCCCCTGACAACACCTGACACCACCTGCCTCCCCTGACAACACCTGACCACCTGCCTCCCCTGACAACACCTGACCACCTGTCTTCCCTGACAACACCTGCCTCCTCTGACAACACCTGACACCACCTGCCTCCCCTGACAACACCTGACCACCTGCCTTCATTGACAACACCTGACCACCTGTCTCCCCTGACAACACCTGACACCACCTGTCTCCCCTGACAACACCTGACACCACCTGCCTCCCCTGACCACCTGTCTCCCATGACAACACCTGTCTCCCCTGACAACACCTGACACCACCTGTCTCCCCTGACAACACCTGACACCACCTGTCTCCCCTGACAACACCTGACCACCTGCCTCCCCTGACAACACCTGACCACCTGCCTCCCCTGACAATACCTGACACCACCTGCCTCCCCTGACAATACCTGACACCACCTGCCTCCCCTGACAACATCTGATCACCTGCCTTCCCTGACAACACCTCACACCACCTGCCTCCCCTGACACCACCTGCCTCCCCTGACAACACCTGCCTTCCCTGACAACACCTGTCTCCCCTGACAACACCTGTCTCCCCTCACAACACCTGACCACCTGTCTCCCCTGACAATACCTGACACCACTAACAACACCTGACCACCTGTGTCCCCTGACACCACCTGTCTCCCCTGACAACTGTCTCCCCTGACACCACCTGTCTCCCCTGACACCACCTGCCTCCCCTGCCACCACCTGCCTCCCCTGACACCACCTGCCTCCCCTGACACCACCTGTCTCCCCTGCCACCACCTGCCTCCCCTGACAACACCTGACCACCTGCCTCTCCTGACACCACCTGCCTCCCCTGCCACCACCTGCCACCCCTGACACCACCTGCCTCCTCTGCCACCACCTGCCTCCCCTGACACCACCTGCCTCCCCTGCCACCACCTGTCTCCCCTGACACCACCTGCCTCCCCTGACAACACCTGACACCACTTGCCTCCCCTGACACCACCTGCCTCCCCTGACACCACCTGCCTCTACTGACACCACCTGCCTCCCCTGCCACTACCTGTCTCCCATGACACCACCTGCCTCCCCTGACAACACCTGACACCACCTGCCTCCCCTGACACCACCTGTCTCCCCTGACACCACCTGCCTCCCCTGACAAGACCTGACCACCTGCCTCTCCTGACACCACCTGCCTCCCCTGTCACCACCTGCCACCCCTGACACCACCTGCCTCTTCTGCCACCACCTGCCTCCCCTGACACCACCTGCCTCCCCTGCCACCACCTGTCTCCCCTGACACCACCTGCCTCCCCTGACAACACCTGACACCACTTGCCTCCCCTGACACCACCTGCCTCCCCTGACACCACCTGCCTCCCCTGCCACTACCTGTCTCCCATGACACCACCTGCCTCCCCTGACAACACCCGACACCACCTGCCTCCCCTGACACCACCTGTCTCCCCTGACACCACCTGTCTCCCCTGACACCACCTGCCTCCCCTGACAACACCTGACCACCTGCCTCTCCTGACAACACCTGACACCAACTGCCTCCCCTGACACCACCTGTCTCCCCTGACACCACCTGCCTTCCCTGACAACACCTGACACCACTTGCCTTCCCTGCCATCACCTGCCTCCCCTGACACCACCTGCCTCCCCTGACAACACCTGACACTACTTGCCTCCCCTGAGACCACCTGTCTCCCCTGACACCACCTGCCTCCCCTGAAAACACCTGACCACCTGCCTCTCCTGACAACATCTGACACCACCTGTCTCCCATGAAACCACCTGCCTTCCCTGACAACACTTGACACCACTTGCCTTCCCTGACAACACTTGACCACCTGCCTCCCCTGACACCATCTGTCTCCCCTGACAACACCTGCCTCCCCTGACAACACCTGTCTCTCCTGACAACACCTGCCTCCCCTGACAACACCTGTCTCCCCTGACAACACCTGACCACCTGCCTCCCCTGATGCCACCTGCCTCCCCTCACAACACCTGACCACCTGTCTCCCCTGACAACACCTGCCTCCCCTGACAACACCTGACCACCTGCCTCCCCTGATGCCACCTGCCTCCCCTCACAACACCTGACCACCTGTGTCCCCTGACACCACCTGTCTCCCCTGACACCACCTGCCTCCCCTGACACCACCTGCCTCCCCTGCCACCACCTGCCTCCCCTGACACCACCTGCCTCCCCTGACACCACCTGCCTCCCCTGACACCACCTGTCTCCCCTGAAACCACCTGCCTCTCCTGACAACACCTGACCACCTGCCTCTCCTGACACCACCTGCCTCCCCTGCCACCTCTGCCACCACCTGCCTCCCCTGACACCACCTGCCTCCCCTGCCACCACCTGTCTCCCCTGACACCACCTGCCTCCCCTGACAACACCTGACACCACTTGCCTCCCCTGACACCACCTGCCTCCCTTGACACCACCTGTCTCCCCTGACACCACCTGCCTCCCCTGACACCACCTGCCTCCCCTGCCACTACCTGTCTCCCATGACACCACCTGCCTCCCCTGACAACACCTGACACCACTTGCCTCCCCTGAGACCTCCTGTCTGCCCTGACACCACCTGTCTCCCCTGACACCACCTGTCTCCCCTGACACCACCTGTCTCCCCTGACACCACCTGCCTCCCCTAACAACAACTGACCACCTGCCTCTCCTGACAACATCTGACACTACCTGCCTCCCCTGACACCACCTGCCTCCCCTGACACCACCTGCCTTCCCTGACAACACCTGACACCACATGCCTTCCCTGACAACACCTGACAACACCTGCCTCCCCTGCCATCACCTGCCTCCCCTGACACCACCTGCCTCCCCTGCCATCACCTGCCTTCCCGACACCACCTGGCTCCCCTGACACCACCTGTATCCCCTGACACCACCTGCCTCCCCTGCCACCACCTGCCTTCCCGACACCACCTGCCACCCCTGACACCGCCTGCCTCCTCTGCCACCACCTGCCTCCCCTGACACCACCTGCCTCCCCTGACAACACTTGACACCACCTGCCTCCCCTGACACCACCTGCCTCCCCTGCCACCACCTGTCTCCCCTGACACCACCTGCCACCACTTGCCTCCCCTGACACCACCTGCCTCCCCTGACATCACCTGACACCACCTGCCTCCCCTGACACCACCTGCATCCCCTGCCACTACTTGTCTCCCCTGACACCACCTGCCTCCCCTGACATCACCTGACACCACTTGCCTCCCCTGAGACCACCTGTCTCCCCTGACACCACCTGACACCACCTGTCTCCCCTGACACCACCTGTCTCCCCTGACACCACCTGCCTCCCCTGAAACACCTGACCACCTGCCTCTCCTGACAACACCTGACACCAACTGCCTCCTCTGACACCACCTGTCTCCCCTGACACCACCTGCCTTCCCTGACAACACCTGACACCACTTGCCTTCCCTGCCATCACCTGCCTCCCCTGACACCACCTGCCTCCCCTGACAACACCTGACACTACTTGCCTCCTCTGAGACCACCTGTCTCCCCTGACACCACCTGACACCACCTTTCTCCCCTCCCACCACCCGCCTCCCCTGACACCACCCGCCTCCCCTGACACCACCTGCCTCCCCTGACAACACCTGACCACCTGCCTCTCCTGACAACACTTGTCTCCCCTGACACCAGCTGCCTTCCCTGACAACACTTGACACCACTTGCCTTCCCTAACAACACCTGACCACCTGCCTCTCCTGACAACACCTGACACCACCTGCCTCCCCTGACAACACCTGACCACCTGCCTCCCCTGACCACCTGTCTCCCCTGACAACACCTGCCTTCCCTGACAACACCTGACCACTTGCCTCCCCTGACAACATCTGATCACCTGCCTTCCCTGACAACATCTGATCACCTGCCTTCCCTGACAACACCTGACACCACCTGCCTCCCCTGACACCACCTGCCTCCCCTGACAACACCTGCCTCCCCTGACAACACCTGACCACCTGCCTTCCCTGACACCACCTACCTCCATGCCAACACTTGACCACCTGCCTTCCCTGACAACACCTGCCTCCTCTGACAACACCTGACACCACCTGCCTCCCCTGACAACACCTGACCACCTGCCTTCATTGTCAACACCTGACCACCTGTCTCCCATGACACCACCTGTCTCCCCTGACAACACCTGACACCACCTGCCTCCCCTGACAACACCTGACCACCTGCCTCCCCTGACAACACCTGACCACCTGTCTTCCCTGACAACACCTGCCTCCTCTGACAACACCTGACACCACCTGCCTCCCCTGACAACACCTGACCACCTGCCTCCCCTGACAACACCTGACCACCTGTCTCCCCTGACAACACCTGACACCACCTGTCTCCCATGACAACACCTGTCTCCCCTGACAACACCTGACACCACCTGTCTCCCCTGACAACACCTGACACCACCTGCCTCCCCTGACAACACCTGACCACCTGCCTCCCCTGACAACACCTGACACCACCTGTCTCCCCTGACAACACCTGACACCACCTGTCTCCCATGACAACACCTGTCTCCCCTGACAACACCTGACACCACCTGTCTCCCCTGACAACACCTGACACCACCTGTCTCCCCTGACAACACCTGACCACCTGCCTCCCCTGACAACACCTGACCACCTGCCTCCCCTGACAATACCTGACACCACCTGCCTCCCCTGACAATACCTGACACCACCTGCCTCCCCTGACAACATCTGATCACCTGCCTTCCCTGACAACACCTCACACCACCTGCCTCCCCTGACACCACCTGCCTCCCCTGACAACACCTGACCACCTGTGTCCCCTGACACCACCTGTCTCCCCTGACAACTGTCTCCCCTGACACCACCTGCCTCCCCTGCCACCACCTGCCTCCCCTGCCACCACCTGCCTCCCCTGACACCACCTGCCTCCCCTGACACCACCTGTCTCCCCTGCCACCACCTGCCTCCCCTGACAACACCTGACCACCTGCCTCTCCTGACACCACCTGCCACCCCTGACACCACCTGCCTCCTCTGCCACCACCTGCCTCCCCTGACACCACCTGCCTCCCCTGCCACCACCTGTCTCCCCTGACACCACCTGCCTCCCCTGACAACACCTGACACCACTTGCCTCCCCTGACACCACCTGCCTCCCCTGACACCACCTGCCTCCCCTGACACCACCTGCCTCCCCTGCCACTACCTGTCTCCCATGACACCACCTGCCTCCCCTGACAACACCTGCCTCCCCTGACACCACCTGTCTCCCCTGACACCACCTGTCTCCCCTGACACCACCTGCCTCCCCTGACAACACCTGACCACCTGCCTCTCCTGACACCACCTGCCTCCCCTGCCACCACCTGCCACCCCTGACACCACCTGCCTCCTCTGCCACCACCTGCCTCCCCTGACACCACCTGCCTCCCCTGCCACCACCTGTCTCCCCTGACACCACCTGCCTCCCCTGACAACACCTGACACCACTTGCCTCCCCTGACACCACCTGCCTCCCCTGACACCACCTGCCTCCCCTGCCACTACCTGTCTCCCATGACATCACCTGCCTCCCCTGACAACACCTGACACCACCTGCCTCCCCTGACACCACCTGTCTCCCCTGACACCACCTGTCTCCCCTGACACCACCTGCCTCCCCTGACAACACCTGACCACCTGCCTCTCCTGACAACACCTGACACCAACTGCCTCCCCTGACACCACCTGTCTCCCCTGACACCACCTGCCTTCCCTGACAACACCTGACACCACTTGCCTTCCCTGCCATCACCTGCCTCCCCTGACACCACCTGCCTCCCCTGACAACACCTGACACTACTTGCCTCCCCTGAGACCACCTGCCTCCCCTGACAACACCTGACCACCTGCCTCCCCTGCCACCACCTGCCACCCCTGACACCACCTGCCTCCTCTGCCAACACCTGCCTCCCCTGACACCACCTGCCTCCCCTGCCACCACCTGTCTCCCCTGACACCACCTGCCTCCCCTGACAACACCTGACACCACTTGCCTCCCCTGACACCACCTGCCTCCCCTGACACCACCTGCCTCCCCTGCCACTACCTGTCTCCCATGACACCACATGCCTCCCCTGACACCACCTGTCTCCCCTGACACCACCTGTCTCCCCTGACACCACCTGCCTCCCCTGACAACACCTGACCACCTGCCTCTCCTGACAACACCTGACACCAACTGCCTCCCCTGACACCACCTGTCTCCCCTGACACCACCTGCCTTCCCTGACAACACCTGACACCACTTGCCTTCCCTGCCATCACCTGCCTCCCCTGACACCACCTGCCTCCCCTGACAACACCTGACACTACTTGCCTCCCCTGAGACCACCTGTCTCCCCTGACACCACCTGCCTCCCCTGACAACACCTGACCACCTGCATCTCCTGACAACACCTGACACCACCTGTCTCCCATGAAACCACCTGCCTTCCCTGACAACACTTGACACCACTTGCCTTCCCTGACAACACTTGACCACCTGCCTCTCCTGACAACACCTGACACCACCTGCCTCCCCTGACACCATCTGTCTCCCCTGACAACACCTGCCTCCCCTGACAACACATGTCTCTCCTGACAACACCTGCCTCCCCTGACAACACCTGTCTCCCCTGACAACACCTGACCACCTGCCTCCCCTGATGCCACCTGCCTCCCCTCACAACACCTGACCACCTGTCTCCCCTGACAACACCTGCCTCCCCTGACAATACCTGACACCACTAACAACACCTGACCACCTGCCTCCCTTGACAACACCTGACCACCTGTGTCCCCTGACACCACCTGTCTCCCCTGACAACTGTCTCCCCTGACACCACCTGCCTCCCCTGACACCACCTGCCTCCCCTGCCACCACCTGCCTCCCCTGACACAACCTGCCTCCCCTGACACCACCTGCCTCCCCTGACACCACCTGTCTCCCCTGCCACCACCTGCCTCCCCTGACAACACCTGACCACCTGCCTCTCCTGACACCACCTGCCTCCCCTGCCACCACCTGCCACCCCTGACACCACCTGCCTCCTCTGCCACCACCTGCCTCCCCTGACACCACCTGCCTTCCCTGACAACACTTGACACCACTTGCCTTCCCTGACAACACTTGACCACCTGCCTCTCCTGACAACACCTGACACCACCTGCCTCCCCTGACACCATCTGTCTCCCCTGACAACACCTGCCTCCCCTGACAACACCTGTCTCTCCTGACAACACCTGCCTCCCCTGACAACACCTGTCTCCCCTGACAACACCTGACCACCTGCCTCCCCTGATGCCACCTGCCTCCCCTCACAACACCTGACCACCTGTCTCCCCTGACAACACCTGCCTCCCCTGACAATACCTGACACCACTAACAACACCTGACCACCTGCCTCCCTTGACAACACCTGACTACCTGTGTCCCCTGACACCACCTGTCTCCCCTGACAACTGTCTCCCCTGACACCACCTGCCTCCCCTGACACCACCTGCCTCCCCTGCCACCACCTGCCTCCCCTGACACAACCTGCCTCCCCTGACACCACCTGCCTCCCCTGACACCACCTGTCTCCCCTGCCACCACCTGCCTCCCCTGACAACACCTGACCACCTGCCTCTCCTGACACCACCTGCCTCCCCTGCCACCACCTGCCACCCCTGACACCACCTGCCTCCTCTGCCACCACCTGCCTCCCCTGACACCACCTGCCTTCCCTGACAACACTTGACACCACTTGCCTTCCCTGACAACACTTGACCACCTGCCTCTCCTGACAACACCTGACACCATCTGCCTCCCCTGACACCATCTGTCTCCCCTGACAACACCTGCCTCCCCTGACAACACCTGTCTCTCCTGACAACACCTGCCTCCCCTGACAACACCTGTCTCCCCTGACAACACCTGACCACCTGCCTCCCCTGATGCCACCTGCCTCCCCTCACAACACCTGACCACCTGTCTCCCCTGACAACACCTGCCTCCCCTGACAATACCTGACACCACTAACAACACCTGACCACCTGCCTCCCTTGACAACACCTGACCACCTGTGTCCCCTGACACCACCTGTCTCCCCTGACACAACCTGCCTCCCCTGACACCACCTGCCTCCCCTGCCACCACCTGCCTCCCCTGACACCACCTGCCTCCCCTGACACCACCTGCCTCCCCTGACACCACCTGTCTCCCCTGAAACCACCTGCCTCTCCTGACAACACCTGACCACCTGCCTCTCCTGACACCACCTGCCTCCCCTGCCACCTCTGCCACCACCTGCCTCCCCTGACACCACCTGCCACCACCTGTCTCCCCTGACACCACCTGCCTCCCCTGACAACACCTGACACCACTTGCCTCCCCTGACACCACCTGCCTCCCTTGACACCACCTGTCTCCCCTGACACCACCTGCCTCCCCTGACACCACCTGCCTCCCCTGCCACTACCTGTCTCCCATGACACCACCTGCCTCCCCTGACAACACCTGACACCACTTGCCTCCCCTGAGACCACCTGTCTGCCCTGACACCACCTGTCTCCCCTGACACCACCTGTCTCCCCTGACACCACCTGTCTCCCCTGACACCACCTGCCTCCCCTAACAACAACTGACCACCTGCCTCTCCTGACAACATCTGACACTACCTGCCTCCCCTGACACCACCTGCCTCCCCTGACACCACCTGCCTTCCCTGACAACACCTGACACCACATGCCTTCCCTGACAACACCTGACACCACCTGCCTCCCCTGCCATCACCTGCCTCCCCTGACACCACCTGCCTCCCCTGCCATCACCTGCCTTCCCGACACCACCTGGCTCCCCTGACACCACCTGTATCCCCTGACACCACCTGCCTCCCCTGCCACCACCTGCCTTCCCGACACCACCTGCCACCCCTGACACCGCCTGCCTCCTCTGCCACCACCTGCCTCCCCTGACACCACCTGCCTCCCCTGACAACACTTGACACCACCTGCCTCCCCTGACACCACCTGCCTCCCCTGCCACCACCTGTCTCCCCTGACACCACCTGCCACCACTTGCCTCCCCTGACACCACCTGCCTCCCCTGACATCACCTGACACCACCTGCCTCCCCTGACACCACCTGCATCCCCTGCCACTACTTGTCTCCCCTGACACCACCTGCCTCCCCTGACATCACCTGACACCACTTGCCTCCCCTGAGACCACCTGTCTCCCCTGACACCACCTGTCTCCCCTGACACCACCTGTCTCCCCTGACACCACCTGCCTCCCCTGAAACACCTGACCACCTGCCTCTCCTGACAACACCTGACACCAACTGCCTCCTCTGACACCACCTGTCTCCCCTGACACCACCTGCCTTCCCTGACAACACCTGACACCACTTGCCTTCCCTGCCATCACCTGCCTCCCCTGACACCACATGCCTTCCCTGACAACACCTGACACCACCTGCCTCCCCTGCCATCACCTGCCTCCCCTGACACCACCTGCCTCCCCTGCCATCACCTGCCTTCCCGACACCACCTGGCTCCCCTGACACCACCTGTATCCCCTGACACCACCTGCCTCCCCTGCCACCACCTGCCTTCCCGACACCACCTGCCACCCCTGACACCGCCTGCCTCCTCTGCCACCACCTGCCTCCCCTGACACCACCTGCCTCCCCTGACAACACTTGACACCACCTGCCTCCCCTGACACCACCTGCCTCCCCTGACACCACCTGCCTCCCCTGCCACTACCTTCCCTGACACCACCTGCCACCACTTGCCTCCCCTGACACCACCTGCCTCCCCTGACATCACCTGACACCACCTGCCTCCCCTGACACCACCTGCATCCCCTGCCACTACTTGTCTCCCCTGACACCACCTGCCTCCCCTGACATCACCTGACACCACTTGCCTCCCCTGAGACCACCTGTCTCCCCTGACACCACCTGTCTCCCCTGACACCACCTGTCTCCCCTGACACCACCTGCCTCCCCTGAAACACCTGACCACCTGCCTCTCCTGACAACACCTGACACCAACTGCCTCCTCTGACACCACCTGTCTCCCCTGACACCACCTGCCTTCCCTGACAACACCTGACACCACTTGCCTTCCCTGCCATCACCTGCCTCCCCTGACACCACCTGCCTCCCCTGACAACACCTGACACTACTTGCCTCCCCTGAGACCACCTGTCTCCCCTGACACCACCTGACACCACCTGTCTCCCCTCCCACCACCCGCCTCCCCTGACACCACCTGCCTCCCCTGACAACACCTGACCACCTGCCTCTCCTGACAACACCTGACACCACTTGTCTCCCCTGACACCACCTGCCTTCCCTGACAACACTTGACACCACTTGCCTTCCCTGACAACACCTGACCACCTGCCTCTCCTGACAACACCTGACACCACCTGCCTCCCCTGACACCACCTGTCTCCCCTGACAACACCTGCCTCCCCTGACAGCACCTGCCTCCCCTGACAACACCTGTTTCCCCTGACAACACCTGACCACCTGCCTCCCCTGATGCCACCTGCCTCCCCTCACAACACCTGACCACCTGTCTCCCCTGACAACACCTGCCTCCCCTGACAATACCTGACACCACTAACAACACCTGACCACCTGCCTCCCTTGACAACACCTGACCACCTGTGTCCCCTGACACCACCTGTCTCCCCTGACACCACCTGCCTCCCCTGACACCACCTGCCACCACTTGCCTCCCCTGACACCACCTGCCTCCCCTGACATCACCTGACACCACCTGCCTCCCCTGACACCACCTGCATCCCCTGCCACTACTTGTCTCCCCTGACACCACCTGCCTCCCCTGACATCACCTGACACCACTTGCCTCCCCTGAGACCACCTGTCTCCCCTGACACCACCTGTCTCCCCTGACACCACCTGTCTCCCCTGACACCACCTGCCTCCCCTGAAACACCTGACCACCTGCCTCTCCTGACAACACCTGACACCAACTGCCTCCTCTGACACCACCTGTCTCCCCTGACACCACCTGCCTTCCCTGACAACACCTGACACCACTTGCCTTCCCTGCCATCACCTGCCTCCCCTGACACCACCTGCCTCCCCTGACAACACCTGTCTCCCCTGACACCACCTGACACCACCTGTCTCCCCTCCCACCACCCGCCTCCCCTGACACCACCTGCCTCCCCTGACAACACCTGACCACCTGCCTCTCCTGACAACACCTGACACCACTTGTCTCCCCTGACACCACCTGCCTTCCCTGACAACACTTGACACCACTTGCCTTCCCTGACAACACCTGACCACCTGCCTCTCCTGACAACACCTGACACCACCTGCCTCCCCTGACACCACCTGTCTCCCCTGACAACACCTGCCTCCCCTGACAGCACCTGCCTCCCCTGACAACACCTGTTTCCCCTGACAACACCTGACCACCTGCCTCCCCTGATGCCACCTGCCTCCCCTCACAACACCTGACCACCTGTCTCCCCTGACAACACCTGCCTCCCCTGACAATACCTGACACCACTAACAACACCTGACCACCTGCCTCCCTTGACAACACCTGACCACCTGTGTCCCCTGACACCACCTGTCTCCCCTGACACCACCTGCCTCCCCTGACACCACCTGCCTCCCCTGCCACCACCTGCCTCCCCTGACACCACCTGCCTCCCCTGACAACACCTGACCACCTGCCTCTCCTGACACCACCTGCCTCCCCTGCCACCACCTGCCACCCCTGACACCACCTGCCACCCCTGACACCACCTGTGTCCCCTGACACCACCTGTCTCCCCTGACACCACTTGCCTCCCCTGACATAACCTGTCTCCCCTGCCACCACCTGCCTCCCCTGACAACACCTGACCACCTGCCTCTCCTGACACCACCTGCCTCCCCTGCCACCACCTGCCACCCCTGACACCACCTGCCACCACCTGCCTCCCCTGACACCACCTGCCTCCCCTGCCACCACCTGTCTCACCTGACACCACCTGCCTCCCCTGACAACACCTGATACCACTTGCCTCCCCTGAGACCACCTGTCTCCCCTGACACCACCTGTCTCCCCTAACACCACCTGTCTCCCCTGACACCACCTGCCTCCCCTGACAACACCTGACCACCTGCCTCTCCTGACAATACCTGACACAACCTGCCTCCCCTGACACCACCTGCCTCCCCTGACACCACCTGCCTTCCCTGACAACACCTGACACCACCTGCCTTCCCTGACAACACCTGACACCACCTGCCTCCCCTGCCATCACCTGCCTCCCCTGACACCACCTGTATCCCCTGACACCACCTGCCTCCCCTGCCATCACCTGCCTTCCCGACACCACCTGCCTCCCAACACCACCTGTATTCCCTGACACCACCTGCCTCCCCTGCCACCACCTGCCTTCCCGACACCACCTGCCTCCACTGCCAACACCTGCCTCCCCTGCCACCCCTGACACTGCCTGCCTCCTCTGCCACCACCTGCCTCCCCTGACAACACTTGACACCACCTGCCTCCCCTGACACCACCTGCCTCCCCTGACACCACCTGTCTCCCCTGACACCACCTGCCTCCCCTGCCACCACTTGCCTCCCCTGACACCACCTGCCTCCCCTGACACCACCTGTCTCCCCTGATACCACCTGCCTCCCCTGACACCACCTGCCTCCCCTGCCACTACTTGTCTCCCCTGACACCACCTGCCTTCCCTGACATCACCTGACACCACTTGCCTCCCCTGAGACCACCTGTCTCCCCTGACACCACCTGTCTCCCCTGACACCACCTGAAACCACCTGTTGGATATTTCCAACACCGAGTACAACACTGTTGTATTCTCATTACTTATTACTAACTATACTAATTATTGTAGTAAGTAAAATTAACAACACGTAGAATTCTCATGTACTAATAATTTCATCTGTGCAGTAGGCTAGAATTCTCACGTCACCTGACGCCAGTATTGCGTCAGATTTCCTTACAGTAAACACATTATATCCAATGTATGTGAGAATTAAATTCGATTCTCTATAACTAAGGCATTCTGTATGATAACTAATTGCAGATGAATTGACCTCCAACTAAAAGCCGAATATAGCGTTGGAGTCATAGCGATTATCTCGTAATAAAAGTTAAAGTCACCAGTGAATGCCATGGGGAGACATTAATTACTCTCCCTTATATATTTACTATTCTTAAATTGGTAAATAATAATAATTTCCTCCTCTAAATAATAAACCCGTCCAGTCTTCAACGTTTCAAGCGTAAATGCGAGAAATATTAACGTTCGTGACATAATTTGTTTTATGAACGCGCGACGCGGCGTAGGTTGAGGAGGACCAACTCAGTACACGTGGAGAGCCGCTCAGAGGCAGACCTGCGCATACCGTACTCACAAGGAGACGCCATTGTCCAGCCACTAGGGCAGACGTTATCCATCCTCAGATGAAAGTCGCCACTGTGAGGCGTGAATAACCTTGCAGATAATATCTTCAGCTAGTGCTGGTGTCAGATAAGGAACCTTTTAACCTGGTTCTTGACGACACGTGACCAGCCAGTGAAGCGCGCCACTATCCAGGATAGGCTTAGCCGGAGCCTGGGGACGCGAATTACGGCAATCTTAAATCTTATACAGTGCCCTTTCAGCTAAGTATATTCCCTTTATGTGATGCATCTAGTAAAGAGTTTTGTAGTAGCTGGGTGATTGACCGTTATGACGCACGATAACATCTAATAACAGGTGATTAAATTTTGTCACCTGTAACTCTCAATTTCTTGAATATAGAGATTCAGTAGTTAAATTAGTTGCTACTGTAAATATTTGTCTTGCAGCACGTGAGAAGAATTCTTCCTGCCGCCTTCTCCCATGTTAATCCGTCCCATTCGTCAGCTGACCGAGTCCAGAGAATAAGAGGAAACTCCATGGCTTGTCTAGAGGAATCATCATTAAGCTAAGATTTTATATTCTTTCATGAATCTATTGCAATTCTTTATGTGTAGAATTCCTCAGGATTAATGTGTGTTTACTGTAACTCTCATTACTATGCTCATAATCTATGTTCCCATTTATGGTAATGATATCAGTTTCAATATAATTTTTATAGGATTAGATTATTATTAATTGAATTAGTGAACGAACCACACTAATTCCTGGACGTACTTACCTCCAGTAATAACCCCCCAATGTAGGTGTTTGAAGGTTTGATTCATTTAATTATACAGCCCATTAATTATTTCTATGATCATATTCTCTAGTATTTTATCCATAGTTACTGGTTTCATCTAGGAATTATCTAATGATCAGAAATTCTCAGTTTCCCTCTTTACTATAAAAGCGGGTGGTCCTTCGTAATTTAATTTACTACATTAATACAGTATTTAAATAATCACATTCAAGCCCCAAATATCCCACACCACCTGTCTCCCCTGACACCACCTGTCTCCCCTGACACCACCTGCCTCCCCTGACAACACCTGACCACCTGCCTCTCCTGACAACACCTGACACCACCTGCCTCCCCTGACACAACATGTCTCCCCTGACACCACCTGCCTTCCCTGACAACACCTGACACCACTTGCCTTCCCTGCCATCACCTTCCTCCCCTGACACCACCTGCCTCCCCTGACAACACCTGACACCACTTGCCTCCCCTGAGACCACCTGTCTCCCCTGACACCACCTGTCTCCCCTGCCACCACCTGCCTCCCCTGACACCACCTGCCTCCCCTGACAACACCTGACCACCTGCCTCTCCTGACAACACCTGACACCACCTGCCTCCCTTGACACCACCTGTCTCCCGACACCACCTGCCTTCCCTGACAACACTTAACACCACTTGCCTTCCCTGACAACACCTGCCTCCCCTGCCTCCCCTGACACCACCTGTCTCCCCTGACACCACCTGCCTGCCCTGCCACCACCTGCCTTCCCGACACCACCTGCCTCCGCTGCCAACACCTGCCTCCGCTGCCAACACCTGCCTCCCCTGCCACCACCTGCCTCCCCTGACACCACCTGCCATCCCTGCCACCACCTGCCTCCCCTGTACACCACCTGACACCACCTTCCTCCACTGACACCACCTGCCTCCACTGACACCACCTGCCTCCACTGACACCACCTGCCTTCCCTGACAACTTCCACCACTGACAACCCCCAATGAGAATAACTTCCACCTGCCTCCCCGACAACTTCCACCACTGACACCACCAGGTCTTCTCTGACAACCCCCAATGAGAATAACTTCCACCTGCCTCCTGACTCTAAATCCCCAACTACTGACACCACTTGCCCCCAGACTCCAACCCAGGGTTGCCAGATTCAAATTGCTAAAGGTAGCGAGCTGACGGTCTAAAAGTAGCGAATTTGTAATAAGAGTAGCCCAATTTTTTGTTTAGTGACTGATACGGGTTTCAAAGTAATCTATTATGATATATAGAATACATTAAACGATTTTAATTGTTTTATTAACATTATCTCTGCATATATATATTTAACCAATATGATAATAGGATAACTTACCAATATTTACTGTTTGAAGCTTAATGGGTGTGAAGTCCTTCCACGTCTTTACAGTTGAAGAGTACCAAGATCTTGATCTGCATCCACAACCTCGATCTTGTATATTGCAGACTCATATTTAAGCATTGACATGAGTGGTTCAAATGACGAGCAACAAGTTACATTTTCTTCAAGATATGTTTTGATTCTCAAGACTGATGTCAAAAGCTCAAGTCCCATTCCCATTCAAGATTTCTCAGTTTAGTTTTCACAGACGCTACTCTCGAAAATATCCGTTCAACCAGGGCATTACTGATTGGCAAGCTGTATATTTTCAACACAAACTCAGTGAGGTCAATCAGTATGGAATCGCCAGCAGTGTTCTTGACAGTTATTGTCTTGGTCTAAAATGACGATCCAGATGTCGGAATTTGTCCCTTACAAATGTTGGACTAGTCAATGGTTAACAGTAGGCGCCACTATCTTTCAATTTCACTAAGCTTAGATTGGTCAGTTAATACTAACGGAAGTTCCAAAAATGGTGGCCATGTAAGCTAAGGCATATGATAGGTAACAGATTTTTCACCTTTTTTTATATTTTCAGCATTACTTAGAATACGAGAAAGAAGCTATTTGCAAGCTTTCACTAAAAAATTATCGCATCTTTCTTGAACACTTTGAAACTTTCCCTGGGTTGTAAAATTGTTTTGTCTGTTAGTGGCCAGAAGTGTTGAAAATTCATACCCAAAGTCAACTTTCTCCAGGGGCAGATACATAGAATTGTAGTCCAAATTAACATGAAGCTTTGCATGATGAGGACGAAAGATTCTTCTGAGTATTCCAAGAGTGAAGTTTTCTAAGACAGTGTGAAGGCTATTCTGATCTGCTTCATCTTTTGATAAAGTAAATTCATCCTTTCAAAATCATTTAGGATTGGTTTGAGACATGTGAAATATAGCTTATTGGAGGGATCAGCGTACATTGAAAATAGTTGCCTTGCAACATATTTATCACAAAAGGAAGAAGCTATTTGGTAATGAGTTGTTAGAGTAACCCAACTGATCAAACGGCCAGCTTTACACTACCGCTCCTTGCCAACCATCATCTTCCTGACAAAGGTATTAACTTTAAGGGATCTTTCCCATCATTTATCAATCTGTAAATTTCTAGATAACTTTCTCCCCTTAATGAAGATCTGTGGAACCAGGTGTAGCTTTTGGGATGAAGTATTATTAACAATTAAGGTTGGGAAATCTATTGCCCCTGGGGAGGATTACCTTACCTTGCGGTTACTTTTTCTTTCAAAGGTTCCTAGGATCAACGTCCCCAGGGGCCGGTCTCTGACCAGGGCTCTCCTGCGGTAAGTGGTCTAGTCAATCAGGCTGTTGGACTCGGCTGTGATTTGTACAGATTATATTATTAAAGCATAAATAATCATCATTGAGTTTCTTAATATTAATAGCCCAAAGTAGCCCAACTTGCGTTTAACCCTCAAACAGCGTATATCATATATAAATGATATCAGTGACAAAACCGAAACCGCGCACATCATTTATATATGATTTCATGTCTAGCGCTATAATTTAAACGCCCCGCCTGGGATAGGGGCAGCTATAGTACATCCACGACCGATAGTTGCCAGATGCCACCTAGAAAAAAAATCCAGGCCAACATTCTTGGGTGTTACAGCGTCAGTATTGAGCAAGCCACCAAGGCTGGCGCACGCAGCACGAGCTCACAGCACAGCTGTTCAGCTTGTGACCACAGCATCGCCTACAAATACCATAATATAAATGATACTGCTATTATTTAGCAGCGATAGTATTACTGAAGCCCCCTGACTGTGATAAAACTGACCAGGATTCTGATAATAGCAGGATTGTGGTGATATTCAGCACTGTGCTCCATGGAGGGAGGAGTAAGGCTGTGGGAGGGAGGGTTGTGGCGTCGTCTTCTGACTGTGTGTGGCCACCATTTATTGACTGCACTCACCATACCAGCTTAGTGGTTCGCCATGGTGAACACAAATGTAGATACTTATATATAACGTGTGTATAGTGTGAGATAACAGCGAGAGGAGTAGGTTGGGAGCCACCATTTTGGTGAGGGAGGAGCGTCGTCTGCACGACTTGGCATGTTGTTTACTGATGGCCACTATGATCTTTGGGCACCATACCAGCTTATTTGTTCAGGTATAGTGAATAAAACAGGTAGATACTTATATATAATGTGTGTATATAGCGTAATAACACCACAAACAATATTGTTGGAGGACAAATATTAGTGCGTCTGGCCTTGAGGGCGGCCGCCGATCAGCTGACTGTGTGAGTAGCTACGTCTTTGTGGCCTTTACTCACCATACAAGCTTAGATGTACAGTTATGGTGAACAAAACATGTAAATACATATATATAACGTCTGTGTATAGTGAATAAATACAAAAGAGTATTGTGGGAGGTGAATGAGGGTGAGTGAGGTGGTGTTGAGGGAGGGAGAGGCAGTGAGTGGCTCGCTGGTGTGTGGTGTTTCACTCCTCGTTGCTTTTTGACTCACAAGACCAACTTAGTAGTTCGTTATGGTATACAAAACATGCAAATACTTATATATAACCTGTGTATATAGTGTAACAACAGCAAAACTATTTGTTTATTGTTTTATGAACGTAATAATTGAATCACTAATATGCACACCATAATTTTGAGTACAGCGATGGTTCACACATTTTATAATATAAATATACCACAATTCACTGTATGGAATAATATTACTGCAAAAAAACTAAGAAAAAATCAATCAGAGACATTGAAATAATTAGGTAATAATATATTTGTGGCAACTGCCGTCTGACAGCTCGGGCGGAGTAGACCTCGTCTGGCGAAGGCTCTGCCAACGCCCCTTTTTTGCCACACTTCCCTACCCTATTGCAGCTAAAATATGCCACCTACGTTTTTTTTTTTATTTTTTCCGTGATCAGGGAACAAAAATGAACACTTCTATAAGACGAAAGAATTTTTTGGAATTTTTTTTTTTTGTTGCGCCTGTGGGTGTGAATTCCATTTGGGCCTCTAGCGGTTTGAGGGTTAAACTAGCCCAAAAAGTCGCAAGTAGCGAAATTAAAAATTTGGGAGCGTGGGGCTCTCAAAAGTATCCCAATTCGCTATTTGTAGCCCAATCTGGCAACCCTGCTCCAACCCATACCAATGATGCAACCTGCCTCCCCTGACACCATTTTATCATCCTTCAACCATTTCTCATTGGAAACATTGGGTAAGCAAAATATAATACTGTACAACTGTTTACACTTTGGTGAATCATAGTTAATGACAGTGGCTGTCATCAACTATGACAGTTCGGTCTCGGTGATCGCTTGGACGAACAATCCTCGCTTAATCGAACATTTGTATGTTCCATTGAACATTTAGTTCCGAATTCAATTTGTTTGGATCTTCCGGGAATTCGCTACAGTGGGGTTCGTTAGAGTGAGGATGCACTATATCAGCCTGGATAGCTCCGGGGAGCCGAAGGGCCTTCCCCCAGAAACAAAGCTTTTCAAAAGCCAAGAGGTGAGAAACTCACCAAGAGGCGAGGTCGTTTTGACCAGACCCAAGTGAACCCACTCCAAGATGACCCGACAGATGGACGGGAAAGAGGTCTGCCCCCCCCCCCCCCCCCCCAGAAGGGAGGAGGGTCTGCCTAATGCCACCAAAGGCTGCCAGAAACGACCTGAAAAGCCCATGAATTGAGGGATCAAGTGTAGGAAAAAACACCCAGCCTTTCCCCATCAATGGGGCGACCCGTGAAAGGGCCAACGCAAACCCAGAGAACGCAACTTACGTGCAGAGCCCAAGACCCCCGACTGACCCCAAGGGCGAGGACAGGCACAAGCGAGGAAGTTCTCTAACAGGAAGTGTTTCCTGAATGCCCCAGGGAAGAGAACCCTGACTCCACAAGGGCAGTACTCATAGAGCACCTAGAGAAGGTGGCTTCAGAAGCATGAAGCTCCGGTACCCAGGAACTCCAAGCCAGCACACACACAAGTGCAGGAACAGCTGTATAAGGCAAAATCACAGAACAGGAAATCGTAGCCTGAGGTGATATCCGACCGCCAGCACATCAGTCAAGAACTGAAGGGTGGGTAATCCGGCTCACCTGAGCTGGCTCTCCCTCTACCTTTGGGGAGGGTGGCACTAACAAGCTGGGGGCTAGTTGGACAAAGTGTTGCTTGTTTGTTTTCTTTCTGGTGTGTGGGGGGGGGGTCTTTTGCTATTTTGAGAACCTAGCTCGCAATTTTCAACAAGACAGTGGTTTGTTTTGTTTCGCCTACCTTTCTGGGGTATCTACTCGATTTAATGGCCTATATGGGGCTGTACCCAGGTCGTTATATCCAGGGCTCCGGTATTTCCAAAGTTGATGAGGTGTCGGTATTATTTCAAGTAACATTCAGGTAAGATATATTATATATAACTAAAATGAAATAAAGTTCATTGTGTAATTGAATTCCAAGTTAGCTCCTGTGTTAGTGCCCATTCTATCACAGGTTACAATTAATAATTCCTTCACATGACAAGTTGGATCACACAAGTGGACAAGTGGACCACACAACAAGTAAACCACATTAACCAAACACCTCCCTCCCTCCCCCCCACTCTTCCCTCACTGCCACTCATCACTCATTGCCACTCTTCCCTCACTGCCACTCTTCCCTCACCCCCACTCTTCCTTCACCACCACCACCACCCTCTCTCCCTCACTGCTTCTCCCTCTCAATGCCTCCCTCCATCATTGCCTCCCATCCCTCCATCACTGCCTCCCATCCCTCCCTTAATGCCTTCCATCCCTCCCTCATAACATGAGAACAGCAGGCTATGGAGGAGGGAGCTACTAATGGGGCCGAGACTATGCGTAGAGGCGGACATGTCTGTCAACACCTGCTCGCAGATGCCAACTGTGCATAATTCATAATTAAAACTATATTTGTTTAATTAATAAATAGGAAACCATAAAACATGTTAATGATTAATAATGTATAGTAATATACAAAAATTAACATATTTTGGCATAAATATTTTACAACTTAGATTAAAAATTTTAATACAGAATGGATGAGACGTTTGGCAACCATCATCTCGTCAGCAATCCTTCCCTCCTCCTCCCTTACCGCCTCCCTCAACACAACCACTCTCCCTCCCACACCACCAACACTCTCCCTGCCTCTCCCCCTCAATGCCTCCCTCCATCAATCACTGCCTCCCATCCCTCCCTCAATGCCTTGGAGGTCGGTGTCCTGTTGCCATTTGAGGGCGTGCCGACACCAAAACAAACCCAATACCGACCTACAGTTATATCAGGCTCCAGATACCGGTCTCCCAAACCGGTTGTTATTACCGGCAGATCGGAATAAAAGAGGTCGTTAAATCGAGTGGATAAGAAAATGGTAGCGGCTTGCAAAATTTACATAATTCCCGTTTTCTGTGAGTGGGTCCCCCTGGAAGGTAGGACAGTGCACTTTAGTATGACAGTTTCTTGACATTGGGAACGCTCACAAAAATGGGCTGCCTTGTTACCTAGCGGCAAAATGTTGATCTATCCTAATTGCATTTGTATCTGTCTTCGGGAAGAACAATGCACCTTGGGTAACAAATACATTGTATAACTTAGAAACTGGCTATATAATAATAATCATGACTCAAAATTCCTGATGTTTTAAATAAAGAGACAAATTATTGTGAGTTTTACCATTTAGCGATCACTTGCATTATAAAACTGTACCAATACATTATGTTCAGTAGCATTATTTAAAATTATTTATTGTGCTGTATTATTGAAAAACATATAGCACATTGGAAAATTAACAAGACATTTCTTACAAAACTTACTGGTTCTTTTTCATGATTGCAATGTTCCGAGTCCTTTGGAAGTTGAATGTATATTCTTCGTTCACCTTCTGCTCGACCATCATTGAGTGCTAAACGCAGCAGATTTGATTTTACTTTTATTTCTTGTCGAGAATTTATCTGCACCTGTAATACATATAAAGAGGTGTGTTTTAACTCGTTAACAAAGGTAAAAGTATTTAATCCCTGGAAGGCACTTGCCTTAACCACTCAACTGCTCGGCTTCCAAATATGACATCTCCCCAGTGCGCAGGAAATAAATTCTCTCGAAAAAATTCTTTTTTTTTTTTTGAAAGTGTCAAAAACCTTTCCCTAAGTATGGGTATAGTAATGGAAAGTTTAAATTGTGCTTACTTTGGCTGCTATGGGGTCCGTAAGTTGGCACGTGACGTCATCATTCCCTGTTCGCCCGTGGTGTACGCTCCCGGGGCAGGATGCGTGAGCTGCCGCGAATATATTATTGTTCATTTTTTGCGCACAGTTCCAAATACAATTTATTTGTTTTTACATGCCATTCCTATGTATAATGAACACATACACTATATTATGGCAGTAGAATATCCGTACTGTCTGTAGACACTGTGTTACGTGCATCACAAAAATGTTCACTTATCCCTGCACATATTTCCAATGTATCACACTAATATATTTATATTTACAGTCTATATACACACTGTACAGTATCACACACTATATACACACAACATCAACACACTCAGTACTCAGCAAGTGTGCGATATGCTGCGAAACACCCAACGGGGCACAGTGGCACCTTGCACTCCACGCACCAGGTGCTGATGCATCTTCTCTTTTGTTCTCTGCGGGTAGTGTTCCTGCAGTACTATACACACACGTTTACCCTTCTCACATGATGCTGTGCCTGGCATATACTCCAGCATGTCTACTCTGAAGTTCTCGTTACCCCTCAGTCTGTCTGGAGCTGCGTGTGGCATTGTTGTTTGCACCCCGTGAGGTGCAACGGAGCCCTCCTTGCCATACTTTACTAGCAGCTGTGACACAACACCAGCACTGAATGTACGTAGTGACGGTCTCCTGCCAGATTTTGCCAGGTACATATTGAAGCAGTTGAGCACTGCAACATCTATTAGGTGGAAGAAGAACTTTTTCGTCCACTTCACAGACTTGTGCACGCACTCCACTGCACCAAGCATCATGTCACATTTATCGATGAGGCGCATGTTCACGTTATAGTCTATGACACAGTCCGGTTTATACATGGGGAAGCGCATCTGAAAGTGGACTTTCCCACTGTCCAACATGTCACCGGTGTGAATCGTAGTCAGCATATTCACCTCACGTCTGTCCTTCCACCGTACTGACAGCATATTGTCACACTTACGCAACTGGCAATCACCCACTGCTATACCAATACCAAACACTGGCATTTCCTTCCTGTGGGCCTTCACAGTGCCCAATATGCTGGTGTTGTGGGCAAGGAGGTATCTGGTCAACAAGGGGCTGGTGTAATAGTTGTCGGTGAATAGTATTTGCCCCTTGTTCAGCAACGGTTCCATCAGGGTTTTTACAACACTGCCGGAGAACCCGTGTTCATCTTGAGCTGGTATGTCGACTGTGGTGTTGTGTGTTACTGAGGAAGTCTTGGTTGTAGGGTTGACATAAAGCCATTGCTTGGTTACTGACTTTAATACCTAAACTGATACATGACTAGCAGCTTCCAAGCTGATGGCGTCCCTGCATGCTTTCTTGTTAATCTCCTCTCCTGGCGTCTGAGCCGCAGCACATACAAACGGATGGTACCGTTTTTTATGAACATGACATCCCTTCTTTTCTTTAACCCTCAAACCGCGCATATCATATATAAATGATATCAGTGACTAAACCTAAACCGCGCACATCATTTATATATGATTTCGTGTCTAGCGCTATAATTTAAACGCCCGCCTGGGATAGGGGCAGCTATAGTACAGCCACGACCGATAGTTGCCAGATGCCACCTAGAAAAAAAATCCAGGCCAACATTCTTGGGTGTTACAGCGTCAGTATTGAGCAAGCCACCAAGACTGGCGCACGCAGCACGAGCTCACAGCACCGCTGTTCAGCTTGTGACCACAGCATCGCCTACAAATACCATAATATAAATGATACTGCTATTATTTAGCAGTGATAGTATTACTGAAGCCCCCTGACTGTGATAAAACTGACCAGGATTCTGGTAACAGCAGGATTGTGGTGATATTCAGCGCTGTGCTCCATGGAGGGAGGAGTAAGGCTGTGGGAGGGAGGGTTGTGGCGTCGTCTTCTGACTGTGTGTGGCCACCATTTATTGACTGCACTCACCATACCAGCTTAATGGTTCACTATGGTGAACACAAATGTAGATACTTATATATAACGTGTGTATAGTGTGAGATAACAGCGAGAGGAGTAGGTTGGGAGCCGCCATTTTGGTGAGGGAGGAGCGTCGTCTGCACGACTTGGCATGGTGTTTACTGATGGCCACTATGATCTTTGGGCACCATACCAGCTTATTTGTTCAGGTATAGTGAATAAAACAGGTAGATACTTATATATAATGTGTGTATATAGCGTCATAACACCACAAACAATATTGTTGGATGACAAATATTAGTGCGTCTGGCCTTGAGGGCGGCCGCCGATCAGCTGAATGTGTGAGTAGCTACGTCTTATGGCCTTCACTCACCATACAAGCTTAGATGTACAGTTATGGTGAACAAAACATGTAAATACATATATATAACATCTGTGTATAGTGAATAAATACAAAAGAGTATTGTGGGAGGTGAATGAGGGTGAGTGAGGTGGTGTTGAGGGAGGGAGTGGCAGTGAGTGGCTCGCTGGTGTTTGGTGTTTCACTCCTCGGTTCTTTTTGACTCACAAGACCAACTTAGTAGTTTGTTATGGTGTACAAAACATGCAAATACTTATATATAACCTGTGTATATAGTGTAACAACAGCAAAACTATTTGTTTATTGTTTTATGAACATAATAATTGAATCACTAATATACACACCATAATTTTGAGTACAGCGATGATTCACACATTTTATAATATAAATATACCACAATTCACTGTATGGAATAATATTACTGCAAAAAACTAAGAAAAAATCAGAGACATTGAAATAATTAGGTAATAATATATTTGTGGCAACTGCCGTCTGACAGCTCGGGCGGAGTAGACCTCGTCTGGCGAAGGCTCTGCCAACGCCCCTTTTTTGCCACACTTCCCTACCCTATTGTGGCTAAAATATGCCACCTACGATTTTTTTGTTATTTTTTCCGTGATCAGGGAACAAAAATGAACACTTCTATAAGACGAAAGAATTTTTTGGAATTTTTTTTTTTGTTGCGCCTGTGGGTGTGAATTCCATTTGGGCCCCTAGCGGTTTGAGGGTTAAAAAGAATGAATACATGTCTATGAATGAATGAATACATGTCTATAAAAGAATGAATACATGTCTACCATGCTTGTAGCACAAAGCAAAGTTATTAACACAAAGTAAGTTATTAACTATATCAAGAGATATTGCATACATTTAACATTAATTAAGCACACAAAGAATTTAAAGAACTTAATCTTTACCACACAGGATTTCAATGTTAAAAATACATATGCAATGTTAAACATATATGAAAGAAACTGTAATACAAAGTTACAAAATATTGAATGAGAGATCCTGCATTATTCAAACAATATTAAATTTAGTTCAGCATAATTAGTAAATACTTTGCATTACATAGGAACACAATTAATCATCAAATTGTGTAGGGCGTTTAACATGACGTTTAGGACGAGAGTCCTTAAATACAAGAATATCCCTTGAAGATATTGTTTGTTGGGTTATAAGTCATTTTTTCTTTTTCCTTTGTTCGACTTTGCACTTCATCATTTTCTACACTAGTTGGAATCACTTTGAAATAAGCCATATTACGTGTTATACTATGATCTCTATTACTCGCTGTTACCATAGTTCCTTTTACACTAATCACTTTATATGGTTTTGTATCATACGGCATATCTATCTTTCCCAATTTTTGTCTTTTTAACTAGAACAGTGTCTCCAACCTTTATGAATTGTTCCTTTGCATGTTGATCATGAGCAATTTTCAATTTGCCCTTGGCTAGTGCATCCTTCTGAGCGAGACGTGTATCCGTTACCTCGGCTGGTATGACGGGTAGTGAGATCCTCATAGGACGTCCAAATAAGAGTTCACCAGGCAACTTGCCCAGTGTTCCATGCGGTGTTGCACGGTAGTTCCTGAGAAAAGCATACATAGATTGTTTCCAGGATCGTCCTTCGGCATGAGCCCCCTCAATAGGAGCAGAGAAGTCTGGCAAAATTGAGGCGGTGACAGATTAAGCATCCTGTATCGATCTGCTTCACCAGCACACACAGGCAGGAGTTTGCCACAAAGATATTATTACCTAATTATTTCAATGTCTCTGATTTTTTCTGTATTGTTTTGCAGTAATAGTACAGTAGAACCTCGAATAATGAATTTAATCCGTTCCGGCGTCGTGATTTTTTAATTCGATGTTTTAAATAATGGAGCAGCATACCTTACATACACTGAACAAACATTTATTGCATTTTTTTTCTTAAAATTTGTTCAATATTTTTTTCATTTTTTATAGCAAAAGGTTCGTTCGGTGTTCGGCAATTTTTTTTGTTTCAAATGTGTTCCATTTGATTTGTATTTTTCATTTATGTCTCAATAATGGAGCAGCCTACCCGACAAACACTGAACGAACCTTTATTGCATTTGTCCGTTTTTCAAATTGTTTCAACTGTTTTTTTAATTTTTCATTTTTTTTATTTAAGAAACATGGAGCAGCCTACCTGCCAAAAACCGAATTAACCATTTTGACATTTGTTCTGTTTTTCAATTTTGTTTATTTTTTGTTTATTTAAGAAACATGGAGCAGCCTACCTGCCGAATACCGAACGAACCTTTTTGACATTTGTTGCTGTTCAAACAATTGCATTTCGTTTTTCTACATAAAAGTCAATGCTTTGCAATATCACAGCAGTCACCCATTTATATCCCAGCATCAGTAGCATCTTTAAACAATAAAACATAATTTATTTGCATCGTCGGAGGCATCCGAGAATGAGCGAGAAGAAAGCACGACACCACCATGTGGTGATGTCGCTATTGAAACGAGCGCTCGCCATACAAGACGAATTCTTGGCGATCTGGGCGCTCGTTTCCCAAAATGCTCCCCAATTGAGGCGGTCATCACTCAAGGTTCTACTGTATTCAATAGTGTATAATGTGATAAATTTATATAATAAAATATGTGAACCAACTGTACAACTAAGCTGGTGTGGTGTTCAAACAAAACAGTGGCCACAAAAAACTAGCGTGGAATGTAATGAAACGCCATTTTCTGGGTGAGACCCGGAGACTCCCCGGAGCTTACTAGGCTGATATGCTAATGTCAGACTTTGGCATCAGTCATGTGTATGGAGTTCTGTGGGCCTACCGGGGACCACGAGCCAGAACCTGGCCCCTTCAGAGGCATGGAGAGCAATGGCCACCCCATGAGGGTGGAAGCATTCTATGTCTGCCATCGACTGGGTCAGGCGCCCAGAGAAGTAAGCATCCCAAAAAAAAACCCTTATTCTGGTTAAAATATTGCTACCAAAAGCCAAACAACTGGATAGAACTCCCACTAAAAGAAATGGGCATGACAACACATGCCGGCACACCGCTGTCTGCGCAGCTCCCCACTACATGAAAGGGGGAATGGAGAGCCCCAGACCCCTCATGCCGGCTATCCACCCATCAGTTCTTAGGCTGGATGTCAAAACACGCGAAAAACTGCCGACCTGAGGGAGGAAGGGATGCCGGGGAGCCTCCGGGTCTCACCCACAAAATGGTGTTTCATTACAATCAACGCTGGTTTTCTGGGGGCAGACACTTTGGCTCCCCGGATCCACAAAGGAAAAACATAGGGACTTACCTGGGAGGCAGTCGCTGCTCACTCCTCAACTTGAAGTCGAGACAACTGGCTGCTGCCGCCGACCCAAAGCGACACAGGCCCGACAAGGCCCAGTTACGTTTACCACGTAACGAGCAGCCATGACCCTGTTTGACCGCCAAAAACCCCGTGCATGATTTTCAGCCCAGGACATGTTGCCAAAGACGGCAGCAAGAGCCGCGAACTGACGAATGTCATTATTAAGGCTGGCTAGCCTTAATAACTCTGTGGGCTACCTGGGAGACCAGCATCTGCGAACAGGGAAGAAGGGAAACCGGATCAACCCAAAGTACGTTCCGGACACAGAAGCCGTGGCGCACAAATAACGGCGAAGAGCCGCAACCGGACACAAAACATGAAGCACCCCTGGCCTGAACAACCAAGCACGTACAACCCAGGGACCTCTCCGGCGGAAAACAGCAGTCTAATTCTTTGCCAGAAACCAAGACCAAAGGAGCAGAATTCCCCTGCGCCGGAGAAGAGCATGAAGCTCCACAACCCGACCCCCAGAGGCCAATGCCAACAGAAAAAAAAGAGCCTTAGAGAAACAATCCTGAACCGAAGTTGCCACAACAAACCGAGGAGAAGAAAGAAAAGAAAGTACTCTGTCCAAAGACCTGGACGGCTCAGGCGGCACATGAGCAGGCCGGACGTGAAACAATGCACAAGACAGCTTGCGAAATGGCCATTTCGCGAAATGGCCAAAACATCAATACCGAAAGAAAGTTGAAGCAGCTCCATCAGCGCCACACAAAACGAGACGACAGTGTTAGGCATAAGGAGGACGGTCCTGGAACAACCAAGAGAGAAAGGACAACACCATCCGAACAGAAAGCAAAGCACAATGACGAAGATGTAAAAAGAACCAGAAGGACCGCCAGTAGACCTCATACTGTCGCCGAGACGAAGCCCGCAGGTGGGACACCAACAAAGAAGCCACCTGATCACCATAGAGATGATAATAAACCCGAGTCAAAAAGACCATACACGAAGACTCGAGGAGAAGATAGAACCAGCCACGTGACGCACCGGGCTGATCTGTTACAACAGGCGGGGCCGCAGGAAAACCCCTGGATTCGGACACTGGGCAAGCAGCGCCTGAAACCTACAGCTGGGCCGGCCACCACAGGGCCAAGAGGACTATTCTCCCCTGGTAGGTCTCCAAGTGAGCCAGGACCTGAAGCAACAACTGAACCGGGGGAAAGAGGTACAGGAACCCTCACCTCGACCAGTCCTGCCGAAAGGCATCGACTCTGACGGCCTCCCAATTGGGGAAAGGCACCACATACTGGGGCAGGCTCCGCGACCACGCTGACATGAAAAGGTCCACCTCGGGGTGCCAGAACGTATGGCAGAGCCAACGGAAGGAGTTGGCATCGACCGTCCATTCCGTGGATAGGAGAACGAAATGCAACAGGCCGTCGGCCAAGACGTTGGACACTCCCGGCACACGAACGGCCAGGAGAGCCAAACCCCGAGAGCTCAGTAGACGAGTCACCCGAAGCGACCAGAGCCAAAGAGCCAAGGACCACATCGAACACCCGTGGTTCAGGCAATGACCCACCAGGGAGCAGTCCGAATGGAGCCGTATCATCGATCTGCGGGTGACCCGAACCCTGCGAAGCGCAAACCACACCGCCGCGAAACTTCCACACCGTGCTGTGGGCTTGACGGAAGGACAGACCCTTCCGCTTCTAGCCGGCCTGGTGAGCACTGGTCACAAAGCTCCAGCCGAGAAACGAAGCATCTGTGAACACATCAAGCGAAGGGCTCGGGTTGGCGCCAAGGCACTAAACCCCAAAAAATCCCAAGAGGAAGCCGGCGACGCTACAGCTGACGCAAGGCCCCCGGGGGTCAAACCCGGCAATCGCGAGAAAGGCGGAAGGGACGTCCCCGAACGAATCAGAAGAGCCGACGAAGTCAAACCGGACCTGGTGGGTAGACCATCATTGCTAAGTTCAGGCTCCTCCACAAACCCTTGAGGAACCGCCGAGTGACCCAGGAGCCCCCCAGAAACAGGCGCAAGCGGGACCGCAGCCGGAGGAAGAGACAAGGAAGCGGTCCGAGAGTACCGCACAAGACCCAGCAACAACCGAACCTGGGAAGGAACCAGATGGGACTTCCTCCATTTCACCAAGAACCCGAACCCGGCGAGCTGGGAAAGCACCAAATTCCCTGGCTAACAGACAAATGGACCGGCAGGGAACCCAAACCAGCAAGTCGTCGAGATAGGCCAACACCTGAACACCTAACTGATGCAGACGGGCCACGACGACCCGCGTAAGACGCGTGAACACGTGAGGTGCCAGATTCAACCCGAATGGGAGACAACGAAAACGGTAACCTCGACGCCCCATAACAAAACCGAGCATGTCCCTGAACCCCAGATGAATCGGGACATGCCAATAAGCATCCCGGAGGTCCAGGGATACCATCCAAGAACCTGGCTCTAACAGGAGCCGAACTTGAGACAGCGTAGTCATCCGAAAGGAGGGGCAATGAACCCAGGGGTTCAGACGGGACAAGTCCAGAATGAACTTTAGATCCGCACAGTCCCATTTTGGCACTGGAAACAGACGGGAAACCTATCTGAGGGACGACATCTTTTCAACGACGCTCAAGCAAACCCACACCAATACGATGCGATGGAGCGCAGGAGAAGAGGCCTGCCTCCGCCAGCCTCGAACCTCCCGAAAGAGGAGGAGCCACCCAACGCCAAGGCAGGTCGAAGGAAACGACCCGAAATGCCTACGAATCAATGGACCAGGCATGAGCGAACAACGCAAGTCTCCCACCATCGCACCGTCACTGGGGCGAACCACGAAAGGACCGGCGCCCCTTACGAGATCCAAAACCTCGCACAGAGTGAGCACCGCGCCGACCAGACGAAGGCGCATTCGAAGGCAAAGCCGAACCCGAAACTGGCACTAGTGGCCTACCACGACGAGTGGAACCCCGAGCCCTGGCACAACCTCTCCGGGAAGGCCCCTATCTCCGAGACCACTGGAGAACCAACAAGTCAGACATAGGACGGCAACTGGCTGAAGCAGCCTGAATATACTGCGCCACGGCCGAAGGAGCAAAAAGCAAAGGACAAAACGGCGAAGACATCCTAAGAGCCAGGGCCCAGGCCAATTTTAAGGAGGAGGCAAGCACCGCCTGCCGTCACGTGAGCCGGGAAGCGTAGAACAGGGAAACCGCATCCCGCAAGATCGGCGCAAACAGCTTCAACAAAGCAGACGACCCGCACACCGCCGAGCCGAAGGCACCAAACCTCGGAACGGCCCTAAGCGCCCCCACATCCTCCCCAAACCAGTTCAAAGACAGCTCGAGGAGGTAAAAGAAGCGCAAAGTCGAAACCAAGAGGCCCTGGGGACGCAAGTCCTCTGCCACCTGCACAGCCGACAGGAAAGGAACCAGCATATGGAGTTGCTGAACGCCAACATCCCGGTGAAGGACAGGGGCAAACAAGCACTCATAGAGGTGCTCAAGGTCACCCCCCCAAGAAAACTTGAACCACCGTCGAAACTTTGCGCCACTCAAGCGTGCGGGAACGACAGAAAGAATGCCAAGTCTCTAACGCAAAAATAGGACAGTCCGCCAGCCAGGACGATTCTGGAACTTCATAACGGACCCTAAAAGAGAAAGAATTCCCGAACCTGAAAGACGACGGATCCATCACCGAGGCCTAATCCGGGTCACGCAGGAGGTAAGAAGCCAGGGCTGCCCGCACTGCAGACGGCTGGATGCGGGAAGTCAAAAACCTCTGGAAGGATGAAACTGACGCACCCGAGGGAACATGGAACCAAACCCAGGGAGGGGCAGACACCAAATCCAACTCATACGCAGAGGGGGAAAAAGAGAACCCCACTCCCTGTAACAATAAGCACCGCTCCGAGGGTAGAAAAACCCGGGCGAGGTCCAGCAGGGCCCAAGGCCCCCAAGTCAGCCCCTCCCCATCCCCAAGATCCCTCTCCTCGGGACCAAGTTATCCCCCAGAGTACCAGCCCCTAAAAAAAAGCCGGCGCAGCCAAGTAAGACGAACAGAAGTGGGTCCACTAGTCAGTCCCAGAGGCTTCAGCAGGGAGATCGGAGTCAAATGCCTCTGTCGCCACACCAGAAGGGGCATCCCCCCGAGACCACCAGAGATTCAAGACCATCTAAATCCTGCCCCGACCCCGAAACCCTCAGACACTTCGGGGCGGGAAGCAGGGCGGGAGGGTGGGGCGGGGACCAAAATGCACCACAGCAGGGGAAAGACGAGGGGGTGCGGATTGAACCAAGGTCGAAGCGACCCCCACCCCCAAGTCCGAGTCTCTATAAGCAAAATGGGGCAGCCTTGAGGCATCCGGGTGAGCAACCAACCTAGCGCGTTGCAATAACTTAAAACGAGCATGCAACGCCTGCGCCGCCTGTACCCGCAAAACATCATCTTGAGATTGGGTAAATTGAGTCACGAGCAAGTAACAGAACTCTCAGGACACGGGGTCGAAGGTGTCACTAACCCAACAGATAGCGTGATGGAGGCAAAAACTGTGCGGGTCACCCTGAGTCAAGGGGATCGAGCAGCCCTCAAACTCACACGAAGCGAGAGGGGGACTCCGGGGACACACCCATCGGACCCATGTGTCCCCTAGGGGTTTCCCAGGGACCTGAGCGCTGAACGGAAACTCACGCCCAGGTAATCCCAGGCAGGGTACTGCTAACCAGCACTTAAATCTACCAAACAACTGTCTGGAAAAACAAAAACAAAACCCCACAGGAGGACAACGTACTCCAAGGAACAGAGCCAGCCGCTGTGAGTGGTGAAAACAAGCTGCGTAGTACCCTGCACCCCACCAGTAAAAACTGCCTCTTACCTTAAGGTAAACCAGGAAGACAAAACCCCCCAGCACCCAAAAGAGGATCCGAAAACCGAGCAGTAATACTGCCTAGCATCGGCAGGCGGTGCTGGGTTCCTCCGTGGAATCTGCTTGGGCTCTGGCTTTTAGCTTGTCGTCGCCTTTTTGTCCTCTTCTGTTTGAGAAATCGGCCGTGGTGCAGTTTATCAAGGCTGCGTCGTCGGCTTGTCATCCGATGTCAGACTTGTTGGTTTTCCAGGAGTCCCGTGGTGGGTCTTCCCGTAAGTGTCGTGCCAGGGCTCAGGGTTCCTCTCGTCGTGCTAGGCCACTGGTGTCTTGTTTGGGTTCAGCTCCTTCTTCGGACTCGCCCTCATCTGGTTGGCACGGTGTTCGCTCTGCATGGGGTTCTGGGTCTCGTCAGGGGCGCCGGTCCTTTCGTGGTTTGCCCCATCGACCGGGCGATGGGGATGGGGGGGGGGGGCTTGCTCTGTTTGCTCACGCCTGGTCCCACAATTCGTGGGCGTTTAGGGTCGTGTCTGTCGGCTTGCGGTGGCGTTGGGTGCCCCCTCCCCTTTCGGGGGGTCGGGGCTGGCAGGACAGGTTTCTTCCCCTGCACTCTGTCAGGTCATCTTGGAGTGGGATTGCTTGGGCCTCGTCGAAACGGCGTCGTCCCTTAGATGGGTTTCCCGTCTGTTTCCAGTCCCGAAACGGGACTGCGCGGACCTGCAGTTCATTCTGGACTTGTCCCATCTGAACCCTTGGGTTCATTGGCCCTCCTTTCGGATGACTATGCTGTCTCAGGTTCGGCTCCTCTTAGAACCGAACGCTTGGATGGTGACCCTGGACCTCTGGGATGCTTATTGGCATGTCCCGATTCATCCGAGGTTCCTGGACTGGCTCAGTTTTGTTGTGGGGCGTCTAAGTTACCGCTTTCGTTGTCTCCTGTTCAGGTTGAACCTGGCACCTCGTGTGTTCACACGCCTTATGCGGGTCGTGGTGGCCCGTTTGTGTCTCTTAGGTGTACGGGTGTTGGCCTACCTCGACGACTAGCTGGTTTGGGCTCCCAGCCGGTCAGCTTGCTTACTAGCCAGGGATTTGGTTCTTTCCCAGCTCGCTGGGTTTGGGTTCTTGGTGAAAGGGAGGAAGTCCCATCTGATCCCCTCTCAGGTTCCGGCTTGGCTGGGTCACGTTTGGAACTTTCAAACTGCTTCCTTGTCTCTCCCTCCGGAGTCTCTCCCTCCGGAGTCTCTCCAGCAGCTGCGGTCCCGCCTTCGCCTGTTTCTGGTGGGCCCTCGAGTCACCCGGCGGTTGCTCGAGGGGCTGTGCAGGAGCCTGAACTTTGTGATGTTAGTCTACTCGCTGGGTCGGGTTTGGCTTCACTGGCTGTTCAGGTTCCTTCGGGGTCGTCCCTTCTGCCTCCGCGTGATCGCTGGGTTCGACCCCCAGAGGCCTTGCGGCAGCTGCTGCATCACCGGCTTCCTCTTCGGGTTTTTCGGGGTTCAGTGCCTTGGCGCCTACCCGAGCCCTCGCTCGATGTGTACACAGATGGTAGGGTTTTCCCGCGGCTCCGCCTCTTCCAGCAGATCGGGCCAGTACGTCACATGGCTGGATCGATCTTCTCCTCGAGTCTTCACGTATGGGTTTTTTACTTGAGTCTATCATCATCTCTATGGTGATCAGGTGGCCTCCTTGTTGGTGTCTCACCTGAGGGGTTTCTTCTCGGCGGCTGTATGAAGTTTCCTGGCAGGTCCTTCTGTTTCTTTTTGCATCTTTGTCGTTTTAGTTCGCTGTCTGTTAGGGTGGTCTTGTTGTTTCTCTCTTGGTTGTTTCAGGACCATCATCTTATGCCTAACACTGTCGTCTCGTATCATGCGGCGCTGGCGGAGCTGCTTCTGTTTGCTTTCGGTATCTATGTTACGTCTGCGCCATTTTGCTGTCTCGTGCTTTGTTTCACCTCCGGCCTGCTCAAGCCCCGCCTGAGCCGTCCTAGTCTTTGGACAGAGTGCTCGCTTACCTTTCATCTCGTCCTTTTGTTGTGGCCTCCTTCGGTCCAAGATTGTTTCTCCAAGGCTCTTTTCTTGTTGGCATTAGCCTCTGGGGGTCGGATCAGGGAGCTTCATGCTCTCCTTTGGCGCAGTGTCGTTTCTGCTCTTTCGGACGTGGCGATTGTTTTGTTCGCCTGCAGCCGTCTCCTTTTCTGGCGAAGAATGAGACTGCTGAGTTCCAGAAGGGTCCGTGGGTGGTTGATGCTTGGTTGGTACGGCCAGGGGTGCATCATGCTTTGTGTCCGGTTGTGTCGCTTCACCGTTATTTGCGCGCCATGGTTTCTGTGCCTGGGGATGTGCTTTGGGTTGATCCGGTTTCCATTCTTCCCTGTTCACGGGTTCGGGTCTCCCAGGTCATCCACAGGGTTATCAAATTCAGCCAGCCTGTGGTCAATCTCCATGCCCATGACGTCCGTAAGTTCGCGGCTCTTGCTGCTGTCTTTGGGAACATGTCTTGGTCTGATATTCGGGCCCGGGGTTTTTGGCGATCGAACAAGATCCTGGCTTCTCGTTACCTCGTGAATGTCTCTGGGCCCCGTCGGGCCTGTGTTGATTTGGGTCGGCGGTTGCAGCCAGTTGTCTCGACTTTGAGTTGAGGAGTGAGCGACGACCGCATCCCGGGTAAGTCCCTTTTTTTCCATCTGTGGGTTGTTAGCTCCGGGGAGCCAACGGGGCTCCCCCCAGAAAACCAGCGTAGAATGTAATGAAACGCCATTTTCTGGGTAAGTCCCGGAGGCTCCCCGGCATCCCTCTCTCCCCCTTCGGTCGGTGGTTTTTCGTGTTTTTGACATCCAGCCTCAGAACTGAGGTGTGGGAATCCGGCATGAAGGGTCTGGGGCTCCCCCTTCCCCCTCCTGGGAAGGGGGCAGCAGCGCAGACAGTGGTGCGGCGACGTGTGACGTCATACTAGTTTGCTCGTTTTTCTGTTGGGGAGTTCAATCCACTAGTTCGGCTTTTGGTAGCAATTTTAACCAGAATAGGGGTTTGTTTTGGGGCGCTTACCTTTCTGGGTGCCTGATCCGGTCGATGGCAGACATAGAATGCTTCCAACCAAATGGGGGTTTCTTTAAGCCATTGCTCCCCTTGCCTCTCTGAGGGGGCCCGGTTCTGGCCGTGGTCCCCCCCCCCGGTAGGCCTAAGAACTCCATACACATGACTGATGTCAAAGTCTGACATTAGCATATCAGCCTGGAATAGCTCCAGGGAGCCTCCGGGACTCGCCCAGAAAATGGCGTTTCATTACATTCAACGCTGGTTTTTTGGAGTGCAGTTCCTTGCTCAGAGGGATTGTTGTTAATAATGGTATGTTTTTCTATCCACTGTTCCAGTACAAACTTAATATCCCCTCCCTTTGTGACTTCATTTTTAGGTCCTTTCTGGGGGGGAGCCCCTATGGCTCCCCAGAGCTATCTGGGCTGATATGAATGTATTAGACCCTGGCATCAGTCAAGGTGAATGGAGTTCTTAAGCCTACCTGGAACTACGAGTGAGAACCTGGCCCCTTCAAAGAGGCATGAGGAGCAATGGGCCTATAGAAACACCCATGTGGTTGGAAGCATTCTATGTCTGCCATCGACCGGGTCAGGCACCCAGAAAGGTAAACGCCCCAAAACAAACCCCTATTCTGGTTAAAATATTGCTACTGTAAGCCGAACTAGTGGACAGAACTCCCCAAATGAAAATGAGCAAATGAGCATAACGTTGCTGATGTGGGGGTCTGGGGCACCCCGGGAGCCCCAGATCCCCATGCCAGCTATCCACCCTGTAAATACTGTCCTGGGGACTTGGGGCCATCTTCCACAAGTTATCTTGAGGGCTACCTGTGCAAGGTCTTTTGCTGCTTGGTGATTGGCCGCCTTTGGAGTCAGCTGGGGTGTTTCATTCACCCCTGTTTGCCTCTAGGTAGGGGATAGTATTCGTCACTGGTTGGGGCACTGGGTACCGTGCATCTAGTTATCACCTCTCATACCTGTCAACTCTTTTCTGCCTGGATACGTTGTCCTTTTGCAGGGTTTTTCTTTTCTTTTTGTTTTCTTGCCTGGTGGGGATTTTGTTTCTGCCTCCGTCATGCTGCCTGTTGGGTCAGTGACACCTTCGACCTGGAGTCCTGTGAGTTTTGTTGCTTGTTTGCGACTCAGTTCACCCAGTGCAACTATGACACTGTTCAGGTGTAGGCAGCGCAGGTGTTGCATGCTCGTTTTAGGTTGCTGCAGTGCACTAGGTTGGTTGCTGACCCGGGAGCCCCGAGGCTGCCCAGTTTTAGTTATAGGGACTCAGACTTGGGTGTGTTAGTCACCTCGACTTTGGTTCAGTTCGGGCCCCCTAGTCCTTGCCCTGCCGTGGTTCGTTCAGGCCCTCCCCACCCCCTCCCCTGCTTCCGGCTCCAAAGTGTTTGAGGGTTTCAGAGTCAGGGTAGAGTTTAGTTGGTGTTGAGACTCGGGCGGTCTCGGGGAATGCCCCTTCCGGGGTGGCAACAGAGGCATTTGAGCCGGTTCCTCTTGCTGAAGCCTCTGGGTCTGACCAGTGGGCCCCTCCCCCCCTTCCTTCCTGCTTTTCCAGCTGCTTCTGCCTTTCCTTTTGACGCCGGAGCTTTGGGGGACGGTTTGGCTCACGGGTCGTGCTGTGGAGGTTCCCGAGATTGGGGAGGGGTTGACTTGGGGGCCTTGGGCCCCGTTGGATCCCGCTTGGGTTTTTTAACCCTTGCGGTTACAGTGATTGGGGTTTTCCCCTCCCCCCCTCCACGTACGAGTTGGATTCGGTGTCAGCCCTTCCCCGAGTTTGTTTCTATGTCCTTTTGGGTCCGTCGGTCCCATCCTTCCAGAGGTTTTCGGCTTCCCGCATCCCACTTCATGAGGTGTGGGACTCCATTGCGGCTTACCTCCTGTGCGACCCGGATTACGCCTCCTTAATGAATCCGTCTTCATTCAGGTTTGGGATCTTAGTTTTTTTATTGGATTCATTATGAGGTTCCGGAGTCGTCCTGGATAGCTAACAGTCCTGTGTTTTCATTGGAGGCTTGGTACACGTTCTGTTGGTCCCGCACGCCTGAGTGGTGTCAGGCTCTGACGGTGGTCCAGGTTTACCTGGAGGGGTGAGTTTGAGCACCTCAGTGCATGCTTGTTTACCCCTGCCCTTCCTCAGGATGTTGACATCCTGGGGTTTCACGTGCAGGTTCCCACCCTTTCGGCTGCACTGGTTGCTGAGGACTTGTGCGCTCGTAGCCTGTTCTTTTCCCCCCCCTCCCCTGTAGTTGTCCTTGGATTGGCTTGAGGAGGATGTTGAGGCGCTTGGGCCCATTCCTGGGTCTGGTGCCTTGGTCTCGGCAATGCATGCGTAATTTGTCCTGCTGATACTGTTCGCGCCGATCCTGTGGGATGCGGTGTCTCTGTTTTTCGCTTCTTGTCTCGTATGTCGGCAGGCAGTGCTCTGACCTCCTTGGAATCTGCTTGGGCCCCCTGACTCTTAGGTTTTCGTTGCCTTATTGTTCCTTGGTGTTTGCGGATTCTGCAGTTGGGCAGTGTCTGCAGGCAGCTTCTTCTAGTTGCCGTTTCATGTCAGACTTTGTTGGTTTTCCAGGGGGTGGGAAGGGGGATTGGTGGTATTCCCAGAAGGGTCGTGCCAGGGCCCTGGGTTCCTCCCGTCGTGGTAGGCAGGTGGTGCCAGTTTTAGAGCCAGCGCCGCCTTCAGACTCAACTTCGTCTGGTCGGTGCAGTGATCGCTCTGCTTGTACGTCGGGTTTTCACAAGGAGCGTCGGCCCTTTTGCGATTTGTCCCATTGATGGGGCAATGGGGGAAAGGGGAGACTCGTGCTGTGCGCTCATGCCTGGTCTCATTTTTGGGCTTTTCAGGTCGTTTCCGACGGCCTGTGGTGGCATTAGGTGGCCCCCCCTCCTCCTCCTTCGGGGGGGGTTCAGGGCTTACAGGGCAGGCCTATTTTCCTGCGCTCTGTCAGGTCATTTCGGAGTTGGTGCGCTTGGGCGTGGTCAAAACAACGACGTCCCTCAGATGGGTTTCCTGTCTGTTTCCAGTCCCGTGTGTGTGGACCTAAGGTTCATTCTGGACTTGTCCTGCCTGAACCCCTGGGTCTATTACCCTTCTTTCCAGATTACTATTCTATTCGAGGTCTGGCTTCTCTTGGAGCCAGGCACTTCGATGGTGTCCCTGGACCTCCGGGACGCATATTGGCACATCCTGATTCATCCAGGGTTCAGGAACTGGCTCGATTTGTTGTGGGGCATCTCGGTTACCACTTTTGTTGCCTTTCATTCGACATGAATCTGGCACCTCGCATGTTCACACGCCTTACCCGGGTCATGGTGGCCCATTTGCATCTCTTAGGCGTTTGGGTTCTGGCCTACCTCGATGACTGGTTGGTGTGGGCTCCCAGCCAGTCTGCTTGTCTGCTCGCCAGGGATTTGGTTCTTTCCCAGCTCACTGGGTTTGGGTTCTTGTTGAACTGGAGGAAGTTCCATTTGGTTCCCTCTCAGGTACAGTCTTGGCTGGACCTTGTGTGGGACTCTCTGACCGCTTCCTTGTCTCTCCCTCGGCTGCAGTCCTGCCTTCGCCTGTTTCTGGGGGCTCCCATGTCACCCGACTGTTGCTTGAGGGTTTGTGCAGAAGCCGGAACTTTTGCCGTGATGGTCTAACCGCTGGGTCAGCTTGGCTTCGTCGGCTGTTTCAGTTCCTACGCGGACGTCCTTCCGCCTCTCTCATGGTCGCTGGGTTCGGGCTTTGGGTGCCTTGCATCGGCTGCTGCGTCGCCGGCTTCCTCTTCAGGTTTTCAGGGCTCAGTGTCTTGGCACCTACCCGACCCCTCTCTCAGTGTGTTAACGGACGTGTCATCTCTTGGCTGGGACTTTGTGACCAGTGCTCACCAGGTCAGGCCAGGGGCAGTGGGGTCCATCCTTCCGTCGGGTACACAGCATAGTGCGTGAGTTTGCTGCAAGGTGGGAGTCGCTTCAGAGGGTTCGGGTTGCTCACGGATCAACGATCTGGCTCCATTTGGACTGCTCCCCGGTGGTTCATTGCCTGAACCAAGGGGGGTTCGATGCAGTCCTTGGCTCTTTGGGGCGGGTCGCATCGGGTGACTTGTCTGCTGAGTTTTCGGGGTTTGACTTCCCTGGTCGTACACTTTCAGGGTGTGTCCAACATCCTGGTGGATGGCCTGTCTCAGTTCATTCCGCTGTCCTCGGAATGGTCGGTTGATGCCGACTCATTCAGTTGGCTCTGCCGGATGAATGTGCTCCCGGAGGTGGACCTCTTCATGTTGGTGTTGTTGAGGCGTCTCCCATTGTATGTGGCACCCTTTCCCGACTGCAAGGCCATCGGGGTCAATGCCTTGTGACAGGACTGGTCAAGGTGGAGTTACATGTATTTCTTCTTCCCTGGTTCAGCTGTTGCTCCATATCCTAACTTGCTTGGAGACTTATCTAGGGAGAGTAGTCCTTTTGGCTCCTTGGTGGCTGGCTCAGCCTTGGTTTCAGGTGCTGCTTGCTTCGTGTCCGAACCCGGGGTTCTTCCCGCAGCTCTTCCTCTTTCAGCAGATTGAACCAGTCTGTTACAAGGCGGGTTCAATCTTTTCCTCGAGTCTTCACATATGGTCTTCTTGACTCGAGTCTATCACCCCTTGTGTGATGAGCAGGTGGCTTCATTGTTGATGTCCCACCTTTGTCTCGGCGGCACCTTTGTTTCGTGTGCTTCGTCTCGGTGGCACCTTTGTTTCATGTGCTTCGTCTCGGCGGCAGTGTGAAGTTTCCTGGACGTCCTTCCATTATTTCTTGTTTCTTCCCCAGTTTACTTCGGTCTCTGTTCGGGTTGTCTTGTCCTGTCTCTCGTGGCTGTTTCAGGACCGTCATCTTACGCTGAATACTGTCGCCTTGTATTGTGCGGCTGCTGGCGGAGCCTCTGCAGCTTGCATTAAGCATTGATGTTACTTCTGCCCCATTCCGCAAGCTGTCTCAGGCGTTGTTTCATTTCCGGCCTGTTAATGCACCGCCTGAGTTGTACTGGTCTTTGGATTGGGTGCTTTCTTTTCTCTTTTCTTCTTGGTTTGTGGTGGCCCCATTGGTTCAGGATTGTTTGGCAAAGGCTCTTTTCTTGTTGGCATTGGTCTCTGGGGGTCTGCAGCTCATTTGCAGTCATCTGCTTCTTTTCTGGTGAAGAATGAGACTGCTGCTTTCCAGAGGGGTCCCTTGGGTTGTTGATGCTTGGTTGGTCAGGCCGGGGGGTGCATCATGTTTTGTGTCCGGTTGCGGCTCTCCGCCATTACCTGCGCACCACGGCCTCGGTGATCAGGGACGCGCTTTGTGTTAACCCAGTTATCTTTTTTCTCTGTTCCAGGGATGGGGTCTCACAGGTCATCTGCAGGGTTATTTGGTCCACCCAGCTTGTGGTCTATCCTCGTGCCCACGACGTTCATATGTTTGCTGCGCTGGCTGCCGTCTGCGGTAACATGTCTTGGGCTGACATTTGGGCACGGGGTTTTTGGAGGTCGAACAGGGTCCTGGCCGCTCGCTACCTTGTTAACAGTTCCAGGGCCTAGTTGGGCCTGCTTCGCATTAGGTCGGTGGTTGCAGCCAGTTGTCTCGACTTCGAGTTGAGGAGCGAGGGCTGACCGTATCCCGGGCAAGTCCTCTCTTGTTTTTGTCTTTGGGTAAGTAGCTCCAGGGAGTCATAGTTCTCCCCCAGAAAACCAGCATTGAATGTAATGAAACGGCATTTTCTGGGTGAGACCCGGAGGTTCTCTGGCAAACCTCCCTCCCTCTGGTCAACTTTTTTTTCGCAGTTTTGACATCCAGCCTCAGAACTGCAGGGTGGATAGTCGGCACAAGGGTCTGGGGCTTCTCCTTCCTCCTCCCGGGGAGGGGGGTTGTGCAGATAGTGGAGTGGCGACGTGGTGATTTCATGCTTGTTTACATTTCGGTTGTTTTGTCCACTAGTTCAGCTTTCAGTAACAATAGTTTAACCAGAATAGGGGTTTGTTTTGGAATGCTTACCTTTCTGGGTGCCTGACCCGGTTGATTGCAGACATAGAATGCTTTCAACCACACGAGGGTTTCTATACGCCATCGCCCCTCATGCCTCTGAGGGGGGGGGGCTAGGTTCTGGCTCATGGTCCCCGGTAGGCCTAAGATCTCCATTCACTTTGACTGATGCCAGGGTCTAATGCATTCATGTCAGCCCAGATAGCTACCAGATAGCCTCTGGGTCTCACCAAGAAAATGGCGTTTCATTACATTCAATGCTGGGTTTTTTGTCCGTTGTTGTTTTTGGATGCCACTGTGACTATCTGTGAGGAACCCCTTCGGCTTCCTGGAGGTATCAGGCTAATGTGTGATATATTAGACCGGGGCATTAGTCTAAGGAGTTCGACCTACCGGGGACCACTAGCCAGAACCTGGCCCTCCCTGAGAGAGGGGAATAGCTCACACGCCACCAGTAGAGTGTCCTTGCCACAAGGCGCACAAACTGAGAGAAAATCTGGAGCCAGAGGCATATGACTTGCCAATATTACATCAGCCAAGAACTGACGGTTGGATCACCGGCGAGAGGGTCTGGGGCTCCCCCTTCCCCCTCCCAGGGAGGGGGGTGGATGGGTTGCTCAAACAGCGGCGTGACAACGAGATGATGTCATGCTCATTTGATAATTTTTATTAGAGAGTTCTCTCCACTCGTTTGGCTTTCGGTGGCAATATTTACAGTATTTACACCAGAATAGGGGTTTGTTTTGGAGTGCCTACCTTTCTGGGTGCCAGACACGGTTGATGGCAGATATAGAATGCTCCCAATCACTGAGGATTTCTATAGGCCATTGCTCCTCATGCCTCTCTGAGAGGGCCAGGTTCTGGCTCCTGGTCCCCGGTAGGCAAGAACTCCATATACTTTGACTGATGCCAGAAAGTTAATAGATACACATCAGCCTGGAGAGCTCTAGGGAGCCAACAGGGGTCCCCCCCAGAAACGGGTAACACAGGTAAATTGCAGGTGTAACTGGACTGTGGTACAAAAATTTATTAATGGATGTTACTGGAATGAAATTTGGCTAACTCGAATATTCAGCTAATTCCAATTGGGGTGAGTTCCATATGATATGGATTACTCTGCACAGACAGTACTTCTATTTTACACTTACTTCCTCACCGTCTTCTTTCATATACATTTATTATAGAAGTTACAGTATTTAATTTATGCAGTCATAATTCTACATTCATATTCTAAAGGTAAAGGTTTAGCACACACAAGTTAATTATGACTTGGTTACAAAAGATTTTTTCTAAATAACTTTTCTTAACATTGAACATAATAGCGTACAAGAAAATGTTCAAATATGAAGGTCAAGATGGAAACATAATAAATTAAAGCAAAATCTACACCTCAAGCATATAAGCCACTTCAATAAATATATAGTACAGTATTTAAAGTATCTCACACTTGAACATGGGCAAATTTTTAAGTACAAAGTTTAATTCTACTTAAAATGATTTACCTTGAAGTCAGGAAATTTTATAACATCTTTAAGGAAAATTTTGGCAGGACAATCAACTTTCTTCGATACATGACCACAAGACTCCTCTTCTTTCACTAGCACATTCTAAGAGATAAACAAACATATTGTTAGAGTCACATCAACAATGGTTGTCAATGGCTCAATGCATAAATCAAATTAAATGTTTACATATATATTGTTACACTAATCTCCTGCTTAAGCAGAAGATCCTGCCTGTTCCCTTTACTGTCTATTCACCAACGTATCTGCATGCTCCAACATAAGGAATCAACATCAACAATACAGTGCTCAGATGCCTCAGTGTCTAGACAGACACCCTACTCCCCCTCCACTCTATAGTACCCAAGACACCTGGCACCTGCAGAGACCCAGCGCCACTCACCCAGCCTAATTGGTTGTTTATTTACTGGCCGATGGTTACCCACGACATCAGCGCCGTCTATGGTGGCCTGGCCCCCATATATGAGGAGCTCCCCAACGTCCAGTCCTCAGAATATACTTCGTGCTCCCAAGCAGTAACACATAATGTCGCCTCCCCAGGAAACAGTAGATGCGTACAGCTTTTGTATATTGTATTAATTGCACCTCTCTGCTTAACATAATAACTCGCCTGTGTTTATATTTCTTTTACATACTATATCGTGTTTTTGCCAAGTGGATAAGGGGCTTTGTTTTAGTTGTTATTAACACTTTCGCGCTCTCGGCGAAGGTCACTCAGCCAACTGTATGTGCGAGCGGCGTTTTTATCGCTTAAGCGTAAAAACAAAAATGTGTATACTCTTTTTACTCTTCTGACCTTAGTTCTCATGCTACGTATTTCATTTTGGTACCAACGTGTTCGCAATAAAATTCTCTAGAAGAACATTAGTAAAAAAAAGTCACGAAAGCTATAGAGATACCAGCACGAAATAAATAACTACGAAGATGAGTCGCCGTGAGCGCCCAACAGCAACAAAATGTTTTTACTCTTGGGATTATTATCACCTCTACAATTGTCCTACAGCCTTAATTTTGGTATCAATGGACTCCCAATGAAATTCCCAACACGGTGATATGAATATACAGTGGTACCTCGGAATGCGATTGTCCCTGTATGCGAGGTTTTCGGAAGGCGAGCAGTATTTACTCCAAAAATTTGTCTCAGAAGGCGAGGGTTACTTCGGGACGCGAGTTTGTTGATACGCGTACAGGCCGACCTAGCGCGTGGTGGTTCGGCGATCGTCGCCCCTCCGCCCCTCAGTTTACCATTGTCTCGCGCTCAGTGACTACCCCCACATCAATTCTTCTCGCGGATTTTCAGTGTTTTGTTGGATTTTTGGTGATTTGTCTATACAATTTGTTATTATATATCTCACCATGGGTCCCAAGAAAGCCAGTGGTAAGGATAAAGGCCAGAAAGCTCATGTGAGGATGACAATAGAGGAGAAACAAGAGATCATTCGGAAGCATGAGAACGGTACACGTGTTGTTGAACTTTGTAGGCAGTACAACAAAGCCACATCAACAATATGCACTATACTTAAGAAGAAAAATAAGATTATGGGTGCTAAAGTGGCAAAAGGAGTAAGAACATTAACGGCACAAAGACCACAAATACTTGAAGAAGTGGAAAAGTTGTTATTAATTTGGATACACGACAAGGAGTTGAGGGGTGATAGTGTTTCGGAGGCCATTATTTGTGAGAAAGCCAGGGTGTTGCACGAAGACCTTCTAAAGAATACCCCTGCAACGAGTGATGCAGATAAGAAAGAGTTTAAGGCAAGCAGGGGCTGGTTTGAAAAATTTAGAAAGAGAAGTGGTATCCATAGTGTTACAAGGCATGGGGTTATGTGATGTGATTATGGAAGGGGACTCCCCTTCCAAACAGTAACTCCTCTCCTCCTCCCCCCTCCTCACCATCTTCCATACGCCTACAGCACTCGACAGCAGGGTAAGTAATAACTGGAACACAGTTTTGTAGGTTTATTTAGATGAATTAGGTAAATTAGGTATAAAAATTTAGTTTGATGTGGGGGTTTTGGGGTAGTCAGGAACCGATTAATTCATTTCCCTTTATTTCTTATGGGGAAATTAACTTCGGAAGGCGAGGCGTCTCCAGGAACGGATTAAACTCGTATTCTGAGGTATGCCTGTATGTGGCTATTAGAGAAAACAGAAATTTCATGGCAAACATGTTTATACTATCCCCAAGTCGATCGGATAGAATTAGATTTTAGAGAAATATTTGCTCAAATGACACTTGAGCGCGGTGTTTGGGTGCATTCAAGATAAAAAAGTGTGTCACGTTCAAGCGACATATACCTGCGAAAGTGATAACACTTTCACAAAGTGTTATCACAAAGTGATAAATTAATTAAACATTTTCACACACCGGGTTGTCACTGCTTTATCAGAGCAGCTTTTCCATGAACGTGTTCACCTTTTCAACCATTCCCAACACTTCCCTGATCTCAGTGGAAGAGGCAACATCTTCCCTTACCTCCTCATTCCCTTACTAATGATGTAAATTGTTGATGAGGACCTGCCATACTCCCTTGTGAGATCAGTCACACAGACACCACACTCATGCTTTGCTATAATTTCCTTCTTCAAATCCACAGTAATTGTGTCTTTCTTCCTCTTGAAAACACTATCTTTAGCAAGCAGCTTCTTTGGCGACATCGTGCGTTACAAATTGTAGTCACAAAACCACTAAAAACACAAAGAAAAGCGCAAATAAATCCAAAGGGATGCTTGTCGTGTACGATACAACAACAACACTGGCGTCGGAGGCATCCAAGAATTTGCGAGAACCCGCGAGACGCTAGGAAGCACCATGTGGTTTTGCTCGTTAATAGAGGTAAAGCTCGTCAATAGAGTCAAATTTGCTGCGAGTGGCTCGCTCGTTACTGGAAATGCTCGTTAATAGAGCCGCTCGTTAATCGAGGTTCCACTGTATATATATATATTGTGACGATAATCTCTTTCAAGAGAGATTGAGCCTGCTCTTCCCTACATAATTACGTCAAAATACAAGATACTATATACAAGATACGTTCACCAAGTATCACCAAGTAAGTAATTATCAAAAGAAGGCACCAAACCGGGAAGGCTATGTAGCACCATCAAATACGCAAAATAATCAGAGGGCGCTAAATATCACCAAGGATGCCAATACGAGAACAAAAACGCATAAGGCGAACGATATCAAAAGTATCCGAGTCACCAAGAATTCTATCGAGGGACAGGTGACCGCGAGGGGCGGTCGGAAAGCAAGACACACGCTCGTCCTGGAAGTCAGGACATTCAAGAAGGACATGCACGACCGTAAGAGGGACAATGCAACTAGGACAATAAGGGGCAGGGCGGCGCTCCATCAAGTGCAAGTATCACCAAACGTTTTGCCCAGAGAGCAAATCGTACCCAGCACACCTGGCCACCGCCGTAACCAGCTAACTGCTCATCCTCTGCCTGCCTGTTGCTGATTGGCTGGTGTCTCGTCGCCCCTGCCCTCCGCCACCACCACAAGTCGACGTCTGGGCTGCAGTGCGCCAGTCTCGTCAGAATATCTCAGTGCTCCATGCAGTTGACATCTCTCGCTGGTAGACTAAGCCTTGGCTTTCGTGTACTAAGGGAGGTGGCAGCTCAAAGCCAGTATTCCAGCACTCATATTTTATTTTGCTATCACTGTAACTTACTTGTCTTAGCGTAACTTTTCATTTGCCAGTGATTATTCATGTTATTTTGTTTGTTGACTTATCCTGCATATTTTATGAGATTGCCTTTATTCATGTCTTGTTTTTCTAGAGTAATTAAAATTTCATTGTTTATATACTTGTGTTTTGTGTGTCTTCCCATTACCTTACCACAGATGAAAGGACCAACTTTTCTCTTTTTTTTTATTATGTGACGAGGCCCTGCCCTTAGCTTTTGAAACAGCCGAACACCAACGCTTTACCGTCACATAACGTGGGGGCCTGTCCGGGAGCTTCACTCAGGTACTGGTGCCAAGTAGTAAATTTATGGTAAGCGTATTTGGCTTTGGTAACGTAGCTTTTCACTATTTTTCATATTCAATTTTATTTTCATATGGTGCTGTGTGTATTGTGCATTCCAAGAGTAGCATATGGTGAAGGTGAGACAACTTTGGATAACGTGGTGACTGTAGGCCTCAGTCATTCTCTTAATTGGTCATCTCTCCCTCCGTGTTATTACTCGTGTTTACCATCTTTTGTCCCTAGGATATTTCTCATATTTTCGGCAGATCATCATATTGGTACCCTGGTACTGTGGTCTGTCCCCGGGTCAAGTGCACCTAATCTTCTGCAATCTGACAATAGGAGGATAAAGAGGGCCATAGTTCCTCTCGCACGAACTTTAGTTGCTGAATTGGGACCTCAGCAGCAGTTCTCGTCACCAGTTGACACCTCGCACCCCTACACGTCGGTCAGAGATGATGATATTTACATTGGTAGGGAATTAGCCTTCTTTTTCAGAGCACAAAAGTTCGCTAATTCTGTAAGTATCATATTAATTTCAGTGGGAAAAACTTGCTTATGTCCTATAGACTCGGCAAGGTATGCCTACATTCTTGGACTACCAATTTTACTTTTGAGGCAATTAACTGTTTCATTTGTTTTAGAAACTCAGTTTCGCTTGTTTAGTAGGATTTTCTTGCCCTTATCCTCTTACATGAGTACCGGGTACAAGATTTCCTGCGACCTTGATTTATTAATCATTTGTCATCTTGAAATTAACATTAATTGTTAACGATTCCACAGGATAGGTACCAGTTGCCACGTTGTCCTGTTTCTGACATTCACCATATCACAACAGTATATTCGTTGTGCATTTATTTGCTAATTTCACCATGTTTCGCCTCCAAGCTTTCCGTGCAGATCCAGCAGGTGAAATAGGGACTTTAAGTCGTGCCAAGAGGACTGAATTACAAACTCTTGCACATGAGTATCAACTAGAAGTTCCCTACCAAGCCAACAAAAATGAAATACATAACCTGTTACTGGATCATCTCTTAGAGGAAGGTAAGATAGACTCTGAAACTCACGAAACTTACTTTATTGCAGATAAAACTGATTTGACAACGATGAAACTCAAACTAGAGCTGGCCAAGATCGAACGCGAGCAGCACAGAGAAGCCCTTGAGCAACAAAGGGAAGCAGCTGTCATACGAAAGGAAGAAAAAGAACGTGAAATCACCCTCAAGGAACGTGAAGCTGCCATAAGAAAGGAAGAACAAGAACGTGAAATCACCCTCAAGGAACGTGAAGCTGCCTTGAGGAAAGAAGAACAAGAACGTGAGGTTGCAATACTCCGTGAGCGAGAACGAGTACAGATTGAAACAAAACAACGCCAATTGGAGATGCAACACGAACATGACAAACAACAAGCAACCCTGACTATGGAATGTCGTCAACGAGAATTCGCGTTGGAAACTTCACACCTCGCTCAACGCCAGCAAGCTACCGCTAATCTTCCCGTCAGTTTCAATATATCACATGCAAGTAAGTTAATGCCACCATTCGTAGAAACAGAAGTTGATGTGTTTTTCACCACCTTTGAAACCCTTGCTAATCAACTTAGTTGGCCTGCCGACCAATAGGCAACCCTTCTCAGAGTACATCTTACAGGTAGAGCTGCAGTTACACTCAGTACTTTGGCGTCTGAGAATGACTACCAGACTCTGAAACAAGCAGTGTTGGACGCCTACCTTCTCTCCACCGAAAGTTATCGAAGGAAATTCCGTGACCACCTGAAGGCAAGTACCACTACCTTTCTCGAGTTTGCTAATACCAAAAGGAGATATTTTATGAAATGGCTGGAAGCAGCACATGTCTCTACCTTTGCAGAACTCGTCAACCTCATGCTAGTTGAAGAATTCTTGAGGCGTGTGCCACCTCCTGTCCATCTATATTTAGCAGATAAAGAAGAAACCGACTACCTAAAGTGTGCTAAGTCGGCTGACACTTACAGCCTCATCCACCGGCTGACACCAGAACCATCTTCCAGTAAGAAGTCGTGGTACAGTTACGAGAAAGTGAGTACCGATCAAGCTGGCTCGCAATTGTACTGTAAGTATTGTAGACTCTATGGACATACCATAGATAAATGTGGTAAGTCTCAATACAAAGGAAACACCGAAACGCCAAAACCCAAACAGACTCCTCCTAAGTCCGGTAAGCCTGTGATGAATGTTGGTGTTCATGTTAATGATCTTTCTCTTTTCAGTAAACACCTGTATACTGGAACTGTCTCTGCCAACGGTTCAAATCCGGAGGGACGTTTCAAACTGAAGATCTTGAGGGACACAGCGGCTCTTCAATCAATTATTTTGAAGTCGGCTGTGCCCAACATCGCCTACACCGGAGAAACTGTCTTTATCACTGACCTCACTGCTACCACTCCTTATCCTCTCGCCAGAGTCCACCTGGATTGTCCCTTCGTGACAGGAGAAGTCCAAGTCGCCATCAGGGAAAAGCCTTTTCCCATGCCTGGAGTGCAACTTCTCCTGGGCAACGACTTGGCAGAAGACCTGCAACCGACCAACTTGATCGTCATGGACAAACCCCAGGTGTGTACCTCTGTGATGGATAATCCCATTTTTGAGTATGTTCCAGCAAAGGTTCAAGAGAGTGATGAAGTTTCTCCTCCGGTTTTAGTGACCACCCGTGCACAAGCTGCACGACCACAGCCAGCTGACTCTACTGCTACCGCTGTCCCTCAAGACCCTCAGAAACTACCCCCGAATCTGACCAAGTTGGAGTTCCGTAAGTTACAGAGGGAAGATCTTACCTTGACACCATTGTTTTTCCAGGCTGAGACTCAACCTGACAGTATTCCTGGGTTCTTCCTAGAGAACGAGTTGCTCTACCGCAGATATAGACCCAGTAAACTGAAGGAGGAGGACGATTGGGCCAACGTCGAACAACTAGTGATTCCTGCCAGCCTGCGGCCCACTATTCTACACCTGGCCCACGGAGCACTCTCCCACTACGGATTTAACAAGACTTACCATGGAATCCGTCAAGACTACTACTGGCCAGGTATGGTAAATAGCGTCAAACAGTACGTCAAACAGTGTCATACATGTCAGATGGCAGGTAAACCGAACATCTCTATTCCCAGAGCACCATTGACTCCCATACAGGTGCCTGCGGAACCTTTCCACAGACTTATTATAGACTGTGTTGGTCCTTTACCTCGGACCAGTTCAGGTAACGCCTATATCTTAACCATCCTGTGTCCTACCACCAGATTCCCCATAGCAGTTCCAGTAAAGAACATTACGGCTGCTACGGTTGTGAAACACTTATTGAAGATCTTCACCCAGTACGGATTTCCAAGGGAGGTTCAGAGCGACTGTGGCACCAACTTCACCAGTGATCTCTTCAAGAGGACACTGGAAGAGTTCAACATCAAACAGATATTGTCCAGTCCCTATCATCCTGCTTCACAGGGTTCTCTTGAGCTTAGTCATCAAACTATTAAAGCACTCCTGAAGAAGTTTTGTAATGAAACCTCTAAGGATTGGGATAAGCAAATTGACCTAATAATGTGTATCTATAGAAGTCTTCCCAATGAGTCCCTAGGAGTATCTCCTTATGAGATGCTCTACGGACGTAAGTACCGTACTCACCTCAAGGCTTTCAAAGACTCTCTATGTGATGCCACCTTCAGTGAGCATCAGAATGTGCCCCAGTTTCTTCAAAACCTACAACACATTCTAGAGAGGGTCCGCAGTTTTGCCCAAGATAATCTATTGAAAGCACAGGAGAGGATGAAGACTCATTACGACCAGACCAGCAAAGTAAGGAAATTTAAACCGGGAGACTTCGTACTTGCTTATTTCCCTATCCCAGGTTCTCCTTTACAAAACAGGTTTTCAGGACCCTACCACATCAAGGAGTGCAGAAACAACCATAACTACGTTCTAGAGACTCCAGATAGGCGGCGGAAGACCCAGTTGTGCCACGTCAACCTCCTGAAGCTATATAACGGTACTCCTCCCACTGTCATGATTAATTACTCGTCATTTAAAGAGCCATACATCCACAGTGAGACCTTCCCTGCTTCTCCTCCCGAAAGCACTGACAAGGAGTCAGCGCTTTCTAATTCAGAAATCCTAACTGATCTTCCCAACTATTTTCAGGACAATCATAGTGCACCTCTCATCAAGATTTTCAAAGAACATCAAGAGTTGTTCCGAGATGATCCCCAAGAGTGTAATGTTACCCAGCACGACATCCAACTGCTCCCTGACACCCGGCCGATTCGTCAACCCTTCTACCGAATCAGCCCTAGCAAGAAGGAAGTCATGCGTGCTGAGGTGCAGTACCTCTTGGATCATGGACTGGCTACACCTTGTGAGTCCCGCTGGGCCTCACCCTGTATCTTGGTGCCAAAACCCCAAGGTAAGGTAGCAACACCACTAATCATTTTAACCCGTCCCAAGCAACGGTATAATTGGACCATGCAGCAAACCGTTGCTTTTGAACAACTCAAATTCCTCCTCTGTTCTAATCTCATTCTCGCCTCGCCAGATATCACCAAGCCTTTCGTCCTTCATGTCGACGCCAGTGGTACCGGCATCGGTGGTGTCCTGATGCAGCAACAAGGCGAGGAGGTTCTACCTGTCAGTTACTACAGCTACAAGTTGAAACCCCCACCAGAGGAACTACAGCACTATTGAAAAGGAGCTACTCTCCATCGTCCTGAATCTCCAGCACTTTGCTCCATACCTACAAGGTGCCAGGTCTACCACCATCTTCTCAGACCACAATCCTCTCCGCTTCTTACATCAAGCCCAATTCACTAACCAGCGTCTTCTACGATGGGCTTTATATCTGCAAGATTTCAACCTGGAGATCCGCTATATCAAGGGTTCTGACAACATCATAGCCGACGCCCTCTCCAGAGTCTATGAAGTAGAAGCAACTCCAACTATTACTCCACCACATGAAGACGTAACTTCTTCCAGAACCGCAGGCTTCGGGGGAGAATTGTGACGATAATCTCTTTCAAGAGAGATTGAGCCTGCTCTTCCCTACATAATTACGTCAAAATACAAGATACTATATACAAGATACGTTCACCAAGTATCGCCAAACGTTTTGCCCAGAGAGCAAATCGTACCCAGCACACCTGGCCACCGCCATAACCAGCTAACTGCTCATCCTCTGCCTGCCTGTTGCTGATTGGCTGGTGTCTCGTTGCCCCTGCCCTCCGCTACCACCACAAGTCGACGTCTGGGCTGCAGTGCGCCAGTCTCGTCAGAATATCTCAGTGCTCCATGCAGTTGACATCTCTCGCTGGTAGACTAAGCCTTGGCTTTCGTGTACTAAGGGAGGTGGCAGCTCGAAGCCAGTATTCCAGCACTCATGTTTTATTTTGCTATCACTGTAACTTACTTGTCTTAGCGTAACTTTTCATTTGCCAGTGATTATTCATGTTATTTTGTTTGTTGACGTATCCTGCATATTTTATGAGATTGCCTTTATTCATGTCTTGTTTTTCTAGAGTAATTAAAATTTCATTGTTTATATACTTGTGTTTTGTGTGTCTTCCCATTACCTTACCACAGACGAAAGGACCAACTTTTCTCTTTTTTTTTTATTATGTGACGAGGCCCTGCCCTTAGCTTTTGAAACAGCCGAACACCAACGCTTTACCGTCACATAACATGGGGGCCTGTCCGGGAGCTTCACTCAGGTACTGGTGCCAAGTAGTAAATTTATGGTAAGTGTATTTGGCTTTGGTAACGTAGCTTTTCACTATTTTTCATATTCAATTTTATTTTCATATGGTGCTGTGTGTATTGTGCATTCCAAGAGTAGCATATGGTGAAGGTGAGACAACTTTGGATAACGTGGTGACTGTAGGCCTCAGTCATTCTCTTAATTGGTCATCTCTCCCTCCGTGTTATTACTCGTGTTTACCATCTTTTAGTCCCTAGGATATTTCTCATATTTTCGGCAGATCATCATATTGGTACCCTGGTACTGTGGTCTGTCCCCGGGTCAAGTGCACCTAATCTTCTGCAATCTGACAGTAGGAGGATAAAGAGGGCCATAGTTCCTCTCGCACGAACTTTAGTTGCTGAATTGGGACCTCAGCAGACGAAAGGACCAACTTTTCTCTTTTTTTTTTTATTATGTGACGAGGCCCTGCCCCTAGCTTTTGAAACAGCCGAACACCAATGCTTTACCGTCAAAATATATATATATATATATATATATATATATATATATATATATATATATATATATATATATATATATATATATATATATGCAGAAAATCCACAGAGAAATGGAAAAGAGAGATGAACGTTTCGGCCGATCTGGGCCTTTGTCAACACCGGACTGAAAGAAATCACAAAGGAAGAGTGGAGGCAGACACTAGATCCTCACCACCATCTCCTTGGGAAAGAATTAACCAGAAAAAGGTATAGATTAGATAAAAAGGTATAGAATTAGGGTTCGGACACCGAGCAAGCAGCGTCTTAAACCAAGGCTGGGTTGGCCACCAGGAGCCAGGACAACTCTTCCCTGGTAAGTCTCCAAGCGAGTCAGGACCTGGAGCAACAGCTGAACTGGGGGAAAGAGGTACAGGTAACCCCACCTCGCCCAATCCTGCCTGAAGGCATCAACCCCAACGACCTCGCAGTCGGGGAAGGGCACCCCATATACTGGGAGACCCCTCGACTACGCGGATGCAAAGAGATCCACTTCTAGAGGCCCAAACATCCAGCAGAAGCAGAGTCGCCAGAGGAAGAGACAAGGAAGCGGTCCGAATGTCCCACACAAGACTGAACCTGAGAGGGAACCAGATGAGACTTCCGCCAGTTCACCAAGAACCCAAACTCGGCAAGCTAGGAAAGAACCAAATCCCTGGAGAGCAGACACGTGGACTGACTGGGAACCTAAACCAACCAGTCGTCGAGGTAGGCCAGAACCCAAACACCTAACAGACCTAGCTACAACCCGGGTCCACCACGACCCGGGTAAGGCGCATGAAAACGTGAGGTGCCAGACTCAAACAGAAAGGAAGGCAACGAAAGCAGTAACCCTGACACCCTACAACAAAATCGTGCCAGTCCCTGAACCTCGGATGAATAGGGAAGTGCCAATATGCATTCTTCAGGTCCCAGGATACCATCCAAGCATCCGGCTCCAACAGAAGGTGACCTGGGACAGAGTAGTCATCCTAAAGGAGGGGCTGTCTGAACCCACGGGTTCAGACAGGACAAGTCCAGAATGAACCGGAGGTCCGCGCAGTCCCGTTTCGGGACCGGAAACAGGTGGGAACTCACCTGAGATGACTCGACAGAGCACAGGAGAAGAGGCATGCCCCGCCAGCCCCGAATCCCCTGAAGGAGGAGGAGGAGCCACCCAAAGCCACCACAGGCCACACGAAACGATCTGAAAGGTCCACAAATCGTGGGCCCAGGCACGAGCAAACAGAGCGAGCCTCCTCCTCCATTGCCCTGTCAATGAGACGAACCACGAAAGGAGCCGACGCACTGAACGAGAACCTAAGCGGTGCACAGGGCGATCCCCGCACCAACCAGAAACAGACGGTACCGAAGGCTGCGCCTGCCTCAAATCTGGCACCACTGGCCTACCACAATGGGAAGAACCCCGAACCCTGGAACAACCCTTTTGGGAAGGCCCCCCATGAGTCCCCCGGAGGACTAACAAGACCAACATAGGACGGCAACTAGCCGAAGCTGCCTGCAGATACTGCACATTCGCAGACTCTGCAAACAGCAATGGACAAAAAGGTGAAAACAACCTAAGAGCCAGGGCCCAAGCAGATCCCAAGGAAGAAGTGAACACTGCCTGCTGACACGCGAGTCGAGAAGCAAAATGCCACGAAACCGCATCTCGCAGGAGAGGCGCGAACAGCATCAACAATACAGACTATGCATGCACCACCAAGGGCAACGCACCAGATCCAGAGGCGGCTCCAAGCTCCTCCACATCCAACTCGAGCCAATCTGAGGACAGCTCGAGGAGGGAGACGAAATGCAAGGCCGAAGCCAGCAGGCCATGTGTATGCAAATCTTCTGCGACCACAGCAGCCGAAAGGAAGGAACCTGCACATAAAGCTGCATCACACCAACATCCCACGGAAGGGCAGGGGCGAACAAACATGCATTGAGATACTCAAATTCGCCCCCCCAGGAAAACCTGCAATGCTGTCTGAGCTTCCCTCCACTCAAGCACGTGGGACCAACAGAACGTATACCAAGCTTCCAACAAGAAGAGCGGGCAGTCTGCTAACCAGGACAACTCCGGAACTTCCTAACAAACCCAGTACGGATACGAAAAATGACCGAGGAGCCCATGGGATCACGGAACCGAACCCAGGGAGGGGTAGACGCCAAATCCAATTCTTACAAGGAGGGAGCAAAGGAGGTAGGACTTGTAACACCAATCCCCACTCCAAGGGTACAAAAACCCAAGCGGGGGTCCAACAACGGGGTTCAAGGCCCCTAGTCAACACCCTCCTCCTGCCCCGGGAACCTCACCTCGAGGACCTGGGGCCGAGCCGTTCTCCAAACCCCCCGCCTCTATGGCAGGAGCAGCCGAAAAAGCAGGAACGAAAAGGGCCCACTGGTCAGGCCCAGAAGCTCCGGCTGGAGGAATAGGCTCGAATGTCTCCGCTCCAGAAGGAGAATTCCTCGAGTCCGCCCGAGTCTCAACACCAACTAAACCTTACCCCGACTCCGAAACCCTCAGACATTTCGGAGCCAAAAGCAAGGGTTGGGGGTGAGTTTGGGGACTGGATGAATCATGGAAGAGGAAGGACAAGAGGAGCGGACAGAACCAAAGTCGAAGCGACTCCCACCTCCCAAGTCCGGGTCCCTATAACCAAAACAGGACAGTCTCGGGGCATCCAGGGAAGCAACAAACCTATCGAGCTGCAGCACCCTAAACTTAGCATGCAACACCTCTACTGCTTGCACCCTCATATCATGTTCAGTAGCTTGGGTGAAGTGAAGCCCATACAAAGAACAAATGTCGCACGACTTCGGGTCAAAAGAATCACCGACCCGACAGGCAGCATGGTAGAGGCACAACCGGTGATTGTCACCCTGAGACAAGGGGACAGAACAACCATCAACCTCGCATGAAGTGAGAGGGAACACAAGGGTCATATCCATTGGACCACGGAGCCCCGACGGGGTTTCCCTGGGCCCTTAGCCTTGGTATCACACTAAGGGAAGCCAAGGCAGGGTACTGCAAACCGGTGCCCCAAAAAAACAAGCAAACTTCTAAAGCTGAACCCCCGGGAAGTGTCCACTCATGGGGGGGCCTAGCAGCGGGGTACCACCAAGAACACATATATGTATATAGAAAGACCCCCAATTATAGAATGGGGGTAACCAACCAAAGGCAGACCCCCACCAGGCAGGAAAACAAAAACAAAAGAAAAACCCCGCAAGAAGACAACGTACCCAGGCGGAATAGAGCCAGCCACCATAATAGGTGATAACTAGCTGTGCTAGTTATCACCCTGCGCCCCTACTAGTGACGAAAACTACCTGCTACCCAGAGGGGGACAAGGGCAACAAAACCCCCAGCTGACTCCAAGGGCAGCCAAGTATCATGCAGTAAAAGACACAGCAGAGGTAGGTCCCCAAGGTGAGTAATGGAAGGTGGCCCCAAGCCCCAAGGGCAGTACTTACCTAGCACCTAGGGAAGGAAACCCTAGGCGCATGCAGCTCGAGTACCGTAGAATATTACTCCGGGCTCACACACCACCTATAGAGACAGACCATGCCACAAGGCACAGAAACGAAACCAAAGCAGGAGCCAGAGGCACATGACCTGCCAGTATCACAGCAGCGAAGAACGCCAATTGGATCACTGGCGCCAGGGTCTGGGGCTCTCCTTTCCCTTTCCCAAGGAGGGAAGGAGGGTTGGGTTGCGCAGACAGCGGCACAGCAACGTGATGACGTCATGCTCGTTTGCTAATTTTTGCTTGGGGAGTTCTGTCCACTCGTTCGGCTTTCAGTAGCAATATTTTCACCAGAATGGGGGTTTGTTTTAGGGCGCCTACCTTTCTGGGAACCAGACCCGGTCAATGGCAGACATAGAATACTCCCAACCACACAAGGGATTTCTATAGGCCATTGCTCCTTGTGTCACTATGAGGGGGGCCAAGTTCTGGCTCGTGGTCCCCTGGTAGGCTAGAGCTCCATGCACTTTGACTGATTCCAGAAAGCTAATAGATACATATCAGCCTGGATAGCTCCGGGGAGCCGACGGGACTCTCCCCAGAAAACGAAGAAATATCATAACATTATTAACTTATTAGTGATGTAATACAAATATTTTCCTACCATGATCAACCATCACCCACAAGCCAACAATCACCCTTTCCCCATTCCATCATCCACTTGCAGAGGTGCCGGAGCAGTGCTCCGGCGAGCTCCTGCAGCACTGCACCACTGCTGCCGCCTCCCGGGTAAGTCCCCTCCTTTTACTTATCTTTGGGTAGTTAGCTTCAGGGAGCCAACAGGGTTTCTCACAGAAAACCAGTCTTGAATGTAATGAAACATCATTTTCTGGGTTAGCGCCGAAGACTCCCAGACACCCTCCCTCCCTCTGGTCGGTGGCTTTCATCGTTGAAGAACTGGAGTGGTGGGCTGCCGTCTCCCCCTTACCCACTTAGCTGGTGTGTTAGTTCCATGAAGTATTACTTGTTGGGTTTTTTCTAGCGGGAGTTACAGTATTTTGATCTTTTCAAATGTAGATTGCACAAGTTAACCAGACAGTGGTCTGTTTTGATTCGCCTACCTTTTTGGGCCCTTTCCTGGTCGATGGCAATTATGACATGGTACTTTAAATGTAAAGTGCTCATAGGCAATTGTTACCTGCACCTTTCTGAGGGGACCAGTTTCTGGCTTGTGGTCCCTGGTGGACATAAGGACTTCCATGACTCACCTTAAACTAATATAGCACATATCAGTGCAGATAGTTGTAGGGAGCCTCCAGGGCTCACCCAGAAAATACTGTAACCCCGCGATTATCCGGGATTCAAACATCCGGAAAACGCCCTTATACAGCCAAAATCGTGATCGGATAAAGTTATCACAATATCCGGCCAAAATGGCCACAGGAACCGGATAAAAGCTGGTTTGGCCGGATGAATATTCGGCCATTCCATATTAATCCCGTCTGTGGCTCTAGACGCATGGTGGAGGAAGGAGTGGGGTGGGTGGGTGGTGTCGGGAGGGTGGGAGGGGTGCGTCGGAAGGGACCACCTAGGTACAGGAATTACCATTAATTTTAGAACACTTAATCATAGCCAAAAACAAATGAAATAAGTACTAGTAATTATGTAATAACAAATAAATAAGTTTCCTAAAATTAATGTGCACAGGCTGAAGTTTCCTTCAAAAATATTGTGAGTTTTTTTCCTCCTGGCGGCCTACGTAACGTGCTATAGCTGCCCCACCCCAAGTGGACCTGTCCAACACTGGTCAACCCATGTGCATCCATCCCTCGTGTTACACACAGTGCTGGTCCATTAGTGAAATATTTTTTTAAATAACTTTTTTATTTTCATAGTAACTTTGAACATTTTTGGCCAAGACTATGTCTGGTAGCAGCATCAATCGTTCTGGAGGTGTTAAGAGGAAGAAAGTTGTCCTAACAATTAAAGACAAGTTACTGTTATACACCTCAACCAACTAGTGCGGCGTCACAGTGCTGCGCCATTAGTGAAATATCTTTTTAAATAACTTTTTTATTTTCATAGTAACTTTGAACATTTTTGGCCAAGATTATGTCTGGTAGCAGCATCAATCGTTCTGGAGGAGTTAAGAGGAAGAAGGTTGTCCTAGCAATTAAAGACAAGTTATGTGTTGTTCAACCAGTGAGGCGTCACAGGCAGCCAAATGCCTTCAACAAGTGAGGCGCCACAGGCAAGCCAAGCGCCTTTAACAAGTGATGCGCAAGCAAGCAAGCGCCTTCAACAAGTGAGGCGTCACAGGCAAGCCAAGCGCCTTCAACAAATGAGGGCATGCAAGCGCTTCAACAAGTGAGGCACATGCAAGCGCCTTCAACAAGCGAGGCCTCACAGGCAACCCAAATGCCTTCAACCAGTGAGGCTTCAGCAGCTGGCAGTCAAAACTAACTTTGCTTAATGATCTGTACAGTAATTTTAAGTGTTAATTTTAGTGTTGTGTTAGTATAAGTTACGTAAATTGTTAAGAATTCTTAACTTCAAGATGTGTGGCATCAATCAAGAAGACGAACACCAACAAGGTAAGTTGAGGTTTCTAGTTGAATATTTAATAATTATATGTGGCAAGGCAATTCAAATTATGTTGTTTGTACTGTAGTATAAAAGTAGTTGGAAATGGTCACTTTTGGACTCGTAGGTGAAAAAGTACCATTATCCGAAAAATGTGATAATCCGGCTGGGGGTCCTTCCCATATAGTCCGGATGATCGAGTGGAGACAGTAGTGTTTCATTACATTCAACGGTGTTTCTTTTGAGGCTGCAGGTCTCAGAGGTGGCCAGCTGTAGTTTGTTTTGACTCACTGACTTTCTGGATGCCTTCCTCTGTGATGGTATAAATGCCACAGCTCCCTGTGGCTCTGTGAGGGGGGCCAGTTTCTGGCTGTTGGTTCTCAGAAGGCCGTTGAACTCTGCGACTGATGGTACCTAGTAGATGGAACCTACATCGGAGATGGCAGCTTTAGGAAGCCACAAGCGACTTCCCCCAGATATATATAATAAAACATAATATAAAAAGGAAGTAGTCCACATCTACCTTTCTTCTCTCAAAATTAGGCCTATGTTTCTTTTGGTAGGCACTTCTGTTGACACCATACTGACACTCCATTACTTTTGTACCATTAAGTATGTAGGGAACACCATCAAACTCTGGTAGCGTATTTTCTCTTAGTTCTTCATGTTGCCACAAAATTTTACGATTCACAGCACACCAACCTGAAAGTTCCAGATATAATATTAGTAAAAAAACAGTGTTGAATGTAATGAAACGCCATTTTCTGGGTGAGTCCCGGAGGCTCCCCGGAGCTATCCAGCCTGAATGGATATGTATAACTTTCTGGCATCAGTCAAAGTGCTAGGAGTTCTTGCCTAGGGAGCTCCCCCGGGGGGGGGGGGGAAAGGGGGGGAGCCCCAGACCCCACAGTCGGTGACCCAACCATTAGTTCTTAGGCTGGATGTCAAAACGCGAAAACACCGCCGACTGGAGGGAGGGAGGGATGCCGGGGAGCCTTCGGGACCCACCCAGAAAATGGCGTTTCATTACATTCAACGCTGGTTTTCTGGGGGGAGCCCCGTCAGCTCTCCGGAGCTAACTACCCAAAGATGAGGAAAAAACAGGGACTTACCCGGATGGCGGTCCATCCTTACTCCTCAACGAGATGTCGAGACAACTGGCTGCAACCGCCGACTCAAAGCAAAGCAGGCCCAACCAGGCCCAGGAACATTCACCAAGTAGTGAGCGGCCAGGACCCTGTTCGATCTCCAAAAACCCCGGGTCCCGAATGTCCACCCAAGACATGTTGCCAAAAACGGCCGCCAAAGCAGCAAATTTATGAACGTCGTGGGCCCGGGAAAAATCCGCAGGTTGGCTACACTTAATAACCCTGCGGACAACCTGAGAGACCTGAGCCCCGGGAACAGGGAAGAAGGGAAACCTGATCAACCCAGAGCGCATTCCCCAGTGGAGCCTGATCGTCGATCCGCGAGCGACTCGAATCCTCCAGAACGACACCCACACAGCCGCGAACTCCCATACCGTGCTGTGAGCCCGACAGAAGGACGGACCCCACCGCCCCTGGCCTGCCTGGTGAGCACTGGTCACAAAACCCCAGCCAAGAGACGACACATCCGTGTACACATTGAGCGAGGGCTCGGGAAGGCACCAAACCCCGAAAAACCCAAAGAGGAAGCAGGCAACACAGCAACCAATGCAAAGCTCCCGAAGGCCGAACCCAACAATCGCGAGAGGTGGAAGGGCCGGCCCGGAAGAACCAGAACAGCCAATGAAGCCACACCCAACCCGGCGGATAGACCATCATGGCAAAGTTCAGGCTCCAGCACAAACTCTCAAGGAACTGCCTCGTGACCCGGGAACCCCTCAGAAACGGGTGAAGGTGGGACCACAGGCGCAACAGAGTCGCCAGAGGAAGAGTCGAGGAAGAGTCAAGGAAGCAGTGCAAGCGTCCCAAACCAGACCCAGCCAAGACTGAACCTGAGAGGGAACCAGATGGGACTTCCTCCAGTTCACCAAGAACCTGAACCCGGCGAGCTGGGAAAGAACCACATCCCTGGCGAGCAGACACGTGGACTGGCTGGGAGCCCAATCCAGCCAGTCGTAGAGATAGGCCAGCACCCAAACACCTAGCAGACACAGGCGAGTCACCACGACCCAAGTAAGGTGTGTGAAAATGCGAGGTGCCCGATTCAACCCGAAGGGAAGACAATGAAAGCGGTAACCCTGACACCCCACAACAAAACCGAGCAAGTCCCTGAATCCCGGATGAACCGGGACGTGCCAATACGTGTCCTTGAGGTCCAGGGACACCATCCAAGTGCCCTCCTCCAAAAGAAGACGGACCTGGGACAGCTTAGTCATCGAAATGACAGCTTAGTCAGCTTTGTGCCCATCGAAATGATGGGCACAAAACCCACGGGTTCAGACGGGACAAGTCCAGAATGCACCGAAGTCTGCGCAGTCCCGTTTCGGGACTGGAAACAGGTGGGAAACCCACCTGAGGGACGATGTCGTTTCGACCACGCCCAACCGAACCCACTCTGAGATGACCCGACAGAGCGCAGGAGAAGAGGCCTGCCCCAAACCCGCCAAGGGAGGAAGAGCCACCCAAAGCCACCATAGGCCGCACGAAACGACCCGAAAAGCCCACGAACCGTGGGACCAGGCGTGAGCAAACTGGGCGAGCCCCCCCCCCAATCGCCCCGTCAATGAAACGAACCGTGAAAGGGCCAACGCGCCTTGCGAGAACCTAAGCGCTGAACAGGACAGTCCCCAAACCGACCAGCAACAGCTGGAACCGAAGGCGCCACCAGCCCCGAATCCAGCACCAAAGGCCTACCCTGACGAAAAGACCCCCCCCCCCCCCCGAGCCCTGGCATGACTCTTCCAGGAAGGCCCCCCGCGAGCCCCCAGGAGCAACAACAACTCAGACATAGGCCGACAACTGACCGAGGCTGCCTGCAGATACTGCACCACAGCAGACTCCGCAAACAGCAACGGACAAAAGGGCGAAGACAAACGAAGAGCCAGAGCCCAGGCGGACTCCAAGGAAGAAGCTAGCACTGCCTGACGACACGCGAGGCGAGAAGCATAGAACCGCGAAATCGCATCACACAGGATAAGTGCGAAGAGCTTCAACAAAGCAGACGACGCTCGTACCACAGAGGGCAGCACACCAAACCTGGCAGCGGCCCCAAGCGCTTCCACATCCAACTCGAGCCAATCCAAGGACAGCTCATAGAGTGAAAAGAAACGCAGAGCCAAAGCAAGCAGGCCATGAGTCCACAAATCCTCTGCAACCAAGGCAGCCAAGAAGGAAGGAACCTGCATGTGAAGCTGCAGGACACCAACATCCCGTGGAAGGGCAGGGGCAAACAAACAAGCATTAAGATGCTTGAAGTCCCAACCCAGGAAAACCTGCAACGCCGTAGAAACCTCTCACCACTCAAGCGTGCGGGACCGACAGAACGTGTGCCAAGCCTCCAACGAAAAGAGAGGACAGTCTGCCAACCAGGACGACTCCGGAACTTCATAACAAAACCACTACGAACCAGGGGATCCATCACGAAGGCATAATCCGGGTCACGCAGGAGGTAAGCCGCCAAGGCCTCCTGCACCTCCGAAGATGAAACACGGGAAGCCGGAAACCTCTGGAAAGACGGAACCGAAGAACCCGCAGGATCATGGAACCAAACCCGGGGAGGGGTGGACACCAAATCCAATTCATACGCGGAGGGAGTGAAAGAAAACCCCTCACCTTGTAACACCAAGCCCCGCTCAGAGGGTAGAAAAACCCAGGCGGGGTCCAACAGGGCCCAAGGCCCCCAAGCCAACCCCACCCCAACCCCCCCAACCCCAGGAACCTCCCCCAGAGGGCCTGAGGCCGAGCCATCCTCCTGAGCCCCCACCCCCAAAGAAAAGGTGGGAGCAGCCGAAAAATCAGGAACAAAGGGGGTCCACTGGCCAGACCCAGAAGCTCCGGCAAAAGGACCAGGCTTGAATGCCTCTGCCACCGCCCCAGAAGGGGACACCCCTGAGACTGCCCGAGTCTCACAACTAACTAACCCAGTCCCGGCTCCGAAACCTTCAGATGTTTTGGAGCCGGCAGCAATTAAGACCAAATGGGCAACAGAAGGGGAAGGACTTGGAGGGGCGGATGGAACCAGAGCCAAAGCTACTCTCACCCCCAAGTCCAGGTCCCTATAACCAAAACGGGGCAGTCTCAGGGCATCCGGGGCAGCAACCAACCTAGCGCGTTGCAGCAACCTAAAGCGAGCATGCAACGCCTCAGCTCCCCTCACCCGCATATCAGGCACAGTAGCCTGGGTAAACTGGAGTACGTACAGACAACACACGTCGCACGACTCTGGGTCAAAACAATCACCGACCCAACAGGCAGCATGGCGCATTCAAAACCGGTGAGTGTCCCCGAGACAAGAGGACAGAGCAACCTTCAAACCCACAGGATACGAGAGGGAGACTCAGGGGTCACATCCATCGGACCACGTAGCCCCCGTGGGGTTTTCCAGGGCCCTTAGCCTTTGTAACACGCTATGGGAAGCCGAGGCAGGGTTATCTTGAGATGATTTCGGGGCTTTTAGTGTCCCCGCGGCCCGGTCCTCGACCAGGCCTCCACCCCCAGGAAGCAGGCCGTGACAGCTGACTAACACCCAGGTACCTATTTTACTGCTAGGTAACAGGGGCATAGGGTGAAAGAAACTCCGCCCATTGTTTCTCGCCGGCACCTGGGATCGAACCCAGGACCACAGGATCACAAGTCCAGCGTGCTGTCCGGTTGGCCGACCGGCTCCCTGGGGTCGGTCGGTACTACGAACCGGGTACCGGGTACTGCGAACCGGCACCCAAAACTACCAAACAAACTGCTATAGCTGAAACCCCGGGACGTGTACACTCACAGCAAGGAGGACCACCAACACAAAATGGAGAAATAAAGATATAGATATACCCCAAGAACAGCGATGGGGGACCAACATGCAGACCCCCCACCAAGCAGACAACAAAAACAAAAGAAAAAACCCACAAGAGGACAACGTACCCGGGCGGAATAGAGCCGGCCGCTGTTAAGGATGAAAACTAGCTGTGCAGTACCCCACGCCCCTGCCAGTGACGAATACTAACCCCTACCCAGAGACAAACAAGGCCAAGAAAAAACCCAGCTGACCCCAAGGGTGGCCAGGTACTGAGCAGTACACGGCACAGCGGAGGTACTGGGACCCCAAGGGGACCCAGGGAAGGTGCCCCTAAGCCCCAAGGGCAGTACTTACAGGGCACCTAGGGAAGGTGACCCTAGGCGCATGCAGCCCGAGAACCATGGAATATCACTCTTGGCCCACACACCACCGGAAGGGACAGCTCACACCACAAGGCACAGAACTGCAACGGAAAACTAGAGCCAGAGGCACGACCGCACCAGATCCCATCAGCCTAAGAACTAATGGTTGGGTCACCGACGGTGGGGTCTGAGGCTCCCCCCTTCCCCTCCCGGGGAGGTGGGGTTACGCAGATAGCAGCACAGCGACATGATGACGACATGCTTGTTTGCTAATTTTCGTTTGGGGAGTTCTGTCCACCTGTTCGGTCTTCGGTAGCAATAGTTTACCAAAATAGGGGCTTGTTTTGGGGTGCCTACCTTTCTGGGTGCCTATCCCAGTCGATGGCAGACATAGAATGCTCCCAATCATAAGGGGGTCTCTATAGGCCATTGCTCCTCATGCCTTTCTAGAGAAGGCCAGGTTCTGGCTCGTGGTCCTCGATAGGCACGAATTCCATGCATTGACTGATGCCAGAAAGTTATACATATCCATTCAGCCTAGATAGCTCCGGGAAGCCGACGGAGCTCCCCCAGAAAGAGTATAATACAGGGGTACCTCAGTTTAAGAGGGTATCCGTTCCTGGAGATGGCTCGTATTCCGAAGCTAATTTCATAAGAACATAAGAACAAAGGTAACTGCAGAAGGCCTATTGGCCCATACAAGGCAGCTCCTATTTATAACCACCCAATCCCACTCATATACATGTCCAACCCGCGCTTGAAAAAATCGAGTGTCCCCATCTCCACCACGTTACGCGGCAATTGGTCCACAAATCAACAACCCTATTACTGAACCAGTATTTACCCAAGTCTTTCCTAAATCTAAACTTATCCAATTTATACCCATTGTTTCGTGTTCTGTCTTGTGTTGATAATTTTAATACCCTATTAATATCCCCTTTTTATATCCATTCATCCACTTGTAAACCTCTATCATGTCACCCCTAACTCTTCGCCTTTCCAGTGAAGGCAACTTAAGCTTTGTTAATCTTTCTTCATATGAAAGATTTCTAATTTGGGGAATTAACTTAGTCATTCTACGCTGGACACGTTCAAGTGAATTTATAACCATTCTATAGTACGGCGACCAAAACTGGACTGCATAATCTAAATGGGGCATAACCAGAGCAAGATATAGCTGAAGAACCACACCAGGTGTCTTGTTACTAACGCTTCGATTAATAAATCCCAGTGTCCTATTCGCCTTATTACGAACATTCATGCTTTGATCCTTTTGTTTTAAATTCTTACTAATCATAACACCCAGATCCCTTTCGCAATCCGACTTCGCAATCTCAACACCATCTAGCTCGTATCTTGTAACTCTATCATCATTACCTAGCCTCAAAACTTTACATTTATTAGCATTAAATTCCATCTGCCAGTCTTTTGACCATTTTAAAACCCTATTTAGATCAACTTGAAGTGATAGCAAGTCTTCTTTCGTGTTAATTTCCCTACCGATTTTTGTATCATCTGCAAATTTGCAGATTTTGCTACTCGAATCTGAATCTAAATCATTTATATATATTATAAACAACAGAGGGCCCAGGACAGAGGCCTGAGGTACTCCACTAACAACATTATCCCACTCTCACTTAACCCCATTTATACTAACTCTGTTTCCTTTGGAATAGCCATGCCCTAATCCAACTTAATATAGCACCCCCAATACCATGAGCTTCTATTTTTTTAATTAGTCTTTCATGTGGCACTGTATCAAAAGCTTTGCTAAAGTCAAGGTACACAACATCACAATCCTTACCACTATCAACTGCCTCAACTATATTGGAATAAAAAGTTAGCAAATTTGTTAAACATGAACGGCCATTTGTAAAACCATGTTGCGACTCATTTATTAATTTATGTTTTTCAAGATGAAGAAGAATTGTATTTGCAATTATTGATTCAAGTAACTTTCCCACAATAGACGTTAGGCTAATTGGCCGATAGTTTGACGCAAGTGATCTATCTCCTTTCTTAAAAATTGGTACCACATTAGCTACCTTCCATGACTCTGGCACTCTGCCTGACTCTATTGATTTAATAAATATGGTAGACAGTGACTCGGGAAGCTCCTCTTTGCATTCTTTAAGCACCCTGGCAAACACTTCATGCGGCCCTGGGGATTTGTTTGGTTTTAGTTTTTCTAATTGTTTTATTACATCCTCCCTGGTAACTGCTAAACTAGTCAACCTGTCCTCATCCCCACCCACATAGACTTGTTCGGCTGAAGGCATATTGTTTCCCCATAAGAAATAATGGGAAATGAATTAATCCGTTCCTGACTACCCCAAAAAACTTTTATTTTTTTACATTGTTACATTTTAACACTTGTCTGTAGTAAGACATCACATTGTCATTTAAAAGGTCAATGCAACGGCCTGCTACAGCTTTATCTGGGTGAGTTTTTTCAACAGAACTTTGCAGTTCTTCCCATACTTCACACATTTTCTTAATCAAGAAGGGACATCCTCTACTGCCTCTACTCACAGCTATTTTCTTAGGTTGAACCTTATCAATGGCTTTCTTGAGACCCATGGCGAGATATATAACAACAACTTTATGCTCAAATGGCAAAAAAACCGACATAAAACTGTAAATCCTTGTGAAGAATTCAGGAGGGATAGTCACTGGGCGGGAGACAATGGTAAACTGAGGGGCGGAGGGGCGACGATCGCCGCACCACCAGGCGCTAGGTCAGCCTGAACGCGTATCAACAAACTTGCGTTCCGAGGTAACCCTCGCCTTCCGAGACACATTTTCCGAGGAAATCCGGCTCGTATTCCGAAAAACTCGCATACAGGGACACTCGTGTTCTGAGGTACCACTGTACATAGATTATAATACATATTTTGACCAAACCACACACTAGAAAGTGAAGAGACGACGATGTTTCGATCTTTCCTGGACCATTCTCAATTGACTTGAGAATGGTCCAGGACGGACTGAAATGTCGTCGTCTCTTCACTTTCTAGTGTGTGGTTTGGTCAACATATTTCAGCCACGTTATTATGACTCCTCGTCTTCATTATAATACATATTTTGAAAAATACATTGAAGGGAAAACTTTTGGCCAATAATAATACTATCAGTAAGAAAAATCAAACATAGAATAAATGGAAATGTTATCTTCTGGCAAACCTCTCAGTATCTCCTCATATTTAGGCCCTGGTATAGCCAAGCCTTAGGAAATCACACTGAGCTTCCAAAGCTCACTATGACTTACATTGAGCATTGGAGAGTCTTGGGATACAAGAGCACAATAGAATTGAAGAAATAAAACACCAGAAAGATAGAGCACACCTAAACAAGGTACTGCATGGACAATATTTGCAACCACTGATGTGAGCTATGTACACTCATTGTCTAGGTCCGACTGCTTGTTAGCACCATTCACTCATCTATATATGATACACCCAGTGACCTGAGTGTCCCAAATAAGGAAGAAGGCAGCCCTGTTTCCAACAGGTAGAATGACAATCACAACTGCAACCCAACAGTGACAATTTATAAGATGTATGAAACCATGGATAAGAAGAATCAGTTATGTGATCCAAACACAACCTTGGCTAAAGTACACAGTCCAAATGTGCACAGGGAGCAGAGCCAAGTGTGATAGCAACACAGGCACACAGCTTACTATTACCACACCCCATTACCAGGTCTTGCAGTAAGCTATGTTCTACTCAGACTCAAGAGTAGTCAATCTACAGAGGATCTGAAACCCCTCGGAACATGTATCTTTGGTAATTACCCAAGTGTAATTACAGGATGAGAGCTAAGCTCGTGGTTCCCCGTCTTCCCAGTATTCTTTGTTATATAACGTTTTGAAACTACTGACGGTTTTGGCCTCCACCACCTTCTCACTTAGTTTGTTCCAACCGTCTACCACTCTGTTTGCAAAAGAAAATAGTCAAATATTTTTTTGGCACCTCTGTTTTCTTAGCTTGAATCTGTGTCCTCTTGTTCATGAAGTTCCTGGTTTCAGGAATTCCTCTTTGTCAATTTGGTCTATTCCTGTTAGTATTTTTGTAAGTGGTGATCATATCAGCCTATCTTTCTTTCTTCTATCTTTTAGTTTTGGCATGTTTAACGCCTCTAGTCTCTCCTCGTAACTCTTACTTTCCAGCTCCGGAAGCCATTTTGTAGCATGCCATTGCACCTTCCCAGTTTATTTATGTGCTTCTTGAGGTTAGGGCACCATACAATTGCTGCATATTCCAATTTTGGTTTCACAAAAGTCATGAAGTTTCTTTAGTATTTCACCATCCATATTATTAAAAGCAAGTCTGAAGTTGGAAAGCGACGCATACGCTCTTCTCACAATGTTCTTTATGTGTTCCTCTTGCGACAGCTTACTATCCAAAACCACTCCACGGTCTCGTTCTTTATTAGAGTTCTCTAATTCCATTCCACATAATTTGTAAGTTGTGTGTGGCTATGTTCCCCAATTCCATATTCCATAATATGGCATTTATTCACATTAAATTCCATTTACCAAGTAGTGCTCCATATACTTATTTTGTCCAGGTCTTCTTTGGAGGGCATAACAATCATTTAAGTTTCTTATCCTTCCTATTATCTTAGCATCATCAGCAAACATGTTCATATAATTCTGTATTCCATCTGGTAGATCATTTATGTAGACAATGAACATCACCGGTGCAAGAACTGAACCCTGTGGTACTCCACTTGTGACATTCCTCCAGTCCAATACATTGCCTCTGATTACTGCCCTCATTTTTCTATCAGTCAGAAAATTTTTTATCCATGTTAGAAGCTTACCTGTCACCCATCCTATTTGTTCCAGTTTCCAGAACAATTTCTTATGTGGAACTCTATCGAAAGCCTTTTTAAGGTCCAGATAGAGGCAGTCAACCCAACCATCTCTTTCCAGTAAAATCTCTGTGGGTCGATCATAGAAACTGAGTAAATTCGATACACAGGATCTTGTAAATCGAAAACCATACTGTCTGTTTGATATTATATCATTTCAATCCAGGTGTTCTACCCATTTAGTTTTAATTATTTTTTCCAATATTTTGGCTATTACACTTGTCAATGATACAGGTCTATAATTGAAGGGGTCTTCCCTGCTGCCACTTTTGTAGATTGGAACTATGTTAGCCTTTTTCCACACATCTGTTACGACTCCTGTACACAGGGATGTCTGAAAAATCAGCTGAAGAGGAATGCTGAGCTCAGGTGTGCATTCTCTCAGAACCCATGGTGAAACTCCATCTGGACTAACTGCTTTGTTCTTACTTAGTTCCTTGAGCATTTTTTCCACTTCATCTCTAGACATGTCTATGTGTTCTATTTTGTTCACTGGAATTCTTATTGTGTCTGGTTCCCTGAAGATTTCATTTTGCCCAAACACACTTTGGAGCATTTCGTTTAAAATTACACACATTATCTTTTCATTTTCCATGAATCTGTTTCCCATCTTTAACCTTTGAATATTATCCTTTACCTGCAATTTGTTGTTTATGAATTTATAGAATAGGCCTGGTTCTGTTTTACATTTGTCCGCAATCCCTTTTTCAAAATTTCTTTCTGCCTCTTTCCTCACTGCCGTGTAGTTGTTTCTCGCATCTTTGTATCGCTGATATATTTGGGGGTTTGGCTTCTTCCTATATTGATTCCATTTTTGTGACTTTTGGTCTCTGGCCCTCTCACAATTTCTGTTGAACCAATCCTGTTTCCTAGTTCTGCATCTCTGCTTTGGTATAAAGCAGAGATGTGCCTTTATCATACATATCACAAAACTTGACATACATCTCATTCACTTCCTTGCCTAGCAACAAGTCTGTCCAATTATACTCACTAAAAAAAATTCTAAGGTCACCATAATGTCCTCTCCAGAAGTTAGGTTTTTCAACTGCTTCAACCTCTTTATTTTCTTCTAGATTGTAATGCATTGCATACTTTATTCCCAAAAAGACATGCTCACTTTTACCCAAGGGAGGAAGGTACTGAATGTCAAATAACTCTTCCTCCTTCCTGGTAAATATCAAATCTAGCGTGGAGGGAACGTCCCCTTCCCTCATCCTCGTAGCTTGTTTAACCACTTAACTGCACTAACCGAGTATTCTCGGGCAGCGGGAAACTGCGCCAACCGAGAAAACTCTTTTTTTAATTTTCCGTACCCATTCTAAATGCGTACCAGGTTAGTTGTGTACGAAATGAACTCTTAGGACCTCCAGTGAGAGGCAGCCATCTTGGAAAAATTCTCAGAATGCCCTAGAGCTGCTGGCTGGGTTAGTTTTGAGTGAGCAACCATGGGTGGGGCACGCACCTCTGGCTCCCAAACACTTGTCCGACGCGTTGTTGAAAGAAAGATAACACTCTGTCGGAGAAATTCAAACCTTATTGTTTGAAGAACATAAGGGCCATAATATTGGTGAAGCTAGGCGCAATTAGAACCTAACACAAAGGTCGGATGAAAGTTATACAGCACCTATGAAGACGATAAAGCGAGTGTATCCAGTTGTAGCTCTGAGCGTCACCCTTGAAATCCTATGCTATCTCCAATTTATTTAGAAATACATAGATGAATCGTTTTCTGCGTTCAATGATGATGCATCTGATACAAGTAGCATAGATGAACAGTGTTAGCGGCTTCCATGGTGGTGTTTTCCATTGATATTTTCAAGAACAGCTGGATCTCTTCCTAACTGATAGACACTCTTTGAGGCTAGCTGAATCTCTTTCTGACTGATGGACAATCTTTGAGGCTAGATGAATCTCTTTCTGACTGACGGACACTCTTTGAGGCAAGCTGATTCTCTTCCTGTGTGGGGACCATACAAAGCGATCTTTTCAAGACTACTTTACAAATTGATCTTTTCCAATAATCTTTTCAAGACTACCTTATGCTTTACAAGCTTGGCTACATACAACCTACAAGTACTAAAGCCAAGGGTGTACGTGAGTGTGTTATTTGCAAGTACACAGAATGAAGAATCAGGAAGCGAAAATTTATCTGTACCTGGTGCAACGAGAGCGAAGTCGCGCTGTGGACTACTTCATTGATTATTACTCACTTCCGAAGTACTGTGTAATACAGTGTGTTACTGTGTAAATAGTGTGTGAAACTGCACATATTGTAATTTTAGTGAATTTTTAACAAGTAATATTGCGACAATAAACATTTATTGTGGACACATTACTGACACATGTATCACAGTTCCATGGAACATTATGAAGGCTCTACTGTATACATATTGTAAAGAACACAAATATGCATCATATACGATAAAAAAGAACAAATAAAACCACATTGGAAATACATAGAACAAATAACTGAAAATATATTTGTGGCAACACCCGGTGCTTGAATGGCCCGCGCGACCGTGTCTGGGTGATTCATGCACGGGCAACCAGGCCCTGATGACGTCACAGTGCACCTTGTCCACGTCCCCACAGACAAAATAAGTGGAATTTGGTATTTATTTTTACATAGACATGTTCAGAGAAGAGAATTTATCATTTTACGAAGAAAAAAGAATTTTTGGGGAACACTTTATTTCATGCGCACAGGGGGAATTTCCCAATAAACTCGGCGCAGCACGGTGGTTAACATGTTGATACAAGAATGTTTCCAGGATGAGGTCTACAAATCAACAAGGTCCAAAAGTAGTCTGTTCTAGCTTCATATGCTTCCCAGTCTATGGATTTCAAGTTGAAGTCGCCGACTATCAACAGTCGTGATCTATCTTTATCCGCTCTTGCTATAATCTCTCTCATTATTGTTATAAGACCCTCTTGTTTTACTATCTAGCTCCTCCTCTCTCCATGTGTTGCTTGGTGGTGGGCTATATGCATTTATGATCATCAGTTTATCATCTACATGGCAGATCTCTACTGCTATTACGTCAACTTCTCGTGGATTGGCAATCATTATTTTGTTTACCTTTAGGTATTCTTTCACAAGCACAGCAACGCCACCGCCTTCCTGAATTTTTCTGTCCCGCCTCCAAACTAAGTAGCCCCTCGGGAATATGACCTCATTTAAAATAACATCTTCAAGTTTTGTCTCCCTGAGTGCAACAATGTCTGGTGTCTGCAGCTGTATTACATCACTTAACTCCAGTATCTTTGATCTAACTCCATCTACATTTGTGTATACAATTTTCAGGAACATGTTCCCCCTCTCCTTATTCTTCACTACCCTTTTCTCTAGCAATTTTGTTGGTTTGCATTTTTGTACCATTTTACTGGCCTGCCTACCCCTATCACTTTGTAGAAAAAAACCAGCGTTGAATGTAATGAAACGCCATTTTCTGGGTGAGTCCCGGAGGCTCCCCGGAGCTATCCAGGGTGAATGGATATGTATAACTTTCTGACATCAGTCAAAGTGCTAGGAGTTCTTGCCTACCGGGGACCATGAGCCAGAACCTGGCCCCCTCAGAGAGGCACGAGGAGCAATGGCCTATAGAAACCCCCTTGTCGTTGGGAGCATTCTATGTCTGCCATCGACTGGGATAGACACCCAGAAATGTAGGCACCCCAAAACAAACCCCTATTCTGGTGAAAATATTGCTACCGAAAGCCGAACGAGTGGACAGAACTCACCAAACAAAATTAGCAAACTAACATGACTTAATCATGTCGCCACGCCACCGTCCAGGTGGACGGTGGCGGTTGAAGGCCAGGTACCAAATTTGCACAGAAAAATAACAACATACTGGAACAAAACATACGGAAGGAAATGCAGAATAGAACCAGTGAAGAGTAGAGGTGCCATAGGCACAATCAGAGAGCACTGTCTGAACATCAGAGGTCCACAGCTGTTCAACACCCTCCCAGCAAACACTAGATATATTGCTCAAACAAAGGTGGATGCATTCAAGAGGCAATTAGATAAGAACATAAGAACATAAGAACAAAGGCAACTGCATAAGGCCTATTGGCCCATACGAGGCAGCTCCTATCTATAACCACCCAATCCCACTCATATACATCTCCAACCCGCGCTTGAAACAATCGAGGGACCCCTCCTCCACCACGTTATGCGGTAATTGGTTCCACAAATCAACAACCCTGTTACCGAACCAGTATTTACCCAAGTCTTTCCTAAATCTAAATTTACTCAACTTATACCCAGTGTTTCGTGTTCTGTCTTGTGTTGATACTTTTAATACCCTATTAATATCCTCTTTGTTGTGTCCATTCATCCACTTGTAAACCTCTATCATGTCACCCCTAACTCTTCGCCTTTCCAGTGAATGCAATTTAAGCTTTGTTAATCTTTCTTCATATGAAAGATTCCTAATTTGGGGAATTAACTTAGTCATCCTACGCTGGACACGTTCAAGTGAATTTATATCCATTCTATAGTACGGCGACCAAAACTGAACTGCATAATCCAAATGGGGCCTAACCAGAGCAAGATATAGCAGAAGAACCACACCAGGTGTCTTGTTACTAACACTTCGATTAATAAATCCCAGTGTCCTATTTGCCTTATTACGAACATTCATGCATTGATCCTTTTGTTTTAAATTCTTACTAATCATAACGCCCAGATCCCTTTCGCAATCCGACTTCACAATCTCAACACCATCTAGCTCGTATCTAGTAACTCTATCATCATTACCTAGCCTCAGAACTTTACATTTATCAGCATTAAACTGCATCTACCAATCTTTTGACCATTTCAAAACCCTATTTAGATCAACTTGAAGTGATGGTGAGTCTTCTTCCGTGTTAATTTCCTACCGATTTTTGTATCATCTGCAAATTTGAAAATGTTGCTACACAAACCTGAATCTAAATCTTTTATGATGCATTAGACCAGCACCAAATAAAAAACTACGTCGATTGCACTCGTGTCAACAACACAATGGTCTTACCACGAAGATACAATACAATGCCTTTCTCCCAAACAGGCTATGTGGCTGTTAGAGAAAACGGAAATTTCATGGCAAACATGTTTATACTATCCCCAAGTCGATCGGATAAGAATTAGATTTTATAGAAATATTTGCTCAAATGACACTTGAGCGCGGTGTTTGGGTGCATTCAAGAGAAAAAAGTGTGTCACGTTCAAGCGACATATACCTGCGAAAGTGATAACACTTTCACAAAGTGTTATCACAAAGTGATAAATTAATTAAACATTTTCACACACCGGGTTGTCACTGCTTTATCAGAGCAGCTTTTCCAAGAACGCGTTCACCTTTTCAAACATTCCCAACACTTCCCTGATCTCAGTGGAAGAGGCAACATCCTCCCTTACCTCCTTATTCCCTTACTAATGGTGTAAATTGTTGATGAGGACCTGCCATATATTATAAACAACAGTGGTCCCAGGACAGAGCCTTGAGGTACTCCACAAACAACATTATCCCACTCTGATTTAACCCCATTTATACTAACTCTGTTTCCTTTGGAATAGCCATGCCCTAATCCAACTTAATAAAGCACCCCCAATACCATGAGCCTCTATTTATTTTAATCAGTCTTTCATGTGGCACTGTATCAAAACCTTTGCTAAAGTCAAGGTACACAACATCACAAACCTTACCACTATCAACTGCCTCAACTATGCTGGAATAAAAAGATAGCAAATTTGTTAAACATGAACGGCCATTTGTAAAACCATGTTGCGACTCATTTATTCATTTATGTTTTTCAAGATGAAGATGAATTGTATTTGCAATTATCGATTCAAGTAATTTTCCCACAATAAATGTTAGGCTAATTGGCCGATAGTTTGACGCAAGTGATCTATCTCCTTTCTCAAAAATTGGTACCACATTTGCTACCTTCCATGACTCTGGCACTCTACCTAACTCTATTGATTTATTAAATATGGTAGACAGTGGCTCGGAAAGCTCCTCTTTGCATTCTTTAAGCACCCTGGCAAACACTTCATCCAGCCCTGGGGATTTGTTTGGTTTTAGTTTTACTATTTGTTTAATTACATCCTCGCTGGTAACTGCTAAACTAGTCAACCTGTCCTCGTCCCCACCCACATATATTTGTTCGGCTGAAGGCATATTGTTAAGTTCCTCTTTAGTAAATACAGATATAAAATATTGAATAAAAATACTACTCATCTCCTCGTCATTATCCGTTATTTGACCTGTCTCAGTTTTTAGTGGACCTATCCTTTCTCTAGTCTTAGTTCGATATAACTGAAAAAAAACTTTAGGATTTGTCTTCGCTTGCCCTGCTATGCGAACTTCGTAGTTTCTTTTTGCTTTCCTTATCTCTTTTTTAACATTTCTAACCAGTTGTATGAATTCCTGTTCTAAACTAACTTCCCCATTCTTAATCCTTTTGTACCACACTCTCTTTTTACCTATAAGGTTCTTCAGATCCTTTGTTATCCACTTTGGATCATTAGTATTCGATCTATTCAATTTATATGGTATACTACGACCTGGGCTTTGCTTAGAATATTTTTAAACAGGTTATATTTTGAATCCACATCAAAATCCCCTTTTCCGTCACCTGTCTCTGGGTTTAGGATCTAGCCCACACCCCATCCCCTAAGACATTTCAATCTATTTGACCCAAAAAATTTCTTAGGCTATTGAAATCAGCTTTTCGAAAATCAGGCACTTTAACAGAATTTTCTCCTACAGATCTATTCCACTCTATGCTAAATCTGATTTCTTTATGATCACTGTTCCCTAGCTCACTCCCTATTTCCATGTCCTTAATTTGTGTTTCCCTGTTAGTTAACACTAAATCTAAAATATTATTTCCCCGCGTTGGTTCCTTAACCCTCAAACCGCTAGGGGCCCAAATGGAATTCACACCCACAGGCGCAACAAAAAAAAAAATTCCAAAAAATTCTTTCGTCTTATAGAAGTGTTCATTTTTGTTCCCTGATCATGGAAAAAATAACAAAAAAATCGTAGGTGGCATATTTTAGCCGCAATAGGGTAGGGAAGTGTGGCAAAAAAGGGGCGTTGGCAGAGCCTTCGCCAGATGAGGTCTACTCCGCCCGAGCTGTCAGACGGCAGTTGCCACAAATATATTACAGTGGTACCTCGGAATGCGATTGTCCCTGTATGCGAGGTTTTCGGAAGGCGAGCAGTATTTACTCCAAAAATTTGTCTCAGAAGGCGAGGGTTACTTCGGGACGCGAGTTTGTTGATACGCATACAGGCCGACCTAGCGCGTGGTGGTTCGGCGATCGTCGCCCCTCCGCCCCTCAGTTTACCATTGTCTCGCGCTCAGTGACTACCCCCACATCAATTCTTCTCGCGGATTTTCAGTGTTTTGTTGGATTTTTGGTGATTTGTCTATACAATTTGTTATTATATATCTCACCATGGGTCCCAAGAAAGCCAGTGGTAAGGATAAAGGCCAGAAAGCTCATGTGAGGATGACAATAGAGGAGAAACAAGAGATCATTCGGAAGCATGAGAACGGTACACGTGTTGTTGAACTTTGTAGGCAGTACAACAAAGCCACATCAACAATATGCACTATACTTAAGAAGAAAAATAAGATTATGGGTGCTAAAGTGGCAAAAGGAGTAAGAACATTAACGGCACAAAGACCACAAATACTTGAAGAAGTGGAAAAGTTGTTATTAATTTGGATACACGACAAGGAGTTGAGGGGTGATAGTGTTTCGGAGGCCATTATTTGTGAGAAAGCCAGGGTGTTGCACGAAGACCTTCTAAAGAATACCCCTGCAACGAGTGATGCAGATAAGAAAGAGTTTAAGGCAAGCAGGGGCTGGTTTGAAAAATTTAGAAAGAGAAGTGGTATCCATAGTGTTACAAGGCATGGGGTTATGTGATGTGATTATGGAAGGGGACTCCCCTTCCAAACAGTAACTCCTCTCCTCCTCCCCCCTCCTCACCATCTTCCATACGCCTACAGCACTCGACAGCAAGGTAAGTAATAACTGGAACACAGTTTTGTAGGTTTATTTAGATGAATTAGGTAAATTAGGTATAAAAATTTAGTTTGATGTGGGGTTTTTGGGGTAGTCAGGAACGGATTAATTCATTTCCCTTTATTTCTTATGGGGAAATTAACTTCGGAATGCGAGTTTTCGGAAGGCGAGGCGTCTCCAGGAACGGATTAAACTCGTATTCTGAGGTATGCCTGTATTACCTAATTATTTCAATGTCTCTGATTGATTTTTTCTTAGTTTTTTTGCAGTAATATTATTCCATACAGTGAATTGTGGTATATTTATATTATAAAATGTGTGAACCATCGCTGTACTCAAAATTATGGTGTGCATATTAGTGATTCAATTATTATGTTCATAAAACAATAACAAATAGTTTTGCTGTTGTTACACTATATACACAGGTTATATATAAGTATTTGCATGTTTTGTACACCATAACGAACTACTAAGTTGGTCTTGTGAGTCAAAAAGCAACGAGGAGTGACCGCCAAACACCAGCGAGCCACTCGCTGCCACTCCCTCCCTCAACACCATCTCACTCACCCTCATTCACCTCCTACAATACTCTTTCTGTATTTATTCACTACACACAGACGTTATATATACGTATTTACATGTTTTATTCACCATAACTGTACATCTAAGCTTGTATGGTGAGTAAAGGCCACAAAGACGTAGCTACTCACACAGTCAGCTGATCGGCGGCCGCCTTCAAGGCCAGACGCACTAATATTTGTCCTTCAACAATACTGTTTGTGGTGTTATTACGCTATATACACACATTATATATAAATATCTACCTGTTTTATTCACCATACTTGTACAAGTAAACTGGTATGGTGCCCAAAGACTATTGTGGTCACCAGTAAACAACATGATAAGTCGTGCAGACGACGCCACCGCCCTCACCAAAATGGCGGCTCCCAACCTACTCCTCTTGCTGTTTATACCCTATATACACACGTTATATATAAGTATCTACATTTGTGTTCACCATATCGAACCACTAAGCTGGTATGGTGAGTACAGTCAATAAATGGTGGCCACACACAGTCAGAAGACGACGCCACAACCCTCCCTCGCACAGCCTTACGCCTCCCTCCATGGAGCACAGCGCTAAATATCACCACAATCCTGCTATTATCAGAATCCTGGTCAGTTTTATCACAGTCAGGGGGCTTCAGTAATACTATCACTGCTAAATAATAGCAGTATCATATATATTATGGTATTTGTAGGCGATGCTGTGGTCACAAGCTGAACAGCGGTGCTGTGAGCTCATGCTGCGTGCACCAGCCTTGGTGGCTTGCTCAATACTGACGCTGTAACACCCAAGAATGTTGGCCTGGATTTTTTTTCTAGGTGGCATCTGGCAACTATCGGTCGTGGCTGTACTATAGCTGCCCCTATCCCAGGCGGGGAGTTTAAATTATAGCGCTAGACACGAAATCATATATAAATGATGTGCGCGGTTTCGGTTTTGTCACTGATATCATTTATATATGATATGCGCGGTTTGAGGGTTAATATGTTGCGTTAGAAAGCAATCATCAATTAATTCTAGAAAATCTTATGCTTCATTATTCCCTGTTTTGTTCACCCAGTTTATTCCACTAAAATTAAAGTCACCCATGACATAAACACTGTTAGATCTAGATGCTCTAGATATTTCATCCCATAGATGCTTTGCTTCCATTCTGTCTAAATTTGGCGACCTATATATAACTCCTATTATAATATTATTTGCTTTTTCGTTTAATTCTATCCAAATAGTTTCTGTGTGTGGCTCAGTTTTGATTCCCTCTTTGAGACTACATTTCAAATTGTTCCTAACATATATGGCTACTCCCCCTCCTCGTCTAATATATCTGTGTGAAATAGTTTAAATCCATTTATTTGATATTCAGCTAATAGTTCTCAAATTTCTACATTCATCCACGTTTCAGTAAGTGCAATAATATCTATTTTTTCTGTACAGACAAGAGCATTTAACTCGTTTATTTTGTTTCTTAGACTTCTACTGTTAGTGTAATATACCCTAAGTGAATTGTTATTTTGAGGCCCTTCTCTTTCCCTGATCATTTTGCCAATTTGTTTCTCCAACAAACACATACTTTTATTACATCCTTCCTCCCTATCAATTCCCATACCACTATTTACTAACAGTTTAAACCCAAATAAATACCTCTAACCACTGGTTCCGAGTTCGCAACAGCAACAACCCCAGCCCTCGATAGATGCACCCCATCATGAGCATACATTTCACTTCTTCCATAGAAGTGTTCCCAGTTGTCTATGAAAGATATTGCATTTGATTTGCAATATCTTTCCAGCCGGCAATTGACACCAAGTGCCCTCGACAACCATTCATTCCCAACGCTCTTTCTTGGAAGAATGCCACATATGATCGGGATTCCTCCCTTGTTCCTAACTAATTCTATGGCTTTGTTAAATTTCTTTATCAGTTCCTCATTCCTAACTCGTCCAACATCATTACCGCCTGCACTAATACAAATAATGGGTTTGTTCCCATTTCCTGTCATAATATCTTTCATGTTGTCAACAATATCTCCAATTCCAGCCCCCGGATAGCAGACCCTTAACCTGTTCCCCCTATCTCTGGCACAAAACGTCCTGTCTAAATACCTCACCTGGGAATCTCCCACAACCAAATTTCGTTTAGGTACCTCCTTAACTTTCTGAGCACTTTGAGGGGCCTCTGCTTCGTTGCTTTTCGTTGTTTTCCGTTTCGAGTGAACTGCAGGCTCACCACAGCATTCGTCTTCCAACACAGCAAATGAATTTGATGTCCTTAGGGCATCTGTAGGCGGCCTTGTCAAGGTCTTCTTAAGACCCCTGTCCTTAATGACCTTCCACGACGAGGTCTTGTTAATATTGGTCTCCTCCTTCGTTTCTTCCCGATGTTCCAGCTGTTGTACCTCCTCTCGTAAGGAATCCATCTCTGCTCTCAGAGTTCCAACTAGATTCATCAATTCCTTCACTAATCCTTCCATTATTGCTATAATAATGTCACTACAATCGGAGCTCCAGCTAACACAACCTCTCACTGTGACTGCACCTGACAGACTGGATCTTTGTATCTTTGGGGGCACTCACTTCTACCATTCATAAGTTCTTGCAAGTGCCGGAGCAACCAGGCTGGAGTGGATATGTGGGCCTGTGGGCCACTCCAAGCAACAGCCCGTTGGATGAAGTTATCACAAGTCGAGCCTGGCTTCAGGCCAGGCTCGAGGAGTAGAACAACTCCCAGAACCCTCTCCAGGTATGCTTCAGGTATGGGTCCCCCTTGCCTTATAGAATGAACCAGATTCTGGTCCTGGCTTCCAGTAGATCAGAGAAAGTCTCAGGGGCCTGGTGCAATTTCTTAAGACATGGTTATACCAGTGCTTATGCTCAGGGAGCTAATGAGGGGAGCCCCTTCCAGAAAATAAAACAATAAATCTTAGAAAAAGCCAAGTCAACAAATCCCCAACCTATTGGTTTCAGTGTCGTGAAACTTTCATCAAAATATTTTCAGAAATAGATTTTAGACAAATTTTTAAAAAATAAGAACGTTTTGTTGATAAGGAAAACAGCTCCTAATAACTGGAACTGAAGGATAATGCAGTAATAAAGAGATGCAACCACCTGTCTGATGCTCAAAGAAGAAGAATAGTAGTAAGAAATGTCCACAAAGTGGATATGCAGCTGGTGCCTTTACATCATTGCTGAGTAATACATGGTGTTGTTCTTCAGTTATATCTTGCTCTGGTTAGGCCCCATTTAGATTATGCAGTTCAGTTTTGGTCGCCGTACTATAGAATGGATATATATTCACTTAAACGTGTCCAGCGTAGGATGACAAAGTTAATTCCCCAAATTAGAAATCTTTCATATGAAGAAAGATTAACAAAGCATAAATTGCATTCACTTGAAAGGCAAAGAGTTAGGGGTGACATGATAGAGGTTTACAAGTGGATGAATGGACATAACAAAGGGGATATTATTAGAAGTATCAACACAAGACAGAACACGAAACAATGGGTATAAGTTGAGTAAATTTAGATTTAGGAAAGACTTGGGTAAATACTGGTTCGGTAACAGGGTTGTTGATTTGTGGAAGCAATTATGTACAGCGTAACAGTGGTGGAGGTGGGGTCCCTTCGATTGTTTCAAGCGTGGGTTGGAAATGTATATGAGTGGGATTGGGTGGTTATAAATAGGAGCTGCCTCGTATGGGCCAATAGGCCTTCTTGAGGTTATCTTGAGATGATTTCGGGGCTTTAGTGTCCCCGCGGCCCAGGTCCTCGACCAGGCCTCCACCCCCAGGTAGCAGCCCGTGACAGCTGACTAACACCCAGGTACCTATTTTACTGCTAGGTAACAGGGACATAGGGTGAAAGAAACTCTGCCCATTGTTTCTCGGGCGTCCGGGATCGAACCCGGGACCACAGGATCACAAGTCCAGTGTGCCGTCCGCTCGGCCGACTGGCTCCAATTACCGGCTTCTGCAATTACCTTTGTTCTTATGTTCTTATAATAACACATATAATAATGAGTAACTATGTTAATATGCTCTATTTTGTTATATATCATATAAATACATTGTCGAATGTTAATATATGTTACTTTCATCAATGTCCCAAAAATATATTTTTGGGGGGGAATTTTTTTTTTTAAGATTTTAGTTTTTTCTGTTTTGTTTATTATCTGATATTGTTGTAACCTTTACATCCTGGAGAGTGCATATGTTTTCCTAACAATGTGAAGATAGAATGAAATTGGTCAACAAATAAATCAGTCACAACTCGCAAAACTTGTACAGTACTTTTAGTTTTTTTGACTGATATTTTCTCTGATTTCAAACTCTATTTTCTTTGTCTCTTTAGATTGTTTTGATGATTAGGGACCATATTAGGGCTTTTTCACTTAGATAAAGGATACCCTAAATATATCCCCTAAATCATTATAATTATCCCTATATTTTGTGTTTTTGGGGGGTTATTTTTTCTTGACTTCATTTCAACACATATTGACCTACAACTTTCACATATTCGTGTATGAATGCCAAACAATGTTTATTCAAACATACAATTAGATTAACAAATTAAAACTACCTTTATTCATTGTTAATAACTTCAACTTCAATTATCTCTGAGACTAGAGTTTCAATTTTGAGTGGCTTCTAAATTTCCAGTTTTTGACCGATTCTCACTATTTTGACATTGTGTGCTCAGCTGTCTGTTCTACAATCCCATCAGAATGGATTTTTCATAAACTTTATACATTTGGAGTTATAATTTTTTCGGGTCTAAATTTGCCGCATATTTCAAATGCCTTATTGACGATTTGTTTTACAGTAAACTATACTGAAAACCTATATACTAATTTGATGAAAATGAAGATCATATGCTATTCTGAGAGAATAATAACATTAAATGAACAATTGGTGATCATTCATATTTTTTATTCTGGAATAAAAATCTGAAGTTTTCAATATTCAATTTTAAAATTAATTTTGATTCTCTTGTTTTTCAAGTTACACTGATCATTTAGACAACGTTGGAGCATTTGCCTAGTTGATTATGCAAAAAAAAAAAAAAAATGGAAAGTGTTTGTGCAAGTTTTAAAAACTTATGTTAAATTATTTTGTCAAATCGAATATGTATGTATTGCGCGGTTTAAGGGTTAAAGATTCTATTCACTCAATTACAACTTTCAACCATCTGAACAAATCCAACGGGAGCCTTGATGAGGGTTCGAACCTGTGCGCTGGGAGCTCTAAGGCGCCCTCTAGTTGACTGCACCATGACATGGTCAAAAGAATTGTAACCTGGAGTACTACTGCACCCACAAGGGTCCCGAGGATTCCACTGAAGCCTAACTGGGTTACACACAATTCCCCCATGCACTTGGGCTCCGTCAACCAGTAATTCTACCTCTGAAGCCCCTCCTTCAATACACTTAGTTAAATTTGTGTATTGAAGAATACACAAATTTAACTACGTCAATGAAGGATACATCAGGGGGTGCAATTACTGGTTGACAGAGTCGAGAGCATGGGGGAATTGTGTGTAACCCGGCTAGGCTTCAATGGAATCCTCGGAACCCTTGTGGGTGCAGTGGTACTCCAGGTTACAATTCTTTTGACCATGGCGTGGTACAATCGGCTATAGCACGCCTGGGAACACCCAGCACATAGGTTCGAACCCTCATCATTGTTGGATTTGTTCTTTGATATATCATGTTAATGTGATTTCTCAGTGTGTTTTCAACCATCTATTGTTAGAGCATATATATTTGAAACATTTTATAGTAAACATCAGTTGAACATGTACAGTAATCAAATTGGTATGAATATTATTGAGCCTGTGATATTTACCTTCTCTTCCAAAACTACGCTGCACCTTGTAGCAGATGAAACGAGATGACGTCCTCTGCTGAAACAGTCTTACAGTTTCATTTGCCTTTTCCAAAGTATGAACATAGCCACAATTGGGTTTGACCATATAATCAAAATAACCAGTTCCCATTACTGCTTCTGCAATCATTTCTCCACTAACCATGTCATTCTCAACAGAAACTTGTGTTGCCTCCAATGTATCTTCACTACCTATTTTAACTTTTTCATTAACACTATCTGCAGCATTATATTCAGCTTTCTTATTTGCTTCTCTCATACACAAATGATATTTTCTAAATGTTCTTTGGGCAGGTGGTGGAAATGTTACATTTTTCTTATTAATTTCATGGTTATGAGTTTTAACATACTTAACTGAAACAGAGCCATCATGACACTCCTTCACCAACATCCTTGCAGGGCAAATGATTCCAGTTTTCACTCGTCCGGTCCTCCACCTTCTTAAGGAAACTCTTCCTGTATCACTGGGTGCATCTGAATACCTATCTGGGCCATTGTACTGGCAAACAAAACATAGGTATGCTTTCCCATCATTGGATGTTACACTATGTCTTGTGCTGAAGTACGAAAATGATTTTACTTCTTCATCTTCCTTCCAAAGTTTGAATTCGGTAAGAGAAGTGAAATGCTTTTCTATTACATTAACTTCCATGTCTGTGTGATCACTCTCCATGTGCTTCATCATAGAAGAAATATGAAAAAATCTTTTTTCACATGATGGATGAATACACTTAGTTTTTTTCAGCTTCCCTTGAACTCCACATGATTCCATGTGTCTCTCTAAACTTCGCAAATGACCATATACTGTATCACAGTTTTGACACTTGAAACCATGTTCGTTGTCAGGTTTGGGTCCTTCTATATCTGGATGATCCTTCCTGACATGCTGTAACATCCTAGATTTATGGAAAAATTCTTTTGTACATGCAGAATGAAGACACTGTGTTTTCCTTAATTTTCCTCTTTTGCCACATGTATGTGTATGAGACTTTAGACTTCGCTCATGAGAATATTCTCGGTCACATTTAGGACACTTGAAGCTTGTATCTTTCACAGGTTCTACATATTCCATCTCAGGATGATCTTCTTCAACATGCTGAATAAGTCTACACTTATGGAAAAATTCCCTTTTACAAAGTGGATGAATGCATGGCGTTTTCTTGACTTTGCTTCGGTTTCCACAAGATTTTTCATGTGTTAAGAAACTTGATAAATAGGGGAAAGTGCGAAGACAGTTTTGACAACTGTAATTTGGGGCAGCCTCTATTAGTGGCATCATATTTGGATGCTCCTCCTTCAGATGATGCATCATACTAGACTTTTGAGAAAATTGCTTCTTACAAGAAGGATGCATACACATTATTTTCCTCAAATTGTCAAGTTTACTGCAATGACTCTTTAGAAAGACTGATTTACCACAGTTTTTTTCATGTGAATGTAACACCGACAGATTGGTAAACACATGTTCACAATTACAACATATATATTCAGGATTAATAAAGTTAGAATTTGCTTTTAGTTCTGGCCCAGCTTCACCAGTGTGATCCTTTTCATAATGCTCAATCATTCGAAATTTATGGAAGAATTTCTTCGAACATGATGGATGGATGCACTGTGTTTTTCTTAGCTTGTTGACTTTACTACATATTCTACTGTGGGATTCTAAGGACCGCATATGTGAAAATTCACGATCACAATTCTCACACTTATACTTAAGCTGCCGTCTTGGCCGCACACATTTATTTTCAAAATTAGTTTGGCTATCCTTATCTGTATTATTTTGTTTTACATTTAATAAATCTGTTTGAAGCATACTATCCATTTCTTCAGAGTATGGCTGTATCTCTTTCTCTTGCTTGAGGTGGGTAACTTTGATACTAGACTGAGCTTTCAAATACTTGGTTTTACCATTAGGCTGAACAATCATAATCACAGAATCTGGTGCAGAATCAATTACTTCATGAGGAAGTTCAGTATCATCAATCTCATGCTTCAACTGCAAAGGTAGACTCATTAACTCTGGATCCGGATGAATACAAATTGACTCACATTCAGGCTCAGTTCCTTTTCTTTCAGTGCAATAATTTTCATGATCTTCATTACCTTTTGTACTACTCCTCGAGTAATTCCTTGTATTAACTGAATTTTCCTGGTGGTATTCAGTGGATTCAGATTTTGTTATATCTTGGGTACAAATCATCTCGCCTCTATCTATTTCTTTGCACTCATGAATATTACAGATACTTTGATTTTTCTCTCTACATATGTAACTATTTTCCTTTGACAATTCTTTGTCGAGCTTCAAATTCACTATAATTTCATTTTTGGGAAAATTCTCATTACATGTAACCTGACTGTCCATAAAACACTCTTCCATTTCACAATCTGTCATCTGAAAAAAATACAAATACAGTATTAATTATATAGCAAATTAAAATAAATATTATCTTTGTTGCTACTTGTGTTTTGACTGCATTATGTATGACTGTAATTAAGCTCATAGAAACACCAATAATGAATTACTGGAGATACAGAATGTATTTATCACTTTAGGCCAACCAAGAAAGGTATACCCAATCTTGAGTACTGTTCAGTACAGTACTCAGTTCTCTTTCAAACCAGGAGTGATTTCTGAAACAGAGGGAATACAAAGAACATATACAGTGCACACATAAACACAATAAAACACCTAAATTATTGGGGCAATCTCAAAGCTCTCAAAATGTACTTTCTAAAAAGGAGACAAGAGAGGTAGTCTATCGCATAATATATATACATTGAAGATACTGGAAGGCCAGGTCCAAATGTGTACAGTAAAATAACAACACACAATATTGTAGGATATTCAGAATAGACACAGAAAAGAGTAAAGGTGCCCTAGGTACAATCTGAGAACAATGTATGAACATCACAGGTTCACTGCTATTCAATATCCTCCCAGCAAACAAAAAATATTGTTGGAAGGAAAGTGGACGTTTTCAAGAAAAAATTTGAGACATGTTCCCTGCAAGACGTGCCAGTTTGTAGTGGATATGTGGGCCTGAGAGGCCACTCCAAGCAACACTGTTGAACCAAGTTATCACAAGTTAAGCCTGGCCCCAGGCAGGCACGGGTAGTAGAACAACTCTCATAACCCACTCCTGTTATTGAACATATCCAGTATAACTTTCATGATACAATCAATATCATGAAATATTCTTGGAAATACAATTCACATAAACCCTTTCTTTTTCCTAACCCCACTTCCCCAATCTCTCCCTCTCAAGTTTAGTTTAGCATTACAAGTTCACCCAACAGCAGAAGTGTTAGGATTTCACCGCAGATTTGAAGACAAATGTGTAGGGTATGTTGTAATTAATATGCTTTGTTAGGGATAAGAAACCTGTGAACAGTGTACATATACTTCAGACTTCCATTAAGGTTTCTCCAAGGTCAAATTACTGACTTTCCCCAGGCTGAAACCCCACAAAAGTGTTTTAACTCCCAAGTACACAGGTTTCCTGTCTTTGACAAAGCAAATTAATTATAACGTACCTTACACATGATCCCTTCCTAAGTTTTATATAGTCATAATGGCTTGGCACTTTCTCCTGATAGTTTTTCTCCCCCTCTTTTTTACCCCAAGTACTCATTTAGTGTCATGCGAATAGAGGCATCAGGTGAAAGGACATGCGCCAACTATTTCTGTCCCGTCCAGGGACTGACAGAATTCTACAAGTTTTGATCCTCAAGATGCGATCCTCAATTGTGAGTTTGGCACATGGCACAACACCCTTTAGCAGTGATAGAATCATAAACCTAATAAGATGTTTCATATTTTAATACATGCACAGTTGACATGGAACTGTCTTATTTACCATAAAACAACTGTTTTATGGTAAATTCCAAAACAACACACCCTGGACCGGGGTAGAGTGGGGGGAGAACTACCAAAGCCCACCAAAAGTGACACGCAATGTGGGAAATCATTCATATTTGCAAACATACAAGGCTTGAAACCAAAATCAAGAAATAAAGTTCATAAATGGCCTCCTAATAGAATCGAACTCAATATTTGGTGCATTTACAGAAACCCACACAGAAGACCACATGGATAGTGAAATCTGGATTCCGAATTGTAATCTATATAGATGTGACAGAGTAATTAGGTCAAGTGGAGGAGTATATTATAATATTCTGTATATTAAAGAGGAGCTGGCATGCACAAAGCTCCTGAACTCTTCCAATGAGGTGGAAGGTAGGTAACCAACCACAGGTCACAGAACTACTGAGATTCTGTGACAAATTCTCGCTCAGTCAGCACATTACAGAACCAACTAGGAACGAAAACACGCTGGACCTGATATTCACGAACAATGAGGAGCTAATCAGACACATTACTGTCTCAGACACTACGAACTCGGACCACAAGCTAATTGAAGTGCAAACTAACATTAATAACGGTAGTAGGCCCAAGAGAAACAACAAGCGAGAAGGGCTATTCAATAAATTCAATTATAATAATAAGAGAATAGACTGGGAGAAAATAAACAGGGAACTTACAAACATCCAATGGGAAAATGTTCTAAGAAATAAAAATCCTACACAAGGAATAGAAAAACTGTCTTCTGAAGCATATGAAATCTGTCTGAAACATGTTCCTTTGAGGAAAGCCAGAAAGAGATCCAATGTAGAAAGAGAACGCAGACGACATTACAAAAGGAGGAAGAAATTAACGGAAATGCTTAAGAAGACACGACTCTCCATACAGAGAAGAAATAATTTAAACAGGGAGATTGAAAAATCGAACAGAGACTGAAGCATTCCTATCAGACTGAAGAAAGGCAACTAGAACAGAAAGCAATTCAAGAAATAAAGAAAAACCCAAAATATTTCTTCACATATGCTAAATCAAAAGCGAAAACCACTGCCAGTATTGGACCTATTCGTATTAGTGAAGGTTCATACACTGAGGATGACAAAGAAATTAGTGAAATCCTAAAAAACCAGCGTTGAATGTAATGAAACGCCATTTTCTGGGTGAGTCCCGGAGGCTCCCCGGAGCTATCCATGGCTGATATGGATACCCTAACTATTTTGCATCAGTCGATGTGGGTGGAGTTCTAGGCCAACCGGGGACCACGAGCCAGAATCTGGCCCCCTCAGAGAGGCACGGGGAGCAATGGCCCATAGAAATGCACATGTGATTTGGAGCATTCTATATCTGCCATCGACCGGGACAGGCACCCAGAAAGGTAAGCACCACAAAACAAACCCCTATTCTGGTTAAACAACAAAATCGACAAACGAGTGGACAGAACTTCCCCAGGAAAACGAACTAACAAGCATGACGTCACGCGAGCCGCGCCGCATGTCTGCGCAGCTCCCCCCTCCCCGGGAGGGGGAAGGGGGAGCCCCAGACCCCCGCGCCGGCGATCCCCGCCCCAGTTCTGAGGCTGGATATCAAAACCGTGAAAAAACCCACCGACCGGAGGATGGGAGGGTGCCGGGGAGCCTTTGGGACTCACCCAGAAAATGGCGTTTCATTACATTCAACGCTGGTTTTCTGGGGGAAGCCTCTACGGCTCCCCGGAGCTACCTCACCAAAGACTACCTAAAAAACAAGGGGACATACCCGGGAGGCGGTAGGAGAATCACTCAACACGAAGTCGAGACAACAACCCAAGGTATAGCATTCGCCAGAAAAAGGGGAGAACGGCCGCAGACGAAGAAAACCTATGATCACGACAATAGGAGCCAAAAACCACTGCGCCTGAGAAGAGCAAGAAGCTCTGCCACACGGCCCCTAGAGGCGAATGCCAACACAAAAAGAAAACCGAGGCAAAGCAAACCTGACCCCAAGGAGCCACAACCACCAAGGAGAAGAAAAACAGGAGAGCACCCTGTCCAAAGACCAGGACGACACAGGCAGTGCATAAGCAGGCCGGAGGTGTAACAACGCACGATACAACCTGCGAAACGGCGCAGAAGGAAAATCGATACCGAAAGCTAGCAGCAGAAACCAAGGTGCCAGACCCAGGAACGGCCCCAAGCGCCTCTACATCCTCCGCAAGCCAATCCTATGACAGCCCCAGGAGGGAAAAGAAAACGCAGGACCAAAACGAAAATGCCACAAATGTGCAAGACCACCTCCACAAGTGCAGCTGACAGGGAAGGAACTCGCATAAGGAGCCGCCCCGCACCAACAACCTGCAGAAGGGCAGGAGCGAAAAGACTCATTAGGAGGAGCAAAATCGCTCCCAGGAAAACTAGGAGCGCCGAGACAGTGTGAAGAGAAGAGATATTCACAAAAGAACAAAAAGGCCAACACCCAGAAGCTGCTGGGAAGAGGACCCACAAGCCCTAGAAAGGACCGGAGGGAAGCTCAACCAAATGACAGACGCACCTAGAAAACGGGAAGGAGCTAAACAGTCCCGAACTTTCGAGAACAAAAAGAAGCAAACAAAAAGGACGAAGGCCCCAAAACCCCTGTCGCACCCGAGACCAAAAGTCATGCAGAAACCCCAAGAAGAGGGGGACATGACGGAAGAAGGCCCGTCCCGGAAAAAGGGGCGAAGATCGTAGAAAAGCACCCACCGACAGGATGGAAACAACGGGTACAACGGACAAGGAAACCATGCCCAGGGAGGGGCCGACGCCCATAAAGCACGTGCGGAGAGGGGGAACGAAAAACCCCACACCACAAAACTGCAAGTCCCCCCAGAGGGTTAGAAACACCCCGGCGGGGACCAACGGGGCCTGAGGCCCCTCACGTGAGCCCCACCCCAGCCCCAGGGAACCCACCCTGCAGGCCCCGGGGCCGAGCTGTCCCCTCAAAGCCCCAGCGTCAAGAAAAACCCCGGGGCAGCCGTGAAAAACACGAAGGAAGGGAGCCCACTAGGCTCTGGAACTTGAACCGAAACCGGAGGATAGGCGAGGGGCGAGATGAAGACCCCAAGCTCATCCCCAGCCAGCACAATGAGGCGAGGACAAGACAGTGAAATCAAGGAACATGGAAAAACCAGGCCCTGCACGGCAAGACCGGCAAGGAAGGAGAGCCCCAGAGGGAGCACAGAAGGGCCAAACATAATGCCACAACCAACCCCGACACGCAGCTGCAGTACCAAAACCGCAGCAAAACGTCACCACACTCCCCGAGGAAGCGACAGAGAAGATAGATAAATTGTACACGAGTGGCACACAAGGGGACATAGGCGGAAACCGAGCACCCGAGCCACAGGGACGGTAGAAGAAACGTGTGCAGTGTAACAGGCAATCAAAGGAACACATTAGGCAGCCCAACATGGGCTGACCCTATACACAGCCCCAAGAGCAGAGATTGAGAGTGCCCAAGAAGCATAGAATCTGCCCGACAGGCAGAACCCAACCTGCAAACACAAGGAGGCGAACACAAAACCTCCGACACAGGAAAACGTACTACCAAACAGGCACACCCACTGTTGCACTGCGGAACAAGGTGGAGGTGGGGCCCCGAACTCAAGCAAGGTTAGACAAGCATAGGAGAGGGGCAGGAGGAGTACAGGCAGGAACCGCCTCTGAAGGGACAAGAGGCCACCTGCAGACACCCGTGAACCGAGGAAGGAATCAGGTGGAGAAAACAAGAGCTGCCCAGTATGGGCTAATAGCCCTGCAGTAGGCACCTCGGTTGATACGGTCCACGTTCTCAAGTACGTATGTACACCCATTCCTACTCCCAAAGACAAAAACAGCGTCAGGACGAAGAAGACGCCAAAACCGCACCAACTCACCTGCAGAACATAGGCCCTGAAGGGCCATGACGCAAGCGTTCGAGTCCGTATCCGCCGGAGGCGGCCAGTGCGCCCACGCTGGAGAGGATGGAGCAGCGAAGGAGGCTCCCCACCCTAGAACGCAGGGAAAAACCTCATGAATTCCACACAGCGGCACCCCAGAACACCCCCAAAGCAACGGGGCACGGATGGGAATAAGAAAAGAACGAGATGCAAACCCCCCGAGAGAATTGGAGCAGAACACGTGTGCACACTGCCCGGAACCAAAACAAACTCCCACGGCGCATGCGCAGGACGCGAAAGAAAGTAGCCCAACCAGGCGAGAAGTAGCCCAACCAGGCGAGAAGTAGCCCAACAAGGCGCGAAGTAGCCCAACAAGGCAAGAAGTAGCCCAATAAAGCGAGAAGTAGCCCAACAAGGCTCCTTGTTGGGCTCCAACAAGGCTCCTTGTTGGGCTCCAACAAGGAGCCCAACCTGTCCAGAACAGAAGGAACCAGTATGGAGGCAAACTCCGGGACACGCAGGAGGAAGCCGCAAAGGCCAACCGCACCGCAGGCGAAGAGATGCGGTTAGCCAAAAACCTCCTGAAGACGGAACCGAAGAAACCACAGGGACACGGAACCGAACCCGGGGAGGAGCAGAACCCAAGCCCAATCGTACGCAGAGGGGGAAAGAAAACCCCACTCCTCGTAACAGTAAGCCCCGCTCAGAAGGACTGAAATCCAGGCGGGGCGCAATGGAGCCCAAGGCCCCCAAGGCCGCTCCTCCCCAACCCCAGGAGCCTCTGCACCAGGCCCCGGGGCCGAGTCGACCTCCAAAGCCCCGGCCTCACAAGAAAAAGCCAAGGCAGCCGAGAGAGCTGAAAGAGAAGGGGGCCCACTGGTCAAAACCCCGGAGCATCGGCCGGAGGAACAGACTCGAATGCCTCCGCAGCTACCCCGGACGGGGCAACCCCCGAAACTGCCCAAGTCTCAGAACCTCTAACCCCGCCCCGACCCCGAAGCCTGCAGATGCGTAGGGGCCGGAAGCAGGAGGGGGTTAAAACAAGGGGGGCGTTGAAGGAACCAAGGCCGGAAGCGACCAAAACCACCCAAGTCTGGGTCCCTACAAAAGCGGGGCAGCATCGGGTGTCCGGGGAAGCGACAAACCAGAGCGCGTTGCAACATCCTACCCTGCAACGCGCGAGCTGCTTGCACCCACGGAAATTCATCAGCAGACTGGGTGAATGGAGTCACGAACAAGCAACAAAGCTCGCAGGACTCAAGGGTCGAATGTGTCACCGACCCAACAGGCAGCATGACGGAGGCAAAAACAAGGAGAGTCACCCTGAGACAAAGGGACAGAGCAACCCTCAACTCGCACAAAGCGAGAGGGGACGCAAGGGTCTCCACTATCGGACCCGAGAGCCCCCGGGGGGTTTCCCAGGGCCCCTAGACTGGGTCTGCTAAGGGTTATCCCAGGCAGGGTACTGCTAACCGGCGCTCCAAACTACCAAGCAAACTGCTAAAGCTGAACCCACGGGACGTGTCCACTTGCGAGGGCAAAGCAGGGGGTGCCACCACACAAACGAACCTAATATAAGGGGGGGGGGAAACAAGGAAGACCCCCCTACCAGGCAAAAATAAAAGAAAAAAACCACACAAGTGGACAACGTACCCAGAGGGAACAGAGCCAGCCGCTGTCATAGGTGAAAACTAGCTACGCAGTACCCTGCGCCCCACCAGTGCGATAACTACCACTTACCCCAAGGTAAACAAGGGAGTGAAACCCCCAAACCCTCGGGGTGGCCAAACGCCAAGCAGCAAAAAGCCAACAGAGGTAGACCCAAGGTGACTTGTGGAAGGCAACCCCAAGCCCCAAGGGCGGTACTTACAGGGCACTCAGGGAAGGTGACCCTAAGCACATGCAGCCCGAGTACCTGAGAATACTACTCCCAGCTCACACGACCACCGTAAGAGCAGCACTGCAAACAAGTCACAGCACTGAGACAAGACTGGAGCTGGAGCCACACGACCGTGCATTATCCCATCAGCCGAGGAACTGGGGCGGGGATCGCCGGCGCGGGGGTCTGGGGCTCCCCCTTCCCCCTCCCGGGGAGGGGGGAGCTGCGCAGACATGCGGCGCGACTCGCGTGACGTCATGCTTGTTAGTTCGTTTTCCTGAGGGAGTTCTGTCCACTCGTTTGTCGATTTTGTTGTTTAACCAGAATAGGGGTTTGTTTTGTGGCGCTTACCTTTCTGGGTGCCTGTCCCGGTCGATGGCAGATATAGAATGCTCCAAATCACATGTGCATTTCTATGGGCCATTGCTCCCCATGCCTCTCTGAGGGGGCCAGGTTCTGGCTCGTGGTCCCCGGTAGGCCTAGAACTCCACCCACATCGACTGATGCAAAATAGTTAGGGTATCCATATCAGCCATGGATAGCTCCGGGGAGCCGTTGGGGCTCCCCCCAGAAAAGCAGTATGAGGACATGTTTAGCACTCCAATTCTCAGCATGAAAGTGGAAGATTCGAACAATTTCTTTATGAATGATACTCAAACACCTGTAAATATAACTGATATCAACACGAGCGTGGCAGATTTTGAAAGAGAAATTGACAATATGCCCATGCACTCAGCCCAGAGTCCAGACTCATGGAATTCAATATTTATAAAGAAATGCAGAGTGCCAGTAGCACAGGCACTCAGTATAGTGTGGAGGAAGAGCTTGGACACAGGGGGAGATACCAGATGCGTTTAAAGCAGCAGACATTGCCCCTCTACACAAGGGTGGTAGCACAGCACTGGCAAAGAATTATAGACCAGTTGCTCTAACGTCCCACATAATAAAAGTATTTGAGAGAGTGATCAGGAGTAAGGTCACTAGATTCATGGAAACCAATGACCTCCACAATCCAAGCCAACATGGATTTAGAGCAGGAAGATCATGCCTCTCACAGCTACTTGACCACTATGACAAAATCACTAAGGTATTAGAGGAAAAACATAATGCAGATGTCGTATACACAGATTTTGCAAAGGCATTCGACAAATGTGACCATGGAGTGATTGCACACAAAATGAGGTCAATGGGTATAACTGGTAAAGTAGGATGCTGGATACTCAATTTCCTGTCGAACAGAACACAAAGAGTAACAGTCAATCAAGTAAAATCGAGTCCGAGCGCAGTTAAAAGCTCTGTACCTCAAGGTACAGTCCTTGCACCACTGCTGTTCCTTATTCTCATATCAGACATAGACAAAAACACAAGTCACAGCTTCGTGTCATCCTTTGCAGATGATACAAAAATCAGCATGAAAATTACCTCTGCTGAAGACATTGATAAACTACAAACAGATATTAACAAAGTTTTCGATTGGGCATCAGAAAATAACATGATGTTTAACAGTGATAAATTCCAGGTACTCAGATACGGCAAAAATGAGGATCTTAAACATAATACAGGGTACAAAACACAATCGAATCTGCCCATAGTAGGAACACAGCATGTCAAGGATTTGGGAATAATGATGTCTGACAACCTAACGTTTAGGGAGCATAACCAAGCAAGTATTGCATCAGCCAGAAAAACGATAGGATGGATTACGAGAACCTTCAAGTCCAGAGATCCCATCACAATGGTTGTACTCTTCAAATCACTTGTGCTGTCCCGTCTTGAGTGCTGCTCAGTACTCACTTCCCCCTTCAGAGCAGGAGAGATTGCTGAAATAAGAGGGAATACAGAGAACATATACGGCACGCAAAGACGAGATAAAGCACCTAAATTATTGGGATCGTCTCAAAGCTCTCCAAATGTACTCACTAGAAAAGAGACGAGAGAGATACCAAATAATATACACATGGAAAATACTGGAGAGACAAGTCCCAAATCTGCACAGTAAAATAACAACATACTGGAGTGAACGACATGGAAGAAAATGCAGAATAGAACCAGTAAAGAGCAGAGGTGCCATGGGCACAATCGGAGAACACTGTATGAACATCAGAGGTCCACGGTTGTTCAACGTCCTTCCAGCGAGCATCAGAAATATTACAGGAACAACCGTGGACATCTTCAAGAGGAAACTAGATTGTTTCCTTCAAGGAGTGCCGGACCAACCAGGCTGTGGTGGGTATGTGGGCCTGCGGGCCGCACCAAGCAACAGCCTGGTGGACCAAACTCTCACAAATCAAGTCTGGCCTCGGGCCGGGCTTGGAGAGTAGAAGAACTCCCAGAACCCCATCAACCAGGTATCAACCAGGTGACCAGTTATTTCATCCAGTTAATAATCAGCATATAGATTTTAAAGCATTACCAAATGTAACCTAACTCATGACAAATACGATGCATCTTAAGACTGTGGAATGCACGTGATACAATGTGTATAAAACTAGCGTTGAATATAATGAAATACCAGTTTCTGGGTGAGCCCTGGAGGCTCCCTGAAGCTATCCTTAATGATGTAGTGCTATATTTGTTGGAGTCATCAGTCGCAGAGTTCTTGTTGCCTACCGGGGACCAGAGCCAGAACCTGGACTCCTAAGAGAGGTGCAGAGAGCAATGGCCTATGAGCACGTTACATTTAAAGTATGTCATACCTGCTGTTGACCAGGAAAGGAACCCAGAAAGGTAGGCGAATCAAAACAGACCACTCTCTGGTTGAAAACTGTGAGCTACATTCTTAAAGCAGCAAAAGAACTTTCTCAGAAAGAAAACAAACAAGCAACACTTCATCCAACTAGCCCCTTGCCCATTAGCGCTATCCCCACCCCCATGTGGGGGAGAGAAAGTCGGCAACCCACCAATTCAGTTCTTGAATGATGAAAGCCGCTGACCAAAGGGAGGGAGGGTGTCAGGGAGCCTCCAGGGATCATCCAGAAACTGGCATTTCATTACATTCAAGGAGGGTTTTCTGTGGGGAGCCCCTTTGGCTCCCTGAGGCTAACCACCTACAGGCAAGGCTAACAGGGACTTACCAGGATGGAGGCAGCACTGCAAATCTCAATGCGTGGAAGAGACAGATGGCTGTGACAAGCGCTCCAAGGCCTCAGAGGAACTGGGACGTTAATGAGATACCTGGTGGCCAGTACCCTGTTCGACCTCCAAAATCCCCACGCCCGAATAATGTCCCAAGACATATTGCCCAAGACAGCTGAAAGAGCGGCATACTTCCTAACATCATGGGAACAATGGTAGACAACAGGCAGGCTAGACTTAATGACACTGTGGACAACCTGAGAAACATGAGCCCTGGAAGAGGGAACCAGGGAAACCGGATCAACCCAAAGCACAGCCCTCGTTATAAGCTGGAAGAAAATAAGGAGGTTGAAGCAGTTGAAAAACCAGACTTCAGGAGAGGATATTATGGTGACCTTAGAAATTTTTTTAGTAAGTATAATTGGACAGACTTGATGCTAGGCAAGGAAGTAAATGAGATGTATGCAAGTTTTGTGAAATATATGATACAGGCACAAAAAAATTTATACCAAAACAGAGATGCAGGGCCAGAAAACAGGATTGGTTCGACAGAAATTGTGAGAGGGCAAGAGACCAAAAGCACGTCCCCGGACACACAAGCCATGGTGCACAAATAATGATGGAAAGCCGCAACCAGACACACAACACATGATGCATGACAGGAGAGAGGCAGAAAGAAATTTTGAAAAAGGGATAGCGGATAAATGTAAAACAGAACCGGGCCTATTCTACAAATTCATAAACAACAAATTGCAGGTAAAGGATAATATCCAGAGGTTGAAAATGGGAAACAGATTCACGGAAAATGAAAAGGAAATGTGTGAAACATTAAATGAAAAGTTCCAAAGTGTGTTTGTACAAAATGAAATCTTCAGAGAACCAGACACAATAAGAATTCCAGAGAACAACATAGAGCGGATATAGGTGTCTAGAGATGAAGTGGAAATATGCTAAAGGAGCTCGGTAAGAACAAAGCAGCTGGCCCAGATGGAGTTTCACCATGGGTTCTGAGAGAATGTGCATCTGAGCTCAGCATTCCACTTCACCTGATCTTTCAGGCATCCCTGTGTACAGGAATCGTAGCAGACGTGTGGAAACAGGCTAATATAGTTCCAATCTACAAAAGTGGCAGCAGGGAAGACCCCCTCAATTATAGACCTGTATCATTGACAAGTGTAATAGTGAAAGTATTGGAAAAACTAATCAAAACTAAATGGGTAGAACACCTGGAGAGAAATGATATAATATCAGACAGACAGTATGGTTTTCGATCTGGAAGATCCTGTGTATCGAATTTACTCAGTTTCTATGATCGAGCCACAGAGATATTACAGGAAAGAGATGGTTGGGTTGACTGCATCTATCAGGACCTAAAAAACCAGCGTTGAATGTAATGAAACGCCATTTTCTGGGTGAGTCCCGGAGGCTCCCCGGAGCTATCCCAGGCTGATATGCTAATGTCAGACTTTGGCATCAGTCATGTGTATGGAGTTCTTAGGCCTACCGGGGACCACGGCCAGAACCGGGCCCCCTCAGAGAGGCAAGGGGAGCAATGGCCTATAGAAGCCCTCGTGTAGTTGGAAGCATTCTATGTCTGCCATCGACCGGAACAGGCACCCAGAAAGGTAAGCGCCCCAAAACAAACCCCTATTCTGGTTAAAATTGCTACCTAAAACCGAACTAGTGGATAGAACTCCCCAACCGAAAACAAGCAAACTAGTGTGACGTCACACACTGCCGCGCCGCTGTCTGCGCAGCTCCCCCCTCCCCGGGAGGGGGAAGGGGAGCCCCAGACCCCCCGCGCCGGCTACCCACACCTCAGTTCTTGAGGCTGGATGTCAAAAACACGAAAAAACGCCGACCGGAGGGAGGGAGGGATGCCGGGGAGCCTCCGGGACTCACCCAGAAAATGGCGTTTCATTACATTCAACGCTGGTTTTCTGGGGGGAGCCCCGTCGGCTCCCCGGAGCTAACTACCCACAGACAGAAAAAGAGGGACTTACCCGGGAGGCGGTCGTCGCTCACCCCTCAACTCGAAGCCGAGACAACTGGCTGCAACCGCCGACCCAAAGCAACACAGGCCCGACGAGGCCCAGGGACATTCACAAGGTAACGAGCAGCCAGGACCCTGTTCGACCGCCAAAATCCCCGCGCCCGAATATCAGACCAAGACATATTCCCAAAGACGGCAGCAAGAGCCGCGAACTTACGAATGTCATGGGCACGGGGATAGACCGCAGGCTGGCTGGACCTAATAACCCTGCGGACGACCTGAGAGACCCGAACCCGCGAACAGGGAAGAAGGGAAACCGGATCAACCCACAGCGCGTCCCCGGACACAGAAGCTGTGGCGCGCAAATAACGGCGAAGCGCCGCAACCGGACACAAAACATGATGCACCCCCGGCCTGACCAACCAAGCATCAACCACCCAAGGACCCCTCCGGAACGCAGCAGTCTCATTCTTTGCCAGAAAAGAAGGAGACGGCTGCAAACGAACAAAACTATCACCACGACCAAAAGAGCAGAAACCCCTGCGCCGGAGGAGAGCATGAAGCTCCCCTACCCGACCCCCAGAGGCCAAAGCCAACAAGAAAAGTGCCTTGGAAAAACAATCCTGGACCGAAGGGGCCACAACGAAACGAGGAGATGAAAGGAAAGCGAGCACTCTGTCCAAAGACCAGGACGGCTCAGGCGACGCATGAGCAGGCCGGAGGTGAAACAATGCACGAGACAGCTTGCGAAACGGCGCAGACGTAACATCGATACCGAAAGCAAGCTGAAGCGGCTCCGCCAGCGCCGCACGATACGAAGCGACAGTGTTAGGCATAAGATGACGGTCCTGAAACAACCACGAGAGAAAGGACAAGACCACCCGACCAGACAAAGAGCTAACACGACGAAGACGCAAAAAGAAACGGAAGGACCGCCAGGAAACTTCATACTGCCGCCGAGAAGAAGCCCTCAGGTGGGACACCAACAAGGAGGCCACCTGATCACCATAGAGATGATGATAGACTCGAGTCAAAAAAACCATACGCGAAGACTCGAGGAGAAGATCGAACCAGCTACGTGACGCACCGGCCCGATCTGCTGAAAGAGGCGGAGCCGCGGGAAAACCCTCGGGTTCGGACACCGAGCAACCAGCGCCTGAAACCAAGGCTGGGCCGGCCACCAAGGGGCCAGAAGGACAACTCTCCCCCGGTAAGTCTCTAAGCGAGTCAGGACCTGGAGCAACAGCCGAACCGGGGGAAAGAGGTACAGGAACCCCCACCTCGACCAGTCGACCCGAAAGGCATCGACCCCGACGGCCTCACAATCGGGGAAGGGCGCCGCATAAACGGGAAGACGCCGCGACCACGCCGACGCGAAGAGGTCCACTTCGGGGCGCCCGAACGTCTGGCAAAGCCAACGGAAGGACTCGTCGTCGACCGTCCACTCCGTGGAGAGGGGAACGAAGCGAGACAGGGCGTCGGCCAAGACGTTGGACACGCCCCGTACGTGAACCGCCAGGAGAGCCAAACCCCGAGAACTCAGCAGACGAGTCACCCGAAGCGACCAAACCCAAAGAGACAAGGACCGCATCGAACCCCCGCGGTTCAGGCAATGAACCACCGGAGAGCAGTCCGAATGGAGCCGAATCGTCGATCCGCGGGCCACCCGAATCCTCCCCAGAGCAAACCACACTGCCGCGAACTCCCGCACCGTACTGTGAGCTCGACGGAAGGACGGATCCCAACGCCCCTGGCCGGCCTGGTGAGCACTGGTCACAAAAACCCCAGCCGAGAGACGACGCATCCGTGTACACATCGAGCGAGGGCTCGGGTAGGCGCCAAGGCACTGAACCCCGAAAAACCCGAAGAGGAAGCCGGTGACGCAGCAACCGACGCAAGTCCCCCGGGGGTCGAACTCTGCGATCGCGAGAGAGGCGGAAGGGGGAACCCCGAAGGAACCAGAACAGCCGTCGAAGCCAAACCCGACCCGGCGGGTAGACCACCATCGCGAAGTTCAGGCTCCCGCACAGCCCCTCGAGCAACCGCCGGGTGACCCGAGGGCCCTCCAGAAACAGACGAAGGCGGGACTGCAGCCGCAGGAGAGACTCCGGAGGGAGAGACAAGGAGGCGGTTCGAGAGTCCCACACGAGACCCAGCCAAGTCCGAACCTGAGAGGGAACTAGATGGGACTTCCTCCAGTTCACCAAGAACCCGAACCCGGCGAGCTGGGAAAGAACCAAATCCCTGGCTAGCAAGCAAGCTGACTGGCTGGGAGCCCAAACCAGCCAGTCGTCGAGGTAGGCCAACACCCGAACACCTAGGAGACGCAAACGAGCCACCACAACCCGTGTAAGGCGTGTGAACACGCGAGGTGCCAGGTTCAACCCGAACGGGAGACAACGAAAGCGGTAACTCAGACGCCCCACCACAAAACCGAGCCAGTCCCTGAACCGCGGATGAATCGGGACATGCCAATAAGCGTCCCGGAGGTCCAGGGACACCATCCAAGCTCCCGGCTCCAAGAGGAGCCGAACCTGAGACAGCGTAGTCATCCGAAAGGAGGGGCAATGAACCCAGGGGTGCAGACGGGACAAGTCCAGAATGAACCGCAGGTCCGCGCAGTCCCGTTTCGGAACCGGAAACAGACTGGAAACCCATCTGAGGGACGACGTCGTTTCGACGACGCCCAAGCGTACCCACTCCAAGACGACTCGACAGAGCGCAGGGGAAGAAGCCTGCCCTGCCAGCCCCGACCCCCCAAAGGGGGGAGGGGCCACCCAACGCCACCGCAGGCCGCGAGACACGACCCGAAAGGCCCACGAATCGTGGGACCAGGCGCGGGCGAACAGCGCAAGCCGCTCCCCCCCCCCCCATCGCCCCGTCAAGGGGGCAAACCGCGAAAGGGCCGGCGACCCTTACGAGACCCAGAACCCCGGACAGTGCGAACACCGCGCCGACCAGACGAGGGAGGGTCCGCAGGAGGAGCCAACCCCAAACCTGACACCAGAGGCCTACCACGACGAGAGGAACCCCGAGCCCTGGCACGACCTTTCCGGGAAGACCCACCCCGGGACCCCCGGAAAACCAACAAGTCCGACATCGGACGACAAGCCGCCGATGCAGCCTGAATAAACTGCGCCACGGCCGACTCCCCAAACAGGAGAGGACAAAAAGGTGAAGAACGCCTAAGAGCCAGAGCCCAAGCAGATTCCACGGAGGAACCCAACACCGCCTGCCGACACGCGAGACGGGAAGCATAGAACAGGGAAACCGCATCCCGCAAAATCGGCGTGAACAGCTTCAACAAGGCAGCCGACGAACGCGCAGCCGAGGACAAGGTGCCGGACCCCGGGACGAACCCAAGCGTCCCCACATCCTCCACGAGCCAATCCGAAGACAGCTCCAGGAGGGAAAAGAACCGCAAGGCCGAACACAAAAGGCCCCGAGCGCGCAAGTCCTCCGCCACGAGCGCCGCCGAAAGGGAGGGAACCTGCACATGGAGCTGAATAACGCCCACATCGCGGGGAAGGGCAGGGGCAAACAAGCACTCATTCAGGTACTCAAGTTCACCCCCCAGGAAAACCTGAAGCACCGTGGAAGCTTCCCGCCACTCCAGCGTGCGGGAACGACAGAAGGAATGCCAGGAATCCAGACCAAACAAGGGGCAGTCTGCTAGCCAGGACGACTCCGGAACCTCGTAACGGAGCCAGAAAGGGAACGAAGTCCCAAACCTGAACGTGGACGGATCCATTTCCGAGGCATAATCCGGGTCACGCAGGAGGTAAGCTGCAAAGGCCGCTCGCACCACACCAGGTTGGATGCGATAAGCCGAAAACCTCCGGAAGGACGGAACCGACGTACCCGGGGAACACGGAACCGAACCCGGGGAGGGGCCGACACCAAATCCAACTCGTACGCAGAGGGGGGGAAAAAAAAAAACCCACTCCTTGTAACAATAAGCCCCGCTCAGTGGGAAGAAAAACCCAGGCGGGGTCCAGCGGGGCCCAAGGCCCCCAAGTCAGCCCCTCCCCAGCCTCGAGGTCCGTCACCACAGGACCCGAGGCCGAGTCCTCTCCCCAAGCCCCGACCCCACAAGACAAGGACGGAGCAGCCGAAAAAGCTGGAGGAAGGGGGGCCCACTGGTCAGACCCTGAAGCTTCGGCCGGGAGACAAGACTCGAATGCCTCTGCCGCCCCCCCGGAAGGGGCAACCCCCGAAGCTGCCCGAGTCTCGAGATCAAGTAACCCCTGCTCCGACCCCGAAACCCTCAGACGCTTCGGGGCCGGAAGCAGGGGCGGGGGACCAGAACGAACAGAAGGGGAAGGACGAGGAGGTGCGGACTGAACCAGGATCGAAGCGACCCCCACCCCCAAGTCCGGGTCTCGAAAAGCAAAGCGGGGCAGCCCCGGGGCATCAAGCAACCATCCGAGCGCGTTGCAACAGACGAAACCTAGACTGCAACGCACGTGCCGCCTGTACCCGAATAGAATCATCAGAGGATTGGGTAAATTGAGTCACAAGCAAGCAGCAACACTCACAGGACTCAGGGTCGAAAGTATCACCGACCCAACAGGCAGCGTGGCAGAGGCAAAAACAATGAGGGTCACCCTGAGACAAGGGGACCGAGCAACCCTCAAACTCGCACACAGCGAGCGGGGACTCCGGGGTCACATCCATCGGACCCACGCGCCCCCTAGGGGATTCCCAGGGTCCTGAGCGTTTACTTTAAGAGGACTCGCGCTCAGGTAGTCCCAGGCAGGGTGCTGCAAACCGGCGCCCAAAACTACCAAGCAAACTTCTAAAGCTGAACCCCAGGGACGTGTACACTCACGGGGACCTAGCAGGGGGCGCCACCGAGGAGAACAGTGGAAGGGCAAAAACAAACTGAATAAAATGACAGAACCCCCCACCAGGCAAAAACAAAAAGAAAAACAAAACCCCGCAAGAGGACAGCGAACCCCAAGGAACAGAGCCGGCCGCGATGTCGGGAAATACAAGCTGAGCAGCACCCTGCGCCCCTACCAGTGCAAACTGCCCCTTACCTGCCGGTAACAAGGGAGAACAGAACACCCAAGAGCCCAACAGGCGGCCGAAAAACCGAAAGGTAAAACGGACCAGCAGAGGCAGACCCCGAGGAGCCTGTGGAAGGTAGCCCCAAGCCCCAAGGGCAGTACTTACAGGGCACCTAGGGAAGGCAGCCCTAGGCGCATGCAGCCCGAGTACTGAAGATAACTCCTGGCTCTCGCACCCACAAAACTAACACCACACACAAAGCACAGTGCAGTAGCGACACCGGAGCCAGAGCACACGACCATCGCCTATAGCATCAGCCTCAAGAACTGAGGTGTGGGTAGCCGGCGCGGGGGGTCTGGGGCTCCCCCTTCCCCCTCCCGGGGAGGGGGGAGCTGCGCACACAGCGGCGCGGCAGTGTGTGACGTCACACTAGTTTGCTTGTTTTCGGTTGGGGAGTTCTATCCATTAGTTCGGTTTTAGGTAGCAATTTTAACCAGAATAGGGGTTTGTTTTGGGCGCTTACCTTTCTGGGTGCCTGTTCCGGTCGATGGCAGACATAGAATGCTTCCAACTACACGAGGGCTTCTATAGGCCATTGCTCCCCTTGCCTCTCTGAGGGGGCCCGGTTCTGGCCGTGGTCCCCGGTAGGCCTAAGAACTCCATACACATGACTGATGCCAAAGTCTGACATTAGCATATCAGCCTGGGATAGCTCCGGGGAGCCGACGGGGCTCCCCCCAGAAAAGGCTTTAAAACAGAGTTCCACATAAGAGGTTGTTCTGGAAACTGGAAAATATTGGAGGGGTGACAGGTAAGCTTCTATCATGGATGAAAAATTTTCTGACTGATAGAAAAATGAGGGCAGTAATCAGAGGCAATGTATCGGAATGGAGAAATGTCACAAGTGGAGTACCACAGGGTTCAGTTCTTGCACCAGTGATGTTTATTGTGTACATAAATGATCTACCAGTTGGTATACAGAATTATATGAACATGTTTGCTGATGATGCTAAGATAATAGGAAGGATAAGAAATTTAGATGATTGTCATGCCCTTCAAGAAGACCTGGATAAAATAAGTATATGGAGCACCACTTGGCAAATGGAATTTAATGTTAATAAATGTCATGTTATGGAATGTGGAATAGGAGAACATAGACCCCACACAACCTATATATTATGTGAGAAATCTTTAAAGAATTCTGATAAAGAAAGAGATCTAGGGGTGGTTGTAGATAGAAAACTATCACCTGAGGACCACATACAGAATATTGTGCGAGGAGCATATGCCACGCTTTCTAACTTCAGAATTGCATTTAATTACATGGATGACGATATACTAAAGAAATTGTTCATGACTTTTGTTAGGCCAAAGCTAGAATATGCAGCTGTTGTGTGGTGCCCATATCTTAAGAAGCACATTAACAAACTGGAAAAGGTGCAAAGACATGCTACTAAGTGGCTCCCAGAACTGAAGGGTAAGAGCTACGAGGAGAGGTTAGAAGCATTAAACATGCCAAAACTAGAAGACAGAAGAAAAAGAGGTGATATGATCACTACATACAAAATAGTAACAGGAATTGATAAAATCGACAGGGAAGATTTCCTGAGACCTGGCACTTCAAGAACAAGAGGTCATAGATTTAAACTAGCTAAACACAGATGCCAAAGAAATATAAGAAAATTCACCTTCGCAAATAGAGTGGTAGACGGTTGGAACAAGTTAAGTGAGGAGGTGGTGGAGGCCAAGACCGTCAGTAGTTTCAAAGCGTTATATGACAAAGTGTGCTGGGAAGACGGGACACCACGAGCGTAGCTCTCATCCTGTAACTACACTTAGGTAATTACACTTAGGTAATTACAACTGAGTTATGAGGAAAGGCTGCGGGATATGCACCTTACAACACTGGAAGACAGAAGAGTAAGGGGAGACATGATCACAACCTACAAAATCCTCAGAGGAATCGACCGGGTAAACAAGGATAAACTATTCAACACTGGTGGGACGCGAACAAGGGGACACAGGTGGAAACTGAGTACCCACATGAGCCACAGAGACGTTAGAAGGAACTTTTTCAGTGTCAGAGTAGTTAACGGATGGAATGCATTAGGCAGTGATGTGGTGGAGGCTGACTGCATACACAGTTTCAAATGTAGATATGATAGAGCCCAGTAGGCTCAGGAATCTGTACACCAGTTGATTGACAGTTGAGAGGCGGGACCAAAGAGCCAAAGCTCAACCCCCGCAAGCACAAATAGGTGAGTACAACTGGTGGCCAGCAGGTAGCAGCGTAATGCAGCTACCGGACTCAGAGCGTGATGCACCCCTGGCCTAACAAACCAAGCAACCACAATCAATGGACTCCTTCAGAAGCCTGCTGTGTCATTCTTCGTCAGAAAAGGAGACAGCTGCAAACAGACAAAACAACCACCAGGACCAAAGGAATTAAACCCTTGGCACTGGAGAAGAGCATAAAGCTTCCCAACCCAACCCCTAGAGGCCAAGGCCAACAATAACATGCCTTCCAAAAACAATCACCTACTGAAGGGGTCACCACAAACCGAGAAGAAAGAAAAGAAGGAACCCGGTTCAATGACTAAGAAGCCTTAGGTCAGAGGTGAAAGAATGCACGAGAAAGCATGCAAAAACGGAGCAGAAGTTACATCCACCCTGAGTGCAAGCTGCAGCACCTCCGCCAAAACCACGTGATAAGAAGCGACAGTATTCGGCATGAGATGCCGATCCAGAAAAAGCCACAAGAGAAAGGACAAAAACAACCCGGTCTGACACCGACGAAACCCGCCAGAAAAAGAAAAAGGCAGAAAAATCACCAAAAGTCTCCATACTGTCACTGAGAAGAAGACCACAGGTGGGACACCATAAAAGAAGCCACTGATCACCATACAAAGAATGATACACGTGCGTTAGAAATGCCAGATCCTTAACACAGAGTAAGTCAAACCAGCGAGGTACTTCACCAGACCGACCTGTTGAAAGAGGCAGAGGGAGGAGGAAGGCGCCATGGCACCAAACCCTGAAAAACCTGAAGGGGAAGCCAGTGACACAGCAAATGGCGCAAGGACACCTGGGATCATACCCAGAGCCCGTGAAAGTGGGGAAAAAGGCTGCTCCGAAGACACCAGAAGAGAAACCAAACCAGTTTCAAACCCAAAGCAAAATTCAGGCTCCCACACAGCTGCTCGAGCAACCTCCAAGTGACCCGGGTTTTCCCCTAAAAACAGCCAGTGGTGGGACTGCAGCTGGAACAAGGCCGCAGGAGGGAGAAAAAGGGACGCCGTCCGAGAATCTCAAACAAGGCCCAGCCAACTCCGAACCTACGGAACCAACTGGGACTTCCACCAGTTCACCAAGAACCCGAACCCAGCGAGCTGGGAAAGAGCCAGATCCCTAACTAGTGGACAAGCAGACTGGCTGGGAGCCCAAACCAACCAGTCATTGAGGTAGGCCAAAACCCGAAGATCTAGCAGATGCAGACGGGCCACCATGACCTGAGGAGTCAAGTGTGTAAAACCGCGACGTGTCAGATTCAAATCGAACGGGAGACAACGAAAGTGGCAAGCCTGTCGCCCCACCAACAAAACCTAACCAATCCCTTAATCCTGAATGGATAAGGATGTACCAATACACGTCCTTGAGGTCCAGGAAAATCATCCAAGTGCCGGATCGTGAACGAGCCGGACTTTGGACAACGTGGTCATCCGAAAGGAGGGGGAAAGAAATCAACCTGTTCAGATAAGACAAGTCCAGAATGTACTGGAGATTTGCACAGTCCTGTTTCGGAACCTGAAACTGGCAGGAAATCTCCCTGAGATGAGGTCGTTTCGACCATGCATAAGCAAACCCACTCCAAGATGACCCAACGAATGGATAAGGAAGAAGCCTCCCCCCCCCCCGACCTGTCCCCCCTGAAGGAAGGAAGGACCGCCCAACGCCATTGAAGGCCACAAGATCTGACCCAAAAAGCCTACGAGTGTGTGGGACCAAGTGTGGGCAAAAAGAGCCAGCCTTTCCCCCCTTTTCCCCTTTCACGGCCGTACTACCTGTGAAAGGGGAAATGAACATGGTGCGCTTCCAGAAATGAACCCGAGGAGGAGGCCCACCCACCCCTGAAATAAACCTGATGGGGGGGGGGGGACACCCAGAAATGAACCCGAGGGGGGGGATACCCAGAAGTGAACCCGTGGGGGGACCACCCGGAAATGAACCCGAGGGGGGGAAGCACCTGGAAATGAACCCGAGGTGGGGGGGGGGGCAAACAGGGCAAACTGCCCCGGCCCACCTGGGAAGGAAGAGGGGACACGGACTGAACCAAGGCTGAAGCAACTCACGCCCCTAAATCTGAGGTCCTAAAACCTAAATGGCAGCTCCGGGGCCTCCAACTTTGCAACCAACCTGGCCCATTGCAATAAAGAGAAGCGATCATGCAATGCAGCTGCTGCCTAATCCCTGACATCATCAGATAAGGGATGAGGAAATTGGACCACAAGCCAGCAACAAGTCTCACAAAACTCCAGATCATAGGTGTCCCTGACCCAACAGACAGCATGATGGAGGCAGTACGGATGATCGTCTCCCTGAGGCTGGGGTGACGAACAACCTTCAAATTCACACAAGACGAGAGTGTGCTCGAAAAAAGTATCCATGATAGGACCAAGCCCAAAGGAGTTTTCCAGCGCCTGCAGGGTAATTAAGCCCCACAGAAAGCCCCAGCACTAGGGCCAGCTAACCTGTTAAACCCTGTCTGAAGCAGGCAAACTGACAGCAATTAGCAGCTGTGAAACCTCGGAGGCAATAGAGGAGGACTACTAAATCAAATCAAATCAAATCAAATGTTTATTTAGGTAAGGTACATACATACAAGAGATTTTACAAAGAGTGATGGATTTATAGATAGGGCTAGTACATACAATGCCTAAAGTCACTATTACGCAAAGCGTTTCGGGCATGAAAAACTTAAATGACTAAAGCTTAATACTAATTGAGCATAAAGAATAAAATGAGTTGAGAACAAATAAAAAAAAAAAAGAGATAAAAAGGGGACGACATGGCTGAAAATGCAGCACAAATACAATTCTGTCGACAAACAGCGTCATTTAAAAAAAAAAACAGACATTGTTTGACAATAGAAGGGTAAGGTAGGTTACAGGGAATTTATTAGGTATAGCTTCGTTTTTATCTTAAACAGGTTGAGAGAGGTACAGTCTTTAACATGGTTGGGAAGGTCATTCCACAATCTGGGTCCCTTGATTTGTAGAGCATTTCTAGTTTGATTAAGTCGTACTCTAGGAATATCAAAACTGTATTTATTTCTGGTGTGGTGCTCATGGGTTCTGTTACAACCTTCTATGAAGCTTTTGAGGTCAGGATTGGCATTACAGTTCAGCATTTTATATATGTATAATACACATGCGAGAATGTGCAGTGACTTAATATCTAACATATTGAGAGATTTGAGTAGGGATACCGAGTGATGTCTGGGGCCAGAGTTGGATATTGTCCTAATAGCAGCTTTGTGTTGAGTAATTAGAGGACGTAAGTGATTTTTGGGTAGTAGAGCCCCAAGCACAAATACCATAGTTGAGATATGGATAGATGAGGGAGTAATAGAGAGTCACCAGGGCAGGGCGGGGTACATAATATCTGATCTTAGAAAGAATGCCAACAGTTTTTGAAACTTTTTTTGATATATTTAGAACCACCACAACCTAGGCAAAACCTAATAAGGAGCTAAGCTGGCGAAAATGCCACTGCTACAACAGGCGAAAAACGTTGTATGAAAACAAGAAAAAACCAGAGACTTCACAACTAGCAAACTAGCAGCCGGAGAAAAACATCGGCCGCTGCATGATAGCAAGAGGAGGCTGCGCCAGCCGCAGTGCGCCCCACCAAGAAACATACACCCACCCCTACCCGGGGCAAGATGGAAAGCCCAAGACCCCCAGCCTACCCCAGGGCTAGACAACCACAATTGAGGAAGCCTTCTAAAAGGGAGTGATTCCCAAATGACCCAGAGAAGATAACCCTGACCATGCAAGGGCAATACTCACGTAGCACCTAGGAAAGGTGTCCCTAGATGTATGCAGCTCTGATATTTCAGGTACTGTGCCTTGAAATCCAGGCCAGTGCACCCGGCAAGTGTAGGAACAGCTGTTGAGGCAAAAATCCACAATAGAAATCATGGCCTGAGGCGACGTCTGAGCACCAAGCACATCGGTCAAGAACTGAACTGGTGGGATGGCAGCTCCCTCCCCCCCTTCCCACTCATGAGCAGGGGGGGGGGCTACTGTAGTTGGATGAAGTGTTGTTTGCTTTCTTTCTGGAGCAGTTCTTTTTGCCATTTTGAGGATGTAGCTCGCAATTTTCAACCAGACAGTGGTCTGTTTTGATTCACCTTTCTGCGTGCCTTTCCTTGTCAATGGCAAGTATGATATACTTTAAATGCATAGTGTTCATAGGCCATTGCTCCCTGTGCCTCTCTGTGGGGTCCAGGCTGTGGCTCTGGTACCCAGTAGGTAACAAGAACTCTGAGACTGATGACCTCAACTAATATAGCACTATATAGTATTGATAACTTCATGGATCCAACAAGGATTCCCCACAGAAAATAGTAATAAAATATGAAAGTTTTTACATTTCAAAATAGAAAGGGAGAATTTACTGATGAAACTAGAGTGCAAAACGACTGTGCACAAATGATCATACACCAAAAGAATAATTTACTTACATTATCTGTAGCCGTGTCTAGGTTAGACATGGTTAATGATAACACTTAGCCACCTTATATCTCTACATGTACCATTTACATCATTATTCACTTCTTGGTTGTGATAAGTGCAGCTTACAGGTCCACCCCCCCCCCCCCCCGAGGACCACAATAGTGAAGGTATGGGGGGTGAAGCCCCCCACTGTTGATGCTCAAGTTAACACTTGAGTGATGTTCCTTGGAGTTCAGCTCTTAGGTATGATGGGTGCACTTTACGTTAAAGATCTGTTCTCCTGTAAACTCTTGGTAGTATCCAAAATGTCTTCATGAAGGTGTTTGTTATTGTTGTTGTTGTTGGTATGAAGGGCAGCGACGGGACTAAGCTGTGCCCTGCCAGTCCAAATGTGCAGAAGACGGCGAGAGAATAGTCCCCTGATGGTGGAATACCGCAGTCAGAGAGATGACGAGTCACAACCCATAAGCATCTTCGTAGTCTATAGATATTGATACATGCAAATTAGTACAGTATTCATCTTCTTTACAATACGATTGATGCAGTTTACATGAAGGATTTTCCTGCCCCAAGAGGGCACGAGTGGTGATGCTGGAAGACGCCTCACTCACAGTAGCGCATCAATCTTCATAATTTGACAGAGCTTCTAAGTTGTCGAGGTCGCCTGTGTGTGCGAGGATGATGAAAATAAACATATGAGTGCAATTCATGAAATCTGATAAAACCTTCTTGGCAGCGGCGGATGTTGTGTGGAAGGCGTCGGATCATCGCTTGTCATACTACACCAATGTTTACGTTTTCTGTGATTGGGCTTGATATTATTGTTGTTGTTGTTGTTGTTGATTAAAATTCAAATTCAAATGTTTATTTAGATAAAGTGCATGCATACAAGGGGTGATGCAGATATTGATGAATTTATACATAGAGCTAGTACATACAATGCCTAAAGCCTTCAGAAATGCCTCCAGAAAAAATCAGAAATGCCTTCTGATTTTTGTTTTTCATTTTATCTAATTTCTGTGTCCTTCCTGGCTATCTATTGGATCTTTATTTTACTTCTAATTTGTTAGTATTTTATTGTATTTGCTTTTATTCTTGTGTTTTGCTATATCGTGATCCCTCTGCATCTCTATGCACACTGATATTGATCCGGATCAAAATCTTCTGTCTCATATCTACACCAACCAGCACATTGATCATCATTATTGCAAGTATTTCACAGCACACCAGGCTAAAAACAAACTCCAAAATAGCACCTGTTTATCAGTTTACAACCAAAATATATGTTAGATCACTTGGTAAACATTTTGACAATACAAATGCATTTCTGCGGTTGGAAGAAAACGCTCACAGAGTGGGGGACTTATTTTATTTTATAATAATAATAATTATTAATTATTTAAATACAAATAATTAATTAATAATAATAGTCATCATTAATGATTAAATACTTGATAATCCTTAAATGAAGAAGCATAATAGCTCATTATAACGAATAAATAAATGATTAAAGTGGAATTAATTATAATGACTAATAATGATTAGTGAATAACCATAAATTAATATACAGAATAAAATTAATGGATAGCCGTTATAATGATCAAATACAATGAAGAGAGATCTCTAATTGAAAGTTGCAAGATTGAATTACGGTAATTCCAATTCTTGGTATTCTTGGCTTATCACTTTGGGGGTTCCGTCGGAGCACCCCCAAGGTAACACAAATTCGTTGCAAGATGGAACAAGTGTCCCCAGCAAACTGCTTTGTCCCAGCCGATGATCCTGGTGGTGTTCCAGCTGAGCATGCCCCTGGGCGCCAAGCACAGCTGCTGACGTTCCGGCCGATGTGGTCCCGGCCGATGATCCAGCAGCTGATGGCCCAGCTGGTGGGGTTCCAAGCTGAGCACGCCCCTGGGGGCCAAGCACAGCTGCTGACGTGCCGACTGTTGTGGTCCCAGCCGATGAGCCAGCAGCTGCAGGCTCAGCTGACGGTCTTACAGCTGAGCATGCCTTGTAATTAATCATTGTGATTAAATAAAGTCCATCTTTGGCTAACTGCCAACAAACTCACCCTTAACATTGACAAAACTTTCTATATTCTGTTTGGCAATAAATCCTCTAATCAAATAAATCTCAAAATAAACAATACCCAAATTTGTAACAAATTAGATGGCAAGTTCCTTGGCGTTCTCATTGACCACAAGCTGAATTTCCAGGGACACATTCTAAATATATCAAAAACTGTTGGCATTCTTTCTAAGATCAGATATTATGTACCCCGCCCTGCCCTGGTGACTCTCTATTACTCCCTCATCTATCCATATCTCAACTATGGTATTTGTGCTTGGGGTTCTACTACCCAAAATCATTTACGTCCTCTAATTACTCAACACAAAGCTGCTATTAGGACAATATCCAACTCTGGCCCCAGACATCACTCGGTACCCCTACTCAAATCTCTGAATATGTTAGATATTAAGTCACTGCATATTCTCTCATGTGTATTATACATATATAAAACGCTAAACTATAATGCCAATCCTGATCTCAAAAGCTTCATAGAAGGTTGTAACAGAACCCATGAGCACCACACCAGAAATAATACAGTTTTGATATTCCAAGAGTACGACTTAATCAAACTAGAAATGCCCTATAAATCAAGGGACCCAGAATGTGGAATGATCTTCCCAACCATGTTAAAGACTGTACCTCTCTCAACCAGTTTAAGATAAAAACGAAGCACTACCTAATAAATTCCCTGTAACCTACCTTACCCCTCTGTTGTCAACCCATGTCTGTTTTGTTTTAAACAACGCTGTTTGTCTGTAATAATTTGTAATTGTATTTGTGCTGCTTTTTCAGCCATGTTTCCCCCTCTTTTATCTCTTTTTTTATTTGTTCTCAACACATTTTATTCTTTATACCCATTAGTATTAAGCTTTAGTCATTAATGTTTTTCCTGCCCGAAACGCTTTGGCTTTAGGCATTGTATGTACTAGTTCTATCTATTAATCCAACAAACTTTGTAAAATCTCTTGTATGTATGTCCCTTACATTTATATAAATAAATAAACATTTATTTATTTATTTATTTATTTATTATTGTTAATTAATTGTTTGCAGTTGTTTAATTATTATTTATATGCTGCCAGTGACCCAGCAGCTGAAGGTCCAGCCGAGCATGCCAGTATAATCACCCATTATTATGAGTATTGTCAATTAATTATTAGTAGCTAATAATAGCAGCCGAAGGCTCAGCTGGTGGTGTTGCAGCCGAGCATGCACAGTCACTCTCATTATTTATATACGATTTATGTTCTTTACATTTTGTCATTCTTTATATTCCTTTCTAATTTATATATTATATATTGTTTGTTTGTTTCTCGGGCCAGACCCAGCTGCTGAGGTGCCGGCTGACGTAGTCCATGCTGATGATCCAGCAGCTGAGGGCCCAGCTGGTAGTGTTACGGCCACTGGGCGAGGCCCAGCTGTTGGGCCAGCTGGTGGAGTGCCAGATGTGCACGACACCGGGGGCCTAGCCCAGCTCCGGATGTCTCGGCTGACGAGTTTTCAGCCTATGACCCAGCAGCTGAGGCTCCAGAAGGAGGTATCCAGCCGACGATGTCCCGCCTGCTGAAGTTGACATCTAGCGGCGTCCAACCGAAGATGCCGCAGCTGCAATGGTCCAGCTGCCAAGGCTACAGATGCCGTGTCCTAACCGAGGATTTTCACGAGAGAAGAAGGGAAGACCACATTTTCTCTACATTCTTAATAATAATTTCGTTACAGTTCTAATTCGTCTTGATGAGCGTAAGTGGTCCCGCAGTTCCCCACTCAGCTATGCTGGGGCTTCATTCACTCCTACCCATTCCTGCCTTACGCAACAGGTGTCGCATCCATTTATCACCACTCTCGCAGCCTAAGTTGCCAACAGTACGCTTTGATGCGGGTCCCACGCACCTTGTGCCTTTGCTTTTCACGTTACCTCTGCACACCAGCTCCTGCCCACCCTTACTGCTTTAATACTTCCAGATCCACAATAGAACGAGGACGAGGAAAACCTGTGATGATGGACCACGGCTCTCATGCCCACCGTGCGAGGTATCCTGGGAGGTGACCGACACGCTTCTAAGCCGACACCTCCACTCCACACCCGCGGGGCTCACCACAGCGACAATGACCGACACGGGATCGACCCTGGGAAGTCGGCCTCGGAGTGGACAGCGTTCACATTCCCACATCCGCCCTGGGGCCAGCTTTCCAGGACTAGTCTCTGTGAGGGCGGGCTACTACGACGAAGATATACACGGGATCGACCAGTCATTTGCCATGGTGGAAAGCGCTCCCTGCATGGAGTACAAACCCGGCAGTAGGTACTCCTCCCAGGGCACAGTCGGTGGGCCATCCCGCCTCTCTGCTCCACGGCTCGTCAAGATGGCGCTCCGTCGGCCCACCAAGCGAGCTGCGTCTGTTAGCAGCATCTGCCTAGTAGACCCGGAATGGTACCTTCTTCAGTCAGGAAAACCTGATTGTTTTTTAATGGTCTCTCCGGGCATATGGGCACGCTTACGGCCACGGTAGCGAGAAGTCATGTTCCTACTTATTTATTTATTTATTTATTTATTTATTTATGCATATACAAGAATGTACATAAGGAATGTGAGGATACAAATATGGTAATTACAGTCTTGTAAAGCCACTAGCACGCGCAGCGTTTCGGGCAGGTCCTTAATCTAAGAGAATTTTAAGGAGGTAAATACTTGCAAAATTTATAGACAAAAAAATGATAACAGATTACATGGAATGAAAAAAAAAGATGAGAGAAAATTATAGGTACAGTATATTAAAGCACATAGGTAGCTATGATTGATTGCAATGACAGCTTAAAATGGTAGTTGACAACAAATTGGTAGGCACAATACAGCAGAAACAATATAAGATTGATTGCAATGACAGCTTGAATGGTAGTTGACAAAAATTGGTAGTCACAATACAGCATATGGCTAGCACATAAAAGAAGACAGCAATGAACACAATGATAAGGTTGTTTGATATTACATAAAAATTAGGAGATTGGGTAACACTAGGTACAGAGCAAATTTAAAGCTCAGTGTAGGAAACTAAATAGATGAAGTTAGGTACTTTTTGGTTTTGCTTTTAAATAAGGCAAAAGTTTTACAGTTTTTCAATTCACTAGGGAGTGAGTTCCATAGACTAGGTCCCTTAATTTGCATAGAGTGTTTACACAGATTAAGTTTGACCCTGGGGATATCAAAGAGATATTTATTTCTGGTGTGGTGATAATGGGTCCTATTACATCTGTCCAGGGAGAGTTTCAGAGCATGGTTTGCATTTAAGAACAGGGTTTTGTAAATGTAGTTGACACAAGAGAATGTGTGGAGGGAGTTAATATTTAGCAAGTTTAGGGATTTAAACAAGGGAGCTGAGTGTTGTCTGAAAGCAGAGTTAGTTATTATTCTGATAGCAGATTTTTGCTGTGTGATGATGGGCTTAAGGTGGTTTGCAGTGGTAGACCCCCATGCACAGATACCATAATTAAGATAGGGGTAGATTAGTGCATAATATAGTGAGAGGAGAGCAGAGTTAGGAACATAATATCTGATTTTGGAGAGTATACCAACTGTCTTAGAGACTTTCTTAGTTATGTGTTGAATGTGGGTGCTGAAGTTGAGTCTCTTGTCTAGGAATAGGCCAAGAAACTTGCCATCATTTTTATTACTGATGTTAATGTTGTCTATCTGTAGCTGAATTGCATTTGATGATTTGCTTCCAAATAAGATGTAGTAAGTCTTTTCGATGTTTAATGTTAGTTTGTTCGTTGACATCCATAAGTGGACTTTTTTTTAATTCATTATTCACAACATTATTTAGTGTATGTGGGTTGAGGTTTGAGTAGATAAGGGTAGTATCGTCAGCAAACAATATAGGTTTGAGAATATTAGAGACATTAGGCAGATCGTTTATATATATAAGAAATAGAAGAGGTCCTAAGATGCTGCCCTGTGGCACTCCAACGGTAATTGGTAGAGTGGAAGAAGTTGTATCATTGATGGTTACATATTGGTGTCTGTCACTAAGATAGGATCGGATGTAGTCAAGGGCAAGGCCTCGGATTCCATAATGCTGGAGTTTAAGTAAGAGGTAGTTGTGATTAACAGTATCAAAGGCTTTTCTTAGGTCAATGAAGAGTCCAATCGGAAACTCATTTTTGTCAAGGGCTGAGTAGATAATGTCAAGGAGACTAATGATTGCATCATTGGTGCTCTTTTGGGACCGGAAGCCAAACTGGCAGGGGCTGTGTATGTCGAATTTTACGAGGTAGGAATAGAGCTGTTTGTAAATAATTTTTTCAAATATTTTTGATAGAATGGGTAGATTTGATATTGGTCTATAATTGTTTATGTCCGCCGGATTGCCTCCTTTATGGACTGGCGTTACTCTTGCTTTTTTGAGGATATCAGGGAAGGTGTGATACTCTATAGATTTGTTGAACAGTAGTGCTATGGGTGGGGCAAGGGCATGGGAGGCTCTCTTGTACACAATGGACGGAATTTCACTGGTGTTCCCTGCCTTGGTTTTTAGAGAATGTATGATGGACACAACATCTGCCGGGCTGATTGGTGAAAGGAGAAGAGAGTTTGGATAGCTGCCTGAGAGATATGTGTTAATATGTGTCTGAGTCTGTGAGATTTTACTGGCAAGATTAGCACCAACCGATGAAAAGAAACTATTAAATTCATTTGCCATTTCTAAGTCTTTATACCAGATACAAGGGGAGCTGTTATGTTTGTCCATATGTGGTCCAAGGTAGTGGCTGATGTTTGAGTGACTCGGGTAGGTTTGGTGATAGTGGGGATTAGCATACAGGAGTTCATGCTGTTAAGGAAATAGTCAACTTGAGAGCAATTTTGTTGACCCAGGTCAATATTAAAGTCTCCTCCCAGAATGAAGTGGTTTTTGTTGAGATTGTTGTTTATAATAAGATTCCTTAGGTTGTCTGAGAAAGAAGCTATGTTAGTATTGGGAAATCTATAGATGGCTCCAATAGTCAAAGAAGATTTAAGGGATTTAATTGAAAACTGAGCAAAAGTATATTCACAGTAGTCATCTCTGTCACTAATAACACTGTTGCAGATAAATGTATCTCGGTAATATATAGCTGTGCCACCACCTTTTTTATTAGGCCTACAGTTATGAATGGCTTTATAACCAGCTAAGTTGTAGAGTTAGGTATAGTCTTTATTTTGCAGTCTCCGTGGTGTAGTGGTAAGACACTCGCCTGGCGTTCCGCGAGCGCTATGTCATGGGTTCGTATCCTGGCCGGGGAGGATTTAATGGGCGCAATTCCTTAACTGTAGCCTCTGTTTAACGCAACAGTAAAATGTGTACTTGGATGAAAAAACGATTCTTCGCGGCAGGGGATCGTATTCCAGGGACCATAGGATTAAGGACTTGCCCGAAACGCTACGCGTACTAGTGGCTGTACAAGAATGTAACAACTCTTGTATATATCTCAAAAAAAAAAAAAAAAAAAAAAAAAAAAAAAAGTCAGTTGACGGTATACCCCCATCCTTGTAGAGTTTTATTTGGTTATGTGAGTGTTGTTTAGTTCCTAGGATACTAGAGATAGTTTTCCAAGTGCTTTTCATGTTGCCTTTTGCTTCATTGAATCTATTGACATAATATGCAAGTTTTGCCTTTCTTATGATACTGGTAAGCATTGATGAGTACCTTTTAGCTACTTCCTTTGAAACTAGGCCAATCCTAAGTTTCTTTTCATATTCATGTTTCTTGTTGATTGAGTTGAGAATGCCACTTGTGAGCCATGGATTGTTTAATCTTTTGTCAGTTACTTGCTTGGTAAGAAGGGGACAATGAATGTTGTAGAGGCTTAGAGTTTTGGAGATGAAGAGGTTAGCTAATGAATTTATATCATGGGTATTATTGAATTCAGAATCCCAGTTAATATTGTAAAGTGCCTCTGTAAGATTGTCTAAAGCTGATTCACTGTGTAGCCTAAATGAAAGTTTCTTGCTTTTTGGTGGTGTTATGTCCATGTTCGCTATGAGAAAGGTAGGATAGTGGTCAGTTGTTCTGTCGTAGATTATACCAGATACAAGGGGAGCTGTTATGTTTGTCCATATGTGGTCCAAGGTAGTGGCTGATGTTTGAGTGACTCGGGTAGGTTTGGTGATAGTGGGGATTAGCATACAGGAGTTCATGCTGTTAAGGAAATAGTCAACTTGAGAGCAATTTTGTTGACCCAGGTCAATATTAAAGTCTCCTCCCAGAATGAAGTGGTTTTTGTTGAGATTGTTGTTTATAATAAGATTCCTTAGGTTGTCTGAGAAAGAAGCTATGTTAGTATTGGGAAATCTATAGATGGCTCCAATAGTCAAAGAAGATTTAAGGGATTTAATTGAAAACTGAGCAAAAGTATATTCACAGTAGTCATCTCTGTCACTAATAACACTGTTGCAGATAAATGTATCTCGGTAATATATAGCTGTGCCACCACCTTTTTTATTAGGCCTACAGTTATGAATGGCTTTATAACCAGCTAAGTTGTAGAGTTAGGTATAGTCTTTATTTAGCCAAGTTTCTGTTAAAATAATGAACGATAGGTTAGTACCTAGTGCTGTGAGTAATGCATTTAAATCGTCAAAATGTTTACCAAGTGATCTAACATTTTGGTTATAAACTGATAGACAGGTGCTATTTTGGAGTTTGTTTTTAGCCTGGTGTGCTGTGAAATACTTGCAATAATGATGATCAATGTGCTGGTTGGTGTAGATATGAGACACAAGATTTTGATCAGGATCAATATCAGTGTGCATAGAGATGCAGAGGGATCACGATACAAGATACACGATAAAGCAAAACACAAGAATAAAAGCAAATACAATAAAATAGTAACAATTTAGAAGTAAAATAAAGATCAATAGATAGCCAGGGAGGACACAGAAGTTACATAAAATAAAACACAAAAAATCAGTAGAGACTGACAATATAAATGTAAAATAAAAAATAATAAGAAAAATGATAATCATAAAAAAAAATGATCTTGAAGATAATTAGCTTAGTAATGGTTAATTAACAGGGTAATAAAAAGCCCTAGGTTTAGTGACAAGGGGATTAACTAAGAACACATAATTAAGAGTATAAAACAGGCAAAGATGACAAACAAACAAAAAAAAATAAAAAAAAATTAAAAAATAAAAATAAAAATAAACACCCTTGGAAAGGAAAGGCAGAGCTTAAGTACACTTTGGTTGTATGTGAGACTACAAATAGCAGCCAGCTTCCGCTCGCCCTTAGGGGGTGGGGGTTCCGCGCCGCTGGCCCTCACGGGATTGGGGGTGCTCCGACGGAACCCCCAAAGTGAACCCCCAAAACTAATTAGAGATGTCACTTCACTGTATTTGATTTAATCATCATTATAACGGCTATCCATTAATATTATTTCAGTATAATAATTTATGGTTATTCACTAATCATTATTAGTCACCATAATTAATTATCCACTTTAATTATCTATTTATTCGTTATAATGAGCTAGTATGCTTCTTCATTTAAGGATTATCAATTACTTAATCACTTATGATTATTAATTAATTATTTGTATTTAATAAATAATTAATTATTATTATTATTATAAAAATAAATTAAGTCCCACTCTGTGAGCGTTTTCTTCCAACCGCAGAAATTGTAAAAAATTTCTTAATTAAAAATTATAAAAATTATAGCTAGGAGGACTGACACTGGACAAAACTATTCAATAACCACTGAAGCTCACCTTAAAATAAAATAAATAAATAAAATAAAATTAAATGTTTATTTAGGTAAGGTACATACATACAATAAATTTTTACAAAGAATGGTTAACTTATAGGTAGAGCTAGTACATACAATGCCTAAAGCCACTATAATAATAATAATAATAATAATAATAATTTTTATTTAGGTAAGGTACATACATAATGAGATTTTACAAAGTTTGTTGGCTTTATAGATAGAGCTAGTACATACAATGCCTAAAGCCACTATTACGCAAAGCGTTTCGGGCAGGAAAAAACACTACTGACTAAAGCTTAAAACTAATGGGTAAAAAGAAAAAAATGCGTTGAGTACAAATAAAAATAGAGGTAAAAGAGGGGGGAACATTGTTGAAAAAACAGCACAAATACAATTACAAATTATTACAGAAAATTACATTAAAACAGCGTTGATTTGTAAAACAAAAAAAAAACAAAAAACATACATGGGTTGACAATAGAGAGGTAAGGTAGGTTACAGGGAATTTATTAGGTATAGCTTCGTTTTTAACTTAAACTGGTTGAGAGAGGTACTGTCTTTAACATGGTTGGGAAGGTCATTCCACATTCTGGGCCCCTTGATTTGTAGAGCATTTCTAGTTTGATTAAGTCGTACTCTAGGAATATCAAAACTGTATTTATTTCTGGTGTGGTGCTCATGGGTTCTGTTACAACCTTCTATGAAGCTTTTGAGATCAGGATTGGCATTATAGTTTAGCGTTTTATATATGTATAATACACATGAGAGAATATGCAGTGACTTAATGTCTAACATATTCAGAGATTTGAGTAGGGGTACCGAGTGATGTCTGGGGCCAGAATTGGATATTGTCCTAATAGCAGCTTTGTGTTGAGTAATTAGAGGACGTAAGTGATTTTGGGTAGTAGAGCCCCAAGCACAAATACCATAGTTGAGATATGGATAGATAAGGGAGTAATAGAGAGTCACCAGGGCAGGGCGTGGTACATAATATCTGATCTTAGAAAGAATGCCCACAGTTTTTGAAACTTTTTTTGATATGTTTAGAATGTGTCCCTGGAAATTCAGCTTGTGGTCAATGAGAATGCCAAGGAATTTGCCATCTAATTTGTTACAAATTTGGGTATTGTTTATTTTGAGATTTATTTGATTAGAGGATTTATTGCCAAACAGAATATAGAAAGCTTTGTCAATGTTAAGGGTGAGTTTGTTGGCAGTTAGCCACAGATGGACTTTATTTAGCTCAGTATTTACTGTGGCATTTAGAGCAAGGGGATCAGGACTGGAGTAAATGAAGGTTGTGTCGTCAGCAAATAGAATTGGTTTGAGGTGTTGGGAGGCATTTGGAAGGTCATTAATGTAGATGAGAAAGAGGAGAGGGCCAAGTATGCTGCCCTGGGGAACACCAATGTTGATGGGTAGGGTGGGAGAAATTGTATTATTCACAGAAACACATTGGAGCCTGTCAGTAAGGTAGGATTTGAGGTATTGTAGGGAGTGACCTCTGACTCCATAATGATGTAATTTAGGAAGAAGGTTTTGGTGGTTGACAGTATCGAAAGCTTTATGCAGGTCCACAAATAACCCAACAGGGAACTCATTTTTATCAAGAGCTGTATGAATCGAGTTAAGCATACTAATAAGTGCATCGTTAGTGCTTTTTTTGGGTCTGAAGCCATATTGGCAATGGCTAAGTATATTGAGTTTGGCTAAATATGAGTAAAGCTGCTTATAGATTAGTTTTTCAAAAATTTTTGACAAGTTTGGCAGGATTGATATAGGTCTGTAGTTGTTAACATCTGTGAGATCACCACATTTGTGGACAGGCGTTACTCTCGCTTTTTTTAGAATATCTGGAAAGGTTTGGAGTTCAAGTGACTTGTTGAAGAGCAATGTAATAGCAGGGGCTAAAGATCTAGAGGCTTTTTTGTAAATTAAAGTTGGTATCTCCTCAAGGGCACTAGACTTGGTTTTAAGGGAAAGGATTATCTCATTGACGTCAGTGGAATTATAGGCTTTAGGTACAGAGACTGTGGATAGTTACCTGTAAGATAGTCCTTAATGTCAGTACTGGAAGATGGAATATCATTTGCAAGGGATGAACCAATGGAAGAGAAGAACCTATTGAACTCAATAGCAGAATCAGAGGCTGAAAGCTGACCATCGTTATTGGACAGGAGTGTTGGTTTGTTATTTAAAGACTTCTTTGATCCCAATATTTGTGAAATTGAGCTCCAAGTTTGTTTAATGTTGCTCTTTATTTGGGTAAATTTATCTTCGTAGTATTTAGTTTTGGCTCGTCTAATTATCCTAGATAGCAATAATGAGTAATTCTTTGAGAATTCTTTGGAGACAATTCCTAACCTATACTTCTTTTCAAGGTCATGTTTTTTATTAATGGATTTAAGTATTAGGGCAGCATACTTGGCCTCTCCTCTTTCTCATCTACATTAATGACCTTCCAAATGCCTCCCAACACCTCAAACCAATTCTATTTGCTGACGACACAACCTTCATTTACTCCAGTCCTGATCCCCTTGCTCTAAATGCCACAGTAAATACTGAGCTAAATAAAGTCCATCTGTGGCTAACTGCCAACAAACTCACCCTTAACATTGACAAAACCTTCTATATTCTGTTTGGCAATAAATCCTCTAATCAAATAAATCTCAAAGTAAACAATACCCAAATTTGTAACAAATTAGATGGCAAATTCCTTGGCATTCTCATTGACCACAAGCTTAATTTCCAGGGACACATTCTAAACATATCAAAAAAAGTTTCAAAACTGTGGGCATTCTTTCTAAGATCAGATATTATGTACCACGCCCTGCCCTGGTGACTCTCTATTACTCCCTTATCTATCCATATCTCAACTATGGTATTTGTGCTTGGGGCTCTACTACCCAAAATCACTTACGTCCTCTAATTACTCAACACAAAGCTGCTATTAGGACAATATCCAATTCTGGCCCCAGACATCACTCGGTACCCCTACTCAAATCTCTGAATATGTTAGACATTAAGTCACTGCACATTCTCTCATGTGTATTATACATATATAAAACGCTAAACTATAATGCCAATCCTGATCTCAAAAGCTTCATAGAAGGTTGTATCAGAACCCATGAGCACCACACCAGAAATAAATACAGTTTTGATATTCCTAGAGTACGACTTAATCAAACTAGAAATGCTCTACAAATCAAGGGGCCCAGAATGTGGAATGACCTTCCCAACCATGTTAAAGACTGTACCTCTCTCAACCAGTTTAAGTTAAAAGCGAAGCTATACCTAATAAATTCCCTGTAACCTACCTTACCCTTCTATTGTCAACCAATGTCTGTTTTTTTCTTTAAAGAGCGCTGTTTGTCGACATAATTGTATTTGTGCTGCTTTTTCATCTATGTTTTCATTTCTTGTTTTCATTCTACTCATTATGCTCAATTAGTATTAAGCTTGTCATTTAAGTTTATCATGCCCGAAACGCTTTGCGTAATAGTGGCTTAAGGCATTGTATGTACTAGCTCTACCTATAAGTCAAACAATCCTTGTAAATATTTATTGTATGTATGTACCTTACCTAAATAAAATTGTATTGTATTGTATTGTATTGTTGTATTACCTTTGTAAGCCAGGGATTGTTAAGCCTTTTGGTTGTGACTTGTTTTGTAAGCATAGGACAGTGGGTGTTATAAAGGCTAAGAGTTTTTTGAAGAAAAGATTGCACTGCTTGGTTGATGTCCTCTATGTTACCTAACTCGGACTCCCAGTTGAAATTGATACAGTGCAATTTTAAGGCAAAAGGTGAAAAACTATGAAGATGAAATTAGGTACTTTTTAGTATTGATTTTGAATGATGTAAAAGTTGGACAGCTTTTCAATTCAGGAGGGAGTGAGTTCCATAAACTGGGTTCCTTTACTTGCATAGAGTGTTTACACAGATTAAGTTTAACTCTGGGGATATCAAAGAGATATTTATTTCTGGTGTGGTGATAATGGGTCCTATTACATCTGTCCAGGAAGAGTTTCAGACAAGGATTTGCATTTAAGAACAGGGTTTTGTAAATGTAGTTGACACAAGAGAATTTGTGGAGTGAGATTATGTTTAGCATGTTTAGGGAGTTAAACAAGGGGGCTGTGTGTTGTCTGAAAGCAGAATTTGATATTATTCTGATAGCAGATTTTTGCTGGGTGATGATGGACTTGAGGTGGTTTGCAGTAGTTGAACCCCATGCACAGATACCATAGTTGAGATAGGGATAGATTAGTGCATAATATAGAGAGATGAGAACAGAGTTAGGAACATAATATCTGATTTTGGAGAGTATACCAACTGTTTTAGAGACTTCTTAGTTATGTGTTGTATGTGGGTACTGAAGTTGAGTCTCTTGTCTAGGAATATGCCAAGAAACTTTCCATCATTTTTATTGCTAATGTTTACATTGTCAATCTGAAGCTGAATTGCATTTGTAGATTTGCTTCCAAATAGGATGTAGTAGGTCTTTTCTATGTTAAGTGTTAGTTTGTTGGTTGACATCCATAAGTGGACTTTTTTTAGTTCATTATTAACAACATCATTTAGTCTATGTGGGTTGGGGTTGGAGTAGATGAGGGTAGTATCATCAGCAAACAAAATAGGTTTCAGAATGTTAGAGACATTAGGCAGATCATTGATGTATATAAGAAATAGAAGAGGTCCCAAGATGTTGCCCTGTGGCACTCCAACGGTTATTGGTAGAATGGGAGAGATTATATTATTGATGGCTACACATTGGTGTCTATCACTAAGATAGGATTGGGTATAGTCCAGTGCATGGCCTCGGATTCCATAATGATGGAGTTTACATAAGAGGTAATCGTGATTAACAGTATCAAAAGCCTTTCTCAGGTCAATGAAGAGTCCAATTGGAAACTCATTTTTGTCAAGGGCAGAGTAAATTATATCAAGGAGACAAATAATTGCATCGTTGGTACTCTTTTAAGAGCGGAAGCCAAACTGACAGGGGCTAAGAATGTCGAATTTTACGAGATAGGAGTAGAGCTGTTTGTAGATAATTTTTTCAAACATTTTTGATAGTATGGGTAGGTTCGATATTGGTCTATAGTTATTTATGTCTGCCGGATTACCTCCTTTATGAACTGGCGTTACTCTTGCTTTTTTAAGGATATCAGGGAAGGTATGACACTCAAGGGATTTGTTGAACAGCAGAGCAATAGGTGGCGCAAGGGCATGGGAGGCGCTCTTGTATACAATGGATGGGATTTCACTGATGTTCCCAGCTTTGGTTTTTAGTGAGTGTATGATGGACACAACATCTGACGGGTGAGAGGAGAAGAGAGTTTGGATAGCTGCCGGAGAGATATGTGTCTGTGTTGATATGTGTCTGATAATGTAGATGAGAAAGAGGAGAGGGCCAAGTATGCTGCCCTGAGGAACACAAATGTTGATGGGTAGGGTGGGAGAAATTGTATTATTCACAGAAACATACTGGAGCCTGTCAGTAAGGTAAGACTTAATGTATTGCAGGGAGTGTCCTCTGACTCCATAATGATGTAATTTAAGAAGAAGGTTTTGGTGGTTGACAGTGTCAAAAGCCTTACGCAGGTCCACATATAACCCAACAGGGAACTCCTTTTTATCAAGAGCTGCGTGAATCAAATTAATCATACTAATAAGTGCATCGTTAGTGCTTTTTTTGGGTCTGAAGCCATATTGACAAGAGCTAAGTATATTGTGTTTGACTAGAAAAGAGTAAAGCTGCTTGTAGATTAGTTTTTCGAATATTTTTGACAAGTTAGGCAGGATTAATATAGGTCTGTAGTTGTTAACATCTGTGTGATCACCACATTTGTGGACAGGGGTTACTCTTGCTTTTTTAGAATGTCTGGAAAGGTTTGGAGTTCAAGTGACTTGTTGAAGAGCAATGCAATAGCAGGGGCTAAAGATCTGGAGGCTTTTTTGTAAATTAAAGTTGGTATCTCCTCGAGGGCACTAGACTTGGTTTTAAGGGAAAGGATTATCTCATTAACATCAGTGGAATTAGTAGGCTTTAGGTACAGAGACTGTGGATAGTTACCTGTAAGATAGTCCTTAATGTCAGTACTGGAAGATGGAATATCATTTGCAAGGGATGACCCAATGGAAGAGAAGAACCTATTGAACTCAATAGCAGAATCAGAGGCTGAAAGCTGACCAACGTTATTGGACAGGAGTGTTGGTTTGTTATTTAAAATCTTCTTTGATCCCAATATTTGTGAAATTGTGCTCCAAGTTTTTTTAATGTTGCTCTTTATTTGGGTAAATTTATCTTCGTAGTATTTAGTTTTGGCTCGTCTAATTATTTTAGATAGCAATAACGAGTAATTCTTTGAGAATTCTTTGGAGACGGTTCCTAACCTATACTTCTTCTCAAGGTCGTGTTTTTTGTTAATGGATTTAAGTATTCCCTTTGTAAGCCAAGGATTGTTAAGCCTTTTGTTTGTGACTTGTTTTATAAGCATAGGACAGTGGGTATTATAAAGGCTAAGAGTTGTTTGTAGAAAAGATTGCACAGCTAGGTTGATGTCCTCTATGTTACCTAACTCGGACTCCCAGTTGACATTATCAGCAGCAGTTATAAAATTGTCTATAGCAGTTTCATTGTGCAGCCTAAAACTTAACTCCCTTGACTCTAGAGGTGGTTTGATAATGTTAGTTAAGAGAAATGTGGGGTAATGATCTGTAGTGCTATCGGTGATTATACCTGAAGTAAGCGGAGAGGTTATGTTTGTCCAGATGTGATCTAGAGTCGTGGCAGTGCTATCAGTGATTCTAGTAGGTCTAGTGATTAAGGGTATGAGGAAGCAGGAATTCATACAGTTGAGGAAGCTAACAGCAGTAGGGTGTTCAGGCTCGCAGAAGTCAATATTAAAGTCCCCTGCGATAATTAGATGGTTTTTGTTCAGTCTGTTATCTAGTATTAGATTTCTAAGGTTTGAATTAAATTCGGACACATCAGTGTTAGGAATTCTATAGACTGCACCCACAGACAGGACAGACTCGGCACCCTTGACTCTGAAACTGGCAAAGATATACTCCCCACAGCAGTCTCTAGTTCTAATTACTTTTAAGCATGTTAGTTCTTGGTGGTAGTAAAGAGCAGTGCCACCACCTCTCTGAATTGGTCGACAGTTGTGAATTGCCGAGTAGTTAGGCATGTTAAAGAGTTGAGTAGTATCCTCTTTCAACCACGTTTCAGTAAGTATAATAAAAGAGAATTTGTTGTCAATAGTTTCAATCAAGGCACTAACATCATCAAAGTGTTTACCTAGGGATCTAACGTTCAAGTTGATTACAGAGATATTGTGATTATCTGTTAATACATTGTTTACATCATGTGCTGTAAAATATCTGCAATTTTGATCATTGAAGTGATGATTGTCATAGATAGTGGATAAGAGGTTTAGTTCTGGGTCTATACTTGTCTGCATAAAAAGGCTGTTTGCAGGAAAACAAGGCAAGAATGGCAAATTACAAAATAGAAAACAAAGAAAAAAGTAGAATAAAAATTCTAAAGTAATATAAACTTAATGGTAATTTTAAGTAAAAAGAAAAAAAAACTTAATGGGAACTAGGAATGTAAAACATTAACTAGAATAATTAATAACAATAGATGACCAAAAAAGTAAAAAAGCAATTATGAAATCTATCAAATGAAAAGCTTGCTTACTATACTATTATAAGTACACTATAGTTGAATACTAAACTTACACTAAAACAAACTGATGTAGTTTAAATAGAGATACACTCAGGAACACTGGATAATGAAGTTAATACTAGAAGACACAGGCAAAGCCAGTGTACTATGGAACATGGGAGTAAAAAGAAAAAATGACAATAATAAAGATGACAATATTATTATTATTTTTTTTAAATAAAGTTAAAACCTTTTGAAAGGAAAGGCAGAGCTAAAGTACACAAAGGTAGTTAAATGAGATTATAATTTGAATTCAGGCTATACAGCAGCTATCCCACAGTCACTGAGGAAAGAATTAATCCAGTCCTGACCCCCTTGCTCTAAATGCCACAGTAAATACTGAGCTAAATAAAGTCCATCTTTGGCTAACTGCCAACAAACTCACCCTTAACATTGACAAAACTTTCTATATTCTGTTTGGCAATAAATCCTCTAATCAAATAAATCTCAAAATAAACAATACCCAAATTTGTAACAAATTAGATGGCAAATTCCTTGGCATTCTCATTGACCACAAGCTGAATTTCCAGGGACACATTCTAAATATATCAAAAAAAGTTTCAAAAACTGTGGGCATTCTTTCTAAGATCAGATATTATGTACCACGCCCTGCCCTGGTGACTCTCTATTACTCCCTTATCTATCCATATCTCAACTATGGTATTTGTGCTTGGGGCTCTACTACCCAAAATCACTTACGTCCTCTAATTACTCAACACAAAGCTGCTATTAGGACAATATCCAACTCTGGCCCCAGACATCACTCGGTACCCCTACTATAATAATTAATAATAATAATAATAATAATAATAATGAGATAATCCTTTCCCTTAAAACCAAGTCTGGTGCCCTTGAGGAGATACCAACTTTAATCTACAAAAAAGCCTCCAGATCTTTAGCCCCTGCTATTGCTTTGCTCTTCAACAAGTCACTTGAACTCCAAACCTTTCCAGATATTCTAAAAAAAAGCGAGAGTAACGCCTGTCCACAAATGTGGTGATCTCACAGATGTTAACAACTACAGACCTATATCAATCCTGCCTAACTTGTCAAAAAATTTTGAAAAACTAATCTATAAGCAGCTTTACTCATATCTAGCCAAACTCAATATACTTAGCCCTTGCCAATATGGCTTCAGGCCCAAAAAAAGCACTAACGATGCACTTATTAGTATGCTTAACTCGATTCATACAGCTCTTGATAAAAATGAGTTCCCTGTTGGGTTATTTGTGGACCTGCGTAAAGCTTTCGATACTGTCAACCACCAAAACCTTCTTCTTAAATTACATCATTATGGTGTCAGAGGACACTCCCTACAATACCTCAAATCCTACCTTACTGACAGGCTCCAATGTGTTTCTGTGAATAATACAATTTTTCCCACCCTACCCATCAACATTGGTGTTCCCCAGGGCAGCATACTTGGCCCTCTCCTCTTTCTCATCTACATTAATGACCTTCCAAATGCCTCCCAACACCTCAAACCAATCCTATTTGCTGACGACACAACCTTCATTTACTCCAGTCCTGATCCCCTTGCTCTAAATGCCACAGTAAATACTGAGCTAAATAAAGTCCATCTGTGGCTAACTGCCAACAAACTCACCCTTAACATTGACAACACTTTCTATATTCTGTTTGGCAATAAATCCTCTAATCAAATAAATCTCAAAATAAACAATACCCAAATTTGTAACAAATTAGATGGCAAATTCCTTGGCATTCTCATTGACCACAAGCTGAATTTCTAGGGACACATTCTAAACATATCAAAAAAAGTTTCAAAAACTGTGGGCATTCTTTCTAAGATCAGATATTATGTACCACGCCCTGCCCTGGTGACTCTCTATTACTCCCTTATCTATCCATATCTCAACTATGGTATTTGTGCTTGGGGCTCTACTACCCAAAATCACTTACGTCCTCTAATTACTCAACACAAAGCTGCTATTAGGACAATATCCAATTCTGGCCCCAGACATCACTCGGTACCCCTACTCAAATCCCTGAATATGTTAGACATTAAGTCACTGCACATTCTCTCATGTGTACTATACATATACAAAACGCTAAACTGTAATGCCATTCCTGATCTCAAAAGCTTCATAGAAGGTTGTAACAGAACCCATGAGCACCACACCAGAAATAAATACAATTTTGATATTCCTAGAGTACGACTTAATCAAACCAGAAATGCTCTACAAATCAAGGGGCCCAGGATGTGGAATGACCTTCCCAACCATGTTAAAGACAGTACCTCTCTCAACCAGTTTAAGTTAAAAACGAAGCTATACCTAATAAATTCCCTGTAACCTACCTTACCCCTCTATTGTCAACCCATGTATGTTTTTTTTTTTTTTTTTTTCCAAATCAACGCTGTTTTAATGTAATTTTCTGTAATAATTTGTAATTGTATTTGTGCTGTTTTTTCAACAATGTTCCCGCCTCTTTTACCTCTATTTTTATTTGTACTCAACGCATTTTTTTCTTTTTACCCATTAGTTTTAAGTTTTAGTCAGTAGTGTTTTTTCCTGCCCGAAACGCTTTGCGTAATAGTGGCTTTAGGCATTGTATGTACTAGCTCTTATCTATAAAGCCAACAAACTTTGTAAAATCTCTTTATGTATGTACCTTTGCCTAAATAAAAATTATTATTATTATTATTATTATTATTTAAGTTTATCATGCCCGAAACGCTTTGCGTAATAGTGGCTTTAGGCATTGTATGTACTAGCTCTACCTATAAGTCAACCAATCTTTGTAAAAATTTATTGTATGTATGTACCTTACCTAAATAAACATTTTATTTTATTTTATTTTTTTTTAAGGTAATCCGGCAGACATAAACAACTATAGACCAATATCGAACCTAACCATTCTATCAAAAATATTTGAAAAAATTATCTACAAACAGCTCTACTCCTATCTCGTAAAATTCGACATTCTTAGCCCCTGTCAGTTTGGCTTTCGTTCCCAAAAGAGTACCAACGATGCAATTATTAGTCTCCTTGATATAATTTACTCTGCCCTTGACAAAAATGAGTTTCCAATTGGACTCTTCATTGACCTGAGAAAGGCCTTTGATACTGTTAATCACGATTACCTCTTATGTAAACTCCATCATTATGGAATCCGAGGCCATGCACTGGACTACATCCAATCCTATCTTAGTGATAGACACCAATGTGTAGCCATCAATAATATAATCTCCCCCATTCTACCAATAACCGTTGGAGTGCCACAGGGCAGCATCTTAGGACCTCTTCTATTTCTTATATACATCAATGATCTGCCTAATGTCTCTAACATTCTGAAACCTATTTTGTTTGCTGATGATACTACCCTCATCTACTCCAACCTCAACCCACATACATTAAATGATGTTGTTAATAATGAACTAAAAAAACTCCACTTATGGATGTCAACCAACAAACTAACACTTAACATAGAAAAGACCTATTACATCCTATTTGGAAGCAAATCTACAAATGCAATTCACCTTCAGATAGACAATGTAAACATTAGCAATAAAAATGATAAAGTTTCTTGGCATATTCCTAGACAAGAGACTCAACTTCAGTACCCACATACAACACATAACTAAGAAAGTCTCTAAAACAGTTGGTATACTCTCCAAAATCAGATATTATGTAACTAACTCTGCTCAAGTTCAAGTTCAAGTATGTTTATTGAGATAAGCAATAAATACATCTCAAAGGGATAGAGTAGCTTAGGCTATTTCTACCCCCCTCTACTTCAAGTCCCTCAAGGGGCGCACAAATTCAGTGAGTACAAATAGACATATAACAGTACAAGAATCCCATTTAACATTGCATACAGCAAGTACAGCATATAATTGTTACATTCTTGGGGCAAAATTCTTGTAGCTCCTAAATATACTGTCTATTATACCATTATCACACATCCAAACAATTTGATGTGGTACACTATTTATTTCCTTATTTCTATATTTTTCAATAAGGTGACACTCTAATACATAATGTTCTAAGGTGTGGGCGTACGGCATATTACATAATTTACACTCCTTATCTTTTTCACTGACATCAACACCGTATTGCCAGATATATTTATATCCTAACCGTAATCTCATGTAAATTGAATCCTTCCAAGTAGACTTTCCTTTACCATAAGTGAAGGACGAATTTGTATTTATTATTGAATAATTCTTAAGTGTGTTACTACTGTCCACCATTGCCATTCTCTTTATCATTTCTTCACCCTCCTGAATCACCTTGAGTCTTGTTTTTATTTGTTTCAAGGATAACTGACATACAACATCAACAAGAGTTTTTTCAGTGGCTCTCTTCGCTATGTCATCAACTACCTCATTCAACAGTATTCCCACATGTGAAGGGATCCACATGAATCTTACTTTATACCCAGTTTTTTCTAGTCTCTTAACATTCTCTCTACACTCTATCACAATATTCTGATATACTGGGCGTCTGCTATTTAAAGACTCTAACGCTCCTCTGCTGTCAATAAAGAAGCAAGCATTTTTACCACATTTGACTACTTCCTGTAATCCTGCTAATACACCTTGGAGTTCAGCCTGCGTTGAAGAGACATTGTCAGTTAAGCGGCGTCCAATAACAGTATCTACAGTGCCGATGTCAGTGTACTCCCTGATCAAGACTCCACATCCTGCCTTCCCATCCCTAGCTACTGACCCATCACAATATACATGTAGAGTGTTTTCCGTAGGCAGTTTTCTAATTATACAATCATATGTTGCCCTCAGCTCTCCTATTTCATACATACTTTTTTTCTTATGCAAGGGAGTAATTACTACATCTACATTACAATCCTCCCATGGTGGTGTAAATTTTCTCTTGGGCACAGCAATACACTCTGTAATAACATCATACTTTATAACATTATAACATAATTTATTCATATATACTCTCTTCTTCATCATACACTGTTCACTACTTCCCACCTTTTGAACCGAGAGGATTAATTCATTAGCTCCCCCACCTCGCATTAATCTAATGGCAGAGTCTACATTTATCTCTGAAATTCTATCCCCAATACTCTGCAGATTCAACTCCATCCTCATTATCTCAATCATAGCATTTCTTGGGCATCCTAAGATAATTCTCATTGCTTCATTTTGTACCTTCTCCAACTTGCCCATCCTACCTTTACCAAAACAAGAAATGACAGGTGCAGCATAATCAATAAGAGATCTTACAGTACTCAAGTATAACATTCGTAGCACAGGGACTCCCACTCCCTTTCCACAGCATGCCAAAGCCTTCAGAGGTTGTAATCTCTTCCGACATTGACCCAACAGTCTGTTCATCTCAGCTTCCAAACTCTCATGGGTATATCCAACATATATGCCTAAATATTTATATATATTAACTCACTCTATATTTTTATCGTTTATTTTCAAAACAATGGGGCTCCGACTTAAGAACATAAGAACATAAGAACAAAGGTAACTGCAGAAGGCCTATTGGCCCATACGAGGCAGCTCCTATTCTATAACCACCCAATCCCACTCATATACTTGTCCAACCCGTGCTTGAAACAATCGAGGGACCCCACCTCCACAATGTTACGCGGCAATTGGTTCCACAAATCAACAACCCTGTTACTGAACCAGTATTTACCCAAGTCTTTCCTAAATCTAAACTTATCCAATTTATATCCATTGTTTCGTGTTCTGTCCTGTGTTGATACTTTTAATACCCTATTAATATCCCCCCGGTTATGTCCATTCATCCACTTGTAAACCTCTATCATGTCACCCCTAACTCTTCGCCTTTCCAGTGAATGCAACTTAAGCTTTGTTAATCTTTCTTCATATGAAAGATTTCTAATTTGGGGAATTAACTTAGTCATCCTACGCTGGACACGTTCAAGTGAATTTATATCCATTCTATAATATGGCGACCAAAACTGAACTGCATAATCTAAATGGGGCCTAACTAGAGCAAGATATAGCTTGAGAACCACACCAGGTGTCTTGTTACTAACGCTGCGATTAATAAATCCAAGTGTCCGATTTGCCTTATTACGAACATTTATGCATTGATCCTTTTGTTTTAAATTCTTACTAATCATAACTCCCAGATCCCTTTCGCAATCCGACTTCGCAATCACAACACCATCTAGCTCGTATCTTGTAACTCTATCATCATTACCTAACCTCAGAACTTTACATTTATCAGCATTAAACTGCATCTGCCAATCCTTTGACCATTTCAAAACCCTATCTAGATCAACTTGAAGTGATAGTGAGTCCTCCTCCGAATTAATTTCCCTACCGATTTTCGTATCATCGGCAAATTTGCAAATGTTGCTACTCAAACCTGAATCTAAATCATTTATATATATTATAAACAACAGAGGTCCCAGGACAGAGCCTTGAGGCACTCCACTTACAACATTTTCCCACTCTGACTTGATTCCATTTATACTAACTCTCTGTTTCCTTTGGTATAGCCATGCCCTAATCCAGCTTAATATAGCACCCCCAATACCATGAGACTCTATTTTTTTAATCAGTCTTTCATGTGGCACTGTATCAAAAGCTTTGCTAAAGTCAAGGTATACAACATCGCAATCCTTACCACTATCAACTGCCTCAACAATGCTAGAATAAAAAGATAACAAATTTGTTAAACATGAACGGCCATTTATAAAACCATGTTGCGACTCAATTATTAATTTATGTTTTTCAAGATGAAGACGAATTTTATTTGCTATTATAGATTCGAGTAACTTTCCCACAATAGACGTTAGGCTAATTGGTCGATAGTTAGACGCAAGTGATCTATCTCCTTTCTTAAAAACTGGTATCACATTAGCAACTTTCCAAAACTCTGGCACTCTGCCTGACTCTATTGATTTATTAAATATGGTTGACAGTGGGTCACAAAGCTCCTCTTTGCATTCTTTAAGCACCCTAGCAAACACTTCATCCGGCCCTGGGGATTTGTTTGGTTTGAGTTTTACTATTTGTTTAAGAACATCCTCCCTGGTAACTGCTAAACTCGTCAACCTGTCCTCGTCCCCACCCACATAGACTTGTTCGGCTGAAGGCATATTGTTAAGTTCCTCTTTAGTAAATACAGATACAAAATATTTATTAAAAATACTACTCATCTCTTCATCACTATCTGTTATTTGACCTGTCTCAGTTTTTAATGGACCTATCCTTTCCCTAGTCTTAGTACGATATAACTGAAAAAACCCTTTAGGATTTGTCTTTGCTTGCCCTGCTATGCGAACTTCATAGTTTCTTTTTGCTTTCCTTATCTCTTTTTTAACATTTCTAACCAGTTGTACGAATTCCTGTTCTAAAGTGACCTCCCCATTTTTAATCCTTTTGTACCAAGCTCTCTTTTTACCTATAAGGTTCTTCAAATTCTTTGTTATCCACTTTGGGTCATTAGTATACGATCTATTCAATTTGTATGGTATACTACGTTCCTGTGCTTTGTTTAGAATATTCTTAAATAAGTTATATATTGAATCCACATCGAAATCCCCATTTAAGTCACCTATCGCTGGGTTCATGTCTCGCTCCAAGACCGGCCCACACCCCATACCCAAGCCTTTCCAATCAATTTGACCCAAAAAATTTCTTAGGCTATTAAAATCAGCTTTTCGAAAATCTGGCACTTTAACAGAATTTTCTCCTACTGGTCTATTCCATTCTATGCTAAATCTGATTTCTTTGTGATCACTGCTCCCTAGCTCACTCCCTATTTCGATGTCATTAATTTGCGTTTCCCTGTTAGTTAACACTAAATCTAAAATATTATTTTCCCGTGTTGGTTCCTTAATGTGTTGCGTAAGAAAACAATCGTCAATTAATTCTAGAAAATCTTCTGCTTCACTATTCCCTGTTTTGTTCAACCAGTTTATTCCGCTAAAATTAAAGTCACCCATGACATAAATACTGTTAGATCTAGATGCTCTAGATATTTCATCCCATAGATGCTTTGCTTCCATTCTGTCTAAATTTGGTGGCCTATATATTACTCCTATTATAATATTATTAGCTTTTTCGTTTAATTCAATCCAAATAGTTTCTGTGTGTGGCTCTGTTTTGATTCCCTCTTTGAGACTACATTTCAAATTGTCCCTAACATATATGGCTACTCCACCTCCTCGTCTAATATATCTATCTGTGTGAAATAGTTTAAATCCATATATTTGATATTCAGCTAATAGTTCTCTATTTTCTACATTCATCCACGTTTCGGTAACTTCTACATTCAAACTGAGTTTTGTTTTCATTACCACCAGTCCCATATGGTGACACAGGTTTCCGAAATTGTCCAACACTGTTTGAACCTTTGAAATATCTTTGCCCTGAAACAAAATATCATCGGCATATGTGATCGGAGTTACCCCATTTGAGTATCTCTCAGATGCTATCTTATTCATTAGTACATTAAACAGGGTGGGACTCAACACTCCTCCCTGAGGTGTGCCGAGTTCAAAAGACCTCACACCTGGCATACAACCTTGATACCACACCTGAGCCTTCCTTTCGTAAAGATAATCCCCTATCCAGCGCAATAATTTCCCTTTAACACCAAGACTAGCTAATTCATATAAAATAACCTCTTTGTTGGCTTTATCAAAAGCTCCTTGTAAATCAATGAAAATTCTATAATAATCATTTTCATTAGCTAGACATTTAATAATACAATCAGAGGTACTTTTTCCTTTGAGGAACCCGAACAAATTACTAGACAGCTGATCACCTATTATATATAAAAGTCTATTTAAAATGATCCTCTCCATCATTTTACAAAAACACGAGGTTAAAGACACAGGTCTATACTCTCCATTGGCTTTAGGGATAGGGATGATCATAGCTTTTTTCCATTTACTGGGAATACTGCCCTCTTTATAACTAATATTAAAGAGGTCTAAAAGTGGGCTTTTCGTCATAGTGGCAAGTTCATTAAGTATTTCATAAGTTACTCCATCCTCCCCAGATGCGGTAGATTTCCCAACTTTAATCGCCGTTATTAGTTCTTCTCTGGTAATACCTGTGCAAGTGACATCACCACTGTTACCTGCTATAAGTATAAAATCCTTTCTTAGATCTTTCCAAGAATCTAATGACTCTCTCGTTACAGCGGGTAATGAACTAAGTTTGGCAGCTTCCGCCCATTTATTTACGAGCCCATTTGCAATTCCTTGCGGGTCTGGATGTGCAACAAAATTGTGCTTTTTACCCCTTATTTTATTTACGTCTTGCCAGATTTCCTTCAAGCTTCTGTTACTCCCAACTTTCTCTGCAAATTCCTGCCAATACTTGCTCCTAATTTCCTTTCTCTTCTCCCCACACAGCCTAGCAACTGCCAGTAAAGCATTCTTCCTTTCCTCAGTCCTACCATTCCTATTCCAATCCCTGTGAGCTCTCCTCATTGTTAATGTCCACCCCTTAAGCATCTTGTCATGTGTATAATTTTCTTTTCTGGGGGGATGCCTTTTTATACTAAATGGTTTCCGGTTCAATGTTGCATTAAATACATCTACCTCCGTAATTAAATCTTCATAAAATGCTTCTGCCGAAACCGGCTTATAAGTATCATACCAAGACTTAATATGGCCAACAAGACCCCTTAATTCTCCCTCATTAAACTTTAACCTTTTCCTCTGAAGGCAGGCATGCTTTTTATCTAGTTTAAGCTGTATTTGTAATGCAAAATGATCACTTAGCATTTCATCCACAGTAAGACAATTCCCCTCTATGCCCTCAGCATTTATTAAACAAGCATAATCTAATCTCCCTCCCCTCAAATGAGTAGGAGAGGGCTCGCCCAGCAGTTGAACATCTTCATGTTCCTGCAAAAACTGGTACCATCTGCAACCATTCCTATTTGCTTTACCCCTTGATCCTAAAGCTGGATGTCTGGCATTAAAATCCCCAACCACAAGTGTATCTTCAGAAAAGAAGGAATCTGGCAAGTATCGTAAATCAAGGGAGCTATCAGAGATGTATAGATTAATGAAATTTAACTCTCTGTCCTTTAATTGTATCCATTTAGTTTAGTTCATTTATTATGCACCCCATACCCATCTTGTGGGCGGTAGTGGAAAGGGTTACAGAGGCACATAATGGGCTCAGGGACTGAACCCCACAATTCATTTAGCTAAGCAAGTTACAATCTTGATGAGCTAGTTACAAAATTCAATATAAGTCATCACATCAACAATGGGTTCGAGATCGACCTCAAGTACAGGTTCTAAATTAAGCAACTGACATATGTGGAGAGCTAGTGTCAAAATTTATATGTTTGTCCTGCACACCGCCCCCCATCCAGTGGGCAGCGGTGGATAGGTTACAATCACTTAGTTACTACCTACAGTTAGCAAACTGGGGATATTTGGCTAAAATTTCTGGTAGCAGATCATTTTGAATGAAATATTGACACATCGCTGGAACATTGGTTATAGAATTGTCTCTAAATTCACGTATCTTTTCGCACTCCATCACATAGTGACGGAGGGTGTGCGAATAATTTTGTTGACAGTTTACATTTGGTCAGGTCTACATCAGCAGATAATGAGAATTCCCAGAGATACTTGTAACCGAGTCTAAGCCGAGCAGTAGTAACATCTAGAAGTCTGCTGATTTTATTGGATGATCCATAGATGTGTGGCTCCTCTTGCATGATAGTATGATGATAGATGGAATTACTGGTGTCAATTTCACTTTGCCTCAGATCTACAAGATCTTGTTGAAGTTCTCAGTGTACTGCTGCTCTCAGATTGCTCATTGACAATCCAAGGTTACACTCAACGGCTCCTTTAAAGGCAGATTCTTTGGCTAACTTATCAGCTCTATCATGCATTCGGAGGCCAACATGAGATGGAGACCACATGAAATGGACTCTGTTACCATCCTTAATAATTGTGTTGTATTTGTGTCTAGCTTCGGACACGAGCATGTTACAGTTATGTCTTAAAGAGTTTAGAGCATTTAAGGATGATAAGGAGTCACTTACAATTAATGTATCAAGGTTGGAGACTTATACACATTTCAGTGCAAGGATCAAGGCAAATAGTTCAGTCTGAAGGGTAGAGGCCCAGTTGTTTATACGGACTCCCCACTCAAAGTACAAGCCATCGCCCATTGTCAGAACAACTGCACTTCCAGCTGCACCCGTGGTGCGGTGTAGGGAACCATCAGTGTATATAATTTGAGAGAGAGAATGCTCTGTGGACACCATTTGGTCACCATTTGGTCCGGGAGACATCTCCCGTCACGCAGGGTGCAGTTGCGCCTCCACAGATCTCCAGTATCATCTTTTGATACTGGTAATGGCTCAAAAGGGCCACCACTTACGGGCTATTCATGCCCGTGCCACCTCTTGGGTGGCTTAATCTTCATCAATCAATCATGCTCTGTGGACAGAGCATCAATATGGCTTAAGGCGTTGAGCTTTGCCTCAAGACGAAGCTTGGGCTGATCTCTAATTTGCTTCTTGGGTGGAAAGGGAGGGATTAAAACTGGAAAGGGTGTAACCTCCCACGGTGCAGGAAAGTGCCGTTGTTGTTTCTCTTGGTACAAATCATGAACCCCATACATTCTGAGTTGAGTTCCAGTTTTTGTTATCCATTTGGAACAATGCTGATCTTCAATAAAGAAATTCTGGAGGGCTTCTGTGCAAGGATTAGGATGAGTTAGCTTAAGCATTTTTATACCAATTTGACAGTTAATTTCAGTAACACGATCAACAACGCTCAGAATATTAAGTTCCTTTCTCATATTAAGTATCTTTGTGGTACGAGGGCACCCAAGGATTATCCTCAAGGCTTCGTTCTGCAATTTTTCAAGCCCTCCAAGCTTTCTTTCAGGCATCAAAACAAGCAGAGGTGCAGCATAATCCACTAAAGATCTGATGTATGCAAGGTACATCATTTTGACAATTCTGACATTGGCACCATAGCCTGAGTGATAACCTGCAACAGCCTTGAGAGCTCGGAGCCTCTCTTTATACTGACGACAGAGTCTGAATACAACAGGACCATACAGTGGCACCTCAAGGCCAAGGTATTTGAATCTGTTTACATAGTCAAGCTGGGAGCCATCAGACAGTTGCATCTTGCGAACAGCTCCTCCCTGCCTGGGTGGGCGCCGATTTAGTATCTTTGTTTTCTCTGCTGAGATAATTAAACCTAGGTCCTGACATGAGTCTAATACAGAGTTAAGAGTGTTCTGCGTGTTAGCATACCCAGCGGTGTGCAGCTGCTGTCTTGTGAAAGGGGCCCACGCCGTCTCCGTCCCGGTTTATATAACCTCGGGTCAATGCGCGCGCAGTTTGGGCGCGGATAAAGTCAGCTTCCAGACATACGTTTTCTTCCACTCAGAAAACCCACCGTTTTTGGGAAACAGTGTTCTTTTTTCTGAGGTTGGAAGAAAACGTGCTCAGATTGGGGACTTGTTTATTTTATAATGGTAAATAATAAATTGATATATAATAAATTAATATATAATAAATTAATTTATTATATAAATTAATAAATAATAAATTAATAATTAATAAAATTATTAGTATATAATAAATAATAATAATAACAAATAGTATAATGATAAGCAATTATTTTTAATGAATCAAATAGCTAATTAGGATGAATGATAAATAATTATTGACTAGTGCATAACAATAAAGTATTAAGGAATAATTATAATGAATAATCCTTAATGATAAAGGAGAGATCAATTACAATTAATAACTACATCCATAGTTAGTAAATGAAAGTTGCATTAATTAGACTAATTACAATTCATGGGAATATTTCTTAGCTATCTGCAGGCTTATCACTTTGGGGGTTCCGGCGGAGCACCCCCAATCCCGCGATGGCCAGCGGGAGAAGGATTAAGGAGAAGGGGGTCCTTACTCTTACTAGCATGTAGACTGGGCAAAGGATTAGCTGCGGACAGCGGGACACTTGGGGACCGGCGCTGCACCCCCACCGCAGGCCAGCTGGCCGGACCCCCCCCCCCCCCCCGAAGGGCGAGGCCCGCTGGTCGCAAGGAGGCCTCAGAGTGGCAGTGCAACAACGTCCCGGACGTAGTCAGCTGGGGGTTCCAGCTGGTTGCTGGACCCGCCGTTAACGCCGATGGCTAGCCCGTCAAGAGAGCCGAGTGGCCCTGTCAATTCTAAAGGCAAGAGGGCGTGGTCGGCTGAAGGCGAGCCTAGCTCTGCGAGGGCGGCGCGAATTAATCGCCCTGAAGTGTTGCCTGTTCACTGGGCACGGGCCGGGTAGAACTTGCCGGGGGGCGCTCGTTGGGCTAGGGTATGCGTGCGTCCTGCACTGCGCTTGCAGGATCCGAAGAGTGTTGATTCCTGACCATGTAAGCGATACCTGGTCCAGTCGGAGCGTGCGTCGATTTTTTGTCGCGTAGCTCACCTCCCCCGGGCTGAAAGATATAAGGCAGTAAGGGTGGGCAGAAGCGGCATGCAGTGTTATCGTGACAGGCAAGGGCACAGACGAGAGGAAAACCCTAGCTGAATCAATACGGAGACGAAAACGGGGGGAGGGAGCCCGGCACAGGAATTAAGAGATTCCTTAATTAACAATCCTGGATGAATAAAGAGTTTTCCGAATAATTATACTGTAGCAATGAAGGGGGCTAACAATTCTAAGAATCTTCCAGCAAACGGAAGGGGGAAGTACCTTTGCTAAGAGCAAAGGTGGGAGAAAGCCAGTAGGAGAGCAGCAAAGAAGCACAAAGCAACTATAAACAGGGATAATACGAAACTATAAATCTTGAATATAACAATACATATACCAAGAACGGGTATATACAATAAAGCAATATATACATAAACCATAAAATGGAATAAGAACCAATTCTTAAAGCCAAATCTATAACATGCTTGTGTCCTAAGCGGATGTAGAATGTGAGCGGGGAACATTACCCTTGGTCTCCATCCCATCTCTGCCTCCAGACGGGTGATAGGGCTGGATAGAAGCCAAGGAGTCTGCCTTAAGTGGCCGCTGAGTGTAGTCTTGTGTTGTCAATGAGCGTCCGCAAGCCGCAGCTAGTGCGCCGTGAACTTCGGCTACATCTTTTAGAACAGGTGCAAAGTGAAATCGACGGCAGGGAACCGTCATCCAGTAACTGTAATAAGGAATAATATTAAGAATACAATGTCGTAAATAATCGTACAATGTAAGGATACAATGTAATATCGTAAATAACCGATGACGGCAAGTGCCGCAGAATGGAAGAAAAATAAATTGCTGGGCACAACGTCGGGTGGAACGCTTCAGCTGGAGGTTCCTGACTGAAGCATCGGCTGCCGGGAAGCCTAAGATGGAACTGGGGTGTTAGCAGCTGTAACATCGTCTGCTGAAACTAGCCGAGTCTGTGAGGGCGCCCGCTGCAACAGCTACGGCCGAGCCACCAGCTGGCCCATCCTCTGCAGGAACAACACCGGCTGGGACGACGTCGTTGTAAAAGCCTAACAATGTAATAAATTATATTACATGAATAATCTTAAATAAAATGGTGTAAATAATAAAATTATAAACCAATTATAACTAATTAATTATAAATAATTATAAATTGCAAAACAAAGTATGCTCATAATAAAGCTGGACTAAAACTCGTTAGAGAAACGGGATTAACACTGAGCCGAGGTAAATACAACCAAATACAATAACGAAAAGGAGTGAAAAAAGACACGTCAGCTGGAACTTCGCGACCAGCGGCCTAGGAGGCCGCTGTGACATCCGGGCTACACCGGGCAGACAACACGTCTGGGTAAACTCCACTTGGTCCGGGAGACATCTCCCGTCACGCAGGGTGCAGTCGCACCTCCACAGATCTCCAGTATCATCTATTGATACTGGTAATGGCTCAAAAGGGCCACCACTTACGAGCTATTCATGCCTGTGCCACCTTTTGGGTGGCTTCATCTTCATCTTAACACATTCACAAGGGAGACATCTCCCGTCATGCAGGGTGCATTCGCACCTCCACAGATCTCCAGTATCAGCTCCTGATACTGGTAATGGTAATGGCTTAAAAATGGCCACCACTTACGGGCTATTTATGCCCGTGCCACCTTTTGGGTGGCTTCATCTTCATCTTAACACATTCACAAGGGAGACATCTCCCGTCATGCAGGGTGCATTCGCACCTCCACAGATCTCCAGTATCAGCTCTTGATACTGGTAATGGCTTAAAATGGCCACCACTTACGGGCTATTTATGCCCGTGCCACCTTTTGGGTTGCTTCATCTTCATCTTAACACATTCATAAGGGAGACATCTCCCGTCATGCAGGGTGCATTCGCACCTCCACAGATCTCCAGTATCAGCTCTTGATACTGGTAATGGCTTAAAAAGGGCCACCACTTACGGGCTATTCATGCCCGTGCCACCTTTTGGGTGGCTTAATCTTCATCAATCAATCAATCGTCTGGATAAACCAGCGGCCTGGGAGGCCGCCTAGCTATATGACCAAATAAATATAAAACTGAAACATCGCCGGCTTAACTCGTCACAGGAAGGACGTCAGCTGGGAAGCAGCAGTACCTTCCGACTAAATTGAGGAATAAACTGAAAGTTTAATCGTGGCAGAAAAGTTGAATAAAACGTGGAGCAAACGCAATGCATAAATTGCAGTAACAAATTGCTGAGGGAAATGACTCATAAAACAAGTGCAGGAATAATCTAAAGTCAGAGGCTTGCTCCATGCTAAATTGAGGAAGACTTTAATCTTAATACACGTCATGACTGGGAGACTAAGGATATAACAAGTTATTTTTGTAAGCGTTTGGTTAATGATGGAGGAACGTAAATCACCAAAACAGGAGCGGGCTCCCGTTTACTAAATTGACATGGAAATACGAATTCTTTTACGAATAGATTTTTTTTTTTTTAAGGCAAGAGGTGTAAGCAATGCTATAAATTTCCTAAATTTGCCGCGTAATGAAACTAATCAAGCTGAAAGTCTAAATAAAGGAATGTAATAAAATTGAACAGAATTAATTAAAAATGACCGCAATAATTAGAATTAAATCCATTACTCGTAAACCCTCTTGTATATATGTACCTTACCTAAATAAACATTTGATTTGATTTGAAGTCGCTCAAGCGGCAGACCGCACGGCCAGGCGTTATGCAGTACACTGAAAACTTGGGATGAGGAAGGGGCCCGCGTAACGGGGCACTCCAGGCAGACCAACATCTGGTACACGCGACCAAGGAAAACACGGGAATATTGTGCTACAGCATTCGAACGAAACGTGGTGGAATTGACGTACCGGGCTTCGTGAATCTTGGACCTGGTCGGGAGAGGGAGTGAGAGCGGGACCTGACTTCCCGCGCCTTTTATGCCACCCAGGCTGGCCGCACCGCGCCTGCGGGACGCGATGCGCAATTGTCTCTTCCTTCCCCCGTCAGAAACTCCACCGCCTTTCGTCAAAAGGCAGTGGGCCATATATCATCAGCATAGCTAATGATGTGGACGTTGGGTTTGCTCGGTATAGAGTTTAACAGCGTGTTTATTAAGATATTAAATAAGGTAGGACTGAGGACACCACCCTGCGGGATACCTAGTTCAAAGTCTCTTGTTACACTTCTATGCCCCTGGAAAAATACAGATGACTTCCTAGTTGGATAAGTAACCCCTGATCCAACAAAGAAGCCGACCACCAATATTCATTCTTGCAAGGCTCACTCAAGATAACATGTCTATTTGCAATATCAAAGGCAGACTTAAGATCTAGGAAGGTGGTATATGACTTTTCAGTGTGCAGGGTAAGAAAGGTGGTGATGCAATGATGCACACTTGTATCCGCAAGCTAATACTTTCAATACCTCTATATCTAAAAAAAAGCTAGAGTAACGCCTGTCCACAAATGTGGTGATCTCACAGATGTTAACAACTACAGACCTATATCTATCCTGCCAAACTTGTCAAAAAATTTTGAAAAACTAATCTATAAGCAGCTTTACTCATATCTAGCCAAACTCAATATACTTAGCCCTTGCCAATATGGCTTCAGACCCAAAAAAAGCACTAACGATGCACTTATTAGTATGCTTAACTCGATTCATACAGCTCTTGATAAAAATGAGTTCCCTGTTGGGTTGTTTGTGGACCTGCGTAAAGCTTTTGATACTGTCAACCACCAAAACCTTCTTCTTAAATTACATCATTATGGAGTCAGAGGACACTCCCTACAATACCTCAAATCCTACCTTACTGACAGGCTCCAATATGTTTCTGTGAATAATACAATTTCTCTCACCCTACCCATCAACATTGGTGTTCCCCAGGGCAGCATACTTGGCCCTCTCCTCTTTCTCATCTACATTAATGACCTTCCAAATGCCTCCCAACACCTCAAACCAATTCTATTTGCTGACGACACAACCTTCATTTACTCCAGTCCTGATCCCCTTGCTCTAAATGCCACAGTAAATACTGAGCTAAATAAAGTCCATCTGTGGCTAACTGCCAACAAACTCACCCTTAACATTGACAAAACTTTCTATATTCTGTTTGGCAATAAATCCTCTAATCAAATAAATCTCAAAATAAACAATACCCAAATTTGTAACAAATTAGATGGCAAATTCCTTGGCATTCTCATTGACCACTAAGCTGAATTTCCAGGGACACATTCTATTTATTTATTTATTTATTTATTTATTTATGCATATACAAGAATGTACATAAGGAATGTGAGGATACAAATATGGTAATTACAGTCTTGTAAAGCCACTAGCACGCGCAGCGTTTCTGGCAGGTCCTTAATCTAAGAAAATTTTAAGGAGGTAAATACTTGCAAAATTTATAGACAAAAAAATTATAATAGATTACATGGAATGAAAAAAAAGAAGATGAGAGAAAATTATAGGTACAGTATATTAAAGCACATAGGTAGCTATGATTGATTGCAATGACAGCTTAAAATGGTAGTTGACAACAAATTGGTAGGCACAATACAGCAGAAACAATATAAGATTGATTGCAATGACAGCTTGGATGGTAGTTGACAAAAATTGGTAGTCACAATACAGCATATGGCTAGCACATAAAAGAAGACAGCAATGAACACAATGATAAGGTTGTTTGATATTACATAAAAATTAGGAGATTGGGTAACACTAGGTACAGAGCAAATTTAAAGCTCAGTGTAGGAAACTAAATAGATGAAGTTAGGTACTTTTTGGTTTTGCTTTTAAATAAGGCAAAAGTTTTACAGTTTTTCAATTCACTAGGGAGTGAGTTCCATAGACTAGGTCCCTTAATTTGCATAGAGTGTTTACACAGATTAAGTTTGACCCTGGGGATATCAAAGAGATATTTATTTCTGGTGTGGTGATAATGGGTCCTATTACATCTGTCCAGGGAGAGTTTCAGAGCATGGTTTGCATTTAAGAACAGGGTTTTGTAAATGTAGTTGACACAAGAGAATGTGTGGAGGGAGTTAATATTTAGCAAGTTTAGGGATTTAAACAAGGGAGCTGAGTGTTGTCTGAAAGCAGAGTTAGTTATTATTCTGATAGCAGATTTTTGCTGTGTGATGATGGGCTTCAGGTGGTTTGCAGTGGTAGACCCCCATGCACAGATACCACAATTAAGATAGGGGTAGATTAGTGCATAATATAGTGAGAGGAGAGCAGAGTTAGGAACATAATATCTGATTTTGGAGAGTATACCAACTGTCTTAAAGACTTTCTTAGTTATGTGTTGAATGTGGGTGCTGAAGTTGAGTCTCTTGTCTAGGAATAGGCCAAGAAACTTGCCATCATTTTTATTACTGATGTTAATGTTGTCTATCTGTAGCTGAATTGCATTTGATGATTTGCTTCCAAATAAGATGTAGTAAGTCTTTTCGATGTTTAATGTTAGTTTGTTCGTTGACATCCATAAGTGGACTTTGTTAAAGACCATGTTAAAGACTTCTAAACATATCAAAAAAAGTTTCAAAAACTGTGGGCATTCTTTCTAAGATCAGATATTATGTACCACGCCCTGCCCTGGTGACTCTCTATTACTCCCTTATCTATCCATATCTCAACTATGGTATTTGTGCTTGGGGCTCTACTACCCAAAATCACTTACGTCCTCTAATTACTCAACACAAAGCTGCTATTAGGACAATATCCAATTCTGGCCCCAGACATCACTCGGTACCCCTACTCAAATCTCTGACTATGTTAGACATTAAGTCACTGCACATTCTCTCATGTGTATTATACATATATAAAACGCTAAACTATAATGCCAATCCTGATCTCAAAAGCTTCATAGAAGGTTGTAACAGAACCCATGAGCACCACACCAGAAATAAATAGTTTTGATATTCCTAGAGTACGACTTAATCAAACCAGAAATGCTCTACAAATCAAGGGGCCCAGAATGTGGAATGACCTTCCCAACCATGTTAAAGACTGTACCTCTCTCAACCAGTTTAAGTTAAAAGCGAAGCTATACCTAATAAATTCCCTGTAACCTACCTTACCCTTCTATTGTCAACCAATGTCTGTTTTTTCTTTAAAGAGCGCTGTTTGTCGACATAATTGTATTTGTGCTGCTTTTTCATCTATGTTTTCATTTCTTGTTTTCATTATACTCATTATGCTCAATTAGTATTAAGCTTGTCATTCAAGTTTATCATGCCCGAAACGCTTTGCGTAATAGTGGCTTTAGGCATTGTATGTACTAGCTCTACCTATAAGTCAACCAAGCCTTGTAAAAATTTATTGTATGTATGTACCTTACCTAAATAAAATTGTATTGTATTGTATTGTATTGTATCTGTGAGGGATTCCAGTTATCTCGGCAGGTATGGTACTTTTGACATAACATGAGACCCCCCTAGTTCCTCCATCAGCATATAAGTGAAAGCCTATATAGCCATTTAGCCTCAGTATGCTACCATCCCTATCCCCAGTTTCCTGGAGTGCTACTATGTCAATATCCTCTCTAAGAGTATAATAGTGTACATCCACCGCTCTAGTTTTTAATCCATTAATGTTCCAAGATAATATTCTCAATTTACTTTCATCCATGATTAATAATAAAACTACCTTTGCCCTGTCCGTCACATTCCATGAGATACAAGAGTACCTTAGAAACTTCCTTCCAACACCGTAACATTTTTTCTTTCTCCTCACCTTCACAACTACTACTAACATCGAAGGCAATATTTTTCATATCTATTTTCTTTGTTATTTCTGTAACCCGTTTTACTTTAACCGTTCTTTCACCATTTGTCACAACAGGAGGTTGAACACCACTAACACTACTAGAAAGTGTATTCTCCTGACTATCCTCTATCATCGTTACCTCATGCACATCATTACTTTCTTCTACGCACGTTTCACTTTCCATTTCACGTCTCGTTTTACTTTCAATTACACGTCCTGTTTCACCACCATCTTCACCCCGTCCACCTTCCATAGCCAATTTTTCCAATGCCTCAATCCTCTTATCTAGTTTTTTTAGATACTCCAAAATTTGATTACCAACCTCAGAGGTGACCATATTGTCCTGAACCTTGTCGTCACAAGGTTTCAGTTTTTCCACTGCATGATGTACTTTCCCTAAGCTCGCCTTTACTTTCTCCGTCCCTTTTTCCCACACATTGATCATCGGGGCTGCCGTTGGCTTCCAACTGTTTCCTCCATGTTCCTCTTGCACAATTTTTCCTTGCCGCGAGGATACATCTATCCTGCTTGTAGGACCCGTTCTAGTCTCTTTCAGATGAGGCTTCATGGGGCATAGAGAGGAACCAGCATTGTGGATGCCTCGACAGTTGCAACAAAATGGGATGATTTTTTCACTTCTTTCAATCTTGACTCTACACTCTCGCGAGTCGTGATTTTTCCCACAATACCGACACCTGGGGTCAAACTGGCATTTCCATGCCATATGTCCCCAACGTGAACACTTCATGCACAGTATGGGCTCCTCAACGTATTTTGCAACGTTCCTATAGCCTAGTCCTTGCACAAAAATTTTCTCCGGCGCCTCACCCTTTACCAAGGCAACAACCTGGCTTCGTTTGTCACCACGAACACTGTTCCTCTTCGCCCAGACAACATTATCATTGTTAAGAAGAAGACAGTCAGGATCTAAGTAAGTGGAAAACTTGAAAACTATGATCTTTGTGTGCAACATACCTTCTTCTGGAGGAACCATCACTACATTCTCAAAACCAACCGTCGTGAGGCGTTCCACGGCCTGTTCAGTCCCAACTGTTATGTAGGGCCGGTGAAGACCCTCCTTGAAAAGTGGTTCGTATTCCAAACATTGTTTAGCCAGACGTACCGTCCACTCTAGCTTTTGGTGGAAATTCAATTGGCATGTTGTAGGGAACAACAGCCTCTTCCTTCTTGTCTTGTCTTGCTTGTCTTGAGTCTTGCTGAGTAGGGTCTCATTCTTTGGTCTCTTTACAATCTCATCGTCACTCTCACTGTCTCGCTGTCTGTTATTATTTCTCCGTTTCTTTTTGTTCACTACTAATTCAAACGGTCGATTATCATCTTGTCTGTCCTCCTCACTACCACTTAGGCATAACGCCTCAGCCATTTCTTCGACGCTGTCAATAATCGAGAACAAATGCACAATATCCTGTATCACCACGTGCAAAAACGAAGAGTGTGGGGCAATCCTCCACCTCCCACCAATCAGCGGACGCCAAGAGCGCCAACCTAGCGACCGCACACAACCGTGGTCTGGATACAACTGTGACTAACTCTGCTCTCATCTCTCTATATTATGCACTAATCTATCCCTATCTCAACTATGGTATCTATGCATGGGGTTCAACCACTGCAAACCACCTCAAGTCCATCATCACCCAGCAAAAATCTGCTATCAGAATAATATCAAATTCTGCTTTCAGACAACACTCAGCCCCTTGTTTAACTCCCTAAACATGCTAAACATAATCTCGTTCCATAAATTCTCTTGTGTCAACTACATTTACAAAACCCTGTTCTTAAATGTAAATCCTGCTCTGAAACTCTTCCTGGACAGATGTAATAGGACCCATTATCACCACACCAGAAATAAATATCTCTTTGATATCCCCAGAGTTAAACTTAATCTGTGTAAACACTCTATGCAAATAAAGAGACCCAGTTTATGGAACTCACTCCCTATTTAATTGAAAAGCTGTCCAACTTTTACATCATTCAGAATCAATACTAAAAAGTACCTAATTTCATCTTCATAGTTTTTCACTTTTTGCCTTAAAATTGCACTGCATCTATTGCTACCGAATCTCCCAACCTTTATGTTCCCAATTTGAGCATCTTTACCATTGTGATCATTGCTGTCTTATATGTGCTGCCAATCTGCTGTATGGTGTTTATTAATCTTGTTTATCTGTATCTATTGCTACCTAGTCTCCCAATCTTTATGTACCCAATCTGAACATCTTTACCATTGTGATCATTGCTGTCTTATATGTGCTGTCAATCTGCTGTATGCTGTCTATTAATCTTGTTTAAATTACTAATCAAGCTGCCAATGTAATCAATCAGAGCTTTAATATAACAATGTGCTTTAATATACTTACTAAGCTCTCTCGTCTCATTTTTCTCTTGCAATGTATCTTTATCATTTATCAATTCTGATAGAAATTACCTACTTAAAATTATCTATACAATACAATACAATACAATACAATTTTATTTAGGTAAGGTACATACATACAATAAATTTTTACAAGGATTGTTTGACTTATAGGTAGAGCTAGTACATACAATGCCTAAAGCCACTATTACGCAAAGCGTTTCGGGCATGATAAACTTAAATGACAAGCTTAATACTAATTGAGCATAATGAGTATAATGAAAACAAGAAATGAAAACATAGATGAAAAATCTGTTAGATTAAGGACCTGCCCGAAACGCTGCGCGTACTAGTGGCTTTACAAGAATGTAAATACTGTACTATCCAATGTATTCTCACAAACCCAATGTACCTTCTTGTATATATATAAATAAATAAATAAATAAAAATAAATAGGAAACGTAAAAAACTTGTGTCCGAAATGGTAACAATATATGTGTACGATCCGTGGTGTGTACCAAGTGACTAGTATCCCGGGTTCCCATCCTTCAACAGTCAACAGAAAACGAGACGTAAACACGGGCCAGGAGCCATTCACGGGTAAATATAGTGTGAATTATTGCGTCATGGTGTAAGCCATCAGAGATTAGCGAATGGAAAATACGACAGGTCTGTGATTAAGTATAGATCATTATCCCATATAATACCTTTCACCTCTGGCATAACAACTGGTAGAGCAAGTGATAAATTTAAATTTTTAAATTTTGCCCCGAGGGGCGAGTTTATTGGGCAGCGCCACTCATCTTGTGAGTGAACATACCGCCATAGCAGAATGTACAACACTCCCCAATAGGAAGAAAACCCGCTGGGTTGTTCATCCTGTCACTTGTACCCAGACACAACTGGGACTTGCTTAACTGTCTCAAGTGAACAGCTCCTCAAACAAGAAGATTAACATTTATCAACCCTTAAAAGCTTACGTTATCTTGCGGGTGCAAAATGGGGAAATCTTTTAAGAACAGTATCAATATTTGACAAATAGTGTTTTCCTAACTCAAACAATGTGGGGTTTATTATTCTACAGTTATTCCTAATGTCTCTCAGGTGTTCACATTCACGTAGATAGTGGTCAAGGCGGTGTCCATCACTCTCACCACAGATTCTGCAACTTCGCTGATCAACTGTTGTTTCCATTCCAAATCTCCATGGATATTTGTATCCAAGACGGATTCTCGCTATTACAGATTCTGTCACTCGTCGTCCTCCTCTTCGGCCATACTGATTGGGATTGCCAGCTGCAACCATGTTGTACCATCGTACAGATTCACTGGTTTGTGCTTCTATCCTCCTTTCCTCAGTTACCTTGTCACGGTGATGTTGCCTGATAATACCTCTAATTTGTAGTTGAGTCTTGGGTATGAAGTATTCAATATGGTCTCCTTCAGCGCCTTCAGCAGCCAGCACATCTGCTCGTTCATTCCCACATATTCCAACATGGGAGGGGATCCACAGAAACTTGATGACTCTTCCCTGATTGGTAAGTACTCTCACAGCTCTCTTGATTTCAGCGACTATTGCAAGATTTTCTGCCTGATTTTTACTTAGGCTTTGCAGTGCTGCTTTTGAATCGGTGCAAATCACTGCACCATTAGTGTTCCGTTCAAGAAACCTTAACGCCATAACAATGGCAGTTAGCTCTGCTTGCGTTGAAGATGCATAGTTCTCAATACGTGCTTTTTCTTCATTTCTGCGTTGGAAGGTATTATCCTTGATTACCGTGTATGCTGCACCAGCCCTGCCATTGATAGGATTAGATGACCCGTCAGTGTAGATTTGATCTAGTTCATCTCCGGCTTCTTTATAAATGTCCTCGAGATACTTGTGCCTCATTTCTTGTGGTATCATGTTGGATTTTTTCATTGCCATTTCATTGATGATGATCTTACATGAGTCATCCTCCCAGGGAGGTAACCTCTCTACAGGCAGGAGCTCACGGGCTTGCTCAAGCAGGTGAAGCTCTTCAAGGTAGCAGACTGTTCTGTGATGCCATTTTTTGCTTCTCCTGTTTCCCCCTGAAATTAGCACAGAGCTCAGTTTTTTCTTGGCAATATCATTGTAATGGGGATCTCTGGCTATCCTAATTGCAAGCTTAGCATTCAGCTCCTGAATTCTGCTTTTAATACTGGGAAGGGACAACTCCTCTCGTAGATTAGACGTTTTGGCAGTTCTTGGGACTCCAAGAATGATTGTCATGGCTTCATTTTGAATGCTTTCAAGCCTTTTCATATCGCTTTGGGAGTAGGTGCACAGTACTGGTGCGGCATAGTCTATGACGGAGCGCACATAGGCTGTGTACATCATTTTGAGCACGGCAATAGAGGCTCCATGTCCATTCCAGGTCATAGCTTTCAGTGCCCTGAGTCGACTTTTGCATGTTCCTATGAGTTGATTGAGCTCCTCTTTCTTTCCCTTGTTAGAGCCGACAGTGACGCCAAGGTACCGATAGTGGTCAACCCATTCAAGTGTTACACCATTAATTTGCAGTTCTTCATTTGCTCTCCGCTTGTGATGGGAGTATGCCTTCGTCTTGTTTGTGGAGAGAGTGAAACCGAGCTCAATACATTTCCTTCCGAGGAGTTCAATGGACTGTTCAATTTTTCCCAAGGTGGGAGCTTGTATTAGGACATCATCTGCATATCCCACTTGTTGTGTTCCTTCCGGAAAATCAATATTTGCAATGGCGTTCATAAGTACATTGAATAGTGTAGGGCTTAAGACTCCGCCTTGGGGGGTCCCGAGTTCCATACTCAGTGTTCTGGAGACTGCTCCATTGAAGCAAACCTTGGCTTTCCTTCCTGTGAGGTAGTCTTCAACCCATTTCATGAGTCTCCCCTTGACACCCATGCATGCAAGCTCGTCCAGGATCGCAATCCCCTGTGCTTTGTCGAAGGCTCCTTTGATGTCAACAAATACAGAGTACCTAGCCGTGTCATTAACCAAGTAATTAACTATACAATTTGCTGTGCTCCGTCCTTTAACAAATCCATTGACCCCCTCCCCTAACCTGCCTATTTTGTGCAACAGTCGGTTTAGGATGATCCTTTCAAGCATCTTGCAAGTGCATGACACGAGGCTGATAGGTCTGTAATTACCAGGGTCATTAGGCTTCGGTATGGGAATAATTATTGCGTGTTTCCATTGTGTGGGCAACACTCCACTTAGGAATGACTTGTTAAACAGGTGGAGTAGTGGATTCCCAGACACTTCACACAGTGCATTGAGTATGTCGTAGGTGACGCCATCTTCACCAGGTGCTGTACTTTTACCCTTTTTCATAGCGCCCCTTACTTCTTGGGCTGTGATTGGTTCCCCATACTCGTCATCACTAGACAGTGCTCTTGTTATCCTAATTCTTCTGTCATCATGTCGCAGGAGCTGTTCCCTGCTGATTTCTGCAGGGAGGGAGGAGGAGGATGCTGCATCACTCCACTTGTGAATTAGTTCCTCAGCCTTACCCTGGGGGTCTTTGTGAGCCGCAGGCCGGGCTCTGCCCCCCTTAGCTATCTGAATTTTTGCCCACACTTGTCTTGCAGATGTTTCCCGTCCAATAGAGCTAGTGAACTCAAGCCATTGTCTTTCCCGCTCTTTAATCTTCTCTTCCCTGGCTACTTGACACACTGTTTTAAACAACTCTTGGTTACTTTCAGTGGGATGTCTCCGGTACTCTCTACTCATGTCTCGCACATTTGCGTTAAGCATCTTTATGTAATCATTCTCATACCATTTTATTTTCTTCCTCTGAGGGTTACTTCGCCCAGGCGTACGGCGCGGAACTCTTAGACAGCTCTCAATTTGGTGGTTAAGGTCATCAACAAATGTGTCAATGTCTTCTGGGATTTGGTATTCCGTGAACCAGTCACTCATCCTGTTTATGAAGTGCGGCCTCATATCTGGTCCGAGTGATAACTATCCTATCTTGCTCATCACCACAGGAACTATCCCAATCTATTTGATTTTATTTATTTTATTTATATACAAGAAGGTACACTGGTTTTAGGAGTGTACATAGTGTTCATGTTTATACATTCTTGTAAAGCCACTAGAGCGCATAGCGTGTCAGGCAGGTCCTTAATCTAACAGATAATTTTAAGTTGGTAATTTCTAGTAAAATTGAAAAAAAAGTTTACAGGTACAGTGTAAGAAAATTGGAGTAAGATTAGTAGCTATATTAAAGTAAAATTTTAGGGTTATCAACAGGTACATTGTAGCATAATTTTAAAATTATTTAAAGCTATAATGCAGTAAAACATGCGTTCAATATAACAACCATGATATAAGGTAAAGCAATAATTTCTGGTAAAGTTGTATTGCTTAGGAACATATATTGGGGGATTGGGTAGCACTAGATACAGTGCGAGACAAAGCACGAGGTAGGAAACTATGAAGATGAAATTAGGTACTTTTTGGTTATTTTTGAATAAGGCAAAAGTTGGACAGCATTTCAATTCATTAGGGAGTGAGTTCCAGAGACTAGGTCCTTTTATTTACATAGCGTGTTAACGCAGAATAAGTTTGAATCTGGGGATATCAAAGAGAGATTTATTTCTGGTGTGGTGAATATGGGTTCTGTTACACCTGTACAGTATTACGTCTGTATTACATAATGATCTCCTTATCAATCATTAACAAGTTCTTCAGATGTTACTTTCATAATATGCTCACTTAAAACAAAAGGAGGCAACCACTCTGAAGTTGTAACTCTTATAACAAAATCTGCTGGTGTTCCAATCTAGCTTGGGCTGTATCATCTCGTGGTTCAACTTCTGCTGGTGTTCTAATCTAGCTTGGGCTGTATCATCTCGTGGTTCAACTTCTGCTGGTGTTCTAATCTAGCTTGGGCTGTATCATCTCGTGGTTCAACTTCTGCTGGTGTTCTAATCTAGCTTGGGCTATATCATCTCCTGGTTCAACTTCTGCTGGTGTTCTAATCTAGCTTGGGCTGTATCATCTCCTGGTTCAACTTCTGCTGGTGTTCCAGTCTAGCTTGGGCTGTATCATCTCCTGGTTCAACTTCTGCTGGTGTTCCATTCTAGCTTGGGCTGTATCATCTCCTGGTTCAACTTCTGCTGGTGTTCTAATCTAGCTTGGGCTGTATCATCTCCTGGTTCAACTTCTGCTGGTGTTCCAGTCTAGCTTGGGCTGTATCATCTCCTGGTTCAACTTCTGCTGGTGTTCCAGTCTAGCTTGGGCTGTATCATCTCCTGGTTCAACTTCTGCTGGTGTTCTAATCTAGCTTGGGCTGTATCATCTCCTGGTTCAACTTCTGCTGGTGTTCTAATCTAGCTTGGGCTGTATCATCTCCTGGTTCAACTTCTGCTGGTGTTCTAATCTAGCTTGGGCTGTATCATCTCCTGGTTCAACTTCTGCTGGTGTTCTAATCTAGCTTGGGCTATATCATCTCCTGGTTCAACTTCTGCTGGTGTTCCAGTCTAGCTTGGGCTATATCATCTGGTTTAACTTCTGCTGGTGTTCCAGTCTAGCTCAGGCTATATTCATCTCCTAGACCCATCTCTGAAGGGTCTGGCTTCAGAGGCTGTTCTAGTATCTTCGAGGCAGCTTCTTTTCCCGCTCTCACGATCGCTGGGTTCAATTTCCAGGATCCTTACATCGTTTGCTGCATCTCAGGCTTCCTGAGATGAGCCGGTCGGCCGAGCGGACAGCACGCTGGACTGTGATCCTGTGGTCCCGGGTTCGATCCCGGGCGCCAGCAAGAAACAATGGGCAGAGTTTCTTTCACCCTATGCCCCTGTTACCTAGCAGTAAAATAGGTACCTTGGTGTTAGTCAGCTGTCACGGGCTGCTTCCTGGGGGTGGAGGTCTGGTCTAGGACCGGGCCGCGGGGACACTAAAAAGCCCCGAAATCATCTCAAGATAACCTCAAGATAACCTCCTCTTCGGGGTTCGGTGCCTTGGCACCTTCCCCCTTCCCTCACTCGATGTGTTCACAGACACCTTGTCTCTCGGCTGGGGTTTAGTGACCAGTGCTAACCCGGTCAGCCAGGGGCATTGGTCCCTGGCTCACAGCACAGTGCGGGAGTTTGCCGTTGTGTGGCAGGCACTAATGCAGATTTGGTTGCCTCGGGGATTTGGCTAAATTCGGACTACTCTCCCATGGTTCATTGTCTCAACCAGGGGGGAGGGGGTCGCTGTTGGTCCATGGCTCTTTGGAGCTGGTCGCTTCAGATAGCTCTTCTGCTGAGTTCTCGGGGTTTAGTTCTCTGCGCTGCTCACATTCAGGGGGTGTCCAATGTCCTGTCAGATGGCCTGTCTCCCCTCATTCCTCTTTCCACGGAGTGGACAGTTGACGCCACCTACTTCCTTTGGATTTGTCTGGTGCTCGGGCGCCTGGAGGTGGACCTGTTCGCGTTGGCTTGGCCCAGGCACCTTCCCATATATGTGGGGTTGTTCCCCAACTGTAAGGCGCTCGCAGTGGATGCTTTCTAGCAGGACTGGTCAAGGTGGGGGTTCCTGTACTTTCAACTCCTGGTCCAGCTGTTGCTTCGGGTTCTGGTACGGCTCAAATCTTATTGGGGGAGAGTTGTTCTCATGGCCCCATGGTGGCTAGCCCAGCCTTGGTTTCAGATGCTGCTTGCACGGTATCTGAACCCGGGAATTTTTCCGCCTCTTTCAGAAGGTCAGGCTAGTGAGGTACAGTACCTCGTTGGTTTGAGATATTCTTCCGCACTATGTGTTTTTTTTTTTTTTTACACAGGTATTGCCATTCGTATGGTGTTCAGGTAACTTCATTGATGGTGTCCCACCTTCAGTCTTCCTCTCAGCGACAGTATGAAGTCTCCTGACGGTCTTTCCGCCATTTCCTCTCCCTTCGCAGGATTTTGTCAGTGTCTGTTCCAGTTGTTTTGTCTTTTCTTGGCTCATTCAGGACCAGCTTCTTATGCTGAAAAATGCTCTTCTTATCATGCGGTGCTGGCGGTGCTGCTCCAGCTTGTGTTCGGGGTGGATGTCACTTCTGCTCCATTCCGCAAGCCCTCTCGTGTGTTTTTTCACCTCCGGCCTGCTCATGCGTGCCTGAGCCTTCTTGGTCTTTGGACTGGGTGCTCTCGTTTCTCTCTTTCCTCGGTTTGTGGTGGCCCCTTCGGTCCAGGATTGTTTTCTCAAGTCTTTGTTTTTGTTGGCTTTAGCCTCTGGGGGTCGGGTGAGGTAGCTTCATGCTCTTCTCTGGCACAAGGGTTTCTGCCCTTTTGGGCCTGGACATTGTTTTGTTCATTTACATCCTTCTCCTCCTTTTCTGGAGAAGAATGACACAGCTGGTTGTTGACGCTTGGTTGGTTAGGCTAGGGTGCATCATGTGTTGTGTTCGGTTGCATTTTTACACCGCTACCTGCGAGATCCTGGTTCAGCGACAGTAGATGCGCTCTGGGTGGACCCAGTTTCCTTGGTTCCCTGCTCCAGGGCTCATGTCTCTCAGGTTGTCCGCATGGTTATCAAGTCTAGCCAGCCTGCTGTCTACCCTCGCGCCCATGATGTGCGGAAGTATGTAGCTCTTGCTGCCGTCTTTGGAAATATGTCTTGGGTCGATATTTGAGCCCGTGGGTTTTGGAAATTGAACAGGGTCCTGGCCGCCAGATACCGTATTAATGTCCTGAGTCATCTGCGGCCTTGTGTTTCCTTGGGACATCTTTTGCGGCTTGTTGTCTCTTCTTCGTCGTGAGACCTGCTGTGCTGCTGCTTCCCGGTTAAGTCCTTGTCTTTACTTTTCTGTGGGTAGATAGTTTCAGGGAGCCAATGGAGCTCCCCTCAAAAAACCAGCATTGAATGTAATGAGACGCCATTTTCTGGGCGAGTCTCGGAGACTCCCTGACACCCTCCCTTCCTCTAGTCGACGATTTTCAGCATTCTCCAAACTGGGGGTAGTGCGACCTGCTCGCCTGAGTAGGGTCTCCCTCCTCTTTCAAGGGAGGGTGAGGGGCTTACGAGCATGTGCGCCAGTTGGATGATGTGTTGCTTGTTTCACTGTTTTCTGTGTGGGGGGAGTTCTGGGCCTCTGTTCAGATATAGGTTGCCATTTAACTAGTTAGAGGGTTGTAATGGTTTACCTACCTTTCTAGGTGGTTTCCCCGGTCAATGGTATAAATGACACTCAAAATGTAGAGTGTTCATAAGGCCATTGCTCCCTGCACCTCTCTGAGGGGGGCCAGGTTCTAGCTCATGGCCCATGATAGGCACTTGAACTCCAGGGACTGATGACAACAAACTAATATGGCACACATCAGTTTGATAGCTTCAGGGAGCCTCTTGGCTCACCCAGAAAATGGTGTTTCATTACATTCAACGCTGTTATTTTGCACAACAGTGGGGAGATGCATTTAATGAATTTATCATTGCCCCAAACTTGCCCGAAATTCATTGTCTGCCCGAAACGCTGTGCGTACTAGTGGCTTTACAAGATTGTAATTACTATGCTATGTATCCTCACAATCCCAATGTACCTTCTTGTATATATATATATAAATAAAATAAAAATAAATAAAATCAGTCCATGGGTTTAAATAATTTAATAATAATTGACTGTGTCGGGGGACAGGAAGCCAGAGTGTATTCATACATGTTAGGCTTTTATTTAGGTCTTCCACCCCAGGGTCGAATTACTGACCCCGCCCAGGATGCAACCCCACAACACATTGGCTAACTCCTGAGTACCTACTTGCTGCTAGGTGAACAGAGGCATTAGGTGAAAGGAAATGTGCCCAGTTATTTCTGTCCCGCCTGGGATTCGAACCCGGAATTCTCGATTGTGCATCGAGAACAAACCCGACTGTACTACCGGGACCCTAAAAATACTGTACCTCTTTATTTACCCATACTTGATTGAACCTGACTACTTACTACTACTGCTGATAGACATTGTTCAACTCACAAATAAAGAAATATTCAAAGAAAAAGGTGGGGAAAATTATTAAGAACCAAGAGGCCACACTACATGATCAATGAGAAAAAATCACATTGCTATCTTGAGGTTATCTTGAGAAGATTTCGGGGCTTTAGTGTCCCCGCGGCCCGGTCCTCGACCAGGCCTCCACCCCCAGGAAGCAGCCCGTGACAGCTGACTAACTCCCAGGTACCTATTTACTGTTAGGTAACAGGGGCATTCAGGGTGAAAGAAACTTTGCCCATTTGTTTCTGCCTCGTGCGGGAATCGAACCCGCGCCACAGAATTACGAGTCCTGCGCGCTATCCACCAGGCTACGAGGCCCTCTCGTAGCCTCGTAGATGGCTTGGACATATCCAGTTAAAAGATAGAGCTACAGCCACCACATACACAAAATTTGTCCCATATTCAAATACAGTGGCACCTCGATTAATGAGTTTAATCCGTTCTGGCACCGAGCTCGTTATGTGGAAAACTCGTCTTAAGAAACAAATTTCCCCATTTAAAGTAAAGGAAAATAAATTTAATCCGTTCCACTCCCAAAAACATCCATACTTGTATGACATTTTATAATGTGAATATAATACTGCACATGTAATTATAAATGTTTTGTTGTACTGTTTTCATGTTTACTTTACCTTATGAAGAGTCGTTGCTGGCTTGAGGGAGACAATGGGGAGGTGGGAGGAGGAGGGGTTATGGTGTGGAAGGAGAATCCACCTCTGAGTCAGGTGGGCTCTCTCTTCTTGGGAATTTCACCCCACTGGGAACGGGTTGTAGTTCACTATCACTGGCTCTTCTTTTCTCTACTTTTGCAAAGAATGTATCTATTGACAATTGCTTTTGTCTTTGTTTTAGGATGTTCCTAAAACGAGACAGCAAATTGTCATTAAACATGTTCACACACCGGGTTGTCACTGCTTTATCAGGGTGATTTTCAGTTCCACGGTAACTGTCTCTTTCTTTCCCTTCCCAACACTGTCTTTAGCAAGCAGGTTCTTTGTCAACATTGTGTGTTACAAATTGTAGTCACAAAACCACAAAAAACAAAACAAAGAAAAGCGCAAATAAATGCAGAGGGATGCTTGTCGTGTGCGATACAGCAACGACACTGGCGTCGGTGGCATCCGAGAATTTGCGAGAACCCGCGAGATGCTAGGAAAAGCACCATGTGGTTTTGCTCGTCAATAGAGGTGAATCTCGTCAATAGAGACAAATTTGCTGTGAGTGGCTCGCTCTTTACTCAAAATGCTCGTAGATAGCCGCTCGTTAATCGAGGTGCCACTGTAAATAAAAAATTTTGAAAAATACATAATACTGTACTGCTAAAACTAGAAGAAAATAATAATAAACTGCATGAGAATACTCTCACTGATGCTAGATGATCTACCAAAACAGCTTAACACTTTCGCGTTCCACAGACTGAATAGCTCGTCACTCATTTTTCTACTGAATGTGTTCCAACGACGCAATACTGAGTCACTCATTAAAACATTTTTTAAAAATTTAAATTTTATCAGATCAATCTGGTAGTGGTTTTAAAATAAGCGCCTTTAGATTGCACACAATTTGATACCAAAATCAAAGATATAACATGAAACTTGATGTCCAAACACTTGAAATATTATAAATAGGCCTATGGTCCGAATATTAAAATATATGTTAAAATTCTATTTATTGTCCTATTATCTTGGGACTAGTTTTAAAATGCGCGCCTTTTTATTGCGAACAATTTGATACCAAAATGAAAGATGTAACACAAATATTTATGTCAGAACACTGGAAAGATATAAATAAATTTGTGATGATGAGCGTCCAGAATTACAATATTTGTTAAAAATCCAGTTATTGGTCTATTATTCTGGGACTAGTTTTAAAATAATCACCTTTTTATTGCGAACAATTTGATACCAAAACGAGCGACGTAGCACGAAATTTGATGTTATCAAATTGAACGAGTTGAACATTAGGTTGCAATGTACAAAATGGTGCTCGTTCACGGGTAACTTCAGGCTTTTCTGCGGGGAGGCACTCCAGCCTTTTGTACATTTTATTCATACACATCTGTGGGGAATTTAATTGCGAACACAATGATACCAAAACGAGCAACGTAGCACGAGAATTAAGGTAAAAAAATGGAACGAGAATGCACATGTTACTGATTTTGTGCGTTTTTGCCGACTTTACGCTTTGCTGTTGGGAGTCACGCTAGGCTTTTGGACATTATATTTATACACACCTGTAGAGAATTTAATTGCGAACACAATGATACCAAAACGAGCGACGTAGCACGAGAATTAAGGTGAGAAAGCTGGAATGAGTATACACATTTGGGTGTCACCGCGCGCTTACCCGCACGGAGGGGCCACTATCCCCCTGTCAACCGCGAGTTTCCACGGAGCGCGAAAGTGTTAATGAAGTAGATATCACATTATCCACCAACATTTTATAAGGTTACTTATTTCTTTCTAGCCCACTTCTGGTGCTTCATTCAAGGTTGAACACACCACTGTCATCCATTCAAGTAAGGTTACATTTTGCATTCTTTTACCATAATGTGAATGTAACCGTTGTAGCTTAAATAAAATTTGTCTTGTCTTGAAAATACAGTACACTTTAACATAGATTTAGCTATGAGATTTAGCTATTAGATCTCTCCAGTGGTTTAAATCATATCTGTTATTACACAGTGTTAAATGTTTATTAATACTGTATTAATTTATTTCACAGTCAGCTGGTGTTATTATGTAGTAAGTATTAAAATTATTTCTGGGGGGAGCCCCGTCGGCTCCCCGGATCTTTACCGGCTGATATGCTAATGTCAGACTTTGGCATCAGTCATGTGTATGGAGTTCTAGGGCCTACCGGGGACCACGGCCAGAACCTGGCCCCCTCAGAGTGGCAAGGGGAGCAATGGCCTATAGAAACCCCCGTGTGGTTGGAAGCATTCTATGTCTGCCATCGACCGGGTCAAGCATCCAGAAAGGTAAGCGTTCCAAAACAAACCCCTATTCTGGTGAAAATTGCTACCTAAAGCCGAACTAGTGGATAGAACTCTTCAACAGAAAACAAGGAAACTAGTATGACGTCATATGTCACCGCGCCGCTGTCTGCACAGCTCCCACCTCCCTGGGAGGGGGAAGGGGGAGCCCCAGACCTCCCACGCCGGCTATCCACCATCAGTTCTTCGCCTGATGCTATGGGCAACGGTTATGTGCTCAGGCTCCAGTGGTTGTTTCAGCACTGTACCTAGAGTGTGGTGTCTGTTTTCTAGGTGGTGCGTGAGCCGGGAGTGATTCTCCAGTACTCAGGCTGCATGCGCGTAGGGTTCCCTTCCCTAGGTGCCCTGTAAGTACTGCCCTTGGGGCTTGGGGCCACCTTCCACAAGTTCCTTGGGTCCTGCCCCTGCTTGGCCGTTTACTGCTTGGTTTTCGGTCGCTCTTTGTGTGCTCGGGTGTTCTGTCTCCCTTGTTCGCCTTAGAGTAAGGGGCAATTTTTGCACTGGTGGGGCGCAGGGTACTGTGCAGCTTGTCTTTACCAATCATAGCGGCCGGCTCTGTTCCGCTTAGGTACGCTGTCCTCTTGCGGGGTTTTCTTTTTCTTTTTGTTTATCTACCTGGTGGGGGGGGGTCTGCCTTCGTTCTTGCCCCTTGTGTCCCTTGTGTTCTGAGTATTTTCTGGTGGTAACCCCTGCTAGGTCCCCGTGAGTGTACACGTCCCGGGGGTTCAGCTCTTAGAAAGTTGTTTGGTAGCTTTGGGTGCCGGTTAGCAGTACCCTGCCTGGGATTACCTGAGCGCGAGTCCTCTTATAGTAAACGCTCGGGACCCTGGGAAACACCTGGGGGCGCGCGGGTCCGATGGATGTGACCCCAGAGTCCCCCCCTCGCTTCCAGCGAGTTTGAGGGTTGCTCTCACCCTTTGTCTCTGGGTGACTCTCTGTTTTGCCTCCGTCTGCTGCCTGTGGGGTCGGTGGCACCTTCGACCCGGAGTCCTGCGAGTTTGGTTGCTCGTTGTGGCTCGGTTACCCAGTTGTGCTGACAAAGCGGGTGCAGGCAGCAGGGGTTGTTGCACATGAGCCTTTATGGTGGCAACGTTCTCGTGGTTTCCTCCCCGGGAGCCCCGGGGCTGCCCCGTTGTAGTTCGTTTTGGGACTTGGGGGTGTTGGTTGCTTCGGTTCCATCCATGCCCCCTTGTCTTTCCCCTGGATCACCCTTCCTGCCTGCATCCGGTTCCTTACCGTCTGTAGGTTCGGGGCGGGGTTTTTTATGGTGTTGAGACTCGGGCAGTCTCGGGGAATTCCCCTTCCGGGGTTGTGACGGGGGCATTTGAGTCTGTTCCTCCAGCCGTGTTGTATGAGTCTGCCAGTGGGCTCCCTTCCTTAGTGTTTTCACGGCTGCCCCGGTTTTCTGGTACGGCCGGGGCTTTGAGGGAACGGCTCGGCCCCGGGGCCTGTCGGGTAGGTTCCCGGGGCTGGGGAGGGGCTGACTTGGGGGGCCTTGGCCCCGTTGGACCCCGTGGGGGTTTTTATACCCCTCTAGGCGGGGCTTGTGGTTATGCGGAGTGGGGTCTTTCCTCCCCGCTCGCCGTACGTGCTGTTGGGCGTCAGCCCCTCCCCGGGCTCGGTTCCTTGGCCTTTGAGTCGGTTGGTTCCGTCCTGTGGGTGGATGTTTCCTCCCACCCCTTTTTGGGACGGTGTTTTCGTCATGTTTCCCCGTTCGATGGGGTTCTGCGTGACTTCTGATCTCGGGTGCGCCTGCGCCTTCGTGTGCCTTCGGGACTAGTGTTGGCTTCTGTGTTCTCGAGGGTACGGGAAGGTTTTTCGCTACTTCCCGCATTATTGGAACGTCTGTCGGCTCCTCGTCCTTGTCGCCCTGTTGGGCTACTTGTCGCCCTGTTGGGCTATTTGTCGCCCTGTTGGGCTGCTTGTCACCCTGTTGGGCTGCTTGTCGCCCTGTTGGGCTGCTTGTCACCCTGTTGGGCTGCTTGTCGCCCTGTTGGGCTGCTTGTCGCCCTGTTGGGCTGCTTGTCGCCCTGTTGGGCTGCTTGTCGCCCTGTTGGGCTGCTTGTCGCCCTGTTGGGCTGCTTGTCGCCCTGTTGGGCTGCTTGTCGCCCTGTTAGGCTGCTTGTCGCCCTGTTGGGCTGCTTGTCGCCCGGTTGGGCTGCTTGTCGCCCGGTGGGGCTGCTTGTCGCCCAGTTGGGGCTGCTTGTCGCCCGGTTGGGCTTGCTTGTCGCCCGGTTGGGCTACTTGTCGCCCGGTTGGGTTCCTTTTGGGCTCTTTGCTTCTTTGGCCGGTTTTATTGTTCCTGCTTCCTCTTTTGGCTACTTTTCTCGTGCAGTAGTCCTGGCTGGCGCCTTCCCGCAGAGAGGGTGTGCGGTTCGGCCAGCGTGTTATGCGCATGCGCCGTGGAGTTTGTTTTGGTCTGAGCGATGTTTCTGTGCTGGTGTTTTGCGCCCTTTTTGCTACAGTGCTTCGCCTCTCGTTCTTCTCCCTGGCTGCGGTATGTGCCCCTTCGCGCCGGGGGTGTCCTGGTTCCCAGTTGTGGGGAGGACACCGCGGTTTTCCCTGTCATGGGTGTGGACCGCCTCCTTCGCCTCTCCCTGCTCTCCTGCGGGTCTGGCAGGGTCCGGCTCTGGCGTCTTCACCTGGCGGTGCTCCCAGGTTCTTCTGGGCACGGTTGAGTCGTGTCAAGTTCGTGCCACCGTTCGCCAGGTGAGTTTCTGCGGTCTGGCGTCTTTTGGCCGGGCGCTGGATGCGGAGTTGTTTATATACCTGTCTTTATTTAGGTATATTTTTGTACGACTGAGACCGTTCGCACACCAGTGACTGTCCCTTTCTCAACCCTTCCTGTCCCCGTCATGTGCATGTCCAACCCATGCTGGAGTCATTCAGGGGACCTTCCTTTTTTAATGTTGTGAGGTGTGGGGGTTGTAGGGTTGGTTCTGTACTCACCTGGTTAGGGCTCCTGGCTGTGCTTGCAGGATTTGAGCTCTGGCTCTTGGGTCCTGCATATCTGGTAGAACTTGCGGGATAGTACCAGTGGAGTGCAGTGGTGCTATTGGCACATTTGGGGAACACTGTATTACCATCAGGGGTCTGTGCTTGGTACACGACCTACTTGCGAGCATAAGCCTTCTTGCTGGTTCGTCCGTGGACTTCCAGGGCGCACTAGCCTGTTTTCGTATGGCAGTTCCGGCCCGTCCTGGTTGTGGGGGTATGTGGGCCGGTGGACTGCTCCTAGCAGCTGCCTGGTGGGCCACCCTCTGGCCGGTCTGGCCTGGCCTTGGGCCGGGCTTGAGGTGTAAAAGAGCTCCCAGTACCTCATCCAGCAGGTATCGTGCGGGGTTTCTCCGCCGTCGGTCGCCTGGTGCAGGTTTCTGGGCCTACGGGGTTTTGTCGTGTCTCCGTTGGCCCTGTCTGGGGTCTGCCTGCTCCGTTCTCTGCCTTTGCAGAAGGGAGTTGCTATTTACATGTTGCATGTTGCAGTGGTGCCTGTTGCTGCTGCTGCACGTATGCATTGGTACCGTGTTTCACGGTGGCGTGTCCTTGTTCCTGTGTCCGGTTGTGGAGTGGCACTTTGCTGCCGTTTTGTGCCTGGGGATTGCGCAGGGGTTTTTCTGTCCCTGCCTGATTGTCCACCCCTGGTTGTTCTCCTGGGGTTTTTGTGCTTCTGCTCTTTCTTCCTGCCTCCTCTGCAGCAGGGATGTTCTGCGTGTGTTCTTTGGCATTTGTCAGCCTGTGTCCTGTGATGTGCTACTTAGTCTCGGTCTATTGCAGTTGTTCGTACCCCTTGGTTCGGGTACTGTGCTGGCGGCGACCCTTCCGCCTTCTTTGGTTTCCTAGCTTGCCCTGCCCTTTTTTTTTTTTTTTTTTTTTTTGGGGTCTTGCGATGTCTCGCGTCGGACCTGTCGTTTCTGAACTCCTGGCGGGCTTGCATGCTTTGGAGAGTTTTTCTGTTCGGCAGACGTTCCATCTCCTTGTGTCGCCTGGGTTTTGGTGGTCGCGCCCGAGATCTTCCCGCGGCTCCGCCTTTTCCTGGGCTCGGAGGGGCCTTGTCGGGGCTGCTTATGTTCTGCCTCGCGGTCTCGCCTCCGGTTGGTGGTCGGGTGGCTTCGTGGTAGGTGTCCCACCTGCATGCTTCTCTTGGCGGCAGTATGGGGTATTTTGGCGGTCCTTTCTTTTCCTGTCCCTTCTTAGGTGGTTACTCTTGTTAGCTTGGTTTACTCTCGGCTTGGTTTTCTGGTGGGGGTTGGGGGCCGTCGTCTTGCCACATACTGTCGCCTCTTTTCGTGCGGCGCGGGCGGAGCCGCTTCAGCTTGCTTTCGGTCTTTGTGTTGCTTCTGCACCGTTAGTCAGCTGTCTTGTGCGTCATTTCACCTCCGGCCTGTTCGTGCGCCGCTTGCACCATCCTGGTCTCTGGTCAGCGTGCTCTGTCTTCTCCTCGGTTGGTAGTGCTCCTTTGGTTCCGGTGTGTTTTTTCGTCTGCTCTTTCCTTTTGGCCTTTGCCTCTGGGGGTCGAATCGCTGAGTTTTCTTGCTCCATCGGTTTTAGCGTTTTGGTTGTTCGGTGGCAGCAGTCTCCATCTTTTCTGGCGCGGGGTGGGGCTGCTGTGTTCTGGAGGGGTCCAGGGTTTGTTGGTGCTTCGTTGGTCGGGCCGGGGGTGTGTCGTTTTTTGGTGTTCAGTGGCGGCCCTCCACTGTTTGCGTGCCATGGCGTTTGGGTCCGGAGCGCGTTTTGCGTTGATCCGGTTCTGTTCTTCCCGGTTCGCGGGTGATAGTGTCCCGGGTGGTCAGCCGTGTTCTTGCGGCTAAGCTGCCTGTGTTCTTCCCTCATGCCTGTGGCGTTCGTGGCTTCGCTGCTGTCGCTGCCGTCTGGGCGACGTGGCCTTTTGGTCTTTCGGGCATGGATTTTTGGTGTTCGTGCAGGGGCCTTGCTGCTCTTTGTTCTCGTGTTGTTCCCGGGACTTTTCGGGGCTGTGGCGCCTTGGGTTGGCGTTTGCTGCCGGTTGTCTTGCCTCCTTATGGGGTGCGTGGTGTCCCCCTCCCGGTTCTGTCCCTTTGACCTTCCTCTGTGGGTAGTTAGCTCCGGGGAGCCGACGGGGCTCCCCCCAGAAAACCAGCGTTGAATGTAATGAAACGCCATTTTCTGGGTGAGACCCGGAGGCTCCCCGGCAACCCTCCCTCCTTCCGGTTGGCGGTTTTTCGCGTGTTTTGACATCCAGCCTCAGAACTGATGGGTGGATAGCCGGCGTGGGAGGTCTGGGGCTCCCACTTCCCTCTCCTGGGGAGGGGGGAGCTGCGCAGACAGCGGCGCGGTGACGTATGACGTCATACTAGTTTCCTTGTTTTCTGTTGAAGAGTTCTATCCACGAGTTCGGCTTTAGGTAGCAATTTTCACCAGAATAGGGGTTTGTTTTGGAATGCTTACCTTTCTGGATGCTTGACCCGGTCGATGGCAGACATAGAATGCTTCCAACCACACGGGGGTTTCTATAGGCCATTGCTCCTCTTGCCTCTCTGAGGGGGCCAGGTTCTGGCCGTGGTCCCCGGTAGGCCCTAGAACTCCATACACATGACTGATGCCAAAGTCTGACATTAGCATATCAGCCGGTAAAGCTCCGGGGAGCCTCCGGGTCACACCCAGAAAATGGCATTTCATTACATTCAACGCTGGTTTTTTGAAGTTTATAATTTGTATATTTTATCTTTCTGAGAAGGATCCCATAGTAGCTTCCCAAGCTTAACTATGTTGCCACCAAGCCCAATACACAATTCCTTTGAAAAACCAGCGTTGCCTACCAGGAGCCAGGACTAGGAAAAACCCAGCATTGAATGTAATAAAACACCTCTCTCTCTGTTAGAGCCCTGGTGGCTCCCTGCAGCTATCTCACTGAGATTGCTGCAGTGTACCAATCACATCAGTTGTATGAGTTCGTTTGACCTACCAGGGACCAGAGCCAAAACCTGGCCCCTTCACATGAGGTGCAGAGAGCAAATGATAATCTTCCATTTCACCGGGAAAGCGTCTAAAAAGTCAACGAAACTTTACAGGTAACTGCTTGGTTCCCAAGACCCAAGTTCCAGTTCCCAAGAACCTCTAAAATGCCAAATAACCCCCAAACAAAACAAAATAAACAAAAATAAAAGAAAACACAACTAGCTAAAACCCAAAGGTACCAAATGCTGTCAAAGGCATCCACCAGGCAGCCCAGTGTCTAGCATGAGCCTTCAGATCAGTTCAGGTGCAGATTAACACTGCCATGAACTGAGAAACATGGAAGGGAGGGATGGGAGACAGGAAGCTACTAGGGCTCTGCCAGAAAGAGACATTTCATTACATTCAGTGATGGGTTTCTAGGGGGAGGGAACCCCTTGGTGGCTACCTGTAGCTAAATAACCACAGAGAAAATTAGAGGGACTTAACAGAGAGGAGAAAAGGCAGCAGAAACTAAAACGAAGTAGAAACCAATGGTTGGAAAACATGACCCAGGGACGTTGACTAAATACCTGACTGCCATGACCATGTTAGTCTGCCAAAATCCCCGTGCCTGAATATCTGCCTAAGACATTAGAGAAGACCGCTATTAGTGCAACGTATTTGCGTACATCATGGACCCAGGGATATACTGCAGGCTGGTTAGCCTTGATGACACTGTAGACAACCTGAGACACACAAGCTTTGGAATAGGGGACCAAGGAGACTGGATCAATCTAAAGAGCATCCACCAAGGCTGAAGCAGTGGCTTGCAGATAGCGACGAATCGCCTCCTTCGGACACAACAAATGATGCACCCCTGGCTGCATCAACCAAGCATCAATAACCAAAGTACCTCTCTGGAAACCCACTGACTTGTTCTTTGCCAGAAAATAAGGAAATTGTTGCAAGTTTTTTTTTTTTTTTTTTTTTTTTTGAGATATATACAAGAGTTGTTACATTCTTGTACAGCCACTAGTACGCGTAGCGTTTCGGGCAAGTCCTTAATCCTATGGTCCCTGGAATACGATCCCCTGCCGCGAAGAATCGTTTTTTCATCCAAGTACACATTTTACTATTGCGTTAAACAGAGGCTACAGTTAAGGAATTGCGCCCAGTAAATCCTCCCCGGCCAGGATACGAACCCATGACATAGCGCTCGCGGAACGCCAGGCGAGTGTCTTACCACTACACCACGGGGACTGCCCGAAGAAGTGAAGAAAGCACCAACACAGGGCCAAAAAAGCATAATCCTGCATTCAGAGAAGAGCATGAAGCTCACCGGCCCAACAACTGGAGGCAAGAGCCTACAAAGACATCGCCTTAAAAATGGAGTCTCGGAGTGAAATGGCAAGACATGAGCCAAAGGGAGGAGAAAAATTCTAGTATCCTGTCCAGGGACCAAGATGGCTCTGGAGAAGCATGGGTGGACCAGAGGGGGAAAATGCTCAAAATAACTTAAGGAACAGAGCTGCAATAGAATTGACATTGAAAGCCAACAACAGCAGCAACTCTGCCATTGTCACACGATAAGAGGTGACAGTGTTGGGCATGAGATGCAGATCAATAAATTACCGTGAAAGAAAAGATATTACCATATGAACTGAAATTGAAGAAAGACAGCGAAGGGACAGAAAAAGGCAAAATGAGCGCCAAGATTCTTCATACTGTACTGCTGCCTGGAAGACAAACGTATGTTGGAACTAATAATACAGCCACCTATAGGCCACAAAATTGGTCCACAGGTAGTGATAAATCCATGTCAGAAAGTCCAGATATGAAAAGATGTGGAGAAGGTCGAACCAGCAAGGAACGTCACTGGACTGATTCTCTGAAAAAGTCAGAGTTGTGGTAAAATGCCTGGTTTCAGATACAGGGCTAGAAGAGATGGAAACCACGGCTGATCCGGCCACAAAGTAGCCAGAAGGGTCAACTGAACCAGGGGAAAGAGGTAAATGCACTCACACCTCCACCAGATCAGCTGAAAATCATCTACATAGAAAGACTCACAATTGGGAAATGGCGCCACATAAGATGATAGACACCGCGCACCTGCAGGCCCACGCTTGGGGTGCGCTACACGCCTCCGGGTATTTGTATTTTTCATGTTCGATTTAAAAGTGGCGCACGATGACGCGGGTATGGAATGGATGGCTGGGGGCCCCAGTGATCGTTTGCCATCTTGAAAAAAAATCCTAGCATGCCCCGCGGCCGTGGGAAGTCCCAGTTCCTAAGCAGCAACATTGTCTGACGCATCGTCAACGAGCTCCCGCTCCACGGTGACCCGCGGTCATGGAAAATGACTCTCTGAGGAGGAGCTTCGCGATATTTTGTACGATGACGGTGGTATGGATGATGACCTGGACTATGATTTGGAGAAAGATCTGACACAGAGGTCTGATACGAGTGAGGGAGAGACGGAATTGGATGATGTGGCGAGCGTGTATGGTACACGCTCCTCGCCCGGCCTGTCTCACCACCCTGGGTCAACACCGTTATCATCACCACCATCATGTATGTCTCCAGACGCTAATTCATTATTCAGTGACAGTACATGTGACGAATCTTTCTCGGGCTTCAGTGACATTGTCTCCGATACCAGTAGTGTGGATGACCCGAGTACTAGCAGCGGGTGTGGTACCAGGCGGGGTTTTGCTGCCTCAGCAACACTTCGAGGCAGGCAGCAACGTGTCTCACAGCATGACGACAGTGGGCCCTCAACATCAGGTGTTCGTGGTAGGCCTACGGTACGAAAATCTGCCTCGGCGCCAAGCATACCCTCACGCAGCTCTGGCAGCAGGCAGCAGACGACGTAGCCGTGGTTTTGGTGCTCGTGGTGGTGTTGGCGCCAACACCAAACCCCCTGGTGTACTTGTGTGGGAGGATTGCGCCACATTTATCCCTCAAATACCAACGTTTGATGATACCGACGTTGGTGTTACAGCTTTATTCCCGTATACCGGTGATGATATGGCAGACATGGAATATTTCCAGGCATATTTTGACAATGTCTTCATGACTCATCTTGTGACCGAGACAAACACATACGCCCACACCCTCATAGATGGCGGCATATTACCTGCCTCACGCCTCACGAGATGGAAGGATACGACAATCGACGAGATGTACGTGTTTCTGGCACTATGATGATGATGAAACACTCCGAGAAAGCTGTTGTCCAGGACTATTGGAATAAAGACAGCCTTGTTCCATCGCCCGTCTTCAACCGGTATATGTCGCGAGATAGGTTCCTGTTGATTCTCAGGTGCCTGCATTTCGAGAACAATGCAATTGAGGACAGACATGACAGACTGTGGAAGGTACACAAGGTATTCAGCTGACCTGCGAGGGAAGTTCAGGGATTATTTTGTACCTGGACAGAATGTCGTTATCGACGAGTCGCTTGTACTGTTCAAGGGCAGACTGGCATTCAAGCAGTACATCCCTTCCAAGCAGCACCGTTTTGGCCTGAAGTTTCTCGTGCTGTGCGATTGTGAGACTGGTATCGTCCTGGACATGATCTTGTATTCTGGTACAGACGTCGACATACCAGCTCAAGATGAACACGGGTTCACCGGCAGTGTTGTAAAAACCCTGATGGAACTGTTGCTGAACAGGGGTCATATACTGTTCACTGACAACTACTACACCAGCCCCCTGTTGACCAGATACCTCCTTGCCCACAACACCGGCGTATGTGGCACTGTGAAGGTCCTCAGGAAGGAAATGCCAGTGTTTGGTATAGGTATAGGCTTAGGTGAGTGCCAGCTGCGCAAGTGTGACAATATGCTGTCAGTGCGGTGGAAGGACAGACACGAGGTGCTGACGACGATTCACACCGGCACTATGTTGGACAGTGGCAAGGTCCATTTTCAGACACGCAATCCCACGTGCAAGCCGGACTGTGTCATAGACTATAACGTGACCATGCGCCTCGTTGATAAATGTGACATGATGCTTGGTGGTGTGGAGTGCGTGGGCAAGTCTGTAAAGTGGACTGAAAAAGTTCTTCCACCTCATGGATGTTGCAGTGCTCAACTGCTTCAATATGTACTTAGTGAAGTCCGGCAGGAAACCATCTATATGTACCTTCAGTGCCAGCGTTGTGTAACACCTGCTGGTAAAGTATGGCAGGGAGGACTTTGTAGTACCGTGCGGGGTGCAAGCAACGATGCCACACGCAGCTCCAGACAGACTGAGGGGTAATGAGAACTTCGGGGTACACATGCTGGAGTATATGCCAGGCACAGCATCACGGGAGAAGGGTAAATGTGCGTGCATAGTATGCAGGAACACTACACGCAAAACACAACAGCGAAGATGCATCAGCACCTGGTGCGTGGAGTGCAAGGTACCACTCTGCCCTGTTGGCTGTTTCGCAGCATATCACACACTCACGGAGTACTGAGTGTGTGTATAGTGTGTGTATATAGTGTGTGATACTATACATTGTGTATATATAATGTAAATATAAATATATCAGCGTGATAAATTGGAAATAAGTGCAGGATAAGTGTACTTTTTTGTGATGCATGTAACACAGTGTCTATGGACGGTACAGATGTTCTACTGCCAAATATAGTGTACGTGTTCACCATACATCGGTTTGGTAGGTAAATTCTGATACATTGTATTTGGAACTGTGCGCAAAAAATGAGCAAAAATATATTCGCGGCAGCGTGCGCATCCCGCTCCGGGCGCCCCACCGGCCCCGGGAGCTTACGGCACAGGTGCACGGGGAATGATGACGTCACGCGCCACCTTACAGACCCCATAGCAGCCAAAGTAAGTACAATTTCGACATTCCCTTGCTATACGCATATACAGGAAGAGGTTTTTGATACTTTCAGAACAAAAAAAGAATTTATATCTTGCACACGGGGGGTGGGGGGGGTGTCATATTTGGAGGCCGCGCAGTTAAGGGGTTAAAGATGGGGCAGTCCCGAGACAAACCGTTCTCAAGGACATTGGAAAAAACGCAGGTGCACATCGATGCAGTCCGCATTTGAGCACTTCGCTCTAGCCCCTGCATTCGAGCTCTCTATTCCTGACCTTGCTCAAGTTCTCTGCTCCAGGTCTCGTCTTAATTTAATTACACTTTCGCTCGGAGACAACTCAGCATTGAGTCCTCTGTTAACCCTTAAACCGCACAATACATATATATATATGATTTCAGTAACAAAACCGAAACCACGCAATACATTAATAGCTGTTTTAGTGTCTAGCGCATTAATTTAAACGTCCTGCATGGGATAGGGGCAGCTATAGTGTAGCCATGACAAATAGTTGACAGACGCCACCTAGAAAAAAAATCGTGGTCAACATTCCTGGGTGTGAGAGCTTCAGTATTGAGCGAGCCACCAAGGCTGACACACACAGCATAAGCGCACAGCACTGCTGTTGTATGTTCATGTATGTATTTAGCGTTGATAGTATTACAGCAGACCCTTGACTGTGATAAAACTGACCAGGATTCTGATAATATCAGGATTGTGGTGATATTTAGTGCTGTGCTCCATGGAGGGAGGAGTAATGCTGTGGGAGGGAGGGAGGGTGGTGGCGTCGTCTTCTGACTGTGTGTGGCCACCTTTTATTGACTGCACTCACCATTCCAGCTTAGTGGTTCGATATGGTGAACACAAATGTAGATACAGTGGTACCTAGCATAACGATCGCCCCAAAAGGCGAACATTTTGGGTAACGAACGGCCCGATTGGCGGGCGATGAGTCACAATAACGTGGCTGAAGTATGTTGACCAGACCACACACTAGAAATTGAAGGGACGACGACGTTTCGGTCTGTCCTGGACCATTCTCAAGTCGATTGTGTCGTCGTCCCTTCAATTTCTAGTGTGTGGTCTGGTCAACGGCCCGATTGGCGTCAAATCGTCCTGCATGGCGAATGCTCGTTTGAGTAACGTCAACACCACATGGTGGGGTCGCGCTGCTTCTTGCACATTCTTAGACGCCTCCGACGATGCACATAAATTATGTTGTTCTTGTTTAAAGATGCTAATGATGCTGGGATATAAAGGGGTGACTGCTGAGATGTTGCAAAGCATTAACATTTTTGTAGAAAAAAAGAAATGAAATTTCTTATATACAACAAATGTCAAAAAGGTACATTAGGTGTTCGGCAGGTAGGCTGCTCCATTATAACAATATTTCTTTGTTTCAAATGTGTTCCATTTGTTTTGTATTTGTAATTTACGTCTCAATAATGGAGAAGCCTACCTTACATACACTGAACCATTATGACATTGTCCTTTCTTCAAATGTGTTCAATATTTATTTTTCATTTGTCTTATAGCAAAAGGTTCGTTTGGTGGTCGGCAGGTAGGCTGCTCCATGTTTCTTACATAAAAAAACGTAAATAATAAAAAAAATGAAGAATTTTGAAAACCAGAACAAATGTCAAAATGGTTCGTTCGGTGGTCTACAGGTAGGCTGCTCCATGTTTCTTAAACAAAAAAAAAAAAATAAAAGTAAAAGAACTGTTGAAACAATTTGAAATACAGTACAACCTCGATTCAACGTACTATATGGGACCACCCCCAGTTCGTTGGAGCGTTGGATTCGTTGCAAGAGGTGACCTTCAAGAGGCGTTTGCGTCAGTGTCTTTTTTTTTTCTTGTACACAATAAAAATGCATTGTATCATATTACTTACTGTACCTATATTTTACTACTCTACTAAAAATACTGTAATTCATGTATTTACCTTATTGTTGGAGTTATGTCCATCTTGAAGTGTTGTGAAGTTGTGAATGCTCTACAGTAAATAGGTACTGCAGTGCATTAAGCCGTTAGCACTGTATTATTAAAAGTGGTTTTGCTGTATGTTGAGTACTACAATACAGTTCTTGAAAACTATTGTACATTAGAATTATTGCAACTTTAATTTTAACACTATGTACACACTTAAATTTAACACTTATTCTAATTGTTCACTTCACACACAATGTTTTTAGATGCTTGCATCAGCTTTGCTGGTGCTCGCTGCTGCTGTGTTGGCTTCAGCTGCTTTTGTGCTGGTGCTGGGTACAGCTGTGCTGGTGCTGGGTACGGCTGTGCTGGTGCTGGGTACGGCTGTACTGGTGCTGGGTACGGCTGTGCTGGTGCTGGGTACGGCTGTGCTGGTGCTGGGTACGGCTGTGCTGGTGCTGGGTACGGCTGTGCTGGTGCTGGGTACGGCTGTGCTGGTGCTGGGTACGGCTGTGCTGGTGCTGGGTACGGCTGTGCTGGTGCTGGGAACGGCTGTGCTGGTGCTGGGTACGGCTGTGCTGGTGCTGGGTACGGCTGTGCTGGTGCTGGGAACGGCTGTGCTGGTGCTGGGAACGGCTGTACTGGTGCTGGGTACGGTTGTGCTGGTGCTGGGAACGTCTGTGCTGGTGCTGGGTACGGCTGTGCTGATTGATTTGCTGCTAGTTCGTGAAAAATATTGACTCATTTTCATTTGTTTCCTTCTTTGTGTCATGTCCTTGAGACAAATATCTTTCATCGTCCTTAGGTGTTGATAAAAGCCTGGTAGCTCTGGATTGTCAGTTTGTGAAACAATATCAAGGAGTTTTTCAACATGGAACAATGCGTTAGCACACGTAGCAGATTGTAAACTGCTATCATTCTCATCCTCATCTTCCTTTCCGTCGTCGTCAACAGTGCCAGTAACATTTTGTATAATCTCATCATCTGTTAAATGACCAATGGGTGGATCGACTGCATCAATATCTAACCACTCCTCCACATCGTTCAGCGTCAACTCCGTCTCACCAGCGGCATGCAGTTCTTGATAAATATCATTTGAAAATCCTTCAAAATCCATTTCTTCCTCAGTCACTTCATCAGCATGATCAAGCAACAGGAGTTTTTTCCAACAATTTCTTAATGTTGACTCTTGAACTTCATCCCAAACTTTAGCCCAGTTGTAAATGCCTTCCTTAATTGAGTATTTTTGGTAACGTTCCAGTGTTGCTTGACCTCGCGAATCGGTTCCTTGTCTTTTGTCTTCATCTGACTCAAACACCACCATGATTTCTTTATTCATTTCTCGTTTGTAGAGCCTTTTCATTGCATATATAACACCCATATCCATTGGCTGGATCAGAGAGGTGGTATTGGGAGGCAAGGCCATACATTTGATGCGTCCATCATGTGACGTTAATTTGTCGAGCCCTACATGAGCTGGGGCATTGTCAACCAAGAGTAATGCCTTGACATCATTCCGTCTCACTCCACACTTCTTTATCTGAAAATCTCTAACTTCTTTGCAAAAATGATTTTTGAACCAGTCTACAAAAATATCTCCAGTAAACCAAGCTGTTTTAGAGCTGTAGTAGACCACAGGTAGCTTGTTCATTAAATTTTTCAAAGCACGTGGGTTTTTTGACTTCCCCACAATGGCGGACTTTGTTCTGTGACTTCCGTCTGCATTTGCACACAGCATGGCAGAAACTTTTTCTTTGTTTACCTTACGGCCAGGAACACTCTCATCTAGCCTAGATGCCAAAGTGTTGTTCTGCAAGCATTTCCAATTAAAGCCTGTTTCATCGGCATTGTATACCTGAAAACGCCTTAGATCATTTGTTATTATGTAATCATTTAATTTACGCTTAAATGGCTCGACTGAATCCGTATCTGCACTTAATGATTCTCCACAAACTTTCCTGTTCTTAATATTATGTCTATTCTTAAATCTTTGCAACCATCCTTCACTTGCTTGAAAATCTGGAATGTTCATCTTTTGTGCAAATTTATCGGCTGCTGTCTTAATGGCGTCGCCGCCAAGTGGCATCCCCACAGAGCGCTCCTGGTTAAACCATTTATACACAGCTTCATCCAAATTCGTATTTGCAGAACCTTTTATTGTTTTCCTTTTATTTAATGCACCACTATCACTCGAAGCAAGAAACTTCCTAATATTATCTTTCTGTCTCTTGATATCACACACCGTACTTTTCCCGACATTAAATTCTGCTGCCAGCCTAGTAACAGAGTAGCCACGTTCATGTTTCTCTATCATGTCTAATTTCTGCTCAATGGATAAAAAACTTCTCTTCCTCTTTGCAGATACAGCACGATTAGCAAGCCCTTGAGACATCTTGTTGTATATTAATAAAGCTGTAGTCAAAAAAATGGTAAATTCCACGATTATTCTTTCACCGGCGGACAAACACGTCACTCGCACGCAGACAAATGTAACAGCACTGAGTGCCTACTGTATAAACGCAGACTAGGTCTATACACCCTCCAGTAGGCTGGTGTTTAAGCCAGATCCAGTAACATAAATTTATCTCAAATATTGGATTTACATCATATTATATATTTTTAGGTTATATATTTAGATTAGTAACATTATTAGGATAATAAGAGATATAAAAAACTTATTTTAGAACTGATTTATTAATTTTATTATTTCGAAACCGTAGTCACTGAACTGTGGTGACGAATTGAAACGAGAAACGCATGGTGTGTGTACAGGGATTAGACCCGTCCACTCGCTCACGCTGGAGTTGTTCCAATAACAAATAATTTCTCAAATAGCAGATGTCTATCATATTACAGTATATTTTCGGTTTTATTTAGTTTAGTTTAATTAGGATAATAAAAAGCTATTAAAGCATTGGTTTTAGAAATGATTTATTAGTCTGAAACTTTCAAAGTCATGGGTCACTGAACTATAACGACACAGACGAAGGAAAACCAAGTGAGGTTTACAGAACAGTATTCCCTTATCTGTCCACCCTCACTCACCTTGTTTTATCACAGAAAATGTCTATAAGGAGATTTTACGACATGTAGCTAGCTAATCACGCTTCAGCCTTTAAATTAATTTACAAAGATACGTCTGCCACAAATCAGTGGGAGGTTGGGAGGGAGGTGGGCAGGCAGAGCTTGTGAGGGAGAGGCAGGGAGGGAGGCAGGCACGGAGGGAGACAGGCACGGAGGGAGGCAGGGAAGGAGAGGATGGAGATGGATTGATGGTAGGATGGAAGGATGGATGATTTGAGGGTGTGTGTGTGTGTATGGGCTGTAGGGGTGGGGGGGGGAGGTGTGTCGGTGGTAGTGAAGGGACCGACTCGCTGATAACCCTAACTCTGACCCAGTTAACTTTTTTTTTAACTTGATTTGTTTCTTCAATTCTGGATGGATGGAGGGAGAAAGGGGATGGATGGAGGGGGGGATGGATGGATGGATGGAGGGGGATGGATGGATGGATGGAGGGAGGGGATGGATGGATGGATGGAGGGAGGGGATGGAGGGAGGGGATGGATGGATGGATGGATGGAGGGAGGGGATGGATGGATGGATGGAGGGGATGGATGGAGGGAGGGAGGGGAAGGAAGGATGGATGGATGGATGGATGGATGGATGGAGGGAGGGAGGGAGGGGAAGGATGGATGTATGGATGGATGGATGGATGGATGGAGGGAGGGAGTGGATGGAGGGAGGGAGGGATTGGATGGATGGATGGGGGTAATGGATGGAGGGAGGGAGTGGATGGAGGGAGGGAGGGAGGGGATGGATGGATGGATGGATGGAGGGGATGGATGGATGGATGGATGGAGGGAGGGGATGGATGGAGGGAGGGGATGGATGGAGGAAGGGGATGGATGGATGGATGGATGGAGGAAGGGGATGGATGGATGGATGGATGGATGGATGGAGGAAGGGGATGGATGGAGGGGATGGATGGATGGATGGATGGAGGGGGGATGGATGGATGGATGGAGGGAGGGGATGGATGGAGGGAGGGGATGGATGGATGGATGGATGGATGGAGGAAGGGGATGGATGGATGGATGGAGGAAGGGGATGGATGGATGGATGGATGGATGGATGGAGGAAGGGGATGGATGGATGGATGGATGGATGGAGGAAGGGGATGGATGGATGGATGGGAGGGATGGATGGATGGATGGAGGGAGGGGATGGATGGATGGATGGAGGGAGGGGATGGATGGATGGATGGAGGGAGGGGATGGAGGGAGGGGATGGAGGGAGGGGATGGATGGATGGATGGATGGATGGATGGAGGGGATGGATGGATGGATGGATGGAGGGAGGGGATGGATGGAGGGAGGGGATGGATGGAGGGAGGGGATGGAGGGAGGGGATGGAGGGAGGGGATGGAGGGAGGGGATGGATGGAGGGAGGGGATAGATGGATGGATGGAGGGAGGGGATGGATGGATGGATGGAGGGTATGGATGGAGGGAGGGGATGGATGGATGGATGGAGGGAGGGGATGGATGGATGGATGGGGAGAGAGAGAGAGAGAGAGAGAGAGAGAGAGAGAGAGAGAGGGAGAGGGAGAGAGAGAGAGAGAGAGAGAGAGAGGGGGGGAGGGAGGGATATGAAACAAGCATGGTGTGTGTACAGGGATTAGACCCGTCCACTCACGCTGGAGTTGTTCCAATAACATACAGTAATTTCTCAAAGAGCAGATGTCTATCATGTTACAGCATATTTTCGGTTTTATTTAGTTTAGTTTAATTAGGATAATAAAAAGCTATTAAAACACTGGTTTTAGAAATTATTTATTAATATGAAACTTTCAAAAGTCATGGGTCACTGAACTATGACGACACACAGACGAAAGTGAGTGAAACCTCACTGTAAAGTGAGGTTTACAGTATAGTATTCTCTTATCTGTCCACCCTCACTCATCTTGTTTCATCGCAGAAGATGTCTATAAGGAGATTTTACCACATGTAGCTAGGTAATCACGCTTCATCCTTTAAATTAATGTACAAAGATACGTGTGCCCCAAATCAGTGAACGAAAATCATGGAAACTCAGTTGTTCACTTGTGTGGATCACTCTGGCTGGTGTTTGTGTGGACCATTTTGGCTGGTGTTTGGTTCATATGGTTCACTTGTGTGATCCAACTTCTTATGAAGGAATTATTAATTGTAATCTGTGATAGAATGAGAAAGTTTTCCACCACTCTGTGAACTCTGTCCCAAAATCGTAAGCTTGTGGACCACTTGTGGTCCACATGTGTGGTCCATTTGTGTGGTCTACTTGTGTGATCCACTTGTGTGATCCAACTTGTCATATGAGAGAAATATTAATTGTAATCTGTTATAGAATGGGAAAGTTTTCCACCAGTCTGTGAACTCTGTCTGGACATCGTAACCAAATCCGAACATCCCTCGCTTCGGCGAACCATTGTTCGTCGAATCGGGTGAGTAAATTCGGCCTGAAAAGTGTGCGAACTAGCCGGAGATTCGTTGAATCGGGGTACGTTGAATCGAGGTTGTACTGTATGGACAAATGCTATAAAGGTTTGTTTCAGTGTTTGTCGGGTAGGCTGCTCCATTACTGAGACGTAAGTGACAAATACAAAACAAATGGAACACATTTGAAACAAAGATTGTCATAATGGAGCAGCCTACCCGACAAACACTGAACGAACCTTTTGCTATAACGAATATGAAACACAAGGGCTGCTGGCTGGGTTAGTACTGCGTGAGCAACCATTTGTGGCACCAAACAACTGTCCGACACAGTGTTGAAAGATTGCGCTCAGTCGGTGAAATTCAGACCTTATTGTTTGAAGAACATAAGGGGTCATAATATTGGTGAAGCTAGGCGCAATAAGGACTTAACACAACGGTCGGATGCAAGTGATACAGCACCTATGAGGATGATACAGCGAGCATATCCAGTTGTAGCTCTGAGCCCCACCCTTGCCATCTCCAATTTATATAGATGATACATAGATGAATTGTTTTCTGCGTTCAGTAATGATACATCTGATACAAGTAGCATAGATGAACAGTGTTAGCGGCTTCCATGGTGGTGTTTTCCATAGATATTTTCAAGAATACCTGAATCTCTTCCTGACTGTCGGACACTCTTTGAGGCTAGTTGAATCTCTTCCTGTGTGGGACCCTACGAAGCGATCTTTTCAAGACTACCTTACAAATTGAGCTTTTCCTATAATCGTTTCAATACTACCTTATGCTTTACAAGCTTGGCTACATACCACCTACAAGTACTAAAGCCAAGGGTGCACTCGAGTGCGTTATTTGCAAGCACACAGAGCGATGAAACAGGAAGTGAAAATCTATCTGTAGCTGGTGCAATGAGAGCAAAGTCGTGCTGTGTACCATGGACTACTTCGTTGACTATTACGCACCTCCAAAGTACTGAGTGTGTAATACAGTGTGTTACTGTGTAAATAGTATGTGAAACTGTACATATTGTAATTTTAGTGAATTTTTACCACGTAATATTGTGACAATAAACATTGTGGACACATTACTGACACATGTATCACAGTTCCATGGAAAATTATGAACATTCTACTGTATACATATTGTAAAGGTCACAAATATACATCATATACGATAAAAGAAACAAATAAAACCGCATTGGAAATACAGGCATACCTCAGAATAAGAGTTTAATCCGTTCCTGGAGACGCCTCGCCTTCCGAAAACTCGCATTCCGAAGTTAATTTCCCCATAAGAAATAGAGGGAAATGAATTAATCCGTTCCTGACTACCCCAAAAACCCCACATCAAACTAAATTTTTATACCTAATTTACCTAATTCATCTAAATAAACCTACAAAACTGTGTTCCAGTTATTACTTACCTTGCTGTCGAGTGCTGTAGGCGTATGGAAGATGGTGAGGAGGGGGGAGGAGGAGAGGAGTTACTGTTTGGAAGGGGAGTCCCCTTCCATAATCACATCACATAACCCCATGCCTTGTAACACTATGGATACCACTTCTCTTTCTAAATTTTTCAAACCAGCCCCTGCTTGCCTTAAACTCTTTCTTATCTGCATCACTCGTTGCAGGGGTATTCTTTAGAAGGTCTTCGTGCAACACCCTGGCTTTCTCACAAATAATGGCCTCCGAAACACTATCACCCCTCAACTCCTTGTCGTGTATCCAAATTAATAACAACTTTTCCACTTCTTCAAGTATTTGTGGTCTTTGTGCCGTTAATGTTCTTACTCCTTTTGCCACTTTAGCACCCATAATCTTATTTTTCTTCTTAAGTATAGTGCATATTGTTGATGTGGCTTTGTTGTACTGCCTACAAAGTTCAACAACACGTGTACCGTTCTCATGCTTCCGAATGATCTCTTGTTTCTCCTCTATTGTCATCCTCACATGAGCTTTCTGGCCTTTATCCTTACCACTGGCTTTCTTGGGACCCATGGTGAGATATATAATAACAAATTGTATAGACAAATCACCAAAAATCCAACAAAACACTGAAAATCCGCGAGAAGAATTGATGTGGGGGTAGTCACTGAGCGCGAGACAATAATAAACTGAGGGGCGGCGGGGCGGAGGGGCGACGAACGCGCTTGGTCGGCTGTACGCGTATCAACAAACTCGCCCCCAAACTCGCCTCCCGAAGTAACCCTCGCCTTCTGAGACAAATTTTTGGAGTAAATACACTTCGCCTTCCGAAAACCTCGCATACAGGGACAATCGCATTCCGAGGTACCACTGTACATAGAAAAAATATTTGAAAATATATTTGTGGCAACACGCGGTGCTTGAATGGCCTGCACGACCGTGTCTGGGAGCTTCACACACGGGCGACCAGCCCTTGATGACGTCACAGCGCACCTTGTCCACGTCCCCACAGCCAAAGTAAGTGGAATTTGGTAATTATTTTTACATAGACATGTTCAGGGAAGGTAATTTATCATTTTACAAAGAAAAATGATTTTTTGGGAACATTTGATGTCATGCACACTGAGGGAATTTCACAATAAACACAGTGCATCACAGTGGTTACATGGGAACATTCGTTTTGTATGACATTTGTTTCACATAACGAACACAGAACGGATTAAATTTGTTATTCGAGGTACCACTGTACTTATATATAACGTATGTATAGAGTGTTTTATTTAACTGTGCCAATGAAGAGGCCAAGGGGGAACTCGTTTGTTGACACTGAACAAATCTATAGTACCCAGTGAGGTGAGAAAGTGTAGTAAAAATTAATATTTCTGATTAAGACAGTGAATATGGTAAACAGACTGTGACTGCACCCTGTGTCGAAACTGATCCGACTAGTAGAGTCGACCATAGTGATATCTTCTTCCATGGCAGTGAATCAGTGCACTAGCCACTGACATAAGGCTGCCAGGAAAAGGTACATTTCGTGGAGCAATGAGAGTCACTAAAACACAATGTTAACCCAAGCATTGGACACCCCACTGAACCTGTCCCCCCTGGTGTGTCGAGAGGATCAACACCACGTCTGTGTTACCCAAGGAAGGAAGGAAGAAGGACGAGGATACGTCTGAGCCAGGTAGCAGCCAAGGATGTGGTGATGGTACTTCAGTGAGCTGGCAACACATGGGAACTACAAATCACTGTAGATATCATCATTTCCTATCTAAGACATCTGCCCTCCTCTTTCCCCTTGTTGAATAGGTATTCCCAAGGGAACCTGTAGGAATTTATTAATATACACGTATATGTATACACCCATGTGGTAGGATACATTGAGATTATACATGCAAATAGAATAACATGGAAAAAGGCTTGAAAGCATACAAAATGAAGCCATGACAATCATTCTTGGAGTCCCAAGAACTGCCAAAACATTTAATCTACTAGATGAGTTGTCCCTCCCCAATGTTAAAAGCCGAATTAAGGAACTGAATGCTAGGCTTGTAATTAAGATAGCCAGAGATCCCCATTACAATGATATTGCTAAGAAAAAACTGAGTTCTGTGCTACTTACAGGAGGAAACAGGAGAAGCAAAAAATGGCATCACAGATCAGTCTGCTACCTCGAAGAACTTCACCTTCACCTGAACTTGAGCAAGCTCGTAAGCTCATGCCTGTAGAGAGGTTACTTCTCTAGAAGGATGACCCATGCAGGATTACCATTTATGAGATGACAACAGATGACAACAAAGAAGGCCAACATAGAAATGAGGCACAAGTATCTCGAGGAAATTTATAAAGAAGCTGGAAATGAATTAGATCAAATCTACACTGATGGGTCATCTAATGGCAGGGCTGACGTAGCATACACTGGAATTAGGAATGATGCCTTTCAATGCAGAAATGAAGAAAAAGCATGTATTGAGAACTATGCCTCTTCAATGAAAGCAGAGCTAACTGCCATTATTATGGCGTTAAGATTCCTTGAACAAAACACTACTGCTGCAGTGATCTGCATTGATTCAAAAGCAGTACTATAAAGGCTTAGTAAAAATAGGGCAAAAAATCTTGCGATAGTCGCTGAAATCAAGAGAGCTGTGAGAGTACTTTTTCTGGGGGGAGCCCCGTCGGCTCCCCGGAGCTATCCCAGGCTGATATGCTAATGTCAGACTTTGGCATCAGTCATGTGTATGGAGTTCTTAGGCCTACCGGGGACCACGGCCAGAACCGGGCCCCCTCAGAGAGGCAAGGGGAGCAATGGCCTATAGAAGCCCCCGTGTAGTTGGAAGCATTCTATGTCTGCCATCGACCGGAACAGGCACCCAGAAAGGTAAGCGCCCCAAAACAAACCCCTATTCTGGTTAAAATTGCTACCAAAAACCGAACTAGTGGATAGAACTCCCCAACCGAAAACAAGCAAACTAGTGTGACGTCACACACTGCCGCGCCGCTGTCTGCGCAGCTCCCCCCTCCCCGGGAGGGGGAAGGGGGAGCCCCAGACCCCTCGCGCCGGCTACCCACACCTCAGTTCTTGAGGCTGATGCTATAGGCGATGGTCGTGTGCTCTGGCTCCGGTGTCGCTACTGCACTGTGCTTTGCGTGTGGTGTTAGTTTTGTGGGTGCGAGAGCCAGGAGTTATCTTCAGTACTCGGGCTGCATGCGCCTAGGGCTGCCTTCCCTAGGTGCCCTGTAAGTACTGCCCTTGGGGCTTGGGGCCACCTTCCACAGGCTCCTCGGGGTCTGCCTCTGCTGGTCCGTTTTACCTTTCGGTTTTTCGGCCGCCTGTTGGGCTCTTGGGTGTTCTGTTCTCCCTTGTTACCGGCGGGTAAGAGGCAGTTTGCACTGGTAGGGGCGCAGGGTGCTGCTCAGCTTGTAATTCCCGACATCGCGGCCGGCTCTGTTCCTTGGGGTTCGCTGTCCTCTTGCGGGGTTTTGTTTTTCTTTTTGTTTTTGCCTGGTGGGGGGTTCTGTCGTTTTATTCAAGTTTGTTTTTGCCCTTCCACTGTTCTCCTCGGTGGCGCCCCCTGCTAGGTCCCCGTGAGTGTACACGTCCCTGGGGTTCAGCTTTAGAAGTTTAGGTCCAGCCAGCCTGCGATCTATCCCCGTGCCCATGACGTTCGTAAGTTCGTGGCTCTTGCTGCCGTCTTTGGGAATATGTCTTGGTCTGATATTCGGGCGCGGGGATTTTGGCGGTCGAACAGGGTCCTGGCTGCTCGTTACCTTGTGAATGTCCCTGGGCCTTGTCGGGCCTGTGTTGCTTTGGGTCGGCGGTTGCAGCCAGTTGTCTCGGCTTCGAGTTGAGGGGTGAGCGACGACCGCCTCCCGGGTAAGTCCCTCTTTTTCTGTCTGTGGGTAGTTAGCTCCGGGGAGCCGACGGGGCTCCCCCCAGAAAACCAGCGTTGAATGTAATGAAACGCCATTTTCTGGGTGAGTCCCGGAGGCTCCCCGGCATCCCTCCCTCCCTCCCTCCGGTCGGCGGTTTTTCGCGTTTTTGACATCCAGCCTCAAGAACTGAGGTGTGGGTAGCCGGCGTGGGGGGTCTGGGGCTCCCCCTTCCCCCTCCCGGGGAGGGGGGAGCTGCGCAGACAGCGGCGCGGCAGTGTGTGACATCACACTAGTTTGCTTGTTTTCGGTTGGGGAGTTCTATCCACTAGTTCGGTTTTTGGTAGCAATTTTAACCAGAATAGGGGTTTGTTTTGGGGCGCTTACCTTTCTGGGTGCCTGTTCCGGTCGATGGCAGACATAGAATGCTTCCAACTACACGGGGGCTTCTATAGGCCATTGCTCCCCTTGCCTCTCTGAGGGGGCCCGGTTCTGGCCGTGGTCCCCGGTAGGCCTAAGAACTCCATACACATGACTGATGCCAAAGTCTGACATTAGCATATCAGCCTGGGATAGCTCCGGGGAGCCTCCGGGACTCACCCAGAAAATGGCGTTTCATTACATTCAACGCTGGTTTTTTTTCTCTTTTTATTTATAAAACACATAAATACAATATAAAAACATTTACCAAAGCAGCAGTACACAGTGAGACAGATAGCACACACATAACTCATAATAAAATTGAAACACTCAACACAAACAGGTGATTAACAACCCGTCCTTCAGCACAGAAGGAAAATTACAGTACTAACGAAGAAAGGCGTACGATGGGGAACATAAATGAACACAACACTAGGGGAAGGCTTATATCTATTCACTTAAACATATACAGAACATATAAAACACTTGAAAACATTAGTACCATTTAACCTAATGTAAACATTTCCCAAAACACCCCACCAAACAAATGGCATACAGACCAAAAGGCCAGACACATAATACAAAACAAGGACTAAATACAAAAATGCATAAACAGAAAGAAAAACAATATACAATAGTGACAATAATGAGTTAACAATGTAATACAGCAAAAATGAATACAAAGCAAATTATTTCATTTTAAAGCACACAGTTCAGTTACAACACTTAACAGCCATTTTTTTGTTTTGTTACAAAGTCGTCATAAAATAAATATACATTCAAACCCTAGCAAATACAGAGCTATCACACACCACCCAAACCTAGGACATGAATAGTATAAAGGTAACAGAATAAATGCACAAATGATAAGGTACCCACTCAAGTAAAACGGATCACATTTTAGTTCAAATGCCACATATGTACTATGGCAGGGCATAATAAAAGGGACCCAAGAATCCAGCATGAAACACACATACATTTCACTCCGAACCAAGAGAAGGCATTGATAAAAACAGTTGATAGAACCAGTTAACTATATAACAAAGTCCCCTCTACCGGAAACAATGTAACAAGGGGGGGGGGGCACAGCACCCTGTAAAATACATATATACACATTTGTACCTGTACCACCCAGCAACTGGGAAAACATGGAAGCACATCACAGGGACAGGTCATGTAATGAATCCAGGAAACCACACCTCAAACAAACCCATGCACACCCAAATTGTCCCCAATCATAGCACCACAAACATCCGTATGGTACCCAGGCACAATACCATCATATTGCTATGCAGTGACACACAGTGCCGCCACACAAACCCACCACAAGAGGAAAGGAAGGCACACGGACAACAGGTCATGTCGTGCGCAATCCCAGCATACACTCGCACAAATGCTACTAAGTGGCTCCCAGAACTGAAGGGCAAGAGCTACGAGGAGAGGTTAGAGGCATTAAATATGCCAAAACTAGAAGACAGAAGAAAAAGAAGTGATATGATCACTACATACAAAATAGTAACAGGAACTGATAAAATCGATAGGGAAGATTTCCTGAGACCTGGAACTTTAAGAACAAGAGGTCATAGATTTAAACTAGCTAAACACAGATGCCGAAGAAATATAAGAAAATTCACTTTCGCAAACAGAGTGGTAGACGGTTGGAACAAGTTAGGTGAGAAGGTGGTGGAGGCCAAGACCGTCAATAGTTTCAAAGCGTTATATGACAAAGAGTGCTGGGAAGACGGGACACCACGAGTGTAGCTCTCATCCTGTAACTACACTTAGGTAATTACACTTAGGTAATTACCTAACTCGCCAACATTCATCCTCCCACCATAGTGTTATTAATTTTATTACACTATTTACACACGTTATATATAAATATCTACGTGTTTCATTCACCATAACTATACAACTAAGGTGGTATGGTGTCCAAACAGCAGAGTGGCCACCATACACAGCATGACAAGTCACACACCAGCCAGTAGACGAAGCCACCTCCCTCACCAAAATGGCTCCTCCCAACATACTCCTTTTGCTGTTATTACACTATATACACTCATTATATATAAATAATGTATCTACAGTTTTGTTCACCATAGTGAACCACAAAGCTGGTATGGTGATTCCAGACAAATACAAGTTGCCACACACCAGTTAGTAGATGACGCTTCCTCTCCCTCCCTCCTTCGCCAAGAATACTCCTTTCGTCATACTACGCACACTGCTAAGTCTCACCACAATCCTGCTATTATCATAATCCTGGTCATTTATATCACAGTCAGGGGGTCTTCTGTAATACTATCATCAGTAAATAATACCAGTTACATATATATTTTGACATTTTTAGGTGATGTTGTGGTCACAAGCTGAACAGCAATGCTGTTAGCTCATGCTGCATATGCCAGCCTTGGTTACTCACTCAGTACCGAGACTCTCACACCCAGAAATGTTACTCACGATTTTTTTTTAATGGCGTCTGTTTACGAGAGCCCGAGGAAGCTGATGTGAACCCCATGTAGCCGCTGGAGTTTTGAATGCTATGCTATACCTATGAGCACCCTAAGGCGCTTTGTGCACCCCCAGATCTAGCACCTCAAGGTGCTTTGCGCATTGCAGTGGTTAAGCATTGAAAGTACTATGTGTGTGAAGTTAGTAAGATACCAAAATTATGAAATGCATCAGAAAATTGTCTTTGGAGAAAATCACTTTTGAAAGTAAAATAGCAAAAGCTGAAGTATGTTTATGAAATTAAAAGTTCAATACAATATGATTATTTAATTGACTTATGAACATTGACTTTAATTTGTAAAAGCCAACAAATACTTATTCTCATTGTGATTTTTATTTTTCTAGGTGTAATGGTGCGACAGGACGAATCCATAATGGGACAGGGTGGTTTGTGTGGAGTGACCACCCCTGGTATAGACTCCCTGCCTCTCATAACACCAACTTCTATTACAACTACTTCCAATGGCATGGCTACAGAGGTGCAGGTTAGCAAAAACTATCATACTCATCTCTGAATATCAAGATAATATAATACTGTTCAGTGTATATAGTGTGGTGCAGCAGTCGCCAACCTTTCAGAGCTTGCAGATCACTAAATTCATAATTTTAAATTCCACAGACCATTAATATGAATCCTGCAGTCCACCAAACAAGAAATGATAGTTATTTAAGCAAACTATTTGATGTCATTAAATATAACAGTTAAAGAAAATACACAGTTATGTATAATACACAAATAAAATTGTCGCGCGGGCCATTGGTGATCTGTGGATCACTGGTTGGCCACTGCTGGTGTGGTGTGACCTTCCCTTAATAAACTAAATGGAGTGGAGCCCATTGGTTTTACTGTATAATGCATTTTGTTCAGTCTGCTATGTCCCTGGTCACCCCATTATACTGAATATGTATAACCTGTTCAAGATGAAAACTTACCTGAAACATCAATGTGCAAATTTATGTGTGTTTTCTGGGGGGAGCCCCGTCGGCTCCCCGGAGCTATCCCAGGCTGATATGCTAATGTCAGACTTTGGCATCAGTCATGTGTATAGGGTTCTTAGGCCTACCGGGGACCACAGCCAGAACCGGGCCCCCTCAGAGAGGCAAGGGGAGCAATGGCCTATAGAAGCCCCCGTGTGGTTGGAAGCATTCTATGTCTGCCATTGACCTGAACAGGCACCCAGAAAGGTAAGCGCCTCAAAACAAACCCCTATTCTGGTTAAAATTGCTACCAAAAGCCGAACTAGTGGATAGAACACCCCAACCGAAAACAAGCAAACTAGTGTGACGTCACACACCGCCGCGCCGCTGTCTGCGCAGCTCCCCTCTCCCCAGGAGGGGGAAGGGGGAGCCCCAGTCCCTCCACGCCGGCTACCCACACCTCAGTTCTTGAGGTGTGGGTAGCCACACCTCAAGAACTTAGCCACACCTTATCCACCACCTTCTCATCTAACTTGTTCCAACCGTCTACCACTCTGTTTGCGAAAGTGAATTTTCTTATATTTCTTCGGCATCTGTGTTTAGCTAGTTTATATCTATGATCTCTTGTTCTTAAAGTTCCAGGTCTCGGTAAATCTTCCCTATCGATTTTATCAATTCCTGTTACTATTTTGTATGTAGTGATCATATCACCTCTTTTTCTTCTGTCTTCCAGTTTTGGCATATTTAATGCCTCTAACCTCTCCTCGTAGCTCTTGCCCTTCAGTTCTGGGAGCCACTTAGTAGCATGTCTTTGCACCTTTTCCAGTTTGTTGATGTGCTTCTTAAGATATGGGTACCACACAACCGCTGCATATTCTAGCTTTGGCCTTACAAAAGGCGTGAACAATTTCTTTAGTATATCGCCATCCATGTATTTAAAAGCAATTCTGAAGTTAGAAAGCTTGGCATAGGCTCCTCGCACAATATTCTTTATGTGGTCCTCAGGTGATAGTTTTCTATCTAGAACCACCCCTAGATCTCTTTCTTTATCAGAATTCTTTAAAGATTTCTCACATAATATATACAGTGGTACCTCGGAATGCGATTGTCCCTGTATGCGAGGTTTTCGGAAGGCGAGGTGTATTTACTCCAAAAATTTGCCTCAGAAGGCGAGGGTTACTTCGGGAGGCGAGTTTGGGCGCAAGTTTGTTGATACGCGTACAGCCGACCTAGCGCGTTCGTCGCCCCTCCGCCCCGCCGCCCCTCAGTTTATTATTGTCTCGCGCTCAGTGACTACCCCCACATCAATTCTTCTCGCGGATTTTCAGTGTTTTGTTGGATTTTTGGTGATTTGTCTATACAATTTGTTATTATATATCTCACCATGGGTCCCAAGAAAGCCAGTGGTAAGGATAAAGGCCAGAAAGCTCATGTGAGGATGACAATAGAGGAGAAACAAGAGATCATTCGGAAGCATGAGAACGGTACACGTGTTGTTGAACTTTGTAGGCAGTACAACAAAGCCACATCAACAATATGCACTATACTTAAGAAGAAAAATAAGATTATGGGTGCTAAAGTGGCAAAAGGAGTAAGAACATTAACGGCACAAAGACCACAAATACTTGAAGAAGTGGAAAAGTTGTTATTAATTTGGATACACGACAAGGAGTTGAGGGGTGATAGTGTTTCGGAGGCCATTATTTGTGAGAAAGCCAGGGTGTTGCACGAAGACCTTCTAAAGAATACCCCTGCAACGAGTGATGCAGATAAGAAAGAGTTTAAGGCAAGCAGGGGCTGGTTTGAAAAATTTAGAAAGAGAAGTGGTATCCATAGTGTTACAAGGCATGGGGTTATGTGATGTGATTATGGAAGGGGACTCCCCTTCCAAACAGTAACTCCTCTCCTCCTCCCCCCTCCTCACCATCTTCCATACGCCTACAGCACTCGACAGCAAGGTAAGTAATAACTGGAACACAGTTTTGTAGGTTTATTTAGATGAATTAGGTAAATTAGGTATAAAAATTTAGTTTGATGTGGGGTTTTTGGGGTAGTCAGGAACGGATTAATTCATTTCCCTCTATTTCTTATGGGGAAATTAACTTCGGAATGCGAGTTTTCGGAAGGCGAGGCGTCTCCAGGAACGGATTAAACTCTTATTCTGAGGTATGCCTGTAGGTTGTGTGGGGTCTATGTTCTCCTATTCCACATATCATAACATGGCATTTATTAACATTAAATTCCATTTGCCAAGTGGTGCTCCATATAATTATTTTGTCCAGGTCATCCTGAAGGGCATGACAATCATCTAAGTTTCTTATCCTTCCTATTATCTTAGCATCATCAGCGAACATGTCCATATAATTCTGTATACCAGCTGGTAGATCATTTATGTAGACAATAAACATCACTGGTGCAAGAACTGAACCCTGTGGTACTCCACTTGTGACATTTCTCCAGTCCGATACTTTGCCTCTGATCACTGCCCTCATTTTTCTATCAGAAAATTTTTCATCCATGTTAGAACCTTACCCGTCATCACTCCAATATTTCCCAGTTTCCAGAACAACCTCTTATGTGGAACTATCGAAAGCCTTTTTTAGGTCCAGATGTGGGTTGCCAAACTGGAATTTAATGTTAATAAATGCCATGTTATGGAATGTGGAATAGGAGAACATAGACCCCACACAACCTATATATTATGTGAGAAATCTTATCCAGGTGTGTGGGTTGTGGTGCTGGTTATGTACTCACCTGGTAGGGCTCACCTGGTTGTGCTTGCAGAGTTTGAGCTCTGGCTCTTGGGTCCCACCTATCTGAAAGAACTTGCGGGATAGTAGCAGTGGAGTGCAGTGGTGCTATAGGCACAATCGGGGAACACTGTATAACCATCAGAGGTCTGCGGTTGTTACACGACCTACTTGCGAGCATACGCCATATTGCCGGTACGTCTGTGGACTTCCAGGGCACACTAGCCTGTTTTCGACTAGAAGTTTCGGCCCGTCCTGGTTGTGGGGGGTATGTGGGCCTGTGCGCCGCTCCAAGCAGCTGCCTGGTGGGCCACCCTCTGGGCGGTCTAGCCTAGCCTCGGGCCGGGCTTGGGGTGTAAATGTGCTTCCAGTACCCCATCCAGCAGGTATCGAGCGGGGTTCTCCGCCGTCGGTCGCCTGGTGTGCAGGTTTCTGGGCCTGCTGGGTTCTGTCGTGTCTCCGTTGGCCCTGTCTGGGGTCTGCCTGCTCCGTTCTCTGCCTTTGCAGAAGAGAGTTGCTATTTACATGTTGCATGTTGCGGTGGTGCCTGTTGCTGCTGCACGTGTGCATTGGTAACGTGTTTCGCGGTGGCGTGTCCTTGTTCCTGTGTCCGGTTGTCGTGTGGCACTTTGCTGCTGTTTTGTGTCTAGGGTTTGCGTATGGGGGTTTGCTTGTTGTTTTTCGTGGTCTTCAGGTCCCTGGCTTGGCCCTCTCATGTGCGTGGGGTTTTTCTGTCCCTGCCTGATTGTCCACCCCTGGTTGTTTTCCTGGGGTTTTTGTGCTTCAGCTCTTTCATCCTGCCTCTCCCCAGTCATTTTCCTGGCATTTCCTATGGTCGGTTTCCACCGCTTAATTTCCTTGTGCGTTCCCTTGTTTCCTCCTCTGCCGCAGGGGTGTTCGGCGTGTGTTCCTTGGCTTCTTGGGCGTTTTTTCGGCTTGTGTCCTGTGGTGTGTTTCTTTGTTTTGGTCTGTTGCAGTTGCTCGTACCCCTTGGTTCGGGTACTGTTCTGGCGGCAACCCTTCCGCCTTCTTTGGTTTCTTAGCTAGCCCTGCCGGTTGGTTTTTCGGGGTCTTGCGATGTCTTGCGTCGGGCCCGTCGTTTCTGAACTCCAGGCAGGCTTGCTTGCTTTGGGGAGTTTTTCTGTTCTGCAGACGTTCCATCTCCTTGTGCTGCCTGGGTTTCGGTGGTCGCGCCCGAGATCTTCCCGCAGCTCCGCCTTTTCCTGGGTTCGGAGGGGCCTTGTCGGGGCTGCTTCCGTTCTGCCTCGCAGTCTCGCCTCCGGGTGGTGGTCAGGGGGCTTCGTGGTATGTGTCGCACCTGCGTACTTCTCTTGGCGGCAGTATGGGGTATTTTGGCGGTCCTTCCCTTCCCTTTCCTGTCCCTTCTTAGGTGGCTACTCTTGTTAGTGTCGGCTTGGTTTTCTGGTAGGGATTGGGGGCCGTCGTCTTGCCGCATACTGTCGCCTCTTTTGTGAGGCGCTGGCGGAGCCGCTTCGGCTTGCTTTCGGTGTTGGTGTTGCTTTTGCACCGTTAGTAAGCTGTCTCGTGCATCGTTTCACCTCCGGCCTGTTCGTGCGCTGCTTGCACCGTCCTGGTCTCTGGTCAGCGTGCTCTGTTTTCTTCTCGGTTGGTAGTGCCCCTTCGGTTCCGGTTTGTTTTTTCGTCGGCTCTTTTTTCCTTTTGGCATTTGCCTCTGGGGGTCGGGTCGCTGAGTTTTCTTGCTCCTTCGGTTTTAGTGTTTTGGTTGTTAGATGGCGGCAATCTCCATCTTTTCTGGCACGGGGTGGTGCTGCTGCATTCTGGAGGGGTCCATGGTTTGTTGGTGCTTGGTTTGTTGGGCTGGGGGTGTGTCGTGTTTTGTGGTCTGTGGTGGCCCTCCGCTGTTGTTTGCGTGCCACGGCATCTGTGTCTGGGGCGCGTTTTGCGTTGATCTGGTTCAGTTCTTCCCGGTTCGTGGGTGATGGTGTCCCGGGTTGTCAGCCGTGTTCTTGCGGCTCAGCTGCCTGTGTTCTTCCCTCATGCCCGTGGCGTTCGTGGCTTCACTGCTCTCGCTGCCGTCTGAGCGACGTGTCCTTGTGGTCATTCGGGCGTGGATCATTGGTGTTCGTACGGGGGCCTTGCTGCTTGTTCTCGTGTTGTTCCCGGGACTTTTCGGTGCTCTGGCGCCTTGGGTTGGTGTTTGCTGCCGGTTGTCTCGCTTCCGTGAGGGGTGTGTGGTGTCCGCCTCCCGGTTCTGTCCCTTTGACCTTCCTCTGTTGGTAGTTAGCTCCGGGGAGCCAACGGGGCTCCCCCCAGAAAACCAGTGTTGAATGTAATGAAACGCCATTTTCTGGGTGAGACCCGGAGGCTCCCCGGCAACCCCCCCTCCCTCCCTCCCTCCGGTCGACGGTTTTTGCGTGTTTTGACATCCAGCCTCAGAACTGATGGGTGGATAGCTGGCGTGGGAGGTCTGGGGCTCCCCCTTCCCCTTCCCGGGGAAGGGAGAGATGCGCAGACAGCGGCACGGTGACGTGTAACGTCATACTAGTTTGCTTGTTTTTCTGTTGGGGAGTTCTATCCACTAGTTCGGCTTTAGGTAGCAATTTTAACCAGAACAGAGGTTTGTTTTGGAATGCTTACCTTTCTGGATGCTTGACCCGGTCGATGGCAGACATAGAATGCTTCCAACCACACAGGGTTTCTATAGGCCATTGCTCCCCTTGCCTCTCTGAGGAGGCCAGGTTCTGGCCATGGTCCCCGGTAGGCCCTAGAACTCCATACACATGCCAAAGTCTGACATTAGCATATCAGCCTGGTAAAACTCCGGGGAGCCTCTGGGTCTCACCCAGAAAATGGAGTTTCATTTCATTTGTGACGATAATCTCTTTCAAGAGAGATTGAGCCTGCTCTTCCCTACTTAAAGTTACGTCAAATATACAAGTACAAGATGCTTCATTCAAGATACGTGACCGGTAGCACAAAACGTTTTGACCAGGAGGCAAAACGTACCCAAGAACCCCCCTACTCCACACACCCTCCATGCCGGCTCGTCGTCAACCAGCAAACTACCCATCCCAGCCTGCCTGCTCCTGATTGTTGACTCGCCGTACGCGCACCTGCACCCTGCACCTCAGCGCCATCTACCTAAGTCGACGTCTGAGCCTGACCAGCCATCAACTTCAGAATATTCTTTGTGCTCTTAGAGTTGACATCTCTCTCTGGCATACTAAGCTCTCTGGCTTTCATATACTAAGGGAGGTCTCAGCTAAAGCCAATATTCTCAGCACCATTTCACCATTATATTTAATCTATTGTGTTTTTGCATTTATCTTTGTTATTTAATTACATTAGTCATTTACCTGAGATTTGTCTTTATTTTCATTTATGTTTAAAGTAAATATATTAAAGTTTTATTGTTTATACTTTGTGTTTTACGTGTTCCTCCCTCTAACTTACCACAGACAACAGGCAAGCAGTCTATCTTTTTTTTGTAAGTGTGACCAGGCATTGACACCTGCCATTGGAGGACTGTCGAACATCTATACTCCAACACTTTCCCGTCACACATGCAACGCTAGTTTTTTGCCAGACTTCCCCGCCCTATAGCGGGCAATATGTGCCATTTATGATTTTTTTATTATTCTTTCCATGACCAGTGACCATAAATTAACAGGTTTAGAAGAAAAAATCATTTTTTTTTCATGCACCTGTGAGTGACACATGCTAAATAGTCAAGCGCCATACAAGGGTTAACCCTTAACATGCTAGGGGTATAATATCCTTTCTTCCCCACAGGCGCATGTAATTTTGAAAAAAAAAAAAAATATTTTTTCTTCCTAACCTGTTCATTTGTGTTCACTGTTCACGGGAAAAATAATAAAAAATCATAAGTGGCATATATTGCCCGCTATAGGGCAGGGAAAGTCTGGCAAAAAATAGGGGCTGACTCAGCATGCGTCCCAAGCGGTCTGTTGCTCGCCAGCGGTCAGGCCGGAGTTGCCACAAAGAGATAATTACCTAATTATTTCAATGTCTCTGATTGATTTTTCATAGTTTTTTTGCTGTAATATTATTCAATAGTGTGTAGTTTGATATATTTATATAATAAAATGAGTGAATCATCGCTGTACTCAAAAATATGGTGTGCATATTGTTGATTCAATTATATTCATCAATCAGTGAACAAATACTTTGTCGGTTATTACACTATAAGCACAGGTTATATATAAGTATCTGCATGTTTTGTTCACCATAACGAACCACTAGGTAGCTATTATGAGTCAAAAAGTAACGAGGAGTGACCGCCGTGTACCAGCCAGCGACTCCCGCCCTCCCTCAAGTCATCTGACTCACCCACATTCTCCTCCCACAATACTGTTTTTGCTATAATTCACTATATACAGACGCTATATATAAGTATCTACATTCGTGTTCACCATAACAAGCCACTAAGTTGGTATGCTGAGTGGCAGTGCCAGTTACAGGCAGTGGCAGTCCACCACTGCCACTCCCTCCCTCCCTCACCTCACCTGACTTGCCACAATTCTCCACCCACCATACTGTTTTTGCTTTTATATACAGACGTTATATATAAGTATTTACATGTTTTGTTCACCATAACTGTACATCTAAACTTGTATGGTGAGTAAAGGCACAAAGACGTAGGACCTCACACAGTCAGCTGATGGCTGCCACCCTCAAGGCCAGATGCACTAATATTTCTCCAACAACAATACTGTTTGTGGTGTTATTACGCTATATATACACATTATATATAAATATCTACCTGTTTTATTCACCATACTTGTACAAGTAAACTGGTATGGTGCCCAAAGACCATCGTGGTAAGCAGTAAACAACACCGTCGTCTGCACGGTGGTGTCGCCACCGCCCTCACTAAAATGGCGGCTCCCAACCTCCTCCTCTTGCTATTTATACCCTCTATACTCAAGTTATATATAAGTATCTACATTTGTTTTCACCATAGCGAACCACTAAGCTGGTATGGTGAGTGCAGTCAATAAAAGGTGGCCACACACAGTCAGAAGACAATCGCCACCACCCTCCCTCCCACAGCATTACTCCTCCCTCCATGGAGCACAGCGCTAAATATCACCACAATCCTGCTATTATCAGAACCCTGGTCAGTTTTATCAGTCAGGGGTCTTCTGTAATAATATCACCGGTACATAATAGCATGAACAAGTATATTATGGCTTTTTTAGGCGATGCTGTGGTCACAGGCTGAGCAGCAGTGCTGTTAGCTCATGCTGCGTGCGTCAGGCTTGGTAGCTCACTCAATACTTAGGCCAATAACACCCGGGAATTTGGCCCACGATTTAAAAAAAAAAATGGTGTCTGTTTACAAGAGCCCTGATGAAGGTGTGGTGAACCCCGTGTATCCGCGGGCCGTTTAAATCTTGCCTAGTACTCCAACACGTCATATGACATGATGCGCAGTTGACTGGAACAACTTCTAACACATCATATGACGTGATGCGCACTTTAAGGGTTAAAGTAAATGCTCAGGACCCTGGGAATCCCCTAGGGGGCGCATGGGTCCGATGGATGTGACCCCGAAGTCCCCGCTTGCTGTGTGCGAGTTTGAGGGTTGCTCGGTCCCCTTGTCTCATGGTGACCCTCATTGTTTTGGCCTCTGCCACGCTGCCTGTTGGGTCGGTGATACTTTCGACCCTGAGTCCTGTGAGTGTTGCTGCTTGCTTGTGACTCAATTTACCCAATCCTTTTTTTATTCTATTCGGGTACAGGCGGCGCGTGCATTGCAAGCTAGGTTTTGTCTGTTGCATCGCACTCGGTTGGTTGCTCACCCGGATGCCCCAGGGCTGCCCCTCTTTGCTTTTCGAGACCCGGACTTGGGGTGGGGGTCGCTTCGATCCTGGCTCAGTCCACACCTCCTCGTCCTTCGCCTCCTGTTGTTCGTTCTTGTCTCCTCCCCCCTGCTTCCGGCCCTGAAACGTCTGAGGGTTTCAGGAGTCAGAGCAGGGGGTTACTTGATCTCGAGACTCGGGCAGTTTCGGGGGATGCCCCTTCTGAGGGGGGTTGGCAGAGGCATTCGAGTCTTGTCTCCCGGCCGAAGCTTCTGGGTCTGACTAGTGGGGCCCCCTTTCTTCCGGCTTATATGGCTGCTCCGTCCTTGTCTTGTGGGGTCGGTGCTTGGGGGAGAGGACTCGGCCCCGGGTCCTGCTGTGAAGGACCTCGAGGCTGCGGAGGGGCTGACTTTGAGGGCCATTAGGCCCCGCTGGACCCCGCCAGGGTTTTTCTTCCCTCTGAGCGGGGCTTGTTGTTACAAGGTGTGGGGTTTTATTTCCCCCCCTCTGCGTATGAGTTGGATTTCGTGTTGGCCCTTCCTCGGGTGCGGTTCCGTGTTCCCTTGGGTGCGTGGGTTCCGTCTTTCCGGAGGTTTTCGGCTTATCACATCCAACCTGGTGTGGTGCGGGTGGCCCTTGCAATGTACCTCCTGCGTGACCCGGATTATGCCTCGGAAATGGATCTGTCCGAGTTCAGGTTTGGGACTTCGTTCCCTTTCTGGCTCCTTTACGAGGTTCCGGAGTCTTCCTGGCTAGCAGACTGCCCCTTGTTTGTTCTGGATTCCTGGCATTCCTTCTGTCGTTCCCGCACGCTGGAGTGGCGGGATGCTTCCACGGTGCTTCAGGTTTTCCTTGGGACGAGCTTGAGTACCTGAATGAGTGCTTGTTTGCCCCTGCCCTTCCCCGCGATGTGGGCGTTATTCAGCTCCATGTGCAGGTTCCCACCCTTTCGGCGGCGCTCGTGGCGAAGGACTTGCGCGTACGGGGCCTTTTGACTTCGCCCTTGCGGTTCTTTTCCCTCCTGGAGCTGTCCTCGGATTGGCTAGTGGAGGATGTGAAGACGCTTGGGTCTGTCCCGGAGTCCGGCGCCTTGTCCTCGGCAGCGCGTTCGTTGGCTGCCTTGTTGAAGCTTTTTGGGCTGATTTTGCGGGATGCGGCTTCCTTGATTTATGCTTCCCGTCTCGCGTGTCAGCAGGTGGTGATGGGTTCCTCCGTGGAATCTGCTTGAGCTCTGGCTCTTAGGCTGTCGTCGCCTTTTTGTCCTCTTCTGTTTGAGGAGTTGGCCGTGGTGCAGTTTATCCAGGCTGCATTGTTGGCTTGTCGTCCGATGTCGGACTTGTTGGTTTTTCAGGGGGTCCTGTGGTGGGTCTCTCCAGAAGGTTGTGCCAGGGCTCGGGGTTCTTCTCATGGTAGGCCACTGGTGTCAGGTTCGGGTTCGGCTCCTGCTTCGGACCTACCCTCGTCAAGTCGGCGAGGTGTTTGCTCTGTGCGGGGTTCTGGGTCTTGTAAGGGGCGCCGGTCCTTTCGCGGTTTGCCCCATTGACGGGGAGATGGGGGGGGGGGGGAGGCTTGCACTGTTCGCCCATGCCTGGTCCCACGATTCGTGGGCATTTCGGGTCATATCTGTCGGCCTGCGGTGGCGTTGGGTGGGCCCCCCCCCCCCATTGGGGAGGTCGGGGCTGGCAGGGCAGGTTTTTTTCCCTGCGCTCTGTCAGGTCATCTTGGAAAGGGTTCGCTTGGGTGTCGTCGAAACAACGTCATCTCTCAGATGGGTTTCCCGTCTGTTTACGGTCCCGAAACGGGTCTGCGCGGACCTGCGGTTTATTCTGAACTTGTTCTGTTTAAACCCCTGGGTTCTTTGCCCCTCCTTTTGGATGACTACGCTGCCTCAGGTTCGGTTCCTCTTGGAGCCGGGCACTTAGATGGTGTCCCTGGACCTCCATGACGCTTATTGGCATGTCCCGATTCATCCGAGGTTCCGGGACTGGCTCGGTTTTGTTGTGGGGCATCTAAGTTACCGCTTTCGTTGTCTCTCGTTCGGGTTGAACCTGGCACCTCGCGTGTTCATGCGCCTTCCGCGGGTCGTGGTGGCCCGTTTGCATCTCTTAGGTGTTCGGGTGTTGGCCTACCTCGACGACTGGCTGGTTTGGGCTCCCAGCCTGTCGGCTTGCTTGCTAGCCAGGGATTTGGTTCTTTCCCAGCTAGCCGGGTTCGGGTTCATGGTGAACTGGAGGAAGTCCCATCTGGTCCCCTCACATGTTCGGACTTGGCTGGATCTGGTTTGGGACTCTCGGACCGCTTCCTTGTCTCTCCCTCCGGAGTCTCTCCTGCGGCTGCGGGCCCTCAGCCTTCGTTTGTTTCTGGTGGGCCCTCGGGTCACCCGGCGGTTGCTCGAGGAGCCTGACCTTCACGATGGTAGTCTACCCGCCGGGTCGGGTTTGGCGTCATCGGCTATTCTGGTTCCTTCGGGGTCGCCCCTTCTGCCTCTCTTGCGATCGCTGGGTTCGACCCCTGGGGGCCTTGTGTCAGCTGCTGCGTCGCCGGCTTCCTCTTCGGGTTTTTCGGGGTTCAGTGCCCTGGCGCCTACCCGAGCCCCCGCTCGATGTGTAAACAGGTGCATTATCTCTCGGCTGGGGCTTTGTGACCAGTGCTCACCAGGCTGGCCAGGGGCGTTGGGGTCCGTTCTTCCGTCGAGCTCACAGCAAGATGCGGGAGTTCGCGGTGGTGTGGTTTGCTCTTTGGAGGATTCAGGTCGCCCACGGATCAACGATTCAGCTCCATTCGGACTGCTCTCCTGTGGTTCATTGCCTGAACCGCAGGGGTTCGATGCGGTCCTTTTCTCTTTGGGGTTGGTCGCTTTGGGTGACTCATCTGCTGAGTTCTCGGGGTTAGGCTATCCTGGTGGTTCATGTACAGGGAGTGTCCAATGTTTTGGCCAACGGCCTGTGTCTCTTCGTTCCCCTCTCCACGGAGTGGACGGTCGACGACGCTTCCTTCTGTTGGCTTTGCCAGATGTTCGGGCCCCCCGAGGTGGACCTCTTCGCGTCGGCGTGGTCGAGGCGCCTTCCCGTGTATGCAGCGCCCATCCCCGATCGCGAGGCCATCGAGGTCGACGAGGCTCACCCCAGAAAATCAGCGTTGAATGTAATGAAACGCCATTTTCTGGGAGAGTCCCGGAGGCTCCCCAGCTTCCCTCTCTCCTTCCGGTCAGCGATTTTTTCGTGTTTTTGACATCCAGCCTCAGAACTGAGGTGTGAGTAACTGGCGTGAAGGGTTCTGGGGCTCCCCCTTCCCCCTCCTGGGGAGGGGGGGAGCTGCTCAGACAGCTGCGTGGCGATGTGTGACATCACACTAGTTTGCTTGTTTTCTGTTGGGAGTTCTATCCACTAGTACGGCTTTTGGTAGCAATTTTAACCAGAATAGGGGTTTATTTTGGGGCGCTAACCTTTCTGGGTGCCTGATCCGGTTGATGGCAGACATAGAATGCTTCCAACCACATGGGGTTTTCTATAGGTCATTGCTTCCCCTTGCCTCTCTGAGGGGGCCCGGTTCTGGCCATGGTCCCCGGTAGGCCTAAGAACTCCATGCACATGACTGATGCCAAAGTCTGACATTAGCATATCAGCCCGGGATAGCTCTGGGGAGTCTCTGGGACTCGCCCAGAAAATGGCGTTTCATTACATTCAACGCTGGTTTTTTGTTTTCCTTGCCTGGAGGGGGTTTGCTGTATTTGGCTATTGGTCTACTTCTGATATTTTGGTGGCCTTTCTCTGTAGGACCCTGGGATTGTACACGTCACAGGAGTTCAGCTGTAGCAGTTTTTGCCGTGTTAGTTTGGGTCTCACCAATTTGGCAGTACCTTGCCTGGGCTTCCTGTAGCAGTCAGCCTGTGGGCCCTGGAAATCCCCATTGGGACTCATTTGAGCGATGGCTGCATCTTCTGAGTTCCAACTCGCCTTGTGCGAGTTTAAAGATTGCTCTGTGCCCTTGTCTCAGGGCAACAGTTACCTGTTTTGCCTCCGTCATGCTGCCTGTTGGGTCAATAACACCTTTGACCTGGAGTCTTGCGAGTCGTGTTCTCTACTTGTACTCTAGTTTACCCCTTCTCTTGACAATGAGGTTCAGGTACAGGCGGTGATGGCATTGCATGCTATATTTCGGTTGCTGCAACGTGCTAGGTTGGTTGCCCACCTGGATGCCCCGAGGCTGCCGTATTTTGGTTATAGGAACCCGGGCTTGGGGGCGTTAGTTGCTTTGACGTTGTTCTGTCTGCGCTTCCAAGTCTTTTCCCGGTTGGTGTTGTTCGCCCTGCTCCTCTCCCCCCTGCTCCCGGCTCCCAAATGTCTGAGGGTTATGGAGTCGGGGTGGGGTTTTGTTGGTGTCGAGATTCGAGCAGCTGCGGGGGCCTCAGTCGGGTCGGGGACAGAAGCATTTGAGCCTGTTCCTCCTGCCAAGGCTTCTGGGTCTTACCAGCAGACCCCCCACCCCTTCTTCTCTGCCTTTCCCCTTTACTCTGTCTTTTCTTTAGGGGTAGAGGGGTGTGGAAGGAAGGCTTTCTTCCGGAGGTTTTTTGCCTCTTGAATCTCGCCTTAGGACGTTCGTGAGGCTTTTTCGGCTTACCTCCTGCGAGACCCGGATTTTGCCCATGTCATGGATCTGTCCTCATTTGTGTTCGGTTCGTCTTCCCCGTATTGGGTGCATTTGGAGGTTCCGGAGTCTTCCTGGCTGGCAAACTGCCCTTTCTTTTCGCTGGCGGCATGGCATGGGTTTTGTCAGACCTACACACTCAAGTGGCGGGAGGTGGTTACCGTTGTTAAGGTTTACCTTGGGGACGAGTTTGAGTACCTTAATATGTGCTTGTTCACCCCCTGTGCTTTCCCAGGATGTTGGCCTTGTTCAGCTGCATGTGCAGGATCCCGTCCTTTCGGTGTCCTTGGTCACTGAGGCATTTGTCTTAGGTCTTGCATTTCTTTTACCATCTTGAGTTGTCCTCGGACTGGCTGAGGAGGATGTGGAAGCGTTCAGTACCGGGCCTCAGCCGCGCTGTTGAAGCTGTTTGCGCCTATTCTGCGGAAGGCGGTGTCTCTGTTCTTTACCTCTCACCTCGTGTGCCATCAGGCCGTGCCATACAAATGGAGATAGACTCGAGTCAGAAAGACCAGACGCGAAGACTCAACAAGATGAGCGAACCAGCCAGGTAATGGGCAGGACCAATCTCCTCTAAGAGGCGGAGCCGCAGGAAGACCCTCGGGTTCGGACACCAAGCAAGCAGCGCCTGAAACCAAGGCTGGGCCAGCCACTAAGGGGCCAAGAGGACTACTTTCCCCCTGGTACGTCTCCAAGCGAGCCAGGACCTGGAGCAACAGCTGAACCTAGGGGAAGAGGTACAGGTAACCCCACCTCGCCCACACCTGCCTGAAGGCATCGACTCCGACGGCCTCACAGTCGGGGAAGGGCGTACAGGGAGATGCCTCGACCACACCGATGCAAAGAGATCCAGTTCCAGAGGCCCGAACGTCCTGTAGAGCCAACAGAACATGTCGGCGTCGACCGACCATTTCGTGGATAGGGGAATGAACCTGGACAGGCCGTCTGCCAGGACGTTGGACACCCCACGGATGTGAATGGCCAGGACAGCCAAACTCCGAGAACTCAGCAGACGAGTCACCTGAAGCAACCAGTCCCAATGAGCCAAGGACCACATCGAATCCCCATGGTTCAGGCAATGAACCACCAGGGAGCAGTCTGAATGGAGCCGGATCGTAGATCTGCGGGCGACCCGAACTCTCCAGAGCAAAAACCACACCGCCACGAACATTCGCACTGTGCTATGGGCCCGATGGAAAAACGGACCCCACCGCTCCTGGCCGGCCTGGTCACAAAGCCCCAGCCGAGAGACGACTCAGTCCGAGAACACATCGAGCGAGGGCTTGATTAGGTGCCAAGGCACTGAATCCCGAAAACCCGAAGAGGAAGCCGGTGATGCAGCAGCCGATGCAAGGCCCCGGGGAGTCGAACCAGGCGATCATGAGAGAGGCGGAAGGGACGTCCCTGAAGGAACCTGAACAGATGACGAAGCCAAATACGACCTGGCAGGTAGACCATCATTGCAAAGTTCAGGCTCCTGCACAGACCCTCGAGCAACCACCGCGTGACCAGGGAGCCCCCTCGAAATAAGCACATGCGGGACCACAGCCGAAGGAGAGACTCCAGAGGGAGAGACAATTAAGTGGTCCGAATCCCACACAAGACCCAGCCAAGTCCGAACCTGGGAGGGGACCAGATGGGACTTCATCAGTTCATCAGGAACCCGAACCTGTCAAGCTGGGAAAGAACCAAATTCCTGGCGAGCAGACACGCAGACTGACTGGGAGCCCAGACCTGCCAGTCGTCGAGATAGGCTACGACCAGGTTCGTGAAACTTCGTTCAAATGAAACTCCGCAAATGAAACACCATCCATTTGGGGAGTTCTGTCCACTTGTTTGTCTATTTTAGTCGTTTTTAACTAGAATAGGGGTTTGTTTTGAGGCGCTTACCTTTCTGGGGGCCCTGGCCTGGTTGATGGCAGACATAGACTGCCCCAAATCCCATGTGCATTTCTTTAGGCCATTGCTCCTCGTGCCTCTCTGAGTGGGCCAGGTTCTGACTCGTGGTCCCTGGTAGGCCTAGAATTCCATTCACGCTGACTGATGTCAAAGTCTAATGATGTACTTGTCAGCCTGGATAGCTTCGGGGAGCCGAAGGGGCTCCTCCCAGAAAAATGGCATTTCATTATATTCAATGCTGGTTTGTTATATATTTAGTTATAGTCTTGGTTACAGCAGTTGGTTTGTTGGCAATGTAGTGGAGTGTTGTAGTAGTTGAGACGAGGCATGGAGCAGGGCAAAGAGCTCAACGAGGCCGGGGGTGTGGAGCTCGGAATCAGGGTGAGTGTGTAGAGCGTATCACTCTGAATATGGGGCCGAGTCGAAGAGCTCAGTGGGGGATGAGAGTGTGGAAGCTCGATGTGGTTGAAGTCTGGCTGTCTGCTCTGTGTCGAGGCTGAAGCATCTTGTGAGGGTAGGAACTGGACTGGACACGTCCAGTCCAGTTCAGTCATTATTGGTGAATGTTGAAGATGTGCGATATCTCCTAAGCGTTTGTACTGAACCACTCTTGGAGTTAGACTAGTGATGATTTGCTCTCGACTGGTTATATTACCAGTCTTCACCTCACCTGACCATCTTCTAGCATGTTTGGGAAGAATTATTACCTGTAATTAGTTGTACACTTGGGAAGAGGTATTAATTGTAACTAGTGGACCTAGTAGAATTAACAGACCCATCTCATTATCTACACATAAGCTAATGAGAGTTGGGAGCAAGTATATTACTGACATAATATAATTGCTACAAAAGTCTTTTCATCTGCTTGTATAACTGTCCAAACTTGTAATTTTATTTTATTTTTTTATTTTTTACAGGCATCGTTATCAAGTCTGTTGACAGTTGAAGAAACCGTGAGCCAGGAGGATCTTATTTCCAAGCTCCGTACAGTCATCAATGAGAATCTTGAACTGAAAGGTACAGTACATAGTAGTTAATATTCACATCAACTTTTCTATCTTTTTCTGATTTGCCTCCTCAGTGGTTTGCTGGAGCTTGCCACCTGGATAGCTTCCAAATCTATCATGCTGCACTAGGCCTCGGCGTGTCACTAGAGCCTACCAGACACCAGAAACAAAATCAAGTCCACTGAATAGAGGTGCAAGGAGTCTGGAGATACTAGGTCAATCAACCCAAAAGGAAGTTTAGCTTTCTAAACTCTACCAGTCCCTCAGAAAGAGTGTGGCTGCCTTGAAAAGTCTCGACCTCTTTGAGGAGGTAATGGTGGTTAGTGCAATGGTGGACCATATGAATGTTAACTTCCATACCCACCTGTTTTTAGTACCATCAGGATAGACGGTCAGCTTCAGCTGGTCAAATTCATCTGAGTCATTCTTTTGGGTTTCAGCAGCCATATTGTGGCTAACCCCAGCAACAGCATGGTGGGAACATGTCTAGGTGCCGACTTCAGGATTGGAGCCATGATGTTTTGTCCCATGCCTGGTCACCAGGGATTTCTCATGGGTTTGGCTTCCTGTGTTTGGCTTTTCGACCCACTGCCTCGCAGGGCTCGAGTGAGATAGTGAGTTCGCAGGTGGCAAGTGATAAAGTTGATAAAAGTTAACCCTCGCTTGTTTGCAGAATTTTGTTTGGTAATTTTCAAATTATCCGACATTCTTGGAGGTAGTTTTGAGTTTTATGACACTTTCATTTTTTAATGAGACACAATGCGAAACAATGCGTGCATTTGGAGCCGACGTGGTGCACAGATGTTCCTTGTTTGTGCTGATATGTAAAACAAAGTAACAGAATGAACACTCTAGTCTCGTGACAAATTCAAACAATGGGAACAATAGGCCGTGAATCTGTGAGGTCACAAAGTAGCAGGCACTAGAGCGGTGGCGCCCAACACGATCAGTGGGCAAATTAAACTATCTCCCACCCACCCACCCACCCACCCACAATCCCGGACCACTGTTCAGCTCAACCCTGTAAGCACAACCAGGTGAGTACAAGTATGTGAGTACACCCTCACTGCTGCCCTCCCTCCCCTCAGGTGGCTAGCTCAGTAGATTGCCAGCCAGAGAATCTCCATATAATACAATAAAGCATTCATGAAACAAGTATTTTTATAACTTATTATCCTAATAATATTACTAAACAAAATCTGTAACCAAAAATATATATGATTATGTACATCCAGAATTTAACAAATCTGGCCAACAGGGTCTAGTGTGTTAGGCTTATCGGAGTGAACCTGTCCCTCCCCCACCACCGACAAACCTCCCTCACTCCTCCCCCTACATCCCATACATTCACTCATAAAGGTCACTAGTTCAACTCAACATCCATAGCCTCCATGCATGCCTGCCAGCCTCCCTTTCTCCCTGCCTGCTAGCCTCCCTCTCTGCCACCTTACCTGCCTGCCTGCCACCCATCCTGCCAGTCTGCCTGCCTGCCACCCATGCCTGCCAGTCTGCCTGCCTGCCTGCCAGCCTGCCAGCCTGCCTGCCTGCCTGCCTGCCTGCCTGCCTGCCTGCCTGCCTGCCTGCCTGCCTGCCTGCCTGCCTGCCTGCCTGCCAGCCTGCCTGCCTGCCTGCCTGCCTGCCAGCCTGCCTGCCAGCCTGCCTGCCTGCCTGCCTGCCTGCCTGCCTGCCTGCCAGCCTGCCTGCCAGCCTGCCTGCCTGCCTGCCAGCCTGCCTGCCTGCCTGCCAGCCAGCCAGCCAGCCAGCCAGCCAGCCAGCCAGCCAGCCAGCCAGCCAGCCTGCCTGCCTGCCTGCCTGCCAGCCTGCCTGCCTGCCTGCCAGCCTGCCTGCCTGCCTGCCAGCCTGCCTGCCTGCCAGCTTACCTGCCTGCCTGCCAGCCAGCCTGCCTGCCTGCCTGCCTGCCTGCCTGCCTGCCTGCCTGCCTGCCTGCCAGCCTGCCTGCCTGCCTGCCTGCTTGCCTGCCTGCCTGCCTGCCTGCCTGCCAGCCAGCCAGCCAGCCAGCCAGCCAGCCAGCCAGCCAGCCAGCCAGCCAGCCAGCCAGCCAGCCAGCCTGCCTGCCAGCCAGCCTGCCTGCCAGCCAGCCTACCTGCCTGCCAGCCTGCCTGCCTGCCAGCCTGCCTGCCTGCCAGCCTGCCAGCCTGCCTGCCTGCCTGCCTGCCTGCCTGCCTGCCTGAATGCCAGACTGAATGCCAGCCTGAATGCCTGCCAGCCTGCCTGCCTCCCTCTCTGCCAGCCTCCCTTCCTCCCAGCCTGCCTTTCCCTCCCTCCATGCTGACCTCCCTCCCTAATTCTCCCCCCCTCCCTACTTCCCTTACTACTTCCCTCCCTTCCTGCCTACCTCCTAGCAACTCTCCCTCACTGCCTCCCTCCCTCCCTCACTAATTCTCCCCCCTCTCTCTCATACTGCCTCCCACCTAAGCTCCCCCATCCATCCACCCACCAGTCAGCCATCACTGACACAATGCGTGCATTTGGAGCCGACATGGTGCCCAGATGTTCCTTGATTGTGCAGATATGTAAAACAAAGTCACAGAATGAACACTCCAGCCTCTTGAAAAAATCAAAACAATAGGAACAATAAACCGTGAATCTGTAACATTACAGGGGTAGAATGCACTCTAAAAGTGGTGGTGCCAGACATGGTCAGTGGGCAAACTGGACCATCTCCCACCCACCCATCCACCCACCACCATGGGCCAGCGTGATGTTTGGCGGGCCGCTTCCTCACCCCAACTTCGTTCGTGTAGGGTAACCCCCAACCCCAGCCGGCGTGAGGCTTGGCGGACTGCTTCCCACCCGAACTTAGTTTGTGTAGTGTGACTCCCCAACCCCAATCCGGAAACTGGAAGTTTTGGATAACTAAAGTTCGGAAACCAAGTGATGCTCTGTACTTGTAAAAAATAATAAATTCCACTTACTTTGGCAGTGGTTACGTGGACAAAGTATTCTTGAAAAGATTGCTTTGTAAGATAGAATTGGAAAGATCGAGGAAAAGCTTGATGACAAAATTCTGTCCTGGTGTCACTCATACAGTATCTTCACCTATATATAGGAAAGTGAGCGCACCTATAAAAACTGGAGATGACAAGGGTGGGCATGGGTGGCACTCAGCTACTACTGAATACGCTCGCTTTATCATCCTCATCGGCGCTGAATCACTTGCATCCGATCCTTGTGCTAGTTCCTTATTGTGGTTAGCTTCTTTAATATCATAACCCTTATGTTTTTCAAACATTAAGGTCTGAATTTAAGCGACAAAGACAGGACAAAGGACAACCGACAAATCTTTCAACCACAACTGTCAGACAGGGATTGGGAGCCAGAGGCGGGTGCGCCACCCATGGCTGCTCACTCGGAACAGATCCAGTCAGCAGGCCTAGGGCATTCTGGGAATTTTTTCCAAGATGCCTGCTTCTCTCTGGAGGTTCTAGGAGTCTTATTTCGTACTCAACCAACCGCTGTCATGTTTTGAATGGGTACAAAATCTTAAATTGGTGTTTTCTGTGGGAAGTCCCTATGGCTCCCTGGAGCTTATCGGGCTAATGTATGTTATATTAGACCGGGACATTAGCTATGGAGTTCAGACCTATCAGGGACCAGTGCCAGAACCTGGCCCCTTCAGAGAGGTTTCAGGGAGCAATGGCCCTGGAAAACCCCCTTGTGGTTGGGGTTTTTCCTTATCGGCCATCGACTGGGGTTAGGCACCCATAAAGTTAGGCATAACAAAACAAACCCCACATGGTAATAAACTAAAACAAAAAAACGAACAGAGAGGTAGAAACTCCCTACAATCCCAAGGAAACAAGCAAACAAGCAATTATCACAATTTACTGCCGCGCAGGTCCTCCGCGCAGCCCTCCCCTCCCCGAGAGGGAAGGGGGGCCTCGGACCTCACCGCGTCGGCTGCATTCAGTTCGTAAGCTAGTGTCAACCGGGATAGACGCTTCTCTGGCCTCAAATTCTTGGGCGGTGTTTGCCTTGTGTGACGTTCTCTGCTGTCTTTGTGTGGTGTGCGGTGGCCAGGAGTACCTCATCAGTGCCGGGGTTGCATGTGCTTAGGGGCTTCCTTCCCTAGGCGCCCTGTGAGTACTGCCCTTGCGTGTCAGGGTTATCTTCCCTGGGGCGTTCGGGAACTGCTCCCGTAGGGGTTTTTACTGCTCGGCATTTGCCTCGCCCTTGGGGCCAGATGGGGCTTGGGGCCCTTGTTTGGCCTTGGGCAGGGAGTGGTGTTGTGCTGGTTAGGGCGTCAAGGTGTTGCACAACCTGCCACCTAAGCGGCGACCAGTTCCTGTTGCCTCTGGGCACTGTGTACTTTTGTGGGGGTTTTCTTTTGTTTTGTTTTTGTTTGCCTGGTGGAGGTTCTGCCTTGTGGGTCTATAGTTCCCCTGATATTGTTTTGGTGGCCCTCTGTTAGGCCCCCGTGCTTGTACACGTCCCAGGGGTTTCAGTGTTATCATCTACCCTTTGATTTGTTTGGGTTTCTTAACTGGTTAGCAACACCTTGCCCGGGCTTCCCGTAGTTGTTACCCTACGGGCCCTGGAAACCCCTATCAGGGTTCGGTGGACCCATGGATGCGTCTCCCGAGTTCCAGCCTGCCTTGTGCGGGTTTGAAGGTTGCTGTGTGCCCTTGTCTCAGGGTGACAGTCACCTGTTTTGCCTCCGTCATGCTGCCTGTTGGGTCTTGCGAGTCGTGTTCTCTGCTTGTGCTCCAGTTTTACTCTGAGGATGTTCCTGTTAGGGTACAGGCAGCATCATGCGTTGCATGTTAGGTTTAGGTTACTGCAATGCACTAGGTTGGTTTCCCACCCGGATGCCCCGAGGCTGCCCCAGTTTTGGTTTTAGCGACCCGGACCTGGGGGTGTTAGTCCGCTCCTGCTTTGGCTCCTTCCGCACTCCCTGGTCCTTTCCCTGTGGTTCATCGTGCACCTCCCCCCCTCCCCTGTGTCTGGCTTCAAAACGTTTGAGGGTTTCGGCCTCGGCACAGGAGTTTAGTTGGTAATGAGGCTCGTGCTGCCTCGGGGGCTGCCCCACTCGGGTCGGGGACGGAGGCATTTGAGCCACTTCCTCCTGCTGAGGCTTCTGGGTCCTACGAGCAGACCCCCTTCTTGTCTGCCTTTCTCCTGGACTCTGCCTTTTCTTCAGGGGTAGAGAGTTTGAAGGACGGCTCTGCCCGGGTCCCAACATGGGAGATCCTGGGGCTGGGGAGGAGTCAACCTGGGGGCCTTGGGCCCCCTTTGACCCCGCTTGGGTGCTTTTGCCTTCCTCGCGGGGATTTATTGTTGCAGGGGGAGAGGTTTTCTTACCTTCCCTTCCCTGTATGAGTATGATTTCGGGTTCGGTTCCTCCCCGGATTTGGTTCCGGGCTCCTTTGGGTACCTCAGCTCTGTCTTTCCAGAGGTTTTCTACTTCCCGTATCTCTGCGAAGGTGGCTCGGGAGGCTCTTGCTGCATACCTCTTGCGAGACCCAGGTTATGCCTCTGCGATGGATCTATCCTCGTTTGAGTTCGGTTCTTCTAGCCTTTTTTGGGTGCGTTTGGAGGTTCCGAAGTCTTCCTGGCTGGCAGACTGCCCTTTCTTTTCATTGGGGGCATGGCATGGGTTCTGTCGGACCTGCATGCTTGATTGGCGGGAAACTTCTACTTTTATGCAGGTTTACCTGGGGGCGAGTTTGAGCACCTTAATGTGTGCTTGTTCGCTCCCGTGCTTTCTCGGGATGTAGGCCTTTTCCAGCTTCACGTGAAGGTTCCTCTTCTTTCGGCTTCGTTGGTTGCAGAGGATTTGCGCGCCCGTGGGCATTTGGCTTCGGTCTTACGTTTCTTTTTCCTTCTCGAGCTGTCTTCTGCCTGGCTTGAGGAGGATGTGGGAGCGTTGAGTGAAGGGCCTTTGTCTGGGATGCTGACTTTGGCAGCTAGGGCGTCGGCTGCACTGTTGAAGTTCTTTGCGCCCATCCTGAAGGAAGCGGTGTCTCTGTTTTTTGTTTCTCATCTCGCATGCCATCAGGCTGTGCTCACCCTCTCTTTGGAATCTGCTTGGGCCCTGGCTCTTAGGTTCTCGTCTCTGTTTTGTCCATTGCTGTTTGCAGAGACTGCAGTCTCTCATATTCTGCAAGCAGCTTCGTCTAGTTGTCGTCCTATGGCGGACTTGTTGATTCTCCGAGGCAGTCATTCTCGGCAGTTTCGGAGGGGCCGTGCCAGGCTTCCGGGTTCCACTGGTCGAGGTGGGCCATTGATGCCAGTTTCTGAGTCAACGTTCCCTTCGGGGCCAGTGTCGTCTGGTCGGCGCGGTGATCACTCTGTTCGACGTTTGGGTTCTTGTAAGGGGCGTCGGCCCTATCGCGGTTCGCGATGGGGGGGAGGCTCGCTCTGTTTGCCCACGCTTGGTCCCACGATTTGTGAGCCTTTTCGGTCATGTTATCCGGCCTGCAGTAGCGTTGGGCGACCCGTCCTCCTTTGGGGGGTTCGGGGCAAACAGGGCAGGTTTCTTCTCCTGCGCTTCGTCAAGTCGTCTTGGAGTGGGTGCGCTTGGGCGTGGTCGAAACGACTCCCTCCCTCAGTTGGGGTTTCCATCTGTTTCCAGTGACAAAACGGGACTATGCGGATATGAGGTTCATTCTGGACTTGTCCCGTCCTGAACCCCTGGATTCCTTGCCCCTCCTCTCGGATGAATACTCTGTCTCAGGTCTGGCTTCTGTTGGAGCCGGGTGCCTGGATGGTGTCCCTGGACCTCAAGGACACTTATTGGCACATTCCTATTCATCCAGGTTTCAGAGACTGGATTAGGTTTCAGTGGTGGGGTGTCACGCTTACCGCTTTCACTGCCTACCTTTTGGCTTGAATCTGGCACCTTGCATTTTCACGCGTCTGACACGGGTTGTGTTGACCCGTCTGCATCTTCTAGGGATTCGGGTTTTGGCCTACCTCGATGACTGGCTGGTGTAAGCTCCCAGTCGGTCAGCTTGTCTGCTCGCCAGGGATATGGTTCTTTCCCAGCTCGTCAGGTTCGGGTTCCTGGTGAACTGGAGAAAGTCCCATCTGGTTCCGTCCCAGGTTTGGACCTGGCTGGGTCTTGTTTGGGATTCTTGGACCTCTTCCTTGTATCTCCCTCCAGAGGCGTTGCTACGGCTGCGAATCTGCCGTCGGCTGTTTCTGAGGGGGTCCTGGGTCACTCGGCGGACCTCTTCGCGTCGGAGTGGTCTCGGCGTCTCCCAATCTATGTGACACCCTTCCCCGACTATGAGGCGTTCATAGTGGACGCCTTTCGGCAGGACTGGTCGAGGTGGGGTTACCTGTTCCTCTTCCCCGCGGACCAGCTGTTGCTTTGGGTTCTGGTTCGGTTGGAGACCTTCCCAGGGAGAGTAGTCCTTGTGGCCCCTTGGTGGCTGGCCCAGCGTTGGTTTCCGGCGCTATTGGCTCAATGTCCAAACCCGGGGCGTTTCCCGTAGCTCCGCCTTTTTCAGCAGGTCGGCCCGGTCTGGTACTGTGCTGGTTCGACCTTCTCCTCTGCTCTTCACGTCTGATCTTTTTGTCGCGGGTTTATCGCCATTTCTATGGTGATCAGGTGGCTTCGTTGAAAGTGTCCCACCTGAGAGTTTCGTCTCAGCGACAGTATGACGTTTCCTGGCGTTCTTTTCGCCATTTTCATGCTCTTCATAGGTTGTCTTATCTTTCGGATCGGGTTGTCTTGTCCTTTCTTGGCTTTTACAGGACCGTCATTTGATCCCTAAATACTGTCGCCTCGTATCGTGCGGGGCTGGCGGAGCCACTCAAGCTAGCGTTCGGGGTGGACGTCACATCCGCCCCGTTCCGTAAGCTGTCTTGTGCAATGTTTCACCTCCGGCCTGCTCATGCGCCGCCTGAGCCGTCCTGGTCCTTGGACAGGGTACTCTCCTATCTTTCCTATCCTCAGTTTGTGGTGGCCCCTTCTGTTCCAGATTGTTTTTCCAAGGCCTTGTTTTTGTTGGCATTGGCCTTTGGGGGCCGGGTAGGGGAGCTTCATGCTCTCATTCGGCGCAAGGGTTTCTGCTCTTTTGGTCCTGGGGGTAGGTTTAGTCCTGTTTGCAGCCTTCTCCATCTTTTCTGGCAAAGAACGAGACGGCTGCTTTCCAGAGGGGTCCGTGGGTCATTGATGCTTGGTTGGTTCAGCCAGGGGTGCATCATGTGTTATGTCCAGTTGCGGCTCTAAGCTGTTACCTGCGCTCTTCAGCTGGGGTAGCTGGGGATGCGCTTTGGGTTGATTCGGTTTCCCTCGTTCCCCTGTTCCAGGGCTCGGGTCTCCTAGGTTGTCCGCAGGGTTATTAAGTCTAGCCAGCCTGCGGTCTATCCTCGCGCCCATGACGTTCGGAAGTTTGCAGCTTTGGCTGCCGTGTTTGGTAACATGTCTTGTGCTCATATTCGGGCCCGTGGATTTTGGAAGTCGAACAGGGTCCTGGCCGCCCATTATTTGGTGAACGTTCCTGCTCCTCACCGTTCTTCTGTTGCTTTGGGTTGCAGGTTGCAGCTAGTTGTCTCGACTTCGCGTTGAGAAGTTTGTGGTCACCGCCTCCTAGGTAAGTCCCTATTTTCCTTCTCTTTGGGTATGTAGCTCCAGGCAGCCATAGGGGCTCCCCACAGAAAACCAGTGTTGAATGTAATGAAACGCCATTTTCTGGGTGAGCCCCGGAGGCTCCCTGGCTACCCTCCCTCCCATTCGGTTGGCGGGGGTTTTTCGCGTTGGTTGAAGCCTAGTTTCCGAACTGAAGGCAAGAGTTTCTACCTCTCTGCTCAGTTTTTTGTTATAGTTTCTTACCATGTGCAGTTTGTTTTGTTATGCCTACCTTTCTGGGTGCCTAACCCTGGTCGATGGCAGATAAGGAAAACCCCCAACCACAATGGGGTTTTTCAGGGCCATTGCTCCCTGAAACCTCTCTGAAGGGGTCAGGTTCTGGCGCTGGTCCCTGGTAGGTCTGAACTCCATAGCTAATGTCCCTGGTCTAACATAACATACATTACCCTGATAAGCTAAAGGAAGCCTCTGGGGCTCACCCAGAAAGTGGCGTTTCATTACATTCAACACTGGTTTTCTTGGCCTGCAGCCGTTTTAGGCAAACAGGTTTTCTCAACCAGTGCAGCACAGTGGTTAAAATATATTCAGTTTCTACAACAAATGCATCTTCTGTTGTAACAAACCTACTTGATGGAGCTGAAATGCTTTACATGTTTCAGCAATATATTGTTTTCTATGTATCATTACAGTGATTTCTAAGTAATAACCAGGTTTCTAATTGTAAACTAAACACTACAGAAACGGTGGCACAAAACAATCTTGCTCTTCGACAACAATTGGGACTAGTGGTGAAGTGGAGACAGCAGAATGATCTACACCAGCAACAACAACGACAACACATCAGTGAGTTCACTCAGCAGCTGTCCTCACTCCAGCAAGAAAATGCCCGTCTTAGAGCTCACCTTGCTGGTTCAAAGGTGATTACTTTGTGAACACACATGAAATTTGGTTTTGCATTGATTACTATATGATTTTTCTATAAACTATGAGTGTGGATAATTGAGTAATAATGTAATTTGAGAAGTTTGTGCATAGGTTTACTCAATAACTCATTTATTTTTATGTATCCTTATGTGTTGTAAAATATTTTGCCTGGTGTTTTGGACACAGATTGTGTACAATTTACCTTACCAATATTGTAATTATTAATTCATGAAACTAGCATACCTGTTGTCTGTATTCCAGATTTTATTGTACTTCTGTAACAGTAATAATAATAATGAGAAAATCAGTAGGAGTCTTGAGGAGGATTGGAAGCTCATCACGGCTCCTACAGATTTTCTCATTGATACGTTAATGTGATTTCTCTGTGTAACAGTAATAACAATAGTAATAATTTGGGGGGGGGATGTAATTACCTAAGTGTAGTTACAGGATGAGAGCTAAGCTCATGGTGTCCTGTCTTCCCAGCACTCTTTGTCCATATAACGCTTTGAAACTACTGACGGTCTTGGCCTCCACCACCTTCTTCACCTAACTTGTTCCAACCGTCTACCACTCTGTTTACAAAAGTGAATTTTCTTATATTTCTCCGTCATCTTTGTTTCGATAGTTTAAATCTATGACTCTTGTTCTTGAAGTTTCAGGTCTCTTATCAATTTTATCGATTCCTGTTACTATTTTGTACGTAGTGATCATATCACCTCTTTTTCTTCTATCGTTTAGTTTTTGCATATTTAATGCCTCTAACCTCTCCTCGTAGCTTTTGACCTTCAGTTCTGGGAGCCACTTAGTGGCATGTCGTTGCACCTTTTCCAGTTTGTTAACGTGCTTCATAAGATATGGGCACCATACAACCTCTGCATATTCCAGCTTTGGTCTAATAAAAGTCGTGAACAATTTCTTTAGTATTTCTCCATCCATGTATTTAAAAGCAATTCTGAAGTTAGAAAGTGTAGCATAGGCTAATCGCACCATGTTCTTAATGTGGTCCTCAGGTGACAGTTTTCTATCTAGAACCACCCCAGATCCTTTTCTTTGTCAGAATTCTTTAAAGATTTCTCACATAATTTTAAGGTTGTGTGGGGCCTTATGTTCTCCAATTCCACATTCCATAACATGGCATTTATTAACATTAAATTCCATTTGCCAAGTGTTGCTCCATATATACTTATTTTGTCCAGGTCTTCTTGAAGAGCTTGACAATCATCTAGGTTTCTTATCTTCCCTATTATCTTAGCATCATCAACAAACATGTTCATATAATTCTATATTCCCACTGGTAGATCGTTTATGTAGACAATGAACATTACTGGTACAAGAACTGAACCCTGTGGTACCCCACTTGTGACATTTCTCCAATCCGATACATTGCCTCTGATTATTGCCCTCATTTTTCTATCAGTCAGGAAATTTTTCATCCGTGTTAGAAGCTTACTTGTCACCCCTCCAATATTTTCCAGTTTCCAGAACTACCTCTTATGTGGAACTCTGTCGAAAGCCTTTTTTAGGTCCAGATAGATGCAGTCAACCCAACCATCTCTTTCCTGTGAAATCTCAGTGGCTCAATCATAATAACTGAGTAAGTTCGTTACACAGGATCTTACAGATCTAAAACCATACTGTCTGTCTGATATTATATCATTTTTCTCCAGGAGTTCTACCCATTTAGTTTTAATTATTTTTTCCAATATTTTGACTATTACACTTGTCAATGATACAGGTCTATAATTAAGGGGAGTCTTCCCTGCTGCCACTTTTTGTAGATTGGAACTATGTTAGCCTTTTTCCACACATCAGGTACAACTCCTGTAAACAGGGATGCCTGGAAAATCAGTTGAAGTGGAATGCTGAGCTCAGGTACACATTCTCTCAGAACCCATGGTGAAACTCCATCTGGACCAACTGCTTTGTTCTTACTTAGCTCTTTGAGCATCTTTCTGGGGGGAGCCCCATCGGCTCCCCGGAGCTTTACCAGGCTGATATGCTAATGTCAGACTTTGGCATCAGTCATGTGTATGGAGTTCTAGAGCCTACCGGGGACCACGGCCAGAACCTGGCCCCCCTCAGAGAGGCAAGATGGGCAATGGCCTATAGAAACCCCCGTGTGGTTGGAAGCATTCTATGTCTGCCATCGACCGGGTCAAGCATCCAGAAAGGTAAGCGTTCCAAAACAAACCCCTATTCTGGTTAAAATTGCTACCTAAAGCTGAACTAGTGGATAGAACTCCCCAACAGAAAACAAGCAAACTAGTATGACGTCATACGTCACCGCGCCGCTGTCTGCACAGCTCCCCCCCTCCCCAGGAGGGGGAAGGGGGAGCCCCAGACCTCCCATGCTGGCTATCCACCCATCAGTTCTTCAGCTGATGCTATAGGCACCGGTTGTGTGCTCTGGCTCCAGTAGTTGTTTCAGCACTGTACCTAGAGTGTGGTGTCTGTCTTTTAGGTGGTGTGTGAGCCGGGAGTGAGTCTCCAGTACTCGGGCTGCATGCGCCTAGGGTTCCCTTCCCTAGGTGCCCTGTAAGTACTGCCCTTGGGGCTTGGGGCCACCTTCCACAAGTTCCTTGGATCCTGCCCCTGCTAGGCCGTTTACTGCTTGGTTTTCGGCCGCTCTTTGTGTGCTCGGGTGTTCTGTCTCCCTTGTTCGCCTTAGAGTAAGGGGCAGTTTTTGCACTGGTGGGGCGCAGGGTACTGTGCAGCTTGTCTTTACCAATCATAGCGGCCGGCTCTGTTCCGCTTGGGTACACTGTCCTTTTGCGGGGTTTTCTTTTTCTTTTTGTTTATCTACCTGGTGGGGGGGTCTGCCTTCGTTCTTGCCCCTTGTGTTCTGAGTATTTTCTGGTGGTACTCCGTGCTAGGTCCCCGTGAGTGTACACGTCCTGGGGGTTCAGCTCTTAGAAAGTTGTTTGGTAGCTTTGGGCGCCGGTTAGCAGTACCCTGCCTGGGATTACCTGAGCGCGAGTCCTCTTGGAGTAAACACTCGAGACCCTGGGAAACCCCTGTGGACGAGCGGGTCCGATGGATGTGACCCCCAGAGTCCCCTCTCGCTTCCAGCGAGTTTGAGGGTTGCTCTCACCCCTTGTCTCTGGGTTACTCTCTGTTTTGCCTCCGTCTGCTGCCTGTGGGGTCGGTGACACCTTTGACCCAGAGTCCTGCGAGTTTTGTTGCTTGTTGTGGCTCGGTTACCCATTTGTGCTGACTAAGCGGGTGCGGGCAGCAGAGGCGTTGCACTACTAGAGATCTACTAGAGATCGGTGACTTCAACTTGAAATCCATAGACTGGGAAGCATATGAAGCTAAAACAGAAGATTTTTGGACCTGTAAATTTGTAGACCTCATCCTGGAAACATTCTTGTATCAACATGTTAAACAAGCTACGAGGATGAGGGAAGGGGACGTTCCCTCCATGCTAGATTTGATATTTACCAGGAAGGAGGAAGAGATATTTGACATTCAGTACCTTCCTCCCTTGGGTAAAAGTGACCATGTCTTTTTGTGAATAAAGTATGCAATGCGTTATAAGCTGGAAGAAAATAAGGAGGTTGAAGCAGTTGAAAAACCAGACTTCAGGAGAGGACATTATGGTGACCTTAGAAATTTTTTTAGTGAGTATAATTGGACAGACTTGATGCTAGGCAAGGAAGTGAATGAGATGTATGGCAAGTTTTGTGAAATATATGATAAAGGCACAAAAAAATTTATACCAAAACAGAGATGCAGAACTAGGAAACAGGATTGGTTCAATAGAAATTGCGAGAGGGCTAGAGACCGAAAGACACAAAAATGGAATCAATACAGGAAGAGGCCGAACCCCCAAACATACCAGCGATACAAAGATGCGAGAAACAACTACACGGCAGTGAGGAGAGAGGCAGAAAGAAATTTTGAAAAAGGGATTGCGGACAAATGTAAAACAGAACCAGGTCTATTCTATAAATTCATAAACAACAAATTGCAGGTAAAGGATAATATTCAGAGGTTGAAAATGGGAAATAGATTCACGGAAGATGAAAAGGAAATGTGTGAAACACTAAACGAAAAGTTCCAAAGTGTGTTTGTACAAAATGAAATCTTTAGGGAACCAGATACAATAAGAATTCCAGAGAACAACATAGAACACATAGAGGTGTCTAGAGACGAAGTGGAAAAAATGCTCAAGGAGCTCGGTAAGAACAAAGCAGCTGGCCCAGATGGCGTTTCACCATGGGTTCTGAGAGAATGTGCATCTGAGCTCAGCATTCCACTTCACCTGATCTTTCAGGCATCCCTGTGTACAGGAATCGTAGCAGACGGGTGGAAACAGGCTAACATAGTTCCAATCTACAAAAGTGGCAGCAGGGAAGACCCCCTCAATTATAGACCTGTATCATTGACAAGTGTAATAGTGAAAGTATTGGAAAAACTAATCAAAACTAAATGGGTAGAACACCTAGAGAGAAATGATATAATATCAGACAGACAGTATGGTTTTCGATCTGGAAGATCCTGTGTATCGAATTTACTCAGTTTCTATGATCGAGCCACAGAGATATTACAGGAAAGAGATGGTTGGGTTGACTGCATCTATCTGGACCTAAAAAAGGCTTTCGACAGAGTTCCACATAAGAGGTTGTTCTGGAAACTGGAAAATATTGGAGGGGTGACAGGTAAGCTTCTATCATGGATGAAAAACTTTCTGACTGATAGAAAAATGAGGGCAGTAATCAGAGGCAATGTATCAGAATGGAGAAATGTCACAAGTGGAGTACCACAGGGCTCAGTTCTTGCACCAGTGATGTTTATTGTGTACATAAATGATCTACCAGTTGGTATACAGAATTATATGAACATGTTTGCTGATGATGCTAAGATAATAGGAAGGATAAGAAATTTAGATGACTGTCATGCCCTTCAAGAAGACCTGGACAAAATAAGTATATGGAGCACCACTTGGCAAATGGAATTTAATGTTAATAAATGTCATGTTATGGAATGTGGAATAGGAGAACATAGACCCCACACAACCTATATATTATGTGAGAAATCTTTAAAGAATTCTGATAAAGAAAGAGATCTAGGAGTGGTTCTAGATAGAAAACTATCACCTGAGGACCACATAAAGAATATTGTGCAAGGAGCCTATGCTATGCTTTCTAACTTCAGAATTGCATTTAAATACATGAATGGCGATATACTAAAGAAATTGTTCATGACTTTTGTTAGGCCAAAGCTAGAATATGCAGCTGTTGTGTGGTGCCCATATCTTAAGAAGCACATCAACAAACTGGAAAAGGTGCAAAGACATGCTACTAAGTGGCTCCCAGAACTGAAGGGCAAGAGCTACGAGGAGAGGTTAGAAGCATTAAATACTGTATGCCAAAACTAGAAGACAGAAGAAAAAGAGGTGATATGATCACTACATACAAAATAGTTACAGGAATTGATAAAATCGACAGGGAAGACTTCCTGAGACCTGGAATTTCAAGAACAAGAGGTCATAGATTTAAACTAGCTAAACACAGATGCCGAAGAAATATAAGAAAATTCACCTTCGCAAATAGAGTGGTAGACGGTTGGAACAAGTTAAGTGAGAAGGTGGTGGAGGCCAAGACCGTCAGTAGTTTCAAAGCGTTATATGACAAAGAGTGCTGGGAAGACGGGACACCACGAGCGTAGCTCTCATCCTGTAACTACACTTAGGTAATTACTTTGAGCCTTGGTGGTGGCAATGCTCTCGTTTGTTTGCTCCCCGGGAGCCCCGGGGCTGGCCCATTTTGGTTCGTGTTGGGACTTGGGGGTGTTGGTTGCTTCGGTTCCTTCCACGCCCCCTTGTCTTTCCCCTTGAATTCCCCCTTCCTGCCTGCATCCGGTTCCTTACTGTCTGTAGGTTCAGGGCGGGGTTTGATGGCTTTGAGACTCGGGCAGTCTCGGGGTATTCCCCTTCCGGGGTAGTGACGGGGGCATTTGAGCCTGTTCCTCCAGCCGTGTTGTAAGAGTCTGCCAGTGGGCTCCCTTCCTTAGTGTTTTTGCGGCTGCCCCGGTTTTCTGGTTCAGCCGGGGCTTTGGGGGGACAGCTCGGCCCCGGGGCCTGTTGTGTAGGTTTCCAGGGCTGGGGCGGGGCTGACTTGGGGGCACTTGGCCCTGTAGGACCCCGTGGGTTTTTTTCTCCCCCTTTAGGTTAGGCTTGTGGTTACGCGGAGTGGGATTTTTCCTCCCCACTCGCCGTACGTGTTGTTGGGCGTCAGCCCCTCCCCGGGCTCGGTTCCTTGGCCTTTGAGTCGGTTGGTTCCGTCCTGTGGTTGGATGCTCCCCCCCCCCCTTTTTGTGATGGTGTCTTCGTCATGTTTCCCCGTTCTTGGGGTTCTACGTGGCTTCTGGTCTCAGGTGCGCCTTTGCCTTTGTGTGCCTTCGAGACTAGTGTTGTCTTCTGTGTTCTCGAGGGTTCGGGAAGGTTTTCGCTACTTCCCGCATTATTGGAACGTCTGTCAGCTCCTTGTCCGGATTGCCGTTGGGCTGCTTGTGGTCCGGTTGGGCTACTTGTGGCCCGGTTGGGATGCTCTTGGCCCGGTTGGGTTCCCTTTTGGGATCTGTCTTCGCTTCGTTGGCCGGTTTTGTTGTTCCTGCTTCCTCTTTTGGCTACTTTTCTAGTGCAGTAGTCCTGGTTGGCGCCTTCCCGACGAGCGGGTTGTGCGGTTCGGCCAGCGTGTCATGCGTCTGCGCCATGGAGTTTGTTTTGGTCTGGGCGGTGTGTTTCAGTGGTGGTGTTTTGCGCCCTTTTTTCTCAGGTGCTTCGGCTCTCGCTCTTCTCCCTTGCTCCAGTATGTGCCCCTTCGCTCCGGGGGTGTCCTGGTTTCCAGCTGTGGGGAGGACGCTGAGGTTTTCCCTATGTCATGGGTGTGGGCCGCCTCCTTCGCCTCTACCCTGCTCTCCTGCGTGTCCGGTTCTGGCTTCTTCACCTGGCGGTGCTCCCAGGATCTTTTGGGCACTGTTGGGTCGTGTCACTTTCGTGCCTCCGTTCGACAGGTGAGTTTATACGGTCTGGCGTCTTTTGGCCAGGCGCTGGATGCGGAGATGTTTATATACCTCTCTTTACTTAGGTATATTTCTGTACGACTGAGACCGTTCGCACACCAGTGACTGTCCCTTTTTTAACCCTTCCAGTCCCACTCATGTGCATGTCCAACCCATGCTAGAGTCATTCAGGGGACCCACCTTTTTTCGTGTTATGAGGTGTGGGGGTTGTGGTGCTGGTTATGTACTCACCTGGTGGGGCTCTCCTGGTTGTGCTTGCGGGATTTGAGCTCTAGCTTGTGGGTCCCGCCTATATGGAAGAACTTGCGGGATAATACCAGTAGAGTGCAGTGGTGCTATAGGCACAATCGGGGAACACTGTATAACCATCAGAGGTCTGCGGTTGTTACACGACCTACTTGCGAGCATACGCCATATTGCCGTTACGTCCGAGGACTTCCAGGGCACACTAGCCTGTTTTTGAATAGAAGTTTTGGCCCATCCTTGTTGTGGGGGGTATGTGGGCCTGCGGGTTGCTCCAAGCAGCTGCCTGGTGGGCCACCCTCTGGCCGGTCTAGCCTAGCCTCGGGCCGGGCTTGGGGTGTAAATGAACTCCCAGAACTCCATCCAGCAGGTATCGAGTGGGATTCTCTGCCGTCGGTCGCCTGGTGTGCAGGTTTCTGGGCCTGCTGGGTTCTGTTGTGTCTCCTTTGGCCCTGTCTGGGGTCTGCCTGCTCTGTTCTCTGCCATTGCAGAAGCGAGTTGCTATTTACATGTTGCATGTTGCGGTGGTGCCTGTTGCTGCTGCTGCACGTGTGCATTGGTAACGTGTTTCGTGGTGGCGTGTCTTTGTTCCTGTGTCCGGTTGTGGTGTGGCACTTTGCTGCTGTTTTGTGCCTAGGATTTGCGTATGGGGGGTTTGCTTGTTGTTTTTCGTGGTCTTCGGGTCCTTGGCTTGGCCCTCTCATGTGTGTGGGGTTTTTCTGTCCCTGCCTGATTGTCCACCCCTGGTTGTTTCCTGAGGTTTGTGCTTCAGCTCTTTCGTCCTGCCTCTCCCCAGTCGCTTTCCTGGCATCTCCTTTGGTCGGTTTTGCCTGCACTTGCTGCTGTGGGGGGGGGGGGAGGTTCGGTTTCCACTGCTTCCTTTCCTTGTGTGTTCCCTTGTTTCCTCCTCTGCCGCAGGGGTGTTCTGCGTGTGTTCCTTGGCTTCTTGGGCGTTCTTTCTGCCTGTGTCCTGTAATTACCTAAGTGTAGTTACAGGATGAGAGCTACGCTCATGGTGTCCCGTCTTCCCAGCACTCTTTGTCATATAACGCTTTGAAACTACTGACGGTCTTGGCCTCCACCACCTTCTCACTTAACTTGTTCCAACCGTCTACCACTCTATTTGCGAAGGTGAATTTTCTTATATTTCTTCGGCATCTGTGTTTAGCTAGTTTAAATCTATGGCCTCTTGTTCTTGAAGTTCCAGGTCTCAGGAAGTCTTCCCTGTCGATTTTATCAATTCCTGTTACTATTTTGTACGTAGTGATCATATCACCTCTTTTTCTTCTGTCTTCTAGTTTTGGCATATTTAATGCTTCTAACCTCTCCTCGTAGCTCTTGCCCTTCAGTTCTGGGAGCCACTTAGTAGCATGTCTTTGCACCTTTTCCAGTTTGTTGATGTGCTTCTTAAGATATGGGCACCACACAACAGCTGCATATTCTAGCTTTGGCCTAACAAAAGTCATGAACAATTTCTTTAGTATATCGCCATCCATGTATTTAAATGCAATTCTGAAGTTAGAAAGCATTGCATAGGCTCCTTGCACAATATTCTTAATGTGGTCCTCAGGTGATAGTTTTCTATCTAGAACCACTCCTAGATCTCTTTCTTTATCAGAATTCTTTAAAGATTTCTCACATAATATATAGGTTGTGTGGGGTCTATGTTCTCCTATTCCACATTCCATAACATGACATTTATTAACATTAAATTCCATTTGCCAAGTGGTGCTCCATATACTTATTTTGTCCAGGTCTTCTTGAAGGGCATGACAATCATCTAAATTTCTTATCCTTCCTATTATCTTAGCATCATCAGCAAACATGTTCATATAATTCTGTATACCAACTGGTAGATCATTTATGTACACAATAAACATCACTGGTGCAAGAACTGAACCCTGTGGTACTCCACTTGTGACATTTCTCCATTCCGATACATTGCCTCTGATTACTGCCCTCATTTTTCTATCAGTCAGAAAATTTTTCATCCATGATAGAAGCTTACCTGTCACCCCTCCAATATTTTCCAGTTTCCAGAACAACCTCTTATGTGGAACTCTTTCGAAAGCCTTTTTTAGGTCCAGATAGATGCAGTCAACCCAGCCATCTCTTTCCTGTAATATCTCTGTGGCCCGATCATAGAAACTGAGTAAATTCGATACACAGGATCTTCCTGATCGAAAACCATACTGTCTGTCTGATATTATATCATTTCTCTCCAGGTGTTCTACCCATTTAGTTTTGATTAGCTTTTCCAATACTTTCACTATTACACTTGTCAATGATACAGGTCTATAATTGAGGGGGTCTTCCCTGCTGCCACTTTTGTAGATTGGAACTATGTTAGCCTGTTTCCACACGTCTGCTACGATTCCTGTACACAGGGATGCCTGAAAGATCAGGTGAAGTGGAATGCTGAGCTCAGATGCACATTCTCTCAGAACCCATGGTGAAACGCCATCTGGGCCAGCTGCTTTGTTCCTCCCGAGCTCCTTTAGCATATTTTCCACTTCATCTCTAGACACCTCTATCCGCTCTATGTTGTTCTCTGGAATTCTTATTGTGTCTGGTTCTCTGAAGATTTCATTTTGTACAAACACACTTTGGAACTTTTCATTTAATGTTTCACACATTTCCTTTTCATTTTCCGTGAATCTGTTTCCCATTTCCAACCTCTGGATATTATCCTTTACCTGCAATTTGTTGTTTATGAATTTGTAGAATAGGCCCGGTTCTGTTTTACATTTATCTGCTATCCCTTTTTCAAAATTTCTTTCTGCCTCTCTCCTTACTGCTGTATAATTGTTTCTCGCATCTTTGTATCGCTGGTATGTTTGGGGGTTTGGCCTCTTCCTATACTGATTCCATTTTTGTGTCTTTTGGTCTCTTGCCCTCTCACAATTTCTGTCGAACCAATCCTGTTTTCTGGTCCTGCATCTCTGTTTTGGTATAAATTTTTTTGTGCCTTTATCATATATTTCACAAAACTTGCCATACATCTCATTCACTTCCTTGCCTAGCATCAAGTCTGTCCAATTATACTCACTAAAAAAATTTCTAAGGTCACCATAATGTCCTCTCCTGAAGTCTGGTTTTTCAACTGCTTCAACCTCCTTATTTTCTTCCAGCTTATAACGCATTGCATACTTTATTCCCAAAAAGACATGGTCACTTTTACCCAAGGGAGGAAGGTACTGAATGTCAAATATCTCTTCCTCCTTCCTGGTAAATATCAAATCTAGCATGGAGGGAACGTCCCCTTCCCTCATCCTCGTAGCTTGTTTAACATGTTGATACAAGAATGTTTCCAGGATGAGGTCTACAAATTTACAGGTCCAAAAATCTTCTGTTTTAGCTTCATATGCTTCCCAGTCTATGGATTTCAAGTTGAAGTCACCGACTATCAACAGTCGTGATCTATCGTTATCCGCTCTCGCTATAATCTCTCTCATTATTGTTATAAGACCTTCACGTTTACTATCTAGCTCCTCCTTTGACCATGTGCTGCTTGGCGGTGGACTATATGCATTTATCATCATTAGTTTATCATCCTCATAGCAGATCTCTAGTGCTATTATGTCAACTTCTTGTGGATTGGCAGTCATTATTTCCTTCACCTTTAGGTGTTCTTTTACCAGCACAGCAACGCCACCGCCTTTCCTAATTTTTCTGTCCCGTCTCCAAATTGAGTAGCCCCTTGGGAATATGACCTCATTTAAAATTACATCTTCAAGTTTTGTCTCCGTGAGTGCAACAATGTCTGGTGTCTGCAGCTGTATTACATCACTTAACTCCAGTATCTTCGATCTCACTCCATCTATGTTGGTGTATGCAATCTTCAGGAACTTGTTCCCCCTCTCCTTATTCTTCACTCCCCCTCTCTCTATTGATTTTGTTGGTTTGCCTTTATGTACCACTTTACTGGTTTGCCTACCCCTATCACTTTGTAGAAAAAAGAATTTATTTCTTCTTCATTCCTGCTCTCATTTAAATGTTTTGCCTCGGCGAGGTTCAGTTTCAGCTTCTCTCTATCTTCTTTTGAAAGATCTCGTCTTAACGACCACCCTTTCCCATCCTCATCCCTTTGCAATTTTCTAGCATTCCTTAGTACTTCTTCCATCTGTTTGGCACCGTTTAGGGTGATCCTCAAAGGTCGATCTTTCCCTTTTACGTACCTGCCTATGGTGCGCTTATTTGTCTCGGTCTGTTGCAGTTGCTCGTACCCCTTGGTTCGGGTACTGTTTCTGGAGGCAACCTTTCCGCCTTCTTTGGTTTCCTGGCTTACCCCTGCTGGTTGGCTTTTTGGGGTCTTGCAGCTCAACTCTGAGAAGTGTATTTTCGATGTTCAGAGCTGGATTTCTTGGGACACTGTGTGTCAGCAGCAGGGGTCCAACCACTAGAGAAGAAAATCGAGGCAATCAAGGAACTCCAGCACCTATCCACTCCAAAGAAGTTGCAAGAATTTCTTGGTGTGGTGAATTTTTATCATCGATTCATCCCACATTGTTCGGATATCTTGCGACACTTGTACGACCTCTTACGTAGTCGGAAACACACGTCCCGTCTTCTGTTGGACTCCCCAGGCAGAGACAGCATTCACCAACAAAAAACACAAGCTGGCGGAATTCACCTTAATTGCACACCCAATGTCTGACGCTCCCACCAATCTCTCTACCGACGCTCAAGCACAGCTATTAGTGCTGTACTACAACAGCTCATTGAAGGAGAATGGCGCCCAATTGCATTCTTTTCAGCGCGCCTGTCACCCGCTGAAGAGAAGTACAGCACTTTTGATAGGGAACTGCTCGCCATCTACGCAGCCATACAACATTTCCGGCACTTCTTCGAGGGGCAGAATTTCCACATCCTCACAGACCACAAACCCCTCACGTATGCACTGGCTGCCAAGGGTGATGCTCACTCTCCTCGAGTAGCCAACCACCTGAGATTTATCTCTCAATTTACCTCGGATATCCGTCATGTCAAAGGAACTAACAATATCATAGCCGATGCACTGTCTTGACCCACCATAAACCACGTCGTGACAAACCCAGCTCAGGTGGACTATTGTGTAATCAGTAAGGCCCAACGGGAAGACCCTGATCTGCAGCGATTATGAACATCTGACACAGCTCTCCGGTTCGTCGAGATTCCCATGGAAGGTGGTGGTAGTATAATCTGTGACACCTCACGGACGGGAGCACTTAGGCCCTACATTCCTGCCCAGTTTCGCTGAAAAACATTCTCAGCGTTTCACTCCCTAGCACACGCAGGAGTACGTGCTTTCCAGAAACTACTAACGGAGCGTGTCGTATGGCCAGGAAGAGCCCTCTTCAACAGTTCCCGTTACCTTCTGACCATTTCGAGGTGGTGCATGTAGACATCGTTGGACCGTTACCGTCGGCAAGAGGATATTCTTATCTACTCACCTGCATCGATCGATTCTCCAGATGGCCGGAAGCAATCCCATTAATCAACATCTCAGCTGAGTCAGTGGTCCAGGCTTTCCTTTCTGGATGGGTCACCCGTTTTGGCAGCCCCTCTGTCATCATCACCGACCAAGGACGACAGTTCGAATCATATCTACGGAAGGAATTTATGGAATTCCTCGGCACCACACACAACCGAACCATAGCATACCACCCTGAGTCAAACGGAATGGTAGAACGCTGTCATAGACAACTAAAAGCCGTTCTAATAGCTCAAGCACGCCCTGATGATTGGATCAACAACCTTCCATTACTCTTGCTTGGCATTCATTCGGCCACGAAGGAGGGCAGTGGATTCTCGGTAGCAGACTTAGTATACGGATCTAGCCTACGGCTTCCGGGCGAATTCTTAACCCCAACGCCACTTATCACACCCCCAGACCCCACTTTTGTCCAGAAATTGCGGGCGGCCATGACAAACATTCGGCCTACACCACCACGCCAACCGACAACTCGTGCTACATATGTGCCTTCATGAGCTCCACACAACTGAACACGTGTTTGTAAGAATCGACGCTGTTCGACGCCCTCTACAGTCACCTTACAAAGGACCATTTAAAGTGGTTTCTCGAACACCGAAGTTCTTCACCATTGAACGCCGACGACAGCGGGTAAACATCTCCATCAATCGCCTTAAACCAGCACACTGTGACGCTGCCCCAGACATCTCTCCAGAAACACATCCACCTACTACGCCGTTCACTTTTTGATCACTGTTACCATCAGCACCGCCACCTACGACAATGGACGATCCTGTACAACCTCCCATCCTACAACCCCAGTTACCAGCTGCACCACAACCTGATCCTACGACGATGGACGATCCTGTGCGACCTCCCACCCTGCGACCCCAGTTAGATGACATCAGCGAAGAGGAGGAAGTTAACTTTGAGGGTTATGCAACGCGAGCAGGGTGTACAATTCACCGACCAGCTAGGTTCCTTGATCAAGTGTTTTTCCTTTTATCCCCTGGGAGGGGGAGTTCTGTAGCGAGTAGATTATCCCAATAATATACTCGCTCCAAACGCATTGGCATAATGAGAGAAGCAAAGCTCTTCTTAGTACTAATTATGGAACTCAAACCTTTCCCAACTTCCACATACTATTCCTGTCAACCTTTGGAGAATGGTGAGGTGTTGCCCGAGCATATAAGCAGCAGAGTGGCGAATAATAACTAGTCGACTTTCAAGTGTGGTCTAGAACAGACACTTGCGAGATACTGTACCGACTCTCAGTGCGCTCAACTCACACCATTGCTCACCAGAGTTTCACCTGCATACTTCTGTATACTCGACCAAATATATATATATTCTATTAGTGTTTGTGTTTATTGTCACCATACTTTACGTAACAATAGAACCGTTACAATCTCTTTCATTATTGTTATAAGACCTTCTCGTTTACTATCTAGCTCCTCCTTTGACCATGTGGTGCTTGGCAGTAGGCTATATGCATTTATGATCATTAGTTTATCATCCTCATGGCAGATCGCTAGTGCTATTACGTCAACTTCTTGTGGATTGGCAATTATTATTTCGTTCACCTTAGGTGTTCTTTCACTAGCACAACAACGCCACCGCCTTTCCTAATTTTTCTGTCCCGTCTCCAAATTGAGTAGCCCCTTGGGAATATGACCTCATTTAAAATAACATCTTCAAGTTTTGTCTCCGTGAGTGCAAAAATGTCTGGTGTCTGCAGCTGTATTACATCACTTAACTCTAGTATCTTCGATTTCACTCCATCTATGTAACATATATGTCAGTAACATATATGTTACTGATCACATGCGTTGTAAGGCTCTAGTAGAATTCCAGGACCTCTACTTTGGTATGAGTCAATTTGTTTTAAATTTACTAAACACAAGGTGTATTGGAGACACTAAATCTGAACGGATTGAATGAAGAATGTTTGTTGTCTGTGTGTAATATTTATTGTATATATGTAATGTTTGTTGTCTATATGAACAATCTACTAGAAGGAATACTGAATTATATGGAACATGTTTGCTGATGATGCCAAACTACTTGGGAAGATAAGAAATTTTGAAGATTGCCATGCTCTTCAAGATGAATTGGATATAATAAGTGTATGGAGCAACACCTGACTGATAGAATTTAATGTGAATAAATAACACGTTATGGCATGTGGAATAGGACAATAGACCACACACAACATACAAATTATATGAAAAGCTTTCAAGAGCTCTGATAAAGACAGAGATCAAGGCGTGGTCCTGAATAGAAAACTGTCCCATAAGGACCACATAAAAACATTGTGCAGGGAGCCTTTGCAACTATTTTTCAACTTCAGAATTGTTTTTAAATACATGCTGGCACAATATTAATGAAACTGTTCATAACCTTTGTAAGACCAAAATTGGAATGTTCAGTGGTTGAATGGTGCCCATATCTCAAGAAGCACATCAATTAACTGGAAAAGGTGCAGAGACATTCAACTAATGGCTACTGGAACTGGAATACAAGAGCTACAAGGAGAAGCTAAAGGTGTTAAATATACCAGTTATAGAAAATAGAAGAAAAAGTGTTGATATGATCACTACATACAAAATAGTAATAGGATTTGACAATATTGACAAAGAATTCTTGAAAGCTGCATCTTCAAGAACAAGCATTCATAGACTCAACCTAAGGAAACAAAGCTGCCAAAAAACCAGCATTGAATCTAATGAAACACCATTTTCTGGATGAGCCCCGGAGGCTCCCTGAAGCTATGCAGCCTGATATGTGCTATATTGGTTTGGGGACATCAGTTACAGAAGTTCTATTGCCAACCGGGGACCACAAGCCAGAACCTGGCCCCCTTCAGAGAGGCACAGGAAGCAATGGCTCATATGAGCACTCTATATTTCAAGTATGTCATGTCTGCCATCAACTGGGGAAGGCATCCAGAAAGATAGGTGAACAAGTACAAACCCTCTACTGGTGAAAATTGTAACCTTTGGCTCTGTTCGGACATAAAACTTCCCCTAAAAGAGTACAAACAAGCAAATCGTCATCCAACTAGTGCGCCCACTTGTTAGTGCTCCCCTCCCCCTTCTGAGAGGGGGGAGGGAGAGCCTGCTCAGGCGAGCCAGCAGCTCACACCTCCAGTTCATAGAATGATGAAAAAACCACCAACTGGAGTGAGGGGAGGGTGTCAGGGAGCTTCCGGGGCTCACCCGCAAAATGACATTTCATTACATTCAATGCTGGTTTTCTGAGGGGAACCCTGTCAGTTCCCTGAAGCTAACTACCCACAGATAAATAAAAAGAGGGACTAAATTGGAAGATGGCAGCACCGCAGGTCTCAAGACGAAGACAAAGACGAGACTCCAGGACATGACAGTCGGCCCATGCTACACAAAGCTAGAGAGGGCCAGGAACCTTGACAAGATACTTGGTGGCCAGGATCTTGTTCAATTTCTAAAATCCCCATGCCCAAATGTCAACCCAAGACATAGGCCCAAAAGCCACAGCGAGAGCAGCAAACTACAACACATCACGGGCATGTGGGGAGACCGCAGGCTGGCTAGACTTGAAAACCCTGTGGACAACCTGAGAGACCCGAGTCCTGGAACAGGGAACCAGGATAACCTGAGCAACCCAGAGCATGTCCATTGTTTCTGAACCAGAGGCCTGCAGGTAGTGATGTAAAGTCGCTACCAGACACAAAACTTGATGCATCCCCAGCCTAACCAATCAAGCATCAACAACTCACGGATTCCTCCGGAAGCCCGCTGTCTCATTCTTTGCTAGAAAAGAAGGAGAAGGCTGCAAATGAATAAAACGACCCCCAGGACCAAAGGAGCAAAGCCCTCTGCACCTGAGGAGAACATGAAGCTCCCCAACCTGATCCTCAGAAGCTAAAGCCACCAAAAACAAAACTTTCAGAAAACAAGCATGGACCGAAGGGGCCACTACAAACCGAGGAGAGGAGAGGAGAGAAACAAGAGCACCCTGTCCAAAGACCAATGAGGCACAGAGGCACAGGTGGCGTATGAGTAGGCCGGAGGTGGAAAATGCACAAAATAGCTTACAGAATGGAGCAGAAGTGACATCCACCCCGAACGCAAGGTGAAGCAGCTCCGCCAACGCCGCATGAAAAAAAGCAACGGCATTCGGCTTGAAATGCCGGTCCTGAAAAGACTAAGAAAGGACAAAACAACCAGATCAGATACTGACAAGACCTCACAAAGGGAAAGGAAATGGCGAAATATCCACTAGGAGATCCGCGGTTGTTCAACGTCCTCCCAGCAAGCATAAGAAATATTGCCGGAACAACCGTGGACATCTTCAAGAGGAAACTAGATTTATTCCTCCAAGGAGTGCCGGACCAACAGGGCTGTGGTGGGTATGTGGGCCTGTGGGCCGCTCCAAGCAACAGCCTAGTGGACCAAACTCTCACAAGTCAAGCCTGGCCTCGGGCCGGGCTTGGGGAGTAGAAGAACTCCCAGAACCCCATCAACCAGGTATCAACCAGGTATCAACCAGATGTCATACTGTCTCAAAGAGGAAGACAGCAGATGGAACACCATCAAATAAGCCACCTGATCACCATATAAAAGGCGATACACCCGTGTCAAAAAGACCAAACGCAAACAGCGGAAGAGTAGGGCAAACCAGCAAGGTACCTCAGAGGCCTGACCCTTTGAAGGAGGCAGAGCTGTGGAAAAGCTCTCAGATTTGGACACTGAGCAAGCAGTGCCTGAAACCAAGGTCGGGCTGGCCACCTTGAGGCCCCAATAAGATGCGAGTCATGCCAACACCCAGAGCAACAGCTGGACCGGGTGACGACCTCGCAGTCAGGAAACGGTGCCATGTACAAAGGGAGATGCCGAGACGATGCCAACGCGAAGAGTCCACCTCCGGGCACCCAAACGTCTGACAAAGCCAAAGGAAGGAGGCGGCATCGACCGTCCACTCCATGGAAAGAGGAAGGAAGCACATCAGGCTATCTGCCAGGACTGCGGACACCCATGAAAGCGAACAGCATGGAGAGCCAGCCTCGAGAACTCGGCAGAAGAGCCACTTGAAGCGACCAGACCCAAAGAGCCACGGACCGCAGATACCCTCCCTGGTTGAGACAATGAACCACAGAGGCACAGTCCGAAAGGAGCCGGATCACAGAGCCCCAAGGGATCCAAACCCTCACAGCGCCTGCCATTCAGCTGCAAAGACCTGCATCGTGCTGTGAGCCCAACGGAAGGATGGAGCTCTGTGCCCCTTGCTGGCCTGGTGAGCACTTATCACAAAGCCCCAGTCGAGGGATGAGACAACCGGTAACACATTGAGCAAGGGCAAAGGAAGGCGCCATGGCATTGAACATCGAAAAACCGTAAAGAGGAAGCCAGAGTCGCAGCAACCAACGCAAGGACATCAGGTTCAAACCCAGCAATCCCAAGAGTGGCGAAAGGGGCTGCCCCGATGGTACCAGAACAGCCACTGAAGCTAAACCCTGCCCAGTGAGAAAACATGCAATGCAAAGTTCCGGCACCAGCACAGCTGCTCGAGCAACTGCTGCGTGACCTGTGTTCTTCCCACAAATACAGCTGAAAGCGGGACTGCAGCTGAAGCAAAGCCGCAGGAGGGAAAGAGACAGACGCTGTCCAAGAATCCCACACGAGGCCCAGCAAAGGTCAAACCCGGGAAAGAACCAACTGGGACTTCCGCCAAGTTACCAGGAACCCAAATCCAGCAAGATGGGGAAGCATCAGATCCCTGGCCAGCAGACAAGCAGACCGGGAGGCAGCCCACACCAACCAGTCAGTGAGGCAGGCTGTCAGCCAGAAAGTTACCTGAATCACGAAACACCCTTGAGCAAGAGAAGAGGAACCGAACTCAAAGAAAACTGGATCCAACACCGAGGCAAAACCTGGGTTCCACTGGAGGCACGCGCCATGGGCATCCCAAACCCCCCAATGGAAATCTGAGAGGAAGAAAACCTCTGAAAAATGAATCCGAGAAACCACAGGGCAACCGAAAATGAACCCGGGAGTAGCCCTATCTACCACATTTACCAGTGGAATGATGCACCACGAGAATGAAAAGCCTCCATAGGCATTTATAAAAAGAACATAATATGGAATGGTAAGTCACAGGACTCTGATGAAAAGACTCACGGCAAAACAGCCATAATACAGACAGGATACCAAAAGCCAAAGGTTTGGGAGCCGGAAGAGCATATGACAAGTGCACTGGGCCCAAAACTTGTGCCTAGAAGAACAGAAGCAAAACTACCACAGAACCACAGTCACGAACCAAGACTGTGAGACAAGACCATCACCCAAAGTTCCCAGGGGAAACATACAAGGGAGGATGCCATAACATAAAGAACAAGACAGAGAATGTCGTGCAGCAGCAGTAGCATAACCATGGATGGACCCAAGGAAGGTATGCACAGTAGGAGTGGTGTCCCAAGGAATGGACCTAAAGCAAACAACACGTACCAAGGGCACTATGCACTCTGCACCAGGCCCGGATTCTTGGAACTCCATATTCATCAAGAACTGTAAAAAACCACTATCGCAGGCCCTTCACATTCTGTGGAGACTAAGCCTAGATACTGGCGTTATCCCTGACATACTAAAAACAGCAGAGATAGCACCACTCCATAAAGGAGGAAATAAGGCAGAGGCAAAAAATTACAGACCGATAGCACTAACATCGCACATCATAAAAATTTTTGAGAGAGTGCTAAGAAGTAAGATCACAAAATACATGGAATCACAGCATCTCCATAACCCCGGACAACATGGTTTCAGAACAGGGCGCTCTTGCCTGTCGCAGTTGCTGGACCACTATGATATGGCATTAGATGCTATGGAAAACAAACAAAACGCTGATGTAATTTACACAGATTTCGCAAAAGCTTTTGATAAATGTGACCATGGTGTTATTGCACATAAAATGCGTTCAAAAGGAATTACCGGGAAAATAGGCAGATGGATCTACAATTTCCTGACTGACAGAACCCAATGTGTAATAGTCAACAAAATAAAATCCAGCCCATCAACCGTGAAGAGCTCAGTCCCCCAGGGTACTGTGCTTGCTCCAGTACTTTTTCTCATCCTCATATCGGACATAGACCAGAACACAACCTATAGCACTGTATCATCCTTTGCAGATGACACTAGGATTTTCATGAGAGTTGGCAACATAGAGGACACGGCAAACCTCCAATCAGATGTAGATCAGGTCTTTCTATGGGCTACAGAAAATAATATGGTATTCAACGAGGATAAGTTTCAGCTCATGCGCTACGGAAAAATTGAAAATATAAAAACAGAAACCACGTACAAAACGCAGGCAAATCATAACATAGAACGAAAAGGCAATGTAAAGGACCTGGGTGTACTCATGTCGGAAGACCTTACCTTTAAAGAACACAATAAAGTAGCCGTCACAACTGCAAGAAAAATGACAGATTGGATAACAAGAACTTTTCACACTAGAGATGCTATACCGATGATGATACTTTTCAAAACGCTTGTGCTCTCTAGAGTGGAGTACTGCTGCACAATGACAGCCCCTTTCAAAGTTGGAGAAATTGCTGACCTAGAGAGCGTGCAGAGATCCTTTACTGCTAGAATCCACTCAGTAAAACATCTAAATTACTGGGACCGACTAAAGAGCCTAAATCTGTACTCCCTTGAACGCAGGCGGGAGAGATACATAATAATTTACACGTGGAAAATAATTGAGGGGCTGGTCCCAAACCTGCACACAGAAATAACACCACATGAGACCAGAAGACATGGCAGGATGTGCAGAATACCCCCGTTGAAAAGCAGAGGTGCAACAGGTACTCTGAGAGAGAACTCTATCAACATCAGAGGCCCGAGACTGTTCAACACGCTTCCACTACACATAAGGGGCATAACTGGCAAACCCCTCACAGTGTTCAAGAGAGAACTGGATAAGCACCTCCAAAGGATACCTGATCAACCAGGCTGTGACTCATACGTCAGGCTGCGAGCAGCCGCGTCTAACAGCCTGGTTGACCAGTCCAGCAACCAGGAGGCCTGGTCGACGACCGGGCCGCGGGGACACTAAGCCCCGGAAGCACCTCAAGGTAGCCTCAAGGTAGGGGGAGAAAAGAACCCCAAGAACCCAAACTTCCAGAGGAAGATTGATTGATTGATAAAGATTAAGCCACCCAAAAGGTGGCACGGGCATGAATAGCCCGTAAGTGGTTTTAAGCCATTCCCAGTATCAAGAGCTGATACTGGAGATCTGTGGAGGTGCGAATGCACCCTGCATGATGGGAGATCTGTCCCTTGTGAATGTGTTAAGATGAAGATGAAGCCACCCAAAAGGTGGCACTGGCATGAATTGGTAAGTGGTGGCCCTTTTGAGCCATCACCAGTATCAATAGATGATACTGGAGATCTGTGGAGGTGCGAGTGCACCCAGCGTGACGGGAGATGTCTCCCGTGTTTTAAACAGAAGATGAAGATGAAGCCACCCAAAAGGTGGCTCGGGCACGAATAGCCCGTAAGAGGTGGCCCTTTTGAGCCATCACCAGTGTCAATAGATGATACTACAGATCTGTGGAGGTGCGACTGCACCCTGCGTGACGGGAGATGTCTCCCGTGTGAATGTGTTAAAATGAAGATGAAGCCACCCAAAAGGTGGCACGGGCATGAATAGCCCGTAAGTGGTGGCCCTTTTGAGCCATCACCAGTATCAAGAGCTGATACTGGAGATCTGTGGAGGTGCAAGTGCACTCTGCGTGACGGGAGATGTCTCCCATGAATGTGTCCAAGATGACGATTAAGCCATCCAAAAGGTGGCACGGGCATGAATAGCCCATAAGTGGTGGCCCTTTTGAGCCATTTCCAGTATCAATAGATGATACTGGAGATCTGTGGAGGTGCGACTGCACCCTGCGTGACGGGAAATGTCTCCCGTGGATGAGTAGATTGATGATTGATGAAGATTAAGCCACCCAAGAGGTGGCACGGGCATGAATAGCCCGTAAGTGGTGGCCCTTTCGAGCCATTACCAGTATCAAAAGATGATACTGGAGATCTGTGGAGGCGCAACTGCACCCTGCGTGACGGGAGATGTCTCCCGGACCAAGTGGTGACCAAATGGTCTCCAGAGGAAGAGAGAAAAGAAAAGGGCACCAGGGGTAACCAAGTACCCAAAGCAGCCTTGGAAACAAGAAAAAGAACTCGCCCAGAGGCAGAGGAAAAGAAAAGGGAATGCAGGAGACAAAGCTGAGGTGAAGGCTACAAATAGAGAACCTCAGGAGTGCCAAAAACGCAGCATGACCCCTGCAAGCACAACAAGAGGAGCACTGCCATTCAGACGTTGAAAATGGGGGACAGATACACGGAACATGAAAAGGAAATGTGTGAAATATTAAACAAAAAGTTCCGAAGTGTGTTTGTACAAAATGAGATCTTCAGGGAACCAGACGCAATAAGAATTTCAGAGAACAACATACAGCACATAGAGGTGTCTAGAAACGAAGTGAAACAAATGCTCTTGGAGCAAAGTAAGAACAAAGCAGTTGGCCCAGATGGAGTTTCACCATGGGTTCTGAGAGAATGTGCAGTTGAGCTCAGCATACCACTTCACCTGATCTTTCAGGCATCCCTGTGTACAGGAGTCATAGCAGATGTGTAGAAAAAGGCTAACATAGTTCCAATCTACAAAAATGGCAGCAAGGAAGACCCCCTCAATTATAGACCTGTATCAAGTGTAATAGTCAAAATATTGGAAAAATATAATATAAACTAAATGTGTAGAACACCTGGAGAGAAATAATATAATATCAGACAGTATGGTTTTTGATCTGGAAGATCCTGTGTATCGAATTTACAGTTTCTATGATAGAGCAACAGAGATGTTACAGGAAAGAGATGGTTGGGTTGACTGCATCTATCTGGACCTAAAAAAGGCTTTCGACAGAGTTCCACATAAGAGGTATTTCTGGAAACTGGAACATATTGGAGGGAAAATTTTCTGACTGATAGAAAAATGAGGGCAGTGATCAGAGGCAATGTATCGGACTGGAGAAATGTCACAAATGGAGTACCACAGGGTTCAGCTCTTGCACCGGTGATGTTCATTGTCTACATAAATGATCTACCAGTTGGAATACAGAATTATATGAACATGTTTGCTGATGATGCTAAGATAATAGGAAGGATAAGAAACTTAGATGATTGTCATGCCCTTCAAGAAGACCTGGACAAAATAAGTATATGGAGCACCACTTGGCAAATGGAATTTAATATGAATAAATGCTATGTTATGGAATGTGGAATAGGTGAACATAGACCCCACACAACCTATAAAATATGTGAGAAATCCTTAAAGAATTCTGATAAAGAAAGAGATCTAGAGGTGGTTCTAGATAGAAAACTATCTCCTGAGGACCACTTAAAGAACATTGTGAGAGGAGCCTATGCCACGCTTTCTAACTTCAGAATTGCTTTTAAATACATGGATGGTGAATTACTAAAGAAATTGTTCATGACTTTTGTTAGGCCAAAGCTCGAATATGCAGCGGTTGTGTGGTGCCCATATCATAAGAAGCACATCAACATACTGGAAAAGGTGCAAAGACATGCTACTAAGTGGCTCCCAGAACTGAAGGGCAAGAGCTACGAGGAGAGGTTAGAGGCATTAAATATGCCAAAACTAGAAGACAGAAGAAAAAGAGGTGATATGATCACTACATACAAAATAATAACAGTAATTGATAAAATTGTCAGGGAAGATTTCCTGAGACCTGGAACTTCAAGAAGAAAAGGGCATAGATTTAAACTAATTATACAAAGATGCAGAAGAAATATAAGAAAATTCACTTTCGCAAACAGAGTGGTACACGGTTGGAACAAGTTAAGTGAAAGGGTGATGGAGGCCAAAACCGTCAGTAGTTTCAAAGCGTTATATGACAAAGAGTGCTGGGAAGACGGGACACCACGAGCGTAGCTCTCATCCTGTAACTACACTTAGGTAATTACAGCGAGAGAAGTACAAACTCTCTTAAACAACCAACAACACCTCAGCAGCGATGCAGGAACTTAGAGCAATCCACATACCTCCATGCCCCTAACAGAGCAGATATAACCCAAACCAGAGATGTGTCACTGGAAGAGCAAGAGTGCAAGACGAAAGCGAAAAACGCCCCCAAAAAGCGAGCGCAAACTCCCAGGTGTCACATGTAAACAAGATGGAGCGCGGGCGGCCAGGTGTGAAAGCATCCCAGTAAAGCAAAATGGCTGAAAACAAACATCCAAGCCAAAAGCAAATGCGCCGGATGGAATGGTTCTGAAATCATGTCAGCAAATGTGGTAAAACCAGAGTAGAAGGGTAGAAGAGGACAAAAACCCCCTTCTATAATGCAAAACCCCAGCCCAGAAGGCACAAAGGCCCAAGCAGGGGCACAAAGCCAAAGCGCTCGTCCCGGGTTACCCATCAAAGCCTCGGGAAACCCTGATAGAGACCCTCACCCTCAAGGCAGAGCCCTCATCCACACCTACCACCCCTGAAGAAAAGGCAGAGTCCAGGGAAATGGCTTCAAAGAAAAGTCTGCCAGGCCGACCCAGAAGCCTCGGCAGGATAATCTGGCACAACAACCTCTGTACCCAAATCGGAAGGGGCAGTCCCTAAAGCCACTCGATCTAAACCCTACCCTGACTGCGAAACCCACAGACATTAAGGAGTCGGCAGCTTGGGAGCAGGGCGAACCACGCCCACCTGGGAAGGAAGCGGGAGCACAGGCAAAGCGAAAGTCAATGCGACAAGCGCCCCCAAATCCAGGGCCCCAAAACCCAAGCATGGCAGCTCCAGGGCTTCTAACCGAACAACCAACTTGGCTCGTTGCAACAAAAAATATGTAGCATGCAACTCTTCTGAAACCTGACCCCTGAGTTCTTCAGACAAAGAACTGGTAACTGTAGCACAAGTGGAGAAAAAGTCCGACACGACTCCGAGTCGAAGGTGTCACCGACCTAACAGGTAGCATGAAAGTGGCACCACGGATGATCTTCACCCCTGAGACAGGGGCAACGAACAACCAACAAACTCACACAAGGCGAAAGAGGACTCAGAAGACATGCTAATGGTCATCCTAAACCCTATGGGGTTTTCCAAGGCCCAAATGGTGAGTAACCCCTACAGGGGGAACCCAGGCACTGGGCTAGCTAAGCCAGTTAAACCCTGTCTAATACCAGGCAAACTGACTACCAAGAGTAGTTGTGAAACCTCGAGGGCACCAGAGGAAGACTACCAAACACAACCTAGATGGACCTAATAGGAAGCTAGGCAGACCTCGAAAAGAAATGTTTAAAAATAAAAGCATAAAAACCCTGAAATCCCAGAAACAAACAAACTGGCAGTCAGAGAGAGACTCGTCTGCCACGTGTGTGCAGGCTGTGCTTGACCACAGTGCACCCCACCCAGCAACAATCACTGCCTACCCAGGGCATGGAAATCCTTACGAACCCCCACCCAACCCCAAGGGTGAGGCCAACACCAAGTGACGGAGACCCTTATGAGAGTGAGTCACGAATGCCTCAGGGAAGAAAACCCTAAACATTCAAAGTAGTACATGTACTTACAGGGCGTCTAGGAAAGTGCGCTTTAGACGCACGCTGCCCTGCGTACCGAAGAACACCTGGTGTTGCTTATCTGGGGCTTTGACTCAAATATAGAATTATTTAATTAAGAAAATTAATATAATCGAAGGATCACCCACTTTTGAGAAAAGAGGGAAAACAAATAAAAGTGATTATAAGACTGACACTATAGAACCAGTTCCTATGTATATTAAAATTATTTAACAATCACTTAAAGAGAATAAATGGACTGTATTATTAATTGATTAAAGTTAAAAGCCTCAAATATCAACATTGGGGGGGGGGGTTATTTCTAGACGTTCATATGTATCTAGGAACCAGTGTGGTTCATCACCAGTTCATTAATGGGGTTTGTAAAATAATAGAATCTTACCTAGAACGTAGATTCTAAAGGATCATAAAATATTAAATGATCAATATCTTGAAAGATAATTAAATCCTAAGAAATAATAAATGCAAACTTATTGAGTACTGAGCAGTAAATTATTGCTTTATATTATTCGTCTTGATCATCATATATAGAAATTAATAATGGTATTAGTCAAATTTTCTACGAAACAAGATTTAGTCTCATCTGTAAGACGACTTCACTAAGTCCGTTTCGATACACGTCGTGATCACAAAGTCCTAGTAAGGAAGAAACACCAATGGTGAACATTGTAGATGAAGGAGGAAGTACTTGGTTCAGCCTTTTCTACATGCTATAATCAGGGAAATTTGAGTAGCATTTGACTAGGCTATAAATTACTCCAATATTCACTGAAATTGGAAATAAAACTGAAAGAAACTAACATGGTATTGATGGTCTTCACACAACTTAACGACAGGCTATCCATAAATACACAATCTAGAATGATGCATCAGACTAAAATGTATACTTAATGTAGGCGTGTTGGAACACTAAAGCCTGCCGATATCGCCTCTGCCAGTCCCTGACGTTCACTGCTGTGGACGTGTGATTACAGGCCGTGACTATCTTTGTTGACGCGCAGTTGAACAGTTTGAGTACTGTAGACCACGTGATCTTATTAAATGGCTGCCGTCCGTGGAGGCACGTGTGCACCACGCGACGTCCTGTGCTTGAAGCTTGAAGAACGCCTCCTTCCTCCCACCACTCCCAGTCACTCATGCGCAGAGACGCTCATAGCGATCCCGGACGTAAACCATTTCGGTTTACTACTAATTATTTGGGAACTGAAGAAGTACAATTTGAACTATCATCACCAATAAATATACTGTATTGGATAATAATACCCTCTCTCGCAAGGCAACTGATCCAATCAACACTACAAATTGAACAAGAAGAGCCGACGTGTTTCCATCCTACGCCACAGTAATATTTCACTAGAATAACCAACTTGGTTAAATACCCGAGCTCGGCACGCATAAACACGCAAAATGGTTATTTCTTTCATAAAGAACAATAATTTTAGAAAGAAAGAGTTATTAACTGAACTCTATATTTCTCTAACATGTGTGGGAGATTTCATGTTTAAGCTTGCAATCGACGCATGGCGTCATGATGGCTGGGAATTTTCTGGCCAAATTATGCCTCACTATGGAAATGCCAATTGAATTAATTCTACATATTAGTAGTGTTAGTAATTACTATGGTTAATACAATAATGATGTATTATAATACATAAATGATGTATTAGTGTTGGAAACTTTCCAACACCTTGCCAACACACCACCCACACAGCTAGCATAACCACACAGGGCAAAATCCAAACAGGCAAATGAGGCCAGAGGTAACGTGTGTCCCCCAATGCACATCAGTCAAGAACTAGTGGTGTAAGCTGCTGGCTCTTCTGAGTGGGCTCCCCCTTTCCAATCTCGGGATGGGGGGTGGAAGAGCGCTAACAAGAGGGCGCTAGTTGGATGACAATTTACTTGTTTGTTTGTTTTCTTTTGGGGGAGTTCTTTGGCTCTGTTCAGATGTTGGTTGCAATTTTCACCAGTAGAGGGTTTGTATTGGTTCGCTTACCTTTCAGGGTGCCTTTCCCGGTCAATGGTAGACATGACATACTCTAAATGTAGAATGCTCATATGGCCATTGCTCCCTGTCCCTCTCTGAGGAGGGCCAGGTTCTGGCTCATGGTCCGCGGTAGGCAATAAAACTCCTGTAACTGATTTCCCCAAATTAATTTACCCCATATAAGTATGGATAGCTTCAGGGAGCTGATGTGACTCTCCCCAGAAAGATATTAGAAAGTTTTCTTTTGCAAACAGAGTGGTAGATGATTGGAACAAGTTACATGAGAAGGTTGTGGATGCCAAAACTGTCAGTTGCTTCCAAGCATCATATGACTAAGAGTACTGGGAAGATAGGACACCGCAATCATAACCCTCATCCTCTGTCTACATTTAGGCAATATATATTTATAATTTTCCATATGTCATCTTTCAGTCACCAGAAGAACCTCAACCACATTTTCAAGAATTTGATGAGACTATTAAATTATTAAATACGCGTCTGGAAGTGGCAGAGAGAAACCTGCGGAAAGTTGAAGAGGAAAGGGAGAAACTAATCTCTCAGAGGTCAAGGCTAGAAGGAGACATCACACTACTCAAGGTGAGTCACTTATTCCTGCTTATTATCTTATTGTTAACTAGTTTACTTATGTAACTCCCTGAGGCCCAACTTTAATTAGTTTAGTTAATACAGTGGTACCTTGCATAACGATCGCCCCACAAGACGAATATTTTGGGTAACGACTGGCCCGATCGGCGAGAAATCGTCCCATATGACGAACGCTCGTTTGTGTAACGTCAACACCACATGGTGGGGTCACGCCGCCACTGTCGACAGTGTTGTATTGGTGTCTCACACGACCAGTATCCGTCTGTATCGCTCCACACACAATTCTGATATTCGTGTTTTTTTTGTGTGGTTTTGTGACTACAATTCTGAACGCATGATGTCGTCTAAGAAGCAGCCTGCGAAAGCAGGAGTTTGCAAGGGGAAGAAAGAGGCAATCACTGTGGAAGTGAAGAAAGAGATCATAGCAAAGCACGAGCGTGGCATTCGTGTGGTTGATCTTGCCAGGGAGTATGGCAGGGCTCCCTCAACAATATCCACCATACTGAAGGGCAAGGATAAATATAAGACGCTTGATGTGGCCAAAGGAGTTAGCAAGCTCACCAGCAAACGTCCAAAACTCCTGGAAGATGTGGAACGGCTACTGCTGGTGTGGATGAATGAACGACAATTGCATGGCGATTGTGTCTCTGAAGCTATCGTTTGCGCTAAGGCTAGGATGCTGTATGTGGACCTTGTCAGGAAGATACTAGGTGCGTCGTCTGAAGATGAGGAGGTATTTAGGGCAAGCCGTGGCTGGTTTGAGAACTTTAAGAAAAGGAGTGGTATACACAGTGTTGTGCGACATGGGAAGGCTGCCAGCTCTGATAAAGGTGCTGCTGAGGCTTTTGTGCCAGAGTTCCAGAAATTTGTTGATCAGGAGCAGTTTCTGCCACAACAATTTTTCAATTGTGACGAGACCGGCCTTTTTTTGAAAAAACTGACGAAGAGGACCTACATCACGCAAGAGGAACAATCATTGCCTGGCCACAAACCGATGAAGGATCGCCTTACTCTCGTGCTCTGTGCCAATGCAAGTGGCGATTGCAAGGTCAAGCCGCTGCTCGTCTATCACTCAGAAAATCCACGAGTGTTCAAGGTGTTTAAGGTGCACAAGACACGGCTGAATGTGATGTGGAGGTCGAACAAGAGGTCCTGGGTCACGCAGATCTTCTTTAGTGAGTGGGTAAATGACGTTTTCGGCCCCACAGTGAGAAATTATCTCGTCGACAAGCAGTTACCACTCAAGGCCTTGCTTGTGCTCTATAATGCACCTGCGCATCCTTGACAACTGCAAGATGATCTGTTCCCTGAAAATCAGTTCATCACCATCAAGTTTCTTCCTCCAAACACCACGCCACTCCTCCAACCCATGGATCAGCAGGTCATTGCTAACTTTAAGAAGCTCTATATGAAGGCCTTGTTGGAGAGATGTGTTCATGTGATTGACACCACAGAGCTGACCCTCAGACAATTCTGGAAGGAGCAGTTCAATATCATGGGGGCCTTGCGTTTGATAGATAAGGCCTGGGAAGGGGTGTCACGGAGAACCCTACACTCTGCATGGCGAAACCTGTGGCCTGAGGGTGTCCCTGAGCGAGACTTCGAAGGTTTCGGTCCTGCACCTGCATCTGCATCCGCACCTGTGGATGACCCGGAGGCTCTTTTAGTGGATGATATTGTCGCTCTGGGACACACACTGGGTCTGGAGGTGGATGCCGCTGATGTGCAGGAGTTGGTGGAGGAGCACAGTGATGAACTGACCACCGAGGAACTCCTGGAACTGCAGAAAGAGCTGGTGCAACAGGAGGTACAGGAGCTCTCATCGGGGGAGGAGGAGGTCTGCGAGGATGCTATCCCATCTAGTGAGATCAGGGATATGCTGGGCATGTTCGAAAAGGTGACAGCATTTGCGGAAAAGCATCACCCTGATAAGGCGGTGACAACACGGTGCGTGAACCTGTTTAATGACAATGTGCTGTCTCGATTTAGGGACATCCTCAAACGAAGACAACAGCAAGTGACACGCGATATGGTCAGTGGACAAGGTGGGAAGAGACGTGCTAGTGATATTGAACCACAACCCGGTCCTAGTGGGGTTAAATTCCCGAAGAGAGCGAGCCCGCCTGACCCAGAGGTGGTGTCTCCCTCCTCCTCATAAGCCCTCTCCTCCCTCCCTCCCGATCGGCTCCCTCAAGCCAGCAACGACTCTTCATAAGGTAAAGTGAATATACACATGGAAACAGTCAAACAAACATTTATTTAACATGTACAGTATAATATTACCAGTGTATAATGTCATTGTTGTTTTAGGGGGTGGAACGGATTATTTGTATTTACATTGTTTTGGGTGGGGAAAATTGTTTTGCATGACGCCGGTTTCACATGACGATGGCGGTGTTGGAACGGATTAAATTCGTTATGCGAGGTACCACTGTATATTATGCACCCCATACCCATCTTGTGGGTGGTAGTGGAAAGGGTTACAGAGGCACATAAAGGGCTCAGGGACTGAACCCAACAATTCATTTAGCTAAGCAAGTTACAATCTTGATGAGCTAGTTACAAAATTCAGTATACCACATCGACAATGGGTTCGAGATCGACCACAGAAAAATGAGGGCCGTAATCAGAGGCAAGGTATCGGATTGGAGGAATGTCACGAGTGGAGTACCACAGGGTAATGTTCTTGCACCGGTAATGTTCATTGTCTACATAAATGACCTACCAGTGGGAATACAGAATTATATGAACATGTTTGCTGATGATGCTAAGATAATAGGGAAGATAAGAAAACTAGATGATTGTCATACTCTTCAATTATGTGAGAAATCTTTAAAGAATTCTGACAAAGAAAGGGATCTAGGGGTGGTTCTAGATAGAAAATTGTCACCTGAGAACCACATTAAGAACATTGTGCGAGGTGTGGGACATTTGGGGCTTGACTATATTTATTTAATTATTAAAGTAATGAAATCAATTACGAAGGACCACCCGCTTTTATAGTAAAGAGGGAAACTAATAAATGTGATCATTTGAAATTCCTAGAGGAACCAGTAACTATGGATAAATACTAGAAAATATAATCACTTGAAAAATTAATGGGCTGTATATATAATTTAATTGAATCAAAGCCTCAAACACCTACATTGGGGGGGTTATTGCTAGAACTTCATATATGTCTAGGAACTAGTGTGGTTCGTACACCAGTTCATTATGTAATAACCTAATCCTATGACCAATTAGAGAATCAATAGAAAATTTGTCACCAATAAGAACATAGATTATGAATATCAGAAATTAATGATTATCATAAACACGTGTTAAATCCAGTGCACAGCGATCAATAGTAATAATTCAATACAGATAATTTGAATAATGGAATACGGAAAAGGGTCTTAGCTTGAAGACGTTTTCCAAGACATCAGTCATGAATCATCCTCGGAATCTCCGGAATTCATCATGGAACACTGGGAGATGAATAACACGGGAAAGTAGCAGCTCGGGGAATTCTTCACACGCAAGCTGTAAATCAAGATATATTACGTAGCACCATATTAGGCTGCTAAATATCTCTATTCAAGAAATTGGAAATGGAGAGTGGAAAATTATACTAACATGTGTTTTATTTATGTCGCTCGGCGTGACGACAAGCTACCCTGCTGTAAACTATCTCTAATGATGCATCAAAAGGGAATAAGTGTACTTAGCTAATAGGGCACTGTATAAGTTGAAGCTTGCCGAAGCTCGCGTCCTAGGCTCTAGTGTCGCAATGGCGAACACGTGGCGTTTAGCTTGGCCTAGATGTCGATGCGCTTCTCTGGCCGGTCCCGATGGATTACACGGAACAATTGACAAGTTCCGGGCTGAATGTCAAGTTAATTCTTGTTGACGATTCACCACGATGTATCCTAGGACACTGACACCAAACGAGTTGCTGAATTCAGCAACTAGTCTTCACACCGCACTTTGGCGACTTTCCTCTCACACCGACGCTTCTACACGCACTCTCGGTAGCGTCTCCTCGATTAGTGGCGTCTCCCCTGCCCACAATCCGCGTCCCGCATTTGCTACACAAATTATTTACTGCGAATAATATTATTTCTCGCAGTTGCGACTAAAATGCTTGGATAATGACGGGTTTATAATTCAGGGGAGTTAAATATTATTATTTGCTCGTTTTACGATGGTAAACTAGCAATGGAGATGAATTTAATTCTCTCCGTGGCATTCACGCGTGACGTTAAATTTATTACCAGATGACAGTTGTAACTAGAAACGCTCAATTTGGCATTATTTGGGAGTCAGGTTATCGCTAAATAATTATCACACAGAACACTGTTGTTTTTAGAGAATCAAACTCAATTCTCTGACACACTGGATATAAATGTGTTTATTATGGTGAAATCTGACGCAATACTGGTGTCTGGTGACGTAAGAATTCTAGCGTTATTGTACAGATACAATTATTAGTTCATGTGAACTCTACGGGTGGTTAATTTTAGTTACTACAGTAATTAGTAGATTTTAGTAATAATTAATAATAATACAACTGTATTGTATTAGTGTTGAAAATTTCCAACACGAGGAGCCTATGCTACAATTTCTAACTTCAGAATTGCTTTTAAATACATGGATGGAGAAATACTAAAGAAATTGTTCACGACTTTTGTTAGACCAAAGCTGGAATATGCAGTGGTTGTTGATGTGCTTAAGAAGCACATCAACAAACTGGAAAAGGTGCAACGACATACCACTAAGTGGCTCCCAGAACTGAAGGACAAGAGCTACGAGGAGAGATTAGAGGCATTAAATATGCAAAAACTAGAAGTCAGAAGAAAAAGTGGCGATATGATCACTACGTTCAAAATAGTAACAGAAATCGATAAAATTGAGAGAAGAATTCCTGAGACCCGGAACTTCAAGAACAAGAGGTCATAGATTTAACCCTTGTAGCATGTGTCACTCACAGGCGCATACCAAAAAAAAAAAAAAAAAAAAAAATCCTTCTAAACCTGTTTATTTGTGTTCACTGATCATGGGAAAAATAATAATAAAATCGTAAGTGGCATGTATTGCCCGCTATAGGGCGGGGAAGTCTGGCAAAAAACAGGCGCTGACTCAGCGTGCTTCCCAGACAGTCTGTTGCTCGCCAGCTGTCAGGCCGGAGTTTCCACAAAGAGATAATTACCTAATTATTTCAATGTCTCTGATTGATTTTTCATAGTTTTTTGCTGTAATGTTATTCAATAGTGTGTAGTGTGATATATTTATATAATAAAATGAGTGAATCATCGCTGTACTCAAAAATATGGTGAGCACATATTGTTGATTCAATTATGTTCATAAAACAGTGAACAAATACTTTGTTGGTTATTACACTATATACACGTTATATATAAGTATCTGCATGTTTTGTTCACCATACCGAACCACTAAGTTGCTATTATGAGTCAAAAAGTAACGAGGAGTGACCGCCACACACCAGCCAGCCACTCACTCCCTCAACACCTCACTCGCCCACATTCTCTTCCCACCATACTGTTTTTGCTTTTATTCACTATATACAGATGTTATATATAAGTATCTACATCCGTGTTCACCATAACAAACCACTAAGTTGGCATGCTGAGTGGCAGTGCCAGTGGCAGCCCGCCACTGGCTCCTACTTCCTCCCTCCCTCAAGTCACCTGACTCACCCACATTCTCCTCCAACAAAACTGTTTTTGCTTTTATTCACTATATACAAACACTATATATAAGTATCTACATTCGTGTTCACCCTAACGAGCCACTAAGTTGGTATGCTGAGTGGCAATGGCAATGGCAGCCAGTGACAGCCCGCCACAGGTTGCCACTCCCTCCCTCACCTCACCTGACTTGCCACCATTCTCCTCCCACCATACTGTTTTTGCTTTTATATACAGACGTTATATATAAGTATTTACATGTTTTTGTTCACCATAACTGTGCATCCAAGCTTGTATGGTGAGTAAAGGCACAAAGACGTAGCTACTCACACAGTCAGCTGGTGGCGGCTGCCCTCAAGGCCAGACGCACTAATATTTCTCCTCCAACAACACTGTTTGTGGTGTTATTACGCTATATACACACATTATATATAGGTATTTTCCTGTTTTATTCACCATACTTGTACAAGTAAACTGGTATGGTGCCCAAAGATCATAGTGGTCACCAGTAAACAACATGATAAGTCGTGCAGACGACGCCACCTCCCTCACCAAAATGGCGGCTCCCAACCTACTCCTATTGCTGTTTATACCCTCTATACAAACGTTATATATAAGTATCTACATTTGTGTTCACCATAGCGAACTACTAAGCTGGTATGGTGAGTGCAGTCAATAAAAGGTGGCCACACACAGTCAGAAGACAACGCCACCACCCTCCCCTCCCACAGCATTACTCCTCCCTCCATGGAGCACAGCGCTAAATATCACCACAATCCTGCTATTATCAGAACCCTGGTCAGTTTTATCACAGTCAGGGGTCTTCTGTAATAATATCATCGCTACATAATAGCATGAACAAGTATATTATGGCATTTTTAGGTGATGCTGTGGTCACAAGCTGAAGAGCAGTGTTGTGAGCTCATGCTGCGTGCGTCAGGCTTGGTAGCTCACTCAATACTGAGGCCCCTCACACCCGGGAATTTGGCCCACGATTTTTTTTTAACCCTTAAATTGCGCAACACGTCATATGAAGTGTTGAGTAACTTGCTATAAATTGCGCATCACGTCATATGACGTGTTGGAGTACTACGCAAGATTTAAACGGCCCGCGGATACACGGGGTTCACCTCACCTTCATCAGGGCTCTTGTAAACAGACGCCATTTAAAAAAAAAATCGTGGCTAAACTCCCGGGTGTGAGGGGCCTCAGTATTGAGTGACCTACCAAGCCTGACGCACACAGCATGAGCTGACAGCACTGCTGTTCAGCTTGTGACCACAGCATCGCCTAAAAATGCCATAATATACTTGTTCATGCTATTATGTAGCGATGATATTATTACAGAAGACACCTGACTGTGATAAAACTGACCAGGGTTCTGATAATAGCAGGATTGTGGTGATATTTAGCGCTGTGTGCCATGGAGGGAGGAGTAATGCTGTGGGGATGTCTTCTGACTGTGTGTGGCCACCTTTTATTGACTGCACTCACCATACCAGCTTAGTGGTTCGCTATGGTGAACACAAATGTAGATACTTATATATAACGTGTGTATAGAGGGTATAAACAGCAAGAGGAGAAGGTTGGGAGCCACCATTTTGGTGAGGGCGGTGGCGTCGTCTGCACGACGCCACCGTGCAGACGACGGTGTTGTTTACTGGTTACCACGATGGTCTTTGGGCACCATACCAGTTTACTAGTACAAGTATGGTGAATAAAACAGGTAGATATTTATATATAATGTGTGTATATAGCGTAATAACACCACAAACAGTATTGTTGGAGGAGAAATATTAGTGCGTCTGGCCTTGAGGGCGGCAGCCATCAGCTGACTGTGTGAGGTCCTACGTCTTTGTGCCTTTACTCACCATACAAGCTTAGATGTACAGTTATGGTGAATAAAACATGTAAATACTTATATATAACGTCTGTATATAAAAGCAAAAACAGTATGGTGGATGGAGAATGGTGGCAAGTCAGGTGAGGTGAGGGAGGGAGGGAGTGGCAGCCAGTGGCGGGCTGCCACTGCCACTCAGCATACCAACTTTGTGGCTCGTTATGGTGAACACGAATGTAGATACTTATACAGTGGAACCTCTATTAACGAGTTTAATCCGTTCTGGCACCGAGCTCGTTACCTGGAAAACTCGTCTTAAGGGGGCTTATCATCGCAAAAATTTGGAAAAATCGAATCTTTTTGAAAAATTTATAAAAATACTACAACGTTCTGGCAACACTTTGGCGCAAACCCGAGAATGTTATGATATAAATTAAAGTATTTATGGTACATTTCCATGCGTAATTGTGCAGAATCCGGTGCCCCGCGGCTGTGGCGCGCCAAGAGTATTGCGTCATATGTTCTAAACGTCAATTTTTTCGTAATAACGTCGGAAATAACTCTGTATATATGACAACAAATATACACTCAATGGCAACCGTCTGCTAGTGCAGGTGGGTGAGACTACCAGTCACATGTTGTGTCCTGTTGAGAGTGGAGGGTGTTGATGCGCGCTCCATTTTTGCTCCTGGAATCTCGCTTTTGTAGCGTATTGCGTCATATGTTCTAAACGTCAATTTTTTCGTAATAACGTCGGAAATAACTCTGTATATATGACAACAAATATACACTCAATGGCAACCGTCTGCTAGTGCAGGTGGGTGAGACTACCAGTCACATGTTGTGTCCTGTTGAGAGTGGAGGGTGTTGATGCGCGCTCCATTTTTGCTCCTGGAATCTCGCTTTTGTAGCGTCTAGCGCACAATGACCTATAAACGGAAGGGTCTGAATGCAAGAGTAGCCAATTTGACACGCGGTCGCCGTCGTTGGCTGGAAAGGAGAGACGCTGTAACACAAGGGAGGTTATTATCAAGTGAAGCCCTCCCCTCCTCACCTGTGAGAGGCATGACGCAGCAGCCACACCCTGCTTCGACCCTCCTCACACATCCTCAACCCCTCGATGTGTATGGACCGGCCACGACAGTGCCATCTACATCTGGTGTGGCAGTGCCATCTACATCTACTGCTGTGGCTGGTGTGGCAGTGCCGTCTACATCTGGTGTGGCAGTGCCATCTACATCTGGTGTGGCAGTGCCATCTACATCTGGTGGGGCAGTGCCATCTACATCTACTGCTGTGACTGGTGTGGCAGTGCCGTCTACATCTGGTGTAAGTCATACAAGTCGAAGTCTGGTAATATGTATGTGCAGGATATATATATGTATATATATATTTTTTTTTTCAATTTTTTTTTTTCGTTTGTTATCAGGGGATGTGCATGGAACTTGCACACCTTGCTCAATGGATGCCTATCTGCAAGGGTGCCAATTATGAACGAAATCGGTCGATGACACACTCGACTACAGGTGGCCGAACTTTGATCTTATTTTACTCAGGTAAGTAATTTACAACTTCAAGGTGTTTCTCAGCTTTCATTTATTAATCAATTTACATGCAAATTACACCTTATATGTAGAGTTTGTGCTTCTACAATCCTATTGAGACATTTTAGTCCAAATTCCATTTGTTGATTTTATAAAAATTTATAAACATCAAATATTGCATATTTTTGGAAGGGTAACTTTGAATAATTATATTATTGCACTAAACACTTTTTTTGATAAAACTGCTCAATAGAATCCTTTATTATGTGCTAAATGTAATATCTGATTGTTATAGAAATATTTTTGTTGACACATGTGTTCCCTGAAATTATTTGAAAATGTTGAAAATTCGTTGCATAATACGTTGTGTATTTTTTTTCTCCTTTTCTGTTTAGGGTGTGATGCTGAAACTTGGACCAGTTGCAGCTCTTTCTATAACCATTTCATAAATAAATTTATAAACAAATTGAACAATTTTTACGAAACCCGTAATATGCCCCCTTAAGAAACAAATTTCCCCATTTAAAATAAAGGAAATAAATTTAATCCGTTCCACTCCCAAAAACATCCATACTTGTATGCCTTTTTTTTATGTAAATATAATACTGCACATGTAAATATAAATGTTTTGTTGTAGTGTTTTAATATTTACTTTACCTTATGAAGAGTAGTTGCTGGCTTGAGGGAGACGATGGAGAGGTGGGAAGGAGGAGAGGGGTTATGGTGTGGAAGGAGAATCCACCTCTGAGTCAGGCGGACTCTCTCTTCTTGGGAATTTCACCCAAATTTCATTTCAAATGTCACACAAGGATGCGTTAGACCAGCACCAAATAAAAAACTACATCGATTACACTCGTTGTGTCAACAATATAATAGTCTTACCACGAAGATACAATACAATGCCGTTTTCTCAAAGAGGCAATGTGGTTATTAAAGAAAACAGAAATTTCATGGCAAACATGTATACAATCCCCAAGTCGATCGGATAAGAATTGGATTTTATAGAAATATTTGCTCAAATGACGCTTGAGTGCGGTGTTTGGGTGCATTCAAGAGAAAAAAAGTGTGTCACGTTCAAGCGACATATACCTGCGAAAGTGATAACACTTTCATAAAGTGTTATCACAAAGTGATAAATTAATTAAACATTTTCACACACCGGGTTGTCACTGCTTTATCAGGGCAGCTTTTCCAAGAATGCGTTCACCTTTTCAAACATTCCAAACACTTCCCTGATCTCAGTGGAAGAGGCAGCATCCTCCCTTACCTCCTCATTCCCTTACTAATGGTGTAAATTGTTGATGAGGACCTGCCATACTCCCTTGTGAGATCAATCACACAGACAACACACTCATGCTTTGCTATAATTTCCTTTTTTAAATCCACAGTAATTGGGTCTTTCTTCCTCTTGACAACACTATCTTTAGCAAGCAGCTCCTTTGGAGACATCGTGTGTTACAAATTGTAGTCGCAAAACCACTAAAAACCCAAAGAAAAGCTCAAATAAATCCAGAGGGATGCTTGTCGTGTGCGATACAACAACAACACTGGCGTCGGAGGTGTCCGAGAATTTGCGAGAACCCGCGAGATGCTAGGAAGCACCATGTGGTTTTGCTCGCTAATAGAGGCGAGCTCGTCAATAGAGACAAATTTGCTGCGAGTGGCTTGCTCGTTACTGGAAAAACTTGTTAATAGAGCCACTCGTTAATCGAGGTTCCACTGTATATAGTGAATAAAAGCAAAAACAGTATTGTGGGAGGAGAATGTGGGTGAGTCAGATGACTTGAGGGAGGGCGTGAGTGGCTGGCTGGTACACGGCGGTCACTCCTCGTTACTTTTTGACTCATAATAGCTACTTAGTGGTTCGTTATGGTGAACAAAACATGCAGATACTTATATATAACCTGTGTATATAGTGTAATAACCGACAAAGTATTTGTTCACTGATTGATGAACATAATTGAATCAACAATATGTGCTCACCATATTTTTGAGTACAGCGATGATTCACTCATTTTATTATATAAATATATCAAACTACACACTATTGAATAATATTACAGCAAAAAAACTATGAAAAATCAATCAGAGATATTGAAATAATTAGGTAATTATCTCTTTGTGGCAACTCCGGTCTGACAGCTGGCGATCAACAGACCGCCTGGGACGCACTCTGAGTCAGCACCTGTTTTTTGCCAGACTTCCCCACCCTATAGCGGGCAATACATGCCACTTACGATTTTATTATTATTTTTCCCTTGATTAGTAAACACAAATTAACAGGTTAGGAAGAATTTTTTTTTTTTTTTCCAAAATTACATGCGCCTGTGGGGAACAAAGGATATTATACCCCTAGCATGTTAAGGGTTAAATAGTGTCTGTTTACAAGAGCCCTGATGAAGGTGTGGTGAACCCCTTGTATCCGCTGGCCGTTTAAATCTTGCGTAGTACTCCAAAGCATCATATGATGCGATGCGCAATTTACTGCAAGTCGGTCAAAGCATCATATGATGCAATGCGCAACAAAAGGTTAAACTAACAAAACAAAGCTGCCGGAGAAATATAAGAAAATTCACTTTTGTAAACAGAGTGGTAGACGGTTGGAACAAGTTAGGTGAGAAGGTGGTGGAGGCCAAGACCGTCAGTAGTTTCAAAGCGTTATATGACAAAGAGTGCTGGGAAGACGGGACACCACGAGCGTAGCTCTCATCCTGTAACTACACTTAGGTAATTACACACAAAGATGAGAGAAACAACTATACGGCAGTAAGGAGAGAGGCAGAAAGAAATTTTGAAAAAGGGATAGCGGATAAATGTAAAACAGAACCGGGCCTATTCGAGTGTAGCTCTCATCCTGTAACTACATTTAGGTAATTACTCTTAGGTAATTACACACATACAAAGGCACCTCGACATACAATTGCCCCTACTTACGATAATTTGACACTTTCGATAATCCGATGGTGTCATCGACATCCGATATTCGTTGGTACACGTTCGGGTCGACTGAGCACGTGGTTCCCGGTCACACGGCCGACCTGCTTCAGTTTACTACAGCTGCCCGCTTAGTGACGATTGCGCCTATAAGATATTCCACTTTTGTGGTGATTTTTTGCATTTTGAACATTAAAGTAATTATTATCTATCGCGCCATGAGTCCCAGGAAAGTCAGTGGTAAGGTTCAACATATGAGATCCCATGTACAAATGACCATAGAGCAGAAACAAGAGATCATTCGTAAATATGAAGATGGTGTGCGGGTAGGTGAACTGGCTAGGCAGTACAACAAATCTGTCAACGATATCCACCATACTGGCCAAGAAAAAGGACATTATGAGTTCTAAAGTGGCAAAAGGCATATCAATAATCACAAAACATAGAACACAAACACTTGAGGATGTTGAGCAGTTATTATTAATTTGGATACACAACAAGGAGTTAGCGGGTGATAGTGTTTCGGAGGCGATCATTTGTGAAAAGGCAAGAAAATTGCATGAAGATCTTTTAAAGAAAACCCCTGGAACGAGTGATGCAAAAGTGAAAGAGTTTAAGGCGAGCAGGGGATGGTTTGAGAAATTTAGAAAAAGAAGTGGAATTCATAGTGTTGTGAGGCATGGGGAAGCTGCCAGCGCAGACAAACCACCGGTTGAAAGATTCATTGGCGAATTTAAAGATTTTGTGCAGAGTGAGGCATACCTACCACAACAAGTGTTTAATTGTGACGAGACAGGGCTATTCTGGAAAAGATTTCCAAAGAAAACATACACTACCAAGGAGGAGAAGTCATTGCCTGGACACAAGCCTATGAAAGATCGGTTTACTCTTGTGTTGTGTGGTAATGCGAGTGGCGATTTGAAAATTAAACCATTGCTTGTGTATCATTCCGAAAATCCAAGGGTTTCAAAAAATATAATGTGCAGAAACACAAAATGTGTGTGATGTGAAAGGCTAATGCTAAGGCATGGGTGACTTGGCAATTTTCTGGGGGGAGCCCCCTACGGCTCCCCGGAGCTATCCATGGCTGATATGGATACCCTAACTATTTTGCATCAGTCGATGTGGGTGGAGTTCTAGGCCTACCGGGGACCACGAGCCAGAACCTGGCCCCCTCAGAGAGGCATGGGGAGCAATGGCCCATAGAAATGCACATGTGATTTGGAGCATTCCATATCTGCCATCGACCGGGACAGGCACCCAGAAAGGTAAGCGCCACAAAATAAACCCCTATTCTGGTTAACAACAAAAATCGACAAACGAGTGGACAAAACTCCCCCAGGAAAACGAACTAACAAGCATGACGCCACACGAGAGGCGCCGCATGTCTGCGCAGCTCCCCCCTCCCCGGGAAGGGGAAGGGGGAGCCCCAGACCCTCGCACCGGCGATCCCCGCCCCAGTTCTGAGGCTGGATATCAAAACCATGAAAAAAAAACGCCGACCGGAGGGCGGGAGGGTGCCGGGAAGCCTCTTGAGACTCACCCAGAAAATGGCGTTTCATTACATTCAACGCTGGTTTTCTGGGGGGAGCTCCTACGGCTCCCCGGAGCTACCTCACCAAAGACTACCTAAGAAAACAAGGGGACGTACCTGGGAGGCGGTCGGTGAATCACTCCTCAACACGAAGTCGAGACAACAACCCAAGGTATATCATTCGCCAGAAAAAAGGGAGAACGGCCGCAGACGAAGAAACCTATGATCACGACCATAGGAGCCAAAAACACTGCGCCTGAGAAGAGCAAGGTTGGCAAGGCTATGATTGGTAAAGACAAGCTGCACAGTACCCTGCGCCCCACCAGTGCAAAAACTGCCCCTTACTCTAAGGCGAACAAGGGAGACAGAACACCCGAGCACACAAAGAGTGGCCGAAAACCAAGCAGTAAACGGGCAAGCAGGGGCAGGACCCAAGGAACTTGTGGAAGGTGGCCCCAAGCCCCAAGGGCAGTACTTACAGGGCACCTAGGGAAGGGAACCCTAGGCGCATGCAGCCCGAGTACTGAAGAATCACTCCCGGCTCACGCACCACCTAGAAAACAGACACCACACTCTAGGTACAGTGCTGAAACAACCACTGGAGCCGGAGCACATAACCGTTGCCTATAGCATCAGTCGAAGAACTGATGGGTGGATAGCCGGTGTGGGAGGTCTGGGGCTCCCCCTTCCCCCTCCCGGGGAGGGGGGAGCTGCGCAGACAGCAGCGCGGTGACGTATGACGTCATACTAGTTTCCTTGTTTTCTGTTGAAGAGTTCTATCCACTAGTTCGGCTTTAGATAGCAATTTTCACCAGAATAGGGGGTTTGTTTTGGAATGCTTACCTTTCTGGATGCTTGACCCGGTCGATGGCAGACATAGAATGCTTCCAACCACACGGGGGTTTCTATAGGCCATTGCTCCCCTTGCCTCTCTGAGGGGTCCAGGTTCTGGCCGTGGTCCCCGGTAGGCCCTAGAACTCCATACACATGACTGATGCCAAAGTCTGACATTAGCATATCAGCCGGTAAAGCTCCGGGGAGCCTCCGGGTCTCACCCAGAAAATGGCGTTTCATTACATTCAACGCTGGTTTTTTAGGTCCAGATAGATGCAGTCAACCCAACTATCTCTTTCCTGTAAAATCTCTGTGGCTCGATCATAGAAACTGAGTAAATTCGATACACAGGATCTTCCAGATCAAAAATTTTACTCTCTCTGATACTGTATTATATAATTTCTCTCCAGGTGTTCTACCCATTTAGTTTTGATTAGTTTTTCCAATACTCTCACTATTACAGTAGTCAATGATACAGGTCTATAATTGAAGGGGTCTTCCCTGCTGCCACTTTTGTAGATTGGAACTATGTTAGCCTGTTTCCACATTCATTTTAAAGAAAATTCACACCCCAGGAGTGACTCGAACCCATACTGCCAGGAGCACTCTGCATCTGGTTTACAGGGCACCTAAACCCCTCGACGATCATGACCGGATGTGCGTGTTCGTGCGGTGCCGGCGAAGCCGCTTCAGCTTGCTTTCGGTTTAGATGTTACTTCTGCGCCATTTTGCAAGCTGTCTCGTGCATTGTTTTACCTCCAGCCTGCTTATGCTCCACCTGAGCCGTCCTGGTCTTTGAATAGAGTGCCCTCCTATCTCTTTTCTCCTCAGTTTGTTGTGGCCCCTTCGGTTCAGGATTGTTTTTCGAAGGCTCTTTTTCCTGTTGGCATTGGTCTCTGGGGGTCGGGTTGGGGAGCTTCATGCTCTCCTCCGGCAGGGGGTCTTTGGGTTGTTGATGCTTGGTTGGTCAGGCCGGGGGTGCGTCATGTTTTGTGTCCAGTTGCGGCCCTCCACCGATAATTGCGCGCCACGGCTTCTCTCTCTAGAGACATGCTTTGGGTTCATCTGGATTCCCTTCTTCCCTTGTTTGCGGGTACGGGTCTCTCACGTCGTCTGCAGGATTATTAAGTCTAGCCAGCCTGCGATCTTTCCCCATGCCCATGACGTTCGTAAGTTCTCTGTTCTTGTTCCCGTTTTTTGAACATGTCCTGGGTTGATATTCGGGGTTTTTGGCGGTCGAACAGGGTCCTGGCTGCACGCTACCTTGTAAATGTTCCTGGGCCTTGTTGGGCCTGTGTCACTTTAGGTCGGTGGCTGCAGCCTGTCTCAACTTCGAAGTTGAGGTGTGGTGCACCGACCGCCTCCCAGGTAAGTCCCCTTCTTTTCTTATTCTTTGGTGAAGTAGCTCCGGGAAGTCGTAGGGGCTCCCTCCAGAAATCCAGCATTGAATGTAATGAAACGCAATTTTCTGGATGAGTCCCAGAGGCTCCCCAGCAAAAGGGTCGGCTTTTTTCACATTTTGATGTCCAGCCTCGGAACTGAAGGTGTGGATCGCCGGTGCAAGGATTTGGGGCTCCCCCTTCCCCCCCCCCCCTGGGGAGTGGGAAGCTGCCCCACATGTTGCGCCAGACATGTGGCAAGGCTTGTGTGATGTCATGCTTGTTTGCTCGTTTTCCCTTGGCAGAATTCTGTCCACTTGTTTCGTTATTTTTGTTGGTTTCACCAGAATAGGGATATGTTTTGAAGCACTTACCTTTCTGGGTGCCTGTCCCAGTTGATGGCAGATATAGAATGCTCCAAATTCACATCTGCATTTCTATAGGCCATTGCTCCTCATGCCTCTCTGAGGGGGCCAGGTTCTGGCCATGGTCCCCAGTAGGCCTAGAACTCCTCCCACATCGACTAAATGCCAAAAGTTAGGACTATCCCTATCAGCTTGGATAGCTCTGGGGAGCCTCCAGGACTTGACAGGAAAATGGCATTTCATTACATTCAATGCTTTTTTTTTTTTTTAACATAAATGGTCTTATTATATATCGTGCCATTGGTCCCAAGATGGATGGGTGAGAGGAGTGGATGGATGTTGAGGCGACTGGATGGATGGATGGTGAAAGGGGGACTGGATGGCTGGTGGGGGAACTGGATGGTGGGAGAACTGGATAGATGGATGGTGGGGAAACTGGATGGATGGATGGTGGGGGAACTAGATGGATGGATGGATGGCTAGGGGGTGGGTGGATGGATGGTGAGGGAACTAGATGGATGGATGGATGGTGGGGGAACTGGATGGATAGAGGGGGGAACTGGATGGATTGTGGGGAAACTGGATGGATGGAGGGGGGGGAACTGAATGGATGGATGGTTGGGGAACTGGATTGATGGAGGAGAGAATTGGATGGATGGATAGTAGGGGTGGATGGATGGATGGTAAAGGGGGACTGGATGGATGGTGGGGCAACTGGATGGTTGGATGGTGAGGAACTGGATGGAGGGATGGTGGGGGGGGACTGGATGGAGGGATGGTGGGGGGAGGGGAATGAATGGATGGTGAGGAGGACCTCCATTCCCCACACTGCCCCTCCCTAGGGGGCCTCGTAGCCTGGTGGATAGCGCGCAGGACTCGTAATTCTGTGGCGCGGGTTCGATTCCCGCACGAGGCAGAAACAAATGGGCAATGTTTCTTTCACCCTGAATGCCCCTGTTACCTAGCAGTAAATAGGTACCTGGGAGTTAGTCAGCTGTCACGGGCTGCTTCCTGGGGGTGGAGGCCTGGTCGAGGACCGGGCCGCGGGGACACTAAAAGCCCCGAAATCATCTCAAGATAACCTCAAGATATAACCTTCCCGCTACCTGCATCCCGCTACCTCCATCCCACCACTGGACCCTTCTCGCTACCTCTGTCTCCCACACCGCCCCCTCCCAGCTACCCCCATCCCGCCACTGGACCCTCCCTGCTACCTCCATCTTCCACACCGCCCCCTCCCAGCTACCCCATCCCGCCACTGGACCCTTCTCGCTACCTCCGTCTCCCACACCGCCCCCTCCCAGCTACCCCATCCCGCCACTGGACCCTCCCTGCTACCTCCGTCTCCCACACCACTCCCTCCCAGCTACCCCCATCCCACCACTGGACCCTCCCTGCTACCTCCGTCTCCCACACCGCCCCCTCCCAGCTACCCCATCCCGCCACTGGACCCTTCTCGCTACCTCCGTCTCCCACACCACCCCCTCCCAGCTACCCCCATCCCACCACTGGACCCTTCTCGCTACCTCTGTCTCCCACACTGCCCCCTCCCAGCTATCCCATCCCGCCACTGGACCCTTCTCGCTACCTCCGTCTCCCACACCGCCCCCTCCCAGCTACCCCCATCCCACCACAGGACCCTTCTCGCTACCTCTGTCTCCCACACCGCCCCCTCCCAGCTACCCCATCCCGCCACTGGACCCTCCTCGCTACCTCCGTCTCCCACACCGCCCCCTCCCAGCTACCCCCATCCCGCCACTGGACCCTTCCTGCTACCTCCGTCTCCCACACCGCCCCCTCCCAGCTACCCCCATCCCGCCACTGGACCCTTCCTGCTACCTCCGTCTCCCACACCGCTCCCTCCCAGCTACCCCCATCCCGCCACTGGACCCCTCCCAGCTACCCCATCCCGCCACTGGACCCTCCCTGCTACCTCTGTCTCCCACACCTCCCCCTCCCAGCTACCCCCATCCCGCCACTGGACTCCTCCCTGCTACCTCCGTCTCCCACACAGCCCCCTCCCAGCTACCCCATCCCACCACTGGACCCCTCCCTGCTACCTCCGTCTCCCACACAGCCCCCTCCCAGCTACCCCATCCCACCACTGGACCCCTCCCTGCTACCTTTATCTCCCACACTGCCCCCTCCCAGCTACCCCATCCCACCACTGGACCCCTCCCTGCTACCTTTATCTCCCACACCTGCCCCCCTCCCAGCTACCCCCATCCCGCCACTGGACCCTCCCTGCTACCTCCGTCTCCCACACCTGCCCCCTCCCAGCTACCCCATCCCACCACTAGACCCTTCCCTGCTACCTCTGTCTCCCACACCGCCCCCTCCCAGCTACCCCCATCCCACCACTGGACCCTTCCCTGCTACCTCCGTTTCCCACACCGCCCCCTCCCAGCTACCCCCATCCCACCACTGGACCCTTCCCTGCTACCTCTGTCTCCCACACCGCCCCCTCCCAGCTACCCCCATCCCACCACTGGACCCTCCCTGCTACCTCCGTCTCCCACACCGCCCCCTCCCAGCTACCCCATCCCACCACTGGACCCTTCCCTGCTACCTCCGTCTCCCACACCGCCCCCTCCCAGCTACCCCATCCCACCACTGGACCCTTCCCTGCTACCTCTGTCTCCCACACCGCCCCCTCCCAGCTACCCCATCCCACCACCAGACCCTCCCTGCTACCTCCGTCTCCCACACCTCTCCCTTCCCCAGCTGTACCTTCCCAGCCACACCTGCATCTTATTAATACAGAACGCTTCCTACCTACCAACTGGTGGATCGGGGTCACACTGCCTGATATTAAACTTTTATTGTTTATTGACTGAAATAAAAAAGTATTCTCTCAGAAACCCAATGTACCTTCTTGTATATAAATAAATAAATAAATAAATAAATAAATAATAAAATAAATTTATTCGGTGAAAGCCTGATTGACTGTAAATGCCTGACTGGTTGCTACCACAACTGTGAATGCTTAAAATGCATGACTGACTTGTGACTGTAAGTGACTGGTTCTGAGTGGCTGCCACATAACAGAGGCCGTGAAATGTTTGAAAGGAAAATTTGGAACCAGTGATGCAGATATGAATGCATTTTAGGTGAACACAGGTTGGTATCACCTCCCTCCTCCTCACCTCCCTTATACATCAACATCGCTCCCCCATCCTGCCTCCCTCCTGCCTCCCTCCTTACCATCTCCCACACACCTTCTGTCTAGCAGGAGACATGTAGACATCTAGACATGTAGCAGTCTACATAACAAGTTGGTAAATTTAGATACTATAGTGAACTCTCATGTAGAAATAATTAGTAAATTGAAAGAAAGTAATGACCATTTGAATAGCAAAGTTTTATGTCTTGAGGGTTTAGTGAAAGACTTGCGCAAGGATAAGAATCAATTGGAAACAAATTGCAAAGCCATGGAAGAAGAAAATAAACTCTTAAAAATAGCTTTGGAAGAAGTTAAAGTAAATTTAAACAAAAATGACTATAATAGGTTAGGTAAGGAAATTCAACAGGAGAAACGGCTTTTGTCAGCACAGATGGAGGAAGTTACACAGGGAATAGAACAGTGCAAGAAAGATATGCAACTCACTTATGCACAAGTGGCCAAGGAGAAGGAAAAAATAGAAGAAGCAGTAAAGGAAGTCAAACACTGCAGCAACCAAGATAAAACAAACATTAGGCTGGAAGTGAGGAAAGAATTGGCATCTAACCTGAAGTTGGTGCAAAACACAGTTGATCGAAGTAAGTCCCTGATCATTTTTGGCTGCAAAGAAAAGGCGATAACATCTAGGTCAGAAAGAGCTGTAGAAGAAGTTAAAGTAGTAGATAAAATTGTTGGCCTCGTAGAAGGTCTTACAACCATAGAGAATGTGTGCGACTACAGGAGAATAGGCAGGTACGTAAAAGGGAAAGATCGACCTTTGAGGATCACCCTAAACGGTGCCAAACAGATGGAAGAAGTACTAAGGAATGCTAGAAAATTGCAAAGTGATGAGGATGGGAAAGGGTGGTCGTTAAGACGAGATCTTTCAAAAGAAGATTGAGAGAAGCTGAAACTGAACCTCGCCGTGGCAAAACATTTAAATGAGAGCAGGAATGAAGAAGAAATAAATTCTTTTTTTCTACAAAGTGATAGGGGTAGGCAAACCAGTAAAGTGGTACATAAAGGCAAGCGAACAAAATCAATAGAGAGAGGGGGAGTGAAGAATAAGGAGAGGGGGAACAAGTTCCTGAAGATTGCATACACCAACATAGATGGAGTGAGATCGAGATACTGGAGTTAAGTGATGTAATACAGCTGCAGACACCAGACATTGTTGCACTCACGGAGACAAAACTTGAAGATGTAATTTTAAATGAAGTCATATTCCCAATTTGGAGACGGGACAGAAAAATTAAGAAAGGCGGTGGCGTTGCTGTGCTGGTAAAAGAACACCTAAAGGTGAATGAAATAATGACTGCCAATCCGCAAGAAGTTGACATAATAGCACTAGAGATCTGCCATGAGGATGATAAACTAATGATAATAAATGCATATAGTCCACCGACAAGCAGCACATGGTCAAAGGAGGAGCTAGATAGTAAACGTGAAGGTTCCATAACAATAATGAGAGAGATTGTAGCGAGAGCGGATAACGATAGATCACGACTGTTGATAGTCGGTGACTTCAACTTGAAATCCATAGACTGGGAAGCATATGAAGCTAAAACAGAAGATTTTTGGACCTGTAAATTTGTAGACCTCATCCTGGAAACATTCTTGTATCAACATGTTAAACAAGCTACGAGGATGAGGGAAGGGGACGTTCCCTCCATGCTAGATTTGATATTTACCAGGAAGGAGGAAGAGATATTTGACATTCAGTACCTTCCTCACTTGGGTAAAAGTGACCATGTCTTTTTGGGAATAAAGTATGCAATGTGTTGTAAGCTGGAAGAAAATAAAGAGGTTGAAGCAGTTGAAAAACCAGACTTCAGGAGAGGACATTATGGTGACCTTAGAAATTTTTTTAGTGAGTATAATTGGACAGACTTGATGCTAGGCAAGGAAATGAATGAGATGTATGTCAAGTTTTGTGAAATATATGATAAAGGCACAAAAAAATTTATACCAAAACAGAGATGCAGAACTAGGAAACAGGATTGGTTCAACAGAAATTGTGAGAGGGCTAGAGACCAAAAGACACACAAATGGAATCAATACAGGAAGAGGCCGAACCCCCAAACATACCAGCGATACAAAGATGCGAGAAACAACTACACGGCAGTGAGGAGAGAGGCAGAAAGAAATTTTGAAAAAGGGATTGCAGACAAATGTAAAACAGAACCAGGTCAATTCTATAAATTCATAAACAACAAATTGCAGGTAAAGGATAATATTCAGAGGTTGAAAATGGGAAATAGATTCACGGAAGATGAAAAGGAAATGTGTGAAACACTAAACGAAAAGTTCCAAAGTGTGTTTGTACAAAATGAAATCTTTAGTGAACCAGATACAATAAGAATTCCAGAGAACAACATAGAGCACATAGAGGTGTCTAGAGACAAAGTGGAAAAAATGCTCAAGGAGCTAAGTAAGAACAAAGCAGTTGGTCCAGATGGAGTTTCACCATGGGTTCTGAGAGAATGTGCACCTGAAGCTCAGCATTCCACTTCAACTGATTTTTCAGGCATCCCTGTGTACAGGAGCTGTAGCTGATGTGTGGAAAAAGGCTAACATAGTTCCAATCTACAAAAGTGGGAACAGGGAAGACCCCCTTAATTATAGACCTGTATCATTGACAAGTGTAATAGTCAAAATATTGGAAAAAATAATTAAAACTAAATGGGTAGAACACTTGGAGGAAAACGCTATAATATCAGACAGACAGTATGGTTTTCGATCTGGAAGATCCTGTGTAACGAACTTGCTCAGTTTTTATGATCGAGCCACAGAGATTTTACAGGAAAGAGATTGTTGGGTTGACTGCATCTATCTGGACCTAAAAAAGGCTTTCGACAGAGTTCCCCATAAGAGGTTGTTCTGGAAACTGGAATATATTGGAGGAGTGACAGGTAAGCTACTAACATGGATGAAAAACTTCCTAACTGACAGAAAAATGAGGGCCATAATCAGAGGCACGGTATCGGATTGGAGGAATGTCACGAGTGGAGTACCTCAGGGTTCAGTTCTTGCACCGGTAATGTTCATTGTCTACATAAACGATCTACCAGTGGGAATACACAATTACATGAACATGTTTGCTGATGATGCTAAGATAATAGGGAAGATAAGAAACTTAGATGATTGTCATGCCCTTCAAGAAGACCTGGACAAAATAAGTATATGGAGCAACACTTGGCAAATGGAATTTAATGTGAATAAATGCAATGTTATGGAATGTGTAATTGGAGAACATAGACCCCACACAACCTATAAATTATGTGAGAAATCTTTAAAGAATTCTGATAAAGAAAAGGATCTAGGGGTGGTTTTAGATAGAAAAATGTCACCTGAGGACCACATTAAGAACATTGTGCGAGGAGCCTATGCTACACTTTCTAACCTTAGAATTGCTTTTAAATACATGGATGGAGAAATACTAAAGAAATTGTTCACGACTTTTATTAGACCAAAGCTGGAATATGCAGCGGTTGTATGGTGCCCATATCTTAAGAAGCACATCAACAAACTGGAAAAGGTGCAACGACATGCCACTAAGTGGCTCCCAGAACTGAATGACAAGAGCTACGAGGAGAGGTTAGAGGCATTAAATATGCAAAAACTAGAAGATAGAAGAAAAAGAGGCGATATGATCACTACGTTCAAAATAGTAACAGGAATAGATAAAATTGATAGGGAAGAATTCCTGAGACTCGGAACTTCAAGAACAAGAGGTCATAGATTTAACCTAACGAAACAAAGCTGCCGGAGAAATATACGAAAATTCACTTTTGTAAACAGAGTGGTAGACGGTTGGAACAAGTTAAGTGAGAAGGTGGTGGAGGCCAAAACCGTCAGTAATTTCAAAGCTTTATATGACAAAGAGTGCTGGGGAGACGGGACACCACGAGCGTAGCTCTCATTCCTGTAACTACACTTAGGTAATTACACTTAGGTAATTACACCAAAAAGAGTCTTCAGTAAAGGTGAAGTGCAGTTAAATGTTCACTTAGTGTATTTATGGTTTACATTTACGCTTGATTGTTTTATGTATGAAAAATATGAGTAGTATTCTGTACAAAATGTATTTTTAAGTTAATATTTTTTGGGATGTGGAACGGATTGATTCAATTTACATTATTTCTTATGGGAAAATTTGCTTTGGGTGACGAATTTTTGGATGACGACGTGTGTCTGGGGATGGATTACAATCATGAACAAAGGTATCACTGTATGTGTGTAATTACCTAAGTGTAGTTCCAGGATGAGAGCTACGCTCGTGGTGTCCCGTCTCCCCAGCACTCTTTGTCATATAATGCTTTGAAATTACTGACGGTTTTCCACCTTCTCACTTAACTTGTTCCAACCATCTACCACTCTATTCACAAAAGTGAATTTTCGTATAATTCTCCGGCAGCTTTGTTTCGTTAGTTTAAATCTATGACCTCTTGTTCTTGAAGTTCCGGGTCTCAGGAATTCTTCCCTATCAATTTTATCGATTCCTGTTATTATTTTGAACGTAGTGATCATATCGCCTCTTTTTTCTAATATCTATTAGTTTTTGCATATTTAATGCCTCTAACCTCTCCTCGTAGCTCTTGTCCTTCAGTTCTGGGAGCTACTTAGTGGCATGTCTTTGCGCCTTTTCCAGTTTGTTGATGTGCTTCTTAACCCCTTAACTGCGTTGCCTCCAAATATGACACCCCCGCAGTGCGCAGGAAATAAATTCTCAGGAAAAATTCTTTTTTCTTTTTAAAGTGTCAGAAACCCTTCCCTCAGTATTGGTATGTAGAAAAAAAATCGAAATTGTACTTACTTTGGCTGCTATGGGGTCCGTAAGTTGGGGCGTGACGTCATCATTCCCTGTTCGCCCGTGACGTACGCTCCCGGGGCCAGTAGGGCGCTCGGGGCGGGGCGCGCGAGTTGCCGCGAATATATTTTCGTTCATTTTTTTTGCACAGTTCCAAATACATTTTATTTGTTTTTACGTGCTAATCCTAGGTATAGTGAACACGTACACTATATTATGGACAGTAAAACATCCGTACTGCTCGAAGACACTGTGTTACGTGCATGACACTTGTGTACACATATGCAGCACATATTTACTATGTATCATGCTAATTTATGTATACTGTATATACAATCTATTTACACACTATACACTGTCACACACTATATACATTCACCATTAACACACTTAGAACACCTCGAGTGACAGCAGCCACACATCAGCCAGTCTCCCTCACTCCAACATCTTACTCTCCAACATTGCTCCTCCCACCATACTGTTATAGTTCTTATTACACATGTTCTATATACCTATCTACATGTTTTATTTACTTGAACTATGCAAGTAAGCCGGTATTGTGTCCAAACAGTACAGTGGCCACCATACACTGCATGAAAAATCACACAGCCGACAGCAGACGACGCTACGATTACGTCACCTCCCTCACCAAAATAGCTCCTCTCAACATTCTCCTGTTGCTGTTCTTACACTATATACACACACTATATATACCCGTGTACATATGTGTTGCCCATAGCGAACCACTAAGCTAGTATGGTGAGCAAAACAAGAGTGGCAGCCACACACACACAATGAGGCTACCTCAATTCTCGCCCTCCCTCCCTCACCAAAATTCCTCCTTCCACAATACTACGCACAACGCTAATTATAACCACAATCCTGCTATTATCACAATCCTGGTCACTAATTCCTGTAAATGAATAATTTACCACACGTTTATTTTGAAAAGGAACCTAAGAAATCATTTGAAGATTCCTAGATGAACGAAATAATGCTGTGGTGCTGTGGCTAGCGCTGTGAACATCGTGAACAGCATTGAATCACTGATATTTGAACATTGTACCCAGTCATTATCACACTCAGGCTCTTCTATAACACTATCATGGCTAAATAATACAAGTTATATATATATTTTGACATTATTAGGCGATGCTGTGGTCACACGCTGAACAGCAGTGCTGTGCGCTCATGCTGCGAGCGCCAGCCTTGGTTAATCACACACTACTGAGGCTCCCACACCCGGGAATGTGGACCACGATTTTTTTTAAAGATGGCGTCTGTTTACAAGAGCCCTGAGGAAGCTGATGTGAACCCCATGTAGCCGCGGAGTTTTAAATGGAACGTGAAAAATACAAATACCTGGAGGTGCGTTGCGCAAACCAGACGTGAGCCTGCAGGCGTGTTGTGCAGTTTAAGGGTTAAGATATGGGCACCATACAACTGCTGCATATTCCAGCTTTGGTCTAATGAAAGTCATGAACAATTTCTTTAGTATTTCTCCATCCATGTATTTAAAAGCAATTCTGAGGTTAGAAAGTGTAGCATAGGCTCTTCGCACAATGTTCTCGCACCACCCCTAGATCCCTTTCTTTGTTAGAATTCTTTAAAGATTTCTCACATAATTTATAGATTGTGTGGGGTCTATGTTCTCCAATTCTACATTCCATAACATGGCATTTATTCACATTAAATTCCAATTGCCAAGTGTTACTCCATATACTTATTTTGTCCAGGTCTTCTTGAAGGGCATGACAATCATCTAGGTTTCTTATCTTCCCTATTATCTTAGCATCATCAGCAAACATGTTCATGTAATTCTGTATTCCCACTGGTAGATCGTTTATGTAGACAATGAACATTACCAGTGCAAGAACTGAACCCTGTGGTACTCCACTCGTAACATTCCTCCAATCCGATTCCTTGCCTCTGATTACGGCCCTCATTTTTCTGTCAGTTAGGAAATTTTTCAGGCATCCCTGTACACAGGGATGCCTGAAAAATCAGTAGAAGTGGAATGCTGAGCTCAGGTGCACATTCTTTCAGAATCCATGGTGAAGCTCCATCTGGACCAACTGCTTTGTTCTTATTTAGCTCCTTAAGCATTTTTTCCACTTCGTCTCTAGACACCTCTATGTGCTCTATGTTGTTCCCTGGAATTCTTATTGTGTCTGGTTCCCTAAAGATTTCATTTTGTACAAACACACGTTGGAACTTTTCGTTTAGTGTTTCACACATTTCCTTTTCATCTTCCGTGAATCTATTTCCCATTTTTAACCTCAGAATATTATCCTTTGCCTGCAATTTGTTGTTTATGAATTTATAGAATAGACCTGGTTCTGTTTTACATTTGTCTGCAAAACCTTTTTCAACAAAATTTTCTGCCTCTCTCCTCACTGCCATGTAGTTGTTTCTCGCATCTTTGTATCGCTGGTATGTTTGGGGTTTGGCCTCTTCCTGTATTGATTCCATTTTTGTGTCTTTTGGTCTCTGGCCCTCTCGCAATTTCTGTTGAACCAATCCTGTTTCCTAGATCTGCATCTCTGTTTTGGTATAAATTTTTTTGTGTCTTTATCATATATTTCACAAAACTTGACATACATCTCATTCACTTCCTTGCCTAGCATCAAGTCTGTCCAATTATACTCACTAAAAAAAATTCTAAGGTGGCCATAATGTCCTTTCCTGAAGTCAGGTATTTCAACTGCTTCAACCTCCTTATTTTCTTCCAGATTATAACGCATTGCATACTTTATTCCCAAAAAGACATGGTCTACTTTTACCCAAGGGAGGAAGGTACTGAATGTCAAATATCTCTTCCTCCTTCCTGGTAAATATCAAATCTAGCATGGAGGGAACGTCCCCTTCCCTCATCCTCGTAGCTTGTTTAACATGTTGATACAAGAATGTTTCCAGGATGAGGTCTACAAATCTACAGGTCCAAAAATCTTCTGTTTTAGCTTCATATGCTTCCCAGTCTATGGATTTCAAGTTGAAGTCACCGACTACCAACAGTCGTGATCTATCGTTATCCGCTCTCGCTATAATCTCTCTCATTATTGTTATAAGACCTTCACGTTTACTATCTAGCTCCTCCTTTGACCATGTGCTACTTGGCGGTGGGACTATATGCATTTATGATCATTAGTTTATCATCCTCATGGCAGACCTCTAGTGCTATTATGTCAACTTCTTGTGGATTGGCAGTCATTATTTCTTTCACCTTTAGGTGTTCTTTCACCAGCACAGCAACGCCACCTCCTTTCCTAATTTTTCTGTCCCGTCTCCAAATTGAGTAGCCCCTTGGGAATATGACCTCATTTAAAATAACATCTTCAAGTTTTGTCTCCGTGAGTGCAACAATGTCTGGTGTCTGCAGCTGTATTACATCACTTAACTCTAGTATCTTCGATCTTACTCCATCTATGTTGGTGTATGCAATCTTTAGGAACTTGTTCCCCCTCTCCTTATTCTTCACTCCCCCTCTCTCTATTGATTTTGTTGGTTTGTCTTTATGTACCACTTTACTGGTTTGCCTACCCCTATCACTTTATAGAAAAAAGAATCAATTTCTTCTTCATTCCTGCTCTCATTTAAACTTTTTGCCTCAGCGAGGTTCAGTTTCAGCTTCTCTCTGTCTTCTTTTGAATGATCTCGTCTTAACGACCACACTTTCCCATCCTCATCACTTTGTAATTTTCTGGCATTCCTGAGTACTTCTTCCATCTGTTTGGCACCGTTTAGGGGGATCCTCAAAGGTCGATCTTTCCCTTTTATGTATTTGCCTATTCTTTTGTAGTCGCACACATTCTCTATGGTAGTAAGACCTTCTACGAGGCCAACAATTTTATCTACTACTTTTGTTTCTTCTACAGCTTTTTCTGACCTAGATATTATCTCCTTTTCTTTGCAACCAAAAACTTATCAGGGATTTGCTCCGATCAACTGTGTTTTGCACCAACTTCGGGTTAGATGCCAATTCCTTTCTCACTTCCAGCCTAATGTTTGTTTTATCTTGGTTGCTGCAGTGTTTGACTTCCTTTACTGCTTCTTCTATTTTTTCCTTCTCCTTGGCCACTTGTGCATAAGTGAGTTGCATATCTTTCTTGCACTGTTCTATTCCCTGTGTAACTTCCTCCATCTGTGCTGACAAAAGCTGTTTCTCCTGTTGAATTTCCTTACCTAACCTATTGTAGTCATTTAAGTTTAAATTTACTTTAACTTCTTCCAAAGCTATTTTTAAGAGTTTATTTTCTTCTTCCATGGCTTTGCAATATGTTTCCAATTGATTCTTATCCTTGCGCAAGTCTTTCACTATACCCTCAGGACATAAAACCTTGCTATTCAAATGGTCATTACTTTCTTTCAATATACTAATTATTTCTTCATGAGAGTTCAGTATAGTATCTAATTTTACCAACTTGTTGTATAGGCTGGTTATATCAATGCTTTCTTCATTGAATCCCACAAAATCAAGCTCTGTTTTGTTTTTCCTCTTGCCGGCAGCCATCTTGAATGTTCTTCTCTGCACTGGAAACACTAGGGCAACTTTTTCTCATCTGATTTTTCACTTCCCTTAGCACTTTCCTGTTATCTCACCTATTTTTCAAGAGCACTATACCTTTATGTTCTCTGGGACACCACTCACTACCATCAACCTGTACTACAATACTTAGGATTGTTGAAATATGCTGGAGCTCCTCTGATGCAAGTGTTGACTCTAGTAGTGTCACCTTTTGAATTCCCTTTGAATTTTGAATTCCCATGCACACACACACGTGTAATTACCTAAGTGTAATTACCTAAGTGTAGTTACAGGATGAGAGCTATGCTCGTGGTGTCCCGTCTTCCCAGCACTCTTTGTCATATAACGCTTTGAAACTACTGACGGTCTTGGCCTCCACCACCTTCTCACTTAACTTGTTCCAACCGTCTATCACTCTATTTACGAAGGTGAATTTTCTTATATTTCTTCGGCATCTGTGTTTGGCTAGTTTAAATCTATGACCTCATGTTCTTGAAGTTCCAGGTCTCAGGAAATCTTCCCTGTCGATTTTATCAATTCCTGTTACTATTTTGTACGTAGTGATCATATCACCTCTTTTTCTTCTGTCTTCTAGTTTTGGCATATTTAATGCTTCTAACCTCTCCTCGTAGCTCTTACCCTTCAGTTCTGGGAGCCACTTAGTAGCATGTCTTTGCACCTTTTCCAGTTTGTTGATGTGCTTCTTAAGATATGGGCACCACACAACAGCTGCATATTCTAGCTTTGGCCTAACAAAAGTCATGAACAATTTCTTTAGTATATCGCCATCCATGTATTTAAATGCAATTCTGAAGTTAGAAAGCATAGCATAGGCTCCTTGCACAATATTCTTTATGTGGTCCTCAGGTGATAGTTTTCTATCTAGAACCACCCCTAGATCTCTTTCTTTATCAGAATTCTTTAAAGATTTCTCACATAATATATAGGTTGTGTCGGGTCTATGTTCTCCTATTCCACATTCCATAACATGACATTTATTAACATTAAATTCCATTTGCCAAGTGGTGCTCCATATACTTATTTTGTCCAGGTCATCTTGAAGGGCATGACAATCATCTAAGTTTCTTATCCTTCTTATTATCTTAGCATCATCAGCAAACATGTTCATATAATTCTGTATACCAACTGGTAGATCATTTATGTAGACAATAAACATCACTGGTGCAAGAACTGAACCCTGTGGTACTCCACTTGTGACATTTCTCCAGTCCGATACATTGCCTCTGATCTCTGCCCTCATTTTTCTATCAGTCAAAATTTTTCATCCATGTTAGAAGCGTACCTGTCACTCCTCCAATATTTTCCAGTTTCCAGAACAACCTCTTATGTGGAACTCTGTCAAAAGCCTTTTTTAGGTCTAGATAGATGCAGTCTAACCAACCATCTGTTTCCTGTAATATCTCTGTTGCTCGATTATAGAAACTGAGTAAATTCGATACACAGGATCTTCCAGATCGAAAACCATACTGTCTGTCTGATATTATATCATTTCTCTCAAGATGTGTAAAATAAATAAATATATATATATATATATATATATATATATATATATATATATATATATATATATATATATATATATATATATATATATATATATTATATATATATATATGCAACAATGATCACAAAAACACTGATCCAAGTATGCAGAATAACCACATATGAAAAATAGAAAATGCTTAACGCGTTTTCGGCTAATTCGCCTTCATCAGAGCAAAGTAGAATCAAAGTATTCTACTTTGCTCTGATGAAGGCGAATTAGCCGAAAACGCGTTAAGCATTTTCTATTTTTCATATGTGGTTATTCTGCATATATATATATATATATATATATATATATATATATATATATATATATATATATATATATATATATAATGTATATGTGTGTGTGCGAACAAGCCTGAATGGTCCCCAGGACTATATGCAACTGAAAACTCACACCCCAGAAGTGACTCGAACCCATACTTCCAGGAGAAACTCAACTGGTATGTACAGGACACCTTAATCCACTCGACCATCACGACCGGACATAAGGAGGTGATAGCCGAAGCTGTTTGAACCACCCCCCCGCCGGCACTCGGATGGTAATCTTGGGCATAGTATTTTATCAAATCACCTCATTGTTTGGGGCACACATGAGGAACACAAATGCAAACAAGCCTGAATGGTCCCCAGGACTATATGCAACTGAAAACTCACACCCCAGAAGTGACTCGAACCCATACTGCCAGGAGAAACGCAGCTGGTATGTACAGGACACCTTAATCCACTTGACCATCACGACCGGACATCAGGAGGTGAAAGCCGAAGCTATTTGAACCACCCCCCGCCGGCACTCGGATGGTAATCTTGGGCATAGTATTTTATCATATCAAAATCTTTTATCAAATCAATATATATAATATTTATATATATAATATATATAATATATATATATTTCTTTTGGAAGGGGCTCTGTTCCCTTCGCTGTAGACGGTTCAGCCTGTCTCGGTTCATTCCTCTGTTCACGGATTGGCAGTCGTCGCCTACTTGTTTCGTTGGCTCTGCTGGACATATGGACTCCTGGCCATGGACATCTTCGAGTTGGCGTGGTCTAGGCATCGCCCATTCTATGTGGCACCCTTACCTGCCTGCGAGGCATTCACGGTGGATGCTTTTCAGCAAGACTGGTCGAGGTCATGATGATGATGAATCATCATCATCTCAAGATAAGAGGTGGGGGTACCTGTTCCTCTTCTCCCGGTCCAGCTGTTGCTTCGGGTTCTGGCTCGGTTGAAGCCCATTCTCAAGGAGAGTAGTCCTCGTGGTCCCTTGGTGGCCGGCCCAGCTTTATTTTCAGACGCTGCTTGATAGGTGTCTGAACCAGGGGCATTTTCCCGCGGCTCCGCCACTTTCGGCAGGTCGGACTGGTCCTGTGCGTGACTGGTTCGGCCTTCTCCTCGGCTCTTCGCGTCTGGTATTTTGACGTGGGTTTCACCACCTCTATGGTAATTACCTAAGTGTTATCTAAGTGTAGTAACAGGATGAGAGCGTAGCTCTCAGTATCATGGTGATCAGGTGGCTTTGTTGACGGTGTTCCACCTGCGAGCTTCGTCTCGGCAACAGTATGATGTTCCTGGTGTTTCTATGCACCTTTTTCTTGTTCTTCGTAGGTTGTCTTCTCTTTCGCATCGGGTTGTCTTGTCCTTTCTTGGGTTTTCAGGACTACAGGTATTTGATGTTTCTTACTGTCGTCTCGTTTTGTGCGGCGCTGGCGGTGCCGCTTCGGGTTGCGTTCGGGGTGGACGTCACATCTGCCCCGTTCCGTATGCTTTCTCGTGTTTTGTTTCATCTCCGGCCTGCTCATGCATCGCCTGAGCCATCCTGGTCCTTGATCATGGCGCCCTCTTATCTTCTCCTCAGTTTGTGGTAGCCCCTTCGGTTCAGGTTTCTGCTCTTTGGTAGAAGAGTAGAAACCTGGTAGAAGTCTTCCAGCCTGAGGTCTATCCTTGTGCCCGTGCTGTTCGAACGTTTGCAGTGTTGGTGATGTCTAGGGCTCATTTCAGGCGCAAGGATTTGAGGGTCTCACAGGTTCCTGGCCAGCCGTTCTTTATGCGTGTGTCTGCTCCTGTGCGTTCTTGTTGCCTTGGGCCGCAAGTTGCAGCCTGTTGTCTTGGCTTCGCGTTGCAGAGTTAGTGGCGGCCGCCTCCCGGGTCAGCATTTCTTTTCCTTCTCATTGGGTATAAGGCTCCAGGGAGCCGTTGGGGCTCCCCACAGAAAACCAGCGTTGAATGTAATGAAACACCATTTTCTGGGTGAGCCCCGGAGGCTCCCAGGCAACCCTCCCGCCCACCGGTCGGCAGTTTTTTCGCGTTGGTTGAAGCTTAGCTTCCGAACTGATGCTAGGCAGCCAGCACGGTGAGGTCTAGGCTCCCCCCCCTCCCTCTCTCGGGGCGGGGAGGGCTGCGTGGACGATTGGTGCGGCAGTAAAGTGTGATGTTTGCTTGTTTGCTTGTTTCCTTAGGATTGTAGGGAGTTTCTACCTCTCTGTTTGTTTTTGTTTTACTTTTTTAATGTGGGGTTTGGTTTGTTATGCTTACCTTTCTGGGTGCTTGACCCCAGTCGATGGCAGATAAGGAAAACCCCAACCACAAGGGTAGGTTTTCCAGGGCCATTGCTCCCTGAAACCTCTCTGAAGAGGCCAGGTTCTGGCACTGGTCCCTGGTAGGTCTGAACTCCTTAGCTAATGTCCCAGTCTAATATAACATACATTAGCCCGATAAGCTCCAGGGAGCCTCCGGGGCTCACCCAGAAAATGGAGTTTAATTACATTCAACGCTGGTTTTTCCATCTCCGGTCTGTTCATGTGCCGGCTGAGCCGCCTTAGTCTCTGGACAAGGGTTTTTTCCTTTCTCTCTTGTCCTCGGTTTGTGGTGACCCCTTTGGTTCCTGATTGCTTTTGAAGGGCTTTGTTTGTTGACTTTGGCCTCTTGTGGTTAGGTTGGGAGTCTCCGTGCTCTTCTCTGGTGCCGTGGTTTTTGTTTGGTCCTGGTGGTCGTTTTGTTCATTTGCATCCATCTCCTTCTTTTCTCATGACAAATGAGATGATAGGTTTCTGGAGGGGTTTGTTGGTTGTAGATGCTTGGTTGGTTAGGCCGGAGGTACATCATGCGCTGTGTTCGGTGGCGGCTTTATGCTGCTACCTGCGGGCCAGCGGTTCTGTGTTGGTGGACGTGGTCTGGGTTGATCCAGTTTCCCCTGGTTCCCTGTTCCAGGGCTCATGTGTCTCTGGTTGTCAGCGGTGTCCTTAAGTCTCGCTAGCCTGAAGTCTACCCTTTTGACCATGAAGTTTAGAAGTACAGTATGCCACTCTTTCGGCTGTCTTTGGTCATATGCCTTGGGACGATATTCGGGCACGGGGGTTTTGGAGGTCAAACAAGGGTCCTGGCCACCAGGTATCTCGTAAACATGTTGGGCCCCTCAGCGGCCGTGTGTTGCCTTGGGGCACCTGTCACGGCCATTCTCTCTCTCTCCCTCACATTGAGACCTGCGGTGCTGCTGCCTCCCTGGTATGACCTTGTTTTTCCTTCTATGCAGGTACAGTAATTAGCTTCAGGGAGCCGACAGGGCTCCCCACAGAAAACCAGCGTTGTATGTAATGAAATGCCAGTTTCTGGGTGAACCTTGGAGTCTCCCGGACTCCCTCTGTCCCTCCCTCCCTACCTCCGGTCGGTGGCTTTCATCATTCAAGAATTGAGAGGTGAGGAGTTCCGGCCGCATCCCCCTTCCCTTGTGTGGGTGGGGGGATTGCTAACTAATGGGTGGTTTGTTGGACGAAGTGTTGCTTGTTTGTTTTCTTTCTGTGGGAATTCTTTTGCTATTCTGAAGATGTAGGTTGCAATTCCAACCAGATTGTGGTCTGTTTTGTTTTGCCTACTTTTCTGGGTGCCTTCCCTGGTCAATGGCAATTATAAGGACTGGGATAAGGACTGTTCCTGAACAAATAGTCTGGATGTGTCACAACGGGAAGATTGATGATATTCTGAAGAGATATAAGAATTTTGCACCAAGATTGCTAATTTGTTGAATTGTCTGAATGTCTTTTAAAAATTGTCTGTGTACCTAGTCTAAAAGTATTTGTTGTATGCCTGGTAATATACTGCATATGTAAAGGAAGAAATGTATATGTTTATCACTCAGAATGTTCGGTAATATGCTTATTGTTTGTGATGTGTGCCGCCTTATGTACATATGAACCTGTTGTACTGAACGGGGTGAGAATAGCTTGAGCTACCTCATCCCTTTATGTGTATATATACCTCAATAATCTTATTTCAATTTCAATTTCTTGGTTGATGGTAAGTATGATATACTTTAAATGTAAAGTGTTCATAGGCCATTTCTCCCTGCATCTCTCTGAGTGGGGTCAGGTTCTGGCACTGGTCCCCAGTAGGCAACAAGACCTCTTTAACTGATGACCCCAAATAGAATAGCATTATATTAGTTGGATAGCTTCAGTGAACCACCGAATCTCACCCAGAAACTGATGTTTCCTTGCATTCAGCGCTGGTTTTTTGTTTTATTGCTCCTCTCCTTCTTGGCAGGGTTTCCAAAATTTTGGGTTGATCTCTGATCCCTGTTTGGCAGACCAAATTCTGATCCTGGCCTCCAGTAGGCTAGGGTGGATCTCAGGGACTTGGTGAAGTTTCCTAAAGCTTTGCTGTGACAGCAATGAAGCTCATAGAAATATTGAGGGCTCACTATAATAGGGAGTTCCATTAGTCAACACTTTATTTATATGAATTTAATTAATGTTAATTAATGTTCTTTTTTTTAGTGTGATTTGACTACAAGCCGCAGTGAACAAGAGAGACTTCAGTTGGAGAGGTTTGAGCTTTTAAGCACAGCTAATGAGCTTCGACAGCAATTACGTCAACTTCGGGAGGGTGCTGCTGTTAAAGCACATTCTTTAGAAGCCAGTCCTGTTTATGGTATGATTTACTGATACTATATACATAGCAATTGTTGCTCTTGCTATTTAAACATGTAGGGCATGAATTAAGTTATGATATTTGTCTTGTGAATGCTGCTATATGATTAGAGGCATGAATCCACTAGACTAGTGATTCTTAACAAAATTTCTCTGTTAACACCCCTTCCTAACATCCAAGCCGTTCGTGCACCTCTTTCCATATTGATGACAAAACATTCTGTACTGTATTGTCATGGGAATTAATAAAGGACCCTATTGTGGTTTGTTATCATATTAGTAACCCCTGGTTACGAACGCATGCACTAGAGATACACTGCCATCAGTTTTGCCATAGCACATTCAAACTAGAAAATAAAATTTGACAGAGTGAGTAGTAACAGGCTGTGTATAATCATAGAGGTTCCTTTCTTAACTCAATTAAATCAATAATGCAAGCTGGCTATTTCAGGTGCAATTATGTTTTATGGCTTGTAAATTAATCAACTTGTTGATAAATTTGACATCATACATCAAAATTCCACAGCTATAATCAATCATAACACTAAAAGTTTTCCTTATTATTCCTGTCAATGCTCCATGGTGTGTTCCCTGCACAAGTAGGAGTATATGACCTTGTTACTTGTGTACTGTCTGGACATAGAGGTAATATACTTTATCAAATTTTTGGTATGCTGAGATGTACTGTCATAGTCATATTTTGTAATAACCAATAGAGGTTTAGCATTGAGAAAACTAGTCGGTTTGAATTTTCTACAAATTGTAACATTTTCCCAAGTCAAACCTGATTCTGCTACCCACACATCAGTGTGTATTGTTGTTATCCTTGATGACTATTGGTCCATTGATCTCATAAAAATACACAGACTATCATTTTCCCTTTAATACTTTAATGGGTAAACTGTCTCAATCTTTCATTTAATATAATATATATGATTCTTTCACCATTAACTGCTTTAATCACTGTGCTGCGTCAACCTAAAAAACTCGGTCAGTGGGAAACTGTGCCAACCGAGAAAACACCTTTTAAAGATTTCGTACCCATTCCTAACACATGCATGGTAGGTTGTGTACGAAATGGACTCTTGGGACCTCCAGTGAGAGGCAGCCATCTTGGAAAAAATTCCCAGAATGTCCTAGGGCTGCTGGCTAGCTTAGTACTGAGTGAGCAACCATAGTGTGGCGCACGTGCTTTTGGCTTCCAAACACCTGTCTGACGCGGTGTTGAAAGATCCCTCTCTGTCGGTGAAATTCAGACCCTTATTGTTTGAAGAACATAAGGGTCATGATATTCAGTCCCCGTGGTGCAGTGGTAAGACACTCGCCTGGCGTTCCGCGAGCGCTTAGTCATGGGTTCGTATCCTAGCTGGGGAGGATTTACTGGGCGCAAATCCTTAACTGTAGCCTCTGTTTAACTCAACAGTAAAATGTGTATTTGGTTGTAAAAACGATTCTTCGTGGCGGGGATCGTATTCCAGGGACCTGCCCGAAACGCTATGCATACTAGTGGCTGTACAAGAATGTAACAACTCTTGTATATATCTCAAAAAAAAAAAATAATGAAGCTAGGCGCAATAAGGACCTAATACAAAGGTCGGATGCAAGTGATACAGCACCGATGAGGACGATATAGCGAGCGTATCCAGTTGTAGCTTTGAGCTAAAATAGATGAATCATTTTCTGGGTTCGGTGATGATGCATCTGATACAAGTAGCATAGATGAACAGTGTTAGCAGCTTCCTTTATTTAAAATATTTCCATAGATATTTTCAAGAATAGCTGAATCTCTTCCAGAATGGCTGAATCTCTTCCATATTGACTGAATCTCTTCCCCATTGACTGAATTTCTTCCAGAATGACTGAATCTCTTCCAGTGAGGGCCCTTACAAAGCGATCTTTTCAAGACTACCTTACAAATTGATCTTTTCCTGTAATCTTTTCAAGACTACCTTACGCTTCACAAGCTTGGCTACATACCACCTACAGGTACTAAAGCCAAGGGTGTGCGTGAGTGCATTATTTGCAAGCACACAGAACGAAGAAACAGGAAATGAAAATATATCTGTACCTGGTGCAACGAGAGCGAAGTTGCGCTGTGTACCATGAACTACTTCATTGATTACCACTCGCTTCCAAAGTACTGAGTGTGTAATACAGTGTAGTTACTGTGTAAATAGTGTGTGAAACTACATATTGTAATTTAAATGAATTTTTAACAAGTAATATTGCGATAATAAACATTTATTGTGGATACATTACTGACACATGTATCGCAGGTCTATTGAACATTATGAACATTCTACTGTATACATATTGTAAAGGACACAATTATACATCATATACGATAAAAAAAAAAAAAATAAAACCACATTGGATTTTGCAAACCTCTACAATAATACAAGTAGCTGAGTACAGTAGTACTAAGTTTCCCAGTTGGTATTAAGGAGGGCCTAAAACTTGTACAGTACACAAGTCAGGAAATAAGACAAGACACAATTTGAAAATTACAGTACCTACTGTATTTCTGGGGGGAGCCCCGTCGGCTCCCCGGAGCTATCCAGGCTGAATGGATATATATAAATTTCTGGCATCAGTCAAAGTGCTAGGAGTTCTTGCCTACCGGGGACCACGAGCCAGAACCTGGCCCCCTCAGAGAGGCACGAGGAGCAATGGCCTATAGAAACCCCCTTGTGGTTGGGAGCATTCTATGTCTGCCATCGACCGGGATAGGCACCCAGAAAGGTAGGCGCCCCAAAATAAACCCATATTCTGGTGAAAATATTGCTACTGAAAGCCGAACGAGTGGACAGAACTCCCCAAACAAAATTATCAAACTAGCATGATGTCATCACGTCGCCGTGCCACCGTCTGCGTAACCCCCCCCCCCCTCCATGAGAGGGGGAAGGGTCAGCCCCAGACCCTCCACGCCGGCGATCCAACTGGCAGTTCTTGGCTGATGGAATTACTGGCTGGGCGAGAGCCTCTGGCGCTGGTTTTTGTTTCAGTTCTGTGCCTTTTGGTGTGGACTGTCTCTACCGGTGGGGTGTGAGCCAGGAGTAAGATTCCACGGTACTCGGGCTGCATGCGCCTAGAGCTATCATCCCTAGGTGCCCTGTAAGTACTGCCCTTGGGGCTTGGGGCCACCTTCCACAAGTCACCTTGGGTTCTACCTCCGCTGTGTCCTTTACTGCTCGGTACTGGGCCACCCTTGGAGTCGGCTGGGGTTTTGTTGCCCTGGTTTGTCTCTGGGTAGGTGGTAGTTTTCGTCACTGGTAGGGGCGCGGGGTACTGCACAGCTAGTTTTCACCATTAACAGCGGCCGGCTCTGTTCCGCCTGGGTAAGTTGTCCTCTTTCGGGGTTTTTCTTTTGTTTTTGTTTTTGCCTGGGGGGGGGGGTCTGCCTTTATGGTCCCCCATTCCTGTTCTAGGTGATTTTCTTATGAATTCTTCTGTTGGCGGTACTCCCCGCTTGGCCCCCGTGAGTGGACATGTCCCCGGGGTTCAGCTTTAGCAGTTTGTTGGTAGATTTGGGCGCCGGTTCGCAGAACCCTGCCTGGGCTTCCCTTAACGTGTACCAACGGCTAAGGGCCCTGGGAAACACCACGATGGCTCCGTGGTCCTAGAGGTGTGTCCCTGGAATCCCTCTCGCGTCCTGCGAGTTTGACAGTTGATCTGTCCCCTTGTCTCAGGGTGACACTCACCAGTTGTGCCTCCGCCATGCTGCCTGTTGGGGTCCTTGTTCTTGTGACCCGGAGTCGTCCGATGATTGTTGTCGGTATGCGCTCTCCATCACCCAGGCCACTGGTCTTGATAATTGGGTGCAGGCGGCTGCGGCGTTGCTTGCTGGGTGTAGGTTGCTGCAACGCTCTTGGTTGTTTGTGGCCCTGGATGCCCCGAGGCTGCCCCGTTTTGGTGGTTGGGGTCTGGACTTGGGGGTGGGGGTCGCTTCGACTCTGGCTCCTTCCGCTCCTCATCCTTCCCCTTCTGTTCTACACACTTCCTCCCTTGCTTCCTGCTTCGAACCATAGGCGGGTTTCGGGGTTGGGACGGGGTCTGGTTGGGTTGAGACTTGGGCGGTCTCGGGGGTTTTCCTCTTCCGGGGTGGCGGCAGAGGCATTCGAGTCGGTTCCTTCCAGCAGTGCCGTATGGGTCTGACCAGTGGGCTCCCTTCATTAGTGTTTGCACGGCTGCCCCGGCTTTCCGTGTCAAGCTGGGGCTTTGGGGGTGCAGCTCGGCCCTGGGTCATGCCGTCGAGGTTCCCGGGGTTAGGGAGGGGTTGCCTGGGGGTCCTCGGCCCCATTTGCCCCTCTTGGGTCTTCGTCCCTTTGGTGAGGGGCTGGCCGTTCCTCAGAGTGGGATTGTTCCTTTCCTGTGTTCCTGTTGTTTACGTGTATACCCCTCCCTGGGTTCGGTTCCATGTTCCTTCGGGTTCGTCTGTCCCGTCGCTCTTGGGGGTGTTTCACCCCCTTTTCCTTACCCTTTTCGTTCTTACGTCGCAATACTGTTCAAAAAAAAGACAAAAATCAAATGTGTATTCAGGTAAGGTACATCCATACAAGGTGTGAAACAAACGTTGATGGATTTATATATTGACCTAGTACTTACAGTGCCTAAACCGCTTCGTATCGTTGTCCCTGCATGTTCCTTGATCAGGGGTGCTTGTCGTGGTTCTCGTTGGTTCGCGAGTCTCTTCATACCTTCCAATATTATTGGAACGTCTGTTGATTTTCGATGTGGTTTCCCTCGGGTCTTTTGTCGGCCTCGTTGGTTCCCTTCCGTCATCTGTTTTCTTTTGCTTCGTTTTTGCCTTGTTTTGTTTTCGCGACGTCTCTACTTCCAGTTTCGGCATTCTTCGTCTTCGTTCCGCACGCCTTCCTGGTGTTTGTACGATGTGTGTTTACGTTGTGTCTGTACATTGTGTGTACGATCTGTGTGTCTGCCTGGTGTACAAGCCACGCCTCCCGGTAGACAGGTGGTGCGTTTTGTACCTCTTGTGCTGGTGCCGCGGTGTGTGTTTTGTTTCTGGGCGGTATGCTCATGTGTTCGCATCATTTCTTGTGGTTTTCTACGGTTTCTTGCTCGTTTTCTCCCTCCAGTTGTGGCCCTCTGGATGCTGAGGGTGTTTTGCATTTATATCTGGGGGTGTCACTTCGTTCTTCCTTTGCTTCCGGGTGTGGGATGGTTTGGCAGGGCGCCGCCTCCTCCCCCTCTGTACTGCTCCGTCTTCTGCAGGTTGCGCGCCTCTGGCCGTATTTCTCCTTCGACTTCCACATTTTATTCAGGTAACGGTACATACTATGCCTACTGCCTCGAGTATACATGGCTTTCGGGCACACCATTAGCTCTGCTTCTGGTATATTACTTGGCTCGCCTGTGTTGTGGCACGGTCGTGTGTCTGCTCTGCAGGTGAGGTTGTCATGTCTGGCACCTCTGTCGGCCTAGTGCTGGTTCTCACTTTTTGGTGGGGTGCTTGCCTAGTTGTGCTTGTGGGGGTTGAGCTCTGGCTCTTGGGCTCCGCCTCTCCTGTCAGTTGACGGTTGTGCAGTTTCCTGAGCCTCCTGGGCACTGTCTTCTCTACATTTGCTCCTGTGGGCAGAGTCTGCCTCCTCCACATGGCTTCTTGGTGCTTTTCGCTTCCTTTCCCCTCTGACATTGATCAGGTTCTTTTTCGTGTCTATGGCTCATTTGGGTGCTCGGCTTCCTTCTGTGTCCCCTTGTGCGTACGAACATACAGACATAAGTACAGAGGAACTGCAGAGGGCCTATTGACCCGTGCGAGGCAGCTCCTGTTTCTTACCACCCATTCCCACTCATATACATGTCCAACCCGCCCTTGCACCTATCGTGGGGCACCACCACCACGTTATGTGGTAATTGGTTCCGCAAATCACTGAGCCTGTTATCGTGCCGGTCATTCCTCTGGTCTTTCCTGATTCTACGCTTATCCCTTTTCTGCCCAGTGTTTCATGCCCACAATGTGCCGCATGGGTGGCGTGTGCCGCTATCCCAGTTTCTATTGTTTCGTGTAGATTGGTGACAATAAACACAAACACTAAGAGACTAACTATCTTTTGTTGCGTATACAGTAGTATGCGGGTGATATTTTGGCGGGCAATGGTGCGGGTTGGGCGCACTGAGAGTCGGTACAGTGTCTCGCATGTGTCTGTTCTAGACCACACTTGCAGGTAGACTAGTTATTATTCACTACTCTGCTGGTTATATGCTTGGGCGACGCCTCACCGTTCTCCAAAGGTTGGCAGGAATTTTCCCTGGAAGTAAGGAACGGTTTGAGTTCCATCATTGGTACTATGTAGAGCTTTGCTTCTCTCGTTAGGCTCATGCGTTTGGAGCGAGTATCTTATTTGGATATTCTGCTCACTCCACCACCCTTGTTCACGGCTCCATCCTTGTTTACTCTTCCCCGCTAGGCGGGATTGCGTCGATGGCTCCTAACAGGGGTGTTTGGTGTGGTGTGTTTGGTCACCTTGCTTCTCAGTCTTCAGTCTTGCTCAATCTTCAGTGCCTTTTTTGAACCTGTCTTTTGTTCTTTGTTGTCCTGTGGGGCTCTGCCCCGCATTTCGGTGCTTTTGGTTTCGTTGTCGACCCCTGGGTCTTTTCCCTATCTGGACACTCATTCCTGGCCTATCTTCGGTGCCTGGCTGCACCCTACTGTTCATGTGGTCCCTCGGGTATGTAAGCGGTCCTCTCCACATTTTGTGGTTGGTCGTGTGCATTCCTTCCCTGCCGCTCCTTGGGCCGTATTCGTGGTTTTCCTTACCTATTTCCTCCCCCCATGCTACACTTATTTGTGTATCTTGGTCAGTGCTTCTTCACTGTCCTGTTTGGTGCTCCGGTGGGCCTCTGTCCATGTTCAGTTCCCTGCTTTTGGACTACTCCGGTGTTCCGTTTTGGTACCGAGTTCCTGCGGTTTTCTGTGTCATTTCCTGCAGGCTTCAGGTTGCGCTGTCTGTGGGGAGGTGTGGACTTTTGGTCTGCCGCTCCTGCCTTCCTGGTTCCTTTTCTTGGAACCGGGTTTGCTGGGTTCCGGTCCTGGTTCCGGTTTTTCTTTGTTCCTTTTCCGGACCGGGTGTGTTTGCTTTCCTGCGGTTCACGTCCTGGGTAGTTCTCCTCTTGGATGCCTCAGGGATGCATGCGTCTTTCTTCCCTGCTGGAGCTGGTTATGTTGCTCCTTTGGGTTGCGGGGGTCGCTGTTTTTCGATTCGCGTTTTGCGCTTTCGATCGTGGTGTTAGTTTCTCGTCATTTGTGTCGGCACTGGTGGGTTCGTTATGGGTCTCCGACCTGCGTGTTTCGTCTCAGGGGCGGTGTGTGGTTTTCCTGGCGGTCTTTCCGGTTTTCCTATCACTGCGAAGGGTCCTTCGGTCTTTGATAGGCTTGGCTTGTCTTCCCTTCGGGGTTGTTCCGGGACCGTCGTCTGGGATCGTGTCCTGTCACCTCTTATTGGGTGGTGCTGGCAGAGCCGCTCCTGCTTGCGTTCAGTGTTGCAGTTCATTCTGCTCCGTTCCACTTGCTGTCTTGGGCATTGTTCCTCTCCAGCCTGCTCTTGAGTTTTGGTGCCGTCCTGGTCGTTGTCCTGGGTGGTCTATTTTCTTCTCGTTTTGGTCTTTGTTTTGTCTCTGGTTTTGGTTGTTCAGTTAGGATGCGTGGTATCCGCCTCCCGGTTCCTTCCCTGTTTTACTTATCTGTGGTGAGGTAGCTCTGGGGAGCCGACGGGGCTCCCCCCAGAAAACCAGCGTTGAATGTAATGAAATGCCATTTTCTGGGTGAGTCCTGGAGGTTCCCCGGCATCCCTCCCTCCCTCCGGTCGGCGGCGTTTTTCGCGTATTTTGACAACCAGCCTAAGAACTGCCAGTTGGATTGCCTGACGTGGAGGGTCTGCGGCTCCCCCTTTCCCCTCTCGGGGAGAGGGGGTGGGGGTTGCGCAGATGGTGGCGCGGCGATGTGATGATGTCATGCTAGTTTGATAATTTTGTTTGGGGAGTTCTGTCCACTCGTTCGGCTTTCGGTGGCAATATTTTCACCAGAATGGGGGTTTGTTTTGGGGTGCCTACCTTTCTGGGTGCCTATCCCGGTCGATGGCAGACATAGAATGCTCCCAACCACAAGGGGGTTTCTATAGGCCATTGCTCCTCGTGCCTCTCTGAGGGGGCCAGGTTCTGGCTCGTGGTCCCCAGTAGGCAAGAACTCCTAGCACTTTGACTGATGCCAGAAAGTTATACATATCCATTCAGCCTGGATAGCTCCGGGGAGCCTCCGAGACTCGCCCAGAAAATGGCGTTCATTACATTCAACGCTGGTTTTTTGTGGCAACAGCTAAAGAACGACTCAGAATATTGCAGTCATGTAAAGTGGAAAACAGTAATTGAACAAATGATGAGGCAAAGATAAAATGGGAATTTCTTCTAAGAGAGCAATAAAGATTTACAAGGAACTCTACAGGAGATTTCAGGAAATCATTAAGATTTAATCAAAGTGAAGGCTTGTAGTTTTGGCACTGGTAGTGTTGCTTAAATAAAACAACAGTGTACACATTTTCTGTGGGGAGCCCCTTCAGCTCCCTGGAGCTATCGAGCTAATGTGAAATTCATTAGACCAGGGATTAGTTAAAGGAGTTCAGGCTACCAGGGACCACAAGCCAGAACCTGTCCCCCTTCAGAGAGGCACAGGGAGCAATGGCCCCTGGAAAAAAAAACTGTGGTTGGGGGTTTTCCTTATCTGCCATTGACCTAGGGTAATGCACCCTGAAGGGTAGGCATAACAAAGCAGACCCCACATGATAATAAAATTGCAACTTAAACCCAAAAAGACACACTCCTCCCCCCCCCCCTCCCCAGAGGGGGAAGGGGTCCTCTGCTGCTTGGCAACTGCCCATCCTTGGGCTGCTTGGCTAGCTGTATTTTTTTGTTGCAACTGTTTTTAAGGTTTAAAAAGTTTTAATTAACCTTTTACAAAAATTTATATGATGGAGAGATGGATAGAGGGATGGATGGATGGATGGATGGATGGATGGATGGATGGATGGATGGATGGATGGATGGATGGATGGAGGTATGAAGGAATGGATGGATTAAGGGAGGTATGGATGGATGGATGGATGGATGGATGGATGGATGTATGGATGGATGGAAGGATGGAGGGATGGATGGATGGATGGAGGTAGGGATGGATGGGTGATGAGTTGAACTATGTGACCAGTGAAGCAGAGAGAATATATGGGATGTAGGGGTGGTGGGGAAGGTGTGCCGGTGCAGTTGGTAAATGCTACAAAAAAATAATGAAAGCACCCCTACGCCAACTCGCTGCAGGCAGAAATAAAATGAATATCTCCCTGATGCAAATCGATGCAAGCGAAAAAAATGAAAACACCCCTGATGCAAATCACTGCAGGTGGGACAAAAATCAATATCCCTCCTGATGCAAATCGCTGCAGACGGGACAAAAATTAATACCCCCTTCCCTGATGCAAATCGTTGCAGCCAGAAACGGCAAAACTGCAGCGATTTGTCTCGTTTCCTACTACGTATCCACTCGATTTAACGGCCTCTTATTTACCGATCTGCCGGTTCCAACGACTGGTATCTGGAGCCTCATATACTGCTCTGGCAGTTGATAGAACTATAGGTCGGTATTGGGTTTGTTTTGGTATCGGGGCCCCCTCCCCGCTCAGCTCGTTGTCGCCGTCTGGGGGCTTAGTGGGCGGCTGCCGGAGTGTGATGCTCCTTGGGACAGTCCTCTGTCCTTTTCTAGCCTTGTGCTCCTGCTGCCGTCCTCTCCAATTCTGCTGGGCATCTTTTCCTTTTCCTTCTGTTTCGTTTTTCTCCCCCCTCTTCTCCTATCTGCTTGCCGTTTCCTGCCGACCTTTTGCTCGTTCTGGTTCTTCCCTTGGACTTCTTCTACTTTGACGCCCGGGTGCTTGAGGAGGCATACTCTTGCACCCGTAGAACTGCAGTACCCGACGTCGAGAGCGAGGGGAACCTTTTATTGTCAATCCCCACTTCGCCACTGAACCCGATCTCGACGGACTGTCGGTTTCTTAAGGTGGCGTTTGTGGGGCGTATACTCACGACGCACCCCTAGGAGGCCCCGACAAGATCGGCGATAGCTTCTTGTTGGGTGTCCTGCCTCTAATTGTGGCTCCATGGTGGGTGTGGGGGCACATTCGTGAGTGAATTCGTAATTTCGTCAAGATGATAACCCCTGTTTCGGCTGCTTCTGGCTTACCTTTTCAGGCTCGTGGGGTGGGCGACCAAGCCCCCGAGTCGGTCCGTATTGGAAGACCGGGCTCTGTAGCCTCCGCTGCATTGGGCCCCGACCTTGCTCCTCCTTTGGCCTCTCTGACTCCTTCCCCTGGCTCCCCTCCCTCCTCTGTGGTTGGGTCGAGCCCCAAGCCCCCAGTGGTGACTACCTCGTCCCCTGGCGCGGCTCCTTCTCTAGTTGTAACTACTGCGCCTTTTAACCCCTCTCTCTCTGGAGGTTCTCACCGCCGTTCTCGTCACGGCCGCCCTCGCTCGATTCCTTCCAGTTCTGCTACCTATCAAGCCTTGTTTGGTCCCGCTTCGTGGGCCAAATATTTTGATCTCCTCCCTCTTGATTCTGCGCCTCCTGACGATTTCTCCCTTCATCGACATCTCATTGATTCCGTGGATGCCTCCATTACTTTTAACCCCACTCGTCTCGGTACGCGTGTCGTTGCTGCTCCTTCTCAGGATGCTGCTTCCCGCTTGGCTGCCTTATCCTGCCTTGGCGAGACCCCCGTTCGGGTCTCGAAGAACGTTCAGTTGAATGCCAGTGTTGGCACTATTTTGCTCCCGCCCCATGTTGCGACCGGTGTTCGGGACCTACGCGACTGCCACGACGATATTCGACATATCCTCGCTGCCCAGGGCCATTCTATTCTCCAGGTGGACACGTTTACTCGTCCCCCTCGTGGTAGTCGCCGTCAACCCCTCCGGGTTGTGAAGATTACCTTTGATGGTAGGACCCTTCCACCCTCTGTCATTCTTGCTGGTGCCAGGTGCTCTGTCCAGGAGTACATTCCTTCTCCTCGGCTCTGCAACAAGTGCTGGAGGTTTGGGCATGGTGCCCTCCGCTGCTCCGGGACTGTCTCTCTCTGTCCTTTGTGTGGTGGCGAAGGTCACTCTAAGTCGGAGTGCGCTTCTCCCCAGGCTCGTTGCCTCAACTGCGGTGAGGCCCATCCTACCTTCTCCCGTGCGTGTGTCCATTACAAGCTTGAGGCAGCCGTCCTCAACTTGAAGCACCGGGAGCGTTTATCTTTTCCTGAGGCGAGGCGCCAGGTTCGCCGGCTCCCGCCTTATGCTAATATCTCTTATGCTCGCGTGTTGCGCTCTTCCTCTCCTCGTCCTTCCCGCCTTCCTCAGACTCACAACCGTTTCCAGGCCTTGGACCCTGATGCGCCCACTGCCCCCTCCTCTGTCCCTTTGGGTTCTCTCCCGAAGGATCCTCCTCCTGGTCCTCTGTCTGGGGTTCCCCTTCCTTCTACCCGGTCTGTCGTGTCTTCTGTGTCTCCTTCCTCGTCCCCCTCCGATCCTCCTTCCCATCCTCTTCCTCCATCTATCGGCTCTCCCCGCCGCCTGTCGGTGCGGGCGGATGTCCATCGCTCTCCTAACGGCCGTCGTGTGTGCTCTCGTTCGGCTTCTCCTGTTGAGACACTGGAATCCGTTGCCCGGTACGTAGTTGCTGGGACACCGGTCTCTTTAAGTCAGAAGCGTAAGCCTGGCTCCTCTCCTTCCTCTTCCCCGGCGGGTAAGAAGGCTTCGCTTTCTTCCTCAGCTCCTCCTTCTGGCTCTGTTGCTCCTTCCACTCCCGTTTCAGTGCTTGCGCCCCCTGTTCCTGCTATGGAGGTTTCTTTGGCCCCTGCTTCCCTTTCGGTTGCTGCTCTTGCTGGGGTGCGCTCCTCTCTTTCTACTCCCCCTCTTCCTGCTGCTGTCCTTGACTGCTCCTCTCCGTTGTCTCCTCCTCCTCCTCCTCCTCCTCCTCCGGACCCTGCCCGCCCACCTCTGATCTGTTCTCCCGTTTCCTTCCCTCCGTCTTTGCTCAGTTTACCCATGCCCCCTAACCCTGACTTTGCTGACCCTGATCCCGACCCTGATATTCTTTAACGTGCTCTGTTGGTCTTTCGCCTTTGTTTCTTCCTTGTTCTCTGTTTTTGTCCTTTCTCTTCTCGTCGTTGTCCATTCTTCAATGGAACGTTCGAGGTTATTACGCCAATTTCCTCGAACTCCAACTTCTGGTTTCGCGGTTTTCGCCCCTTTGTGTCTGTCTCCAGGAGCCGATGCTTGGTGCTCGTCCTGGTCGTTTTCGTGGCTATTCCTTTCTCTCCCCCCCCCAGCCATTGCTGGGGCTTCTAATTCTTCTGCTCTCTTGATTCGGGCTGATGTTCCCTTTGTTCCTTTACTTTTTCCTTCGCCTCTCCATTGTTCTGCTGCTCGTATCTTTGTGGGGAAATGGTACACAGTTTGTTCCATTTATCTCCCCCCGAGTGTCCCGCTCTCTCTTCCTGATTTGAAACACCTCCTAGACTCCTTGCCGGAGCCTGTGCTCCTGCTGGGTGACTTCAATTGTCGTCATTCTCTTTGGGGTGACGTTCTGACGAATACCCGGGGTCGCCTCCTTGAGCCGTTTCTCCTCTCTTCTTCCCTGTCTCTTCTGAATTCTGGTGAGCCCACTCATTTGGACTCTCGAACTCGCACCCTTTCTTGTCTTGATCTTTCTCTCTGCTCTTCTTCTCTTTACTTAGATTTCACATGGCAGGTTCTTGATGACCTCCATGGAAGTGATCATTTCCCCATCCTTGTTTCCTTTTTCTCTTTTCGCCCTTCCCTCTCTTTCCCTAGGTGGCAGTTTGCTAAGGCGGACTGGACCCTATTTTCCCTCAGTGCTACTCTCTCTGACCTCTCCCTTCTGCCCCTCTCTCGCGCTCTCCTCCTTTTTCATGACACTGTCTTCGACGCTGCCCTCCGCTCTATTCCTCGCTCTTCCTCTCGGGGTCCACGGAAGTGCGTTCCCTGGTGGAATGCGGACTGTGCTCGGGCTGTCCGCTGTAAGCGTGCAGCCTGGAAGAAGCACCGCCGTAGGCAGACGACCGATTCTTTTCTTTTCTTTCGGAAAGCGAGTGCGGTGGCCCGTAGGGCCATCCGTACGGCTAAGCGTGAATGTTGGGCATCTTATGTCTCGACAATTTCGTCCGAAACCCCTCTGGCCCAGATCTGGAAGCGTATCCGCAAGATAGCGGGTAAGTTCGTTCCCGATGTTTCACCGGTCCTTCACCTCCATGATACTCTTGTGGCGGACCCGTTGCAGGTCGCTTCCGAACTGGGTTCCCACTTTTCTTCTGTTAGCTCTGGTCTTCATCTTCCCCAATCTTTCCTTCTTCGTAAACCTGTCCTTGAGTCTCGTCCTTTAGATTTCTGCACTCATCTTCAGATTCCCTATAATGATCCCTTCTCTCTCTCTGAACTTCGTTCTGCCCTGGCCCTCTGCGGTTCTACGGCGGCGGGCTCCGATGGTATTCATTATGAGATGCTTCGCCATCTCCCTCCGAGCACGTCTCAGTATTTACTGAGTCTGTATAATCGGATCTGGGAGTCGTCGTCAGTCCCTGAGGACTGGCTCGATGCCGTTGTCCTCCCTGTTCGCAAACCGGGGTCTCTGGGTACTTCCCCTAAGGACTTTCGCCCTATTGCTCTCACAAGTTGTGTCTGCAAACTCTTTGAACGTATGGTTAACGTTCGTCTGATGTGGTTCCTGGAACACCATCACCTCCTCTCCCCTTCTCAATTTGGTTTCCGCAAGTGCCGCAGCACGACAGATGTCTTGGTGAACTTGGAGGTCTATATACGTACTGCTTTTGCTGCGAAGACCTCCGTTGTTGCCGTCCTTTTTGACCTAGAAAAGGCTTACGACACCACTTGGCGTTATCATATCCTATCTCAACTTCATTCTTTTGGCCTTCGTGGTCATCTCCCTCTCTTTCTCCGCAGCTTCCTCTCTCGTCGTTCCTTTCGGGTGCGCCTTGGTACCGCTCTCTCTCCCTCTTTTCGGCAATACGAAGGTGTGCCCCAGGGTAGTGTTCTGAGCACTACTCTTTTTCTGGTTGCCCTCAATGGTCTTCTTTCCTCTCTTCCTTCTGGTGTCTTCTCCGCTCTCTATGTCGATGATCTTACCCTTTGTTGTCAGGGTGATGATTCGCCTCTCCTTCAACGCCGGCTTCAACTTGCGATTGATGCCGTGTCGTCTTGGGCCACAGGTCATGGCTTCAAGTTCTCTACTTCTAAGACTTGTGCCATGACTTTTACGTGGAAACGGGTTGTTCTTCGTCCCTCTTTGTCACTTTATGGTCATCCCCTTGAATACAAAGATTCCGCGAAGCTTTTGGGGTTATTCCTTGACACTCGTTTGTCTTGGTCTCCCCATATCTCTTACCTCCGTGTTGAGTGCTCTAAGTCCCTTACCCTCCTTCGGGTCTTGTCCCATACTTCTTGGGGGGCAGATAGGCGCACTCTCCTTGCTTTACATTCCTCTCTCGTCCTGTCTAAGCTCGATTATGGTTGCCCTGCTTACTCGTCTGCTTCTCCTTCTACTCTTCGCCGTCTTGATGCTTTGCACCATACTGGGTTGCGCCTCAGTTCTGGTGCCTTTCGTTCGACTCCCGTCCTTAGCTTGTATGTTGACACTGGCTTCCTGTCTCTCCAGGACCGCCGTGATCGCTACTGTCTTCGCTATCTTGCGCGGTCCTTGCAACATCCTTCCTCTCGTCTCTGTCGTGCTTTAACTTTTACCCCTCCTGCGGTTCCTGTTCCTCTTCACCACCTCCCTCTTTCTGTCCGGTTATCTTGCCTGCAGGATTCTCTTTCCGTTCGTATTTCTGATGTTTCTCCTCGTGTTGTTCCTTCTTTGCCCCCGTGGAGGGTCCCTCTTCCGCGGTTTTGTACATCCTTGACTCGTATCACTAAAGCTTTTACCCCTCCTACAGTTCTAAAACGCCTTTTCCTCGAGCACTTTTCTTCTCACTCCCGCTCCGTTTCTGTCTTCACCGATGGGTCTAAGTCAGCGGACGGTGTTGGCTACTCTGTTGTTTTTCCTGATCGCACTTATATGTGTCGCTTGCCTCCGGAGACTAGCATCTTTACAGCGGAACTTTATGCTATTCTCTATGCTCTTCGTCTCCTGCTTTCTCGTTGTCAGTCTTCCTTTGTGGTTGTTGTTGACTCTCGTAGTGCCCTCATGGCTCTCGGGTGCTTTAATCCAGTTCATCCGGTAGTTGTCGAGATCCAGCATTGGCTGTTTCTCGTTCACAGTAAATTTAAGTCGGTTGAGTTTTGTTGGGTTCCCAGCCATATTGGCGTGTCTTTAAATGAGCGTGCGGATGCTGCCGCTAAGGAAGCTGTCCGCTCTTGTCCCATCTCTCGTAAAGGCATTCCGTATTCCGACTTTTACCCGGTTATCCATTCCTCAGTCCTTACCCGTTGGCAGGCTTCTTGGTTGTCTGTTACTGGTAACAAGCTACGTACTCTTAAATGTTGTGTTTCCTCGTGGCCGTCCTCCTTCCACCGTAACCGGCGGTGGGAAACAGCTCTAGCGAGGTTGCGTATTGGCCATACTCGCTTAACCCATGGTCACTTGATGGAGCGCCGCCCTGCTCCTTATTGTCCTAGTTGCATTGTCCCTCTTACGGTCGTGCATGTCCTTCTTGAATGTCCTGACTTCCAGGACGAGCGTGTGTCTTGCTTTCCGACCGCCCCTCGCGGTCACCTGTCCCTCGATAGAATTCTTGGTGACTCGGATACTTTTGATATCGTTCGCCTTATGCGTTTTTGTTCTCGTATTGGCATCCTTGGTGATATTTAGCGCCCTCTGATTATTTTGCGTATTTGATGGTGCTACATAGCCTTCCCGGTTTGGTGCCTTCTTTTGATAATTACTTACTTACTTTGGTATCGGGGTCCTCATATGGCAAGCTGGCCGCCAACCTCTATCGTCCCCTCCCTTACCCTCACTGTACCTCTCCCCCACGCCCTCACTTCCTGCTTCCCCCCCCCTCCTCCCCCAAGAGACCTCTGGGAGGTGGCTAGGTAGAATTCCAGTCAGACAGCCTGGAGAATCTCCATCTAATACAATAAAGCATTCACGAAACAAGTATTTTTATAACATTTTATTATCCTAATAATATTACTAAACAAAATTTGTAACTAAAAATATATATGATGATGTACATCCAAAATTTAAGAAACAAAATCTGGCTAACTGGGGTCGAGTGTGATAGGCTTATCAGAGTGAGCCTGTCCCTCACCCACCACCGTCACACCTCCCCCACCCTTCCTACATCCCATACACACTCTCTGCTTCACTGGTCACATAGTTCAACTCATCACCCATCCATCCCTACCTCCATCCATCTATCCCTCCCTCCCCTCCCTCTATTCATCCCTCCATCTGTCCATCCCTCCATCCTTCCATCCTTCCATCCATCCATCCATCCATCCATCCATCCATCCATCCATCCATCCCTCCATCCATCCCTCTTTCCATCTATCCATCCATCCATTCCTCCCTCCCTTAATCCATCCATTCCTCCCTCCATCCATCCCTCCTTCCATCCCTCCTTCCATCCCTCCCTCCCTCCATCCATCCATCCATCCATCCCTCCCTCCCTCCCTCCCTCCCTCCCTCCCTCCCTCCATCCATCCATCCATCCATCCATCCATCCATCCATCCATCCATCCCTCCCTCCCTCCCTCCCTCCATCCATCCATCCATCCATCCATCCATCCATCCATCCATCCCTCCATCATCCATCCATCCACCCATCCCTCCATCCATCCATCCATCCATCCATCCATCCATCCCTCAATCCATCCATCCTTCCATCCATCCCTCCATCATCCATCCATCCATCCATCCATCCATCCATCCCTCCCTCCCTCCATCCATCCATCCATCCATCCATCCATCCATCCCTCCATCATCCATCCATCCACCCATCCCTCCATCCATCCATCCATCCATCCATCCATCCATCCCTCAATCCATCCATCCTTCCATCCATCCCTCAGTCCAACCATTGTTCCATCCATCCATCCCTCCCTCCTTCCTTCCATCCCTTCATCCATCCCTCTATCCTTCCATCCATCCATCCATTCCTCCATTCATCCCTCCCTCCCTCCCTCCCTCCCTACATCCATCCCTCCATCCATCTCCATCCTCTCCCTCCTTGCCTACCTCCCTGCTTCTCCCTTCCTGCCTACCACCCAGCATCTGGCTGCCTCCCTCCCTCCCCCTCCCTGCCTCCCAGCCTCTTCCTGCCTGCCTGCCTGCATTTTAGCCTCTCCCTACCTGCCCGCCTGCCCACTCTGCCCGCCCATCCACCCACCAGTCAGCCATCACTGACACAACGAGTGCATTTAGAGCTGACATGGTGCACGGATGTTCCTTGATTGCGCAAACCGCAAATATGTCCAATAAAGTCACAGAATGAACACTCCAGCCTCATGAGAAATCAAAACAAAGTGCCGTGAATCTGTGACGTCACAGGGTAGAAGGCACTAGAGTGGTGGACCAAGTGGCTGTCTGTACAAAATATATCTTACCTGAATGTTACTTGAAATATTACCGGTACTTAACATTTTCGCGCTCTGGGCGCGCAACCTCCTCACTACCCCAGGTGGGCTTGGGCATTCCACGGAATCATGAGGTAATTCTGAAAAGTGTATACTCTTTTCAACTTTGTCACCTCAATTCTTGTCCTAAGATATTGAATTTGGTATTAATGTGTTCGCAATAAAATTATCTAGGGGAGTAAATGCATATAAGCTCCATAAGCCCGGCTTACCACCCACAGCAAACAGAGAAGGTGCGAGTGAGTGACCCAGGAGCACTCAGGAGCGATAAAATGTGTACACTCTTTTCACTTTAGTCACCTCAATTATTGTCCTAGGTCTTTCATTTTGGTATCAATGGGTTCGCAATAGAATTCTCTAGAGGAGTATATGCATATAATAATAAAAAAAACACCTGGTCATGCTCCACCTGCCAACAAGTTGAAGACAGGCCATATGTTACCCGCGAGGGAGTGCCCAGATGCCTCCTGCTACACCCCCAATTTCCGCCCACTAATGTTTAGTATATTTTCCGGTTGCTAACATCAATTTTCGTGTTACAGCGCTCATTTTGGTATGAAATTATTTCTAATACAATGCATGGATATATGCATATAAGGCCAAATTGAAGAACAATATTGCAAATACAATACAATAAATTATAAACAACAATATAAACTTTTAAAAAAATAAAACTTTTTGTACTTACCAATACAGTGTTGTTTGTTGAGCATGACATGAGTTGAACATTACTTTTATCCACTCCACCTGCAGCAAGAAAAAGTTTCCTGAAGAGTCAACCCATGTTTTCTGTGGGGAGCCCCTACGGCTCCCAGGAGCTTATCGGGCTAATGTATGTTATGTTAGACCGGGACATTAGCTATGGAGTTCAGACCTACCAGGGACCAGCGCCAGAACCTGGCCCCTTCAGAGAGGTTTCAGGGAGCAATGGCCCTGGAAAACCCCATATGGTTGGGGGTTTTCCTTATCTGCCATCGACCGGGGTTAGGCACCCAGAAAGGTAGGCGTAACAAAACAAACCCCACATGGTAAAAAACTACAACAAAAACCGAACAGAGAGGTAGAAAAACTCCCTACAATCCCAAGGAAAACAATCAAACAATCAATTTACTGCCGCGCCAGTCGTCCGCGCAGCCCTCCCCTCCCCGGGAGGGGGAGGGGTGGGGGCCCGGACCTCACCACGCCGGCTGCCGTCAGTTCGCAAGTTAGTGTCAACCGGGATAGACGCTTCTCTGGCCTCAAATTCCTTGGCGGTGTTTGCCTCGTGTGGCGTTCTCTGCTGTTGTTGTGGTGTGCGGTGGCCAGGAGTACTTCATCAGTGCCGGGGCTGCATGCGCCTAGGGCTTCCTTCCCTAGGCGCCCTGTAAGTACTGCCCTTGCGTGTCAGGGTTATCTTCTCTGGGGCGTTCGGGAACCGCTCCCGTAGAGGTTTTTGCTGCTCGGCATTTGCCTCGCCCTTGGGGCCAGCTGGGGCTTGGGGCCCTTGTTTGGCCTTGGGTAGGGAGTGGTTTTGTGCTGGTTAGGGCGTCAGGGTGTTGCGCGGCCTGCCACCTAAGCGGAGACCGGTTCCTGTTGCTCTGGGGATGGTGTACTTTTGCGGGGTTTTTCTTTTGTTTTGTTTTTGGTTGCTTGGTGGAGGTGCTGCCTCGTGGGCCTATAGTTCCCCTGGTATTGTTTTGGTGGCCCTCTGCTAGGCCCCCGTGCTTGTACACGTCCCAGGGGTTTTCAGTATTATCATTTACCCGTGTTTTGTTTGGGTTTCTTAACCGGTTAGCAACACCTTGCCCGGGCTTCCCGTAGTTGCTACCCTACGGGCCCTGGAAACCCCTGTCGGGGCTCGGGGACCCATGGATGCGTCTCCCGAGTTCCAGCCTGCCTTGTGCGGGTTTGAAGGTTGCAGTGTGCCCTTGTCTCAGGGTGACAGTCACCTGTTTTGCCTCCATCATGCTGCCTGTTGGGTCAATGACACCTTTGACCCGGAGTCTTGCGAGTCCTGTTCTCTGCTTGTGCTCAGGTTTTACTCTGAGAATGTTCCTATTAGAGTACAGGCAGCATCAGCGTTGCATGTTAGATTTAGGTTATTGCAACGCGCTAGGTCGGTTTCCCGCCTGGATGCCCCGAGGCTGCCCCGTTTTGGCTTTAGGGACCCTGACCTGGGGGCGTTGGTTGCTATGGCTTTGACTCCTACGCCCTCTGGTCCTTCCCCTGTGGTTCTTCCTGCACCTCCTCCCCTGTGTCCGGCTCCGAAACGTATGCGGTTTTCGGCCTTGGCACAGGATTTAGTTGGTGGGGAGACTCTGGCTGCTTCGGGGGCTGCCCCATCCGGGTCGGGGACGGAGGCATTTGAGCCGATTCCTCCTGCCGAGGCTTCTGGGTCCCACCTGCAGGCCCCCTTCTTGTCTGCCTTTCCCTTGGACTCTACCTTTTCTTCAGGGTTAGAGGGTTTGGAGGACGGCTCTGCCCCGGGTCCCGACGTAGGGGATCTTGGGGCTGGGGAGGAGTCGGCCTGGGGGCCTTGGGCCCCTTGTGACCCCGCTTGGGTGCTTTTGCCTTCCCCATGGGGTTTATTGTTGCAGGGGGAGGGGTTTTCTTACCCTCCCTCCCTGTATGTGTATGATTTGGGTTCGGCTCCTCCCCGGGTTCGGTTCCGGGCGCCTTTGGGTACCTCGGCTCCGTCTTTACAGGGGTTTGCTACTTCCCGTCTCTCCGCGAAGGTGGCACGGGAAGCTCTTGCTGCATACCTCTTGCGCGACCCGGGTTATGCCTCCCCAATGGATCCGTCCTCGTTTGAGTTCGGTTCTTCTTCCCGTTTTTGGGTGCGTTTGGAGGTTCCGGGGTCTTCCTGGCTAACAGACTGCCCTTTCTTTTCGTTGGGGGCGTGGCATGGGTTCTGTTGGACCCGCACGCTTGATTGGCGGGAGACTGCTACTTTTATGCAGGTTTACCTGGGGGGCGAGTTTGAGCACCTTAATGCGTGCTTATTCGCTCCTGTGCTTTCTCGGGATGTTGGCCTTTTCCAGCTTCACGTGCAGGTTCCTCAGCTTTCGGCTTCCTTGGTTGCGGAGGAGTTGCGCTCCCGTGGGCATTTGGCTTCGGTCTTGCGTTTCTTTTCCCTTCTCGAGCTCTCTTCTGTTTGGCTCGAGGAGGATGTGGGAGCGTTGAGTGAAGGGCCTTCGTCCGGGGTGCTTTCTTCGGCAGCTAGGGCGTCGGCTGCACTGTTGAAGCTCTTTGCGCCCATCCTGAAGGAAGCGGTGTCTCTGTTTTTTGCTTCTCGCCTCGCGTGCCGTCAGGCTGTGCTCGCCCTCTCTTTGGAATCCGCTTGGGCCCTGGCTCTTAGGTTTTCGTCTCCTTTTTGTCCGTTGCTGTTTGCAGAGTCTGCAGTGTCCCAGTTTCTGCATGCGGCTTCGGCTAGTTGTCGTCCTATGGCGGACTTGTTGATTCTCCGGAGCGGTCGTTCTCGGCAGTTTCGGAGGGGTCGTGCCAGGGTTTCGGGTTCCGCTGGTCGAGGTGGGCCATTGGTGCCAGTTTCTGAGCCGTTGTTCCCTTCGGGGCCAGCGTCGTCTGGGCGGCGCAGTGATCGCCCTGTTCGACGGTTGGGTTCTCGTAAGGGGCGTCGGCCCTTTCGCGGTTTGCCCCGTTGACGGGGCGATGGGGGGGAGGCTCGCTCTGTTTGCCTACGCTTGGTCCCACGATTTGTGGGCCTTTTCGGTCGTGTCATCCGGCCTGCGGTGGCGTTGGGCGACTCGTCCTCCTTTTGGGGGTTCGGGGCTAACAGGGCAGGTCTCTTCTCCTGCGCTTCGTCAAGTCATCTTGGAGTGGGTGCGCTTGGGCATGGTCGAACCGGCTACGTCCCTCAGGTGGGTTTCCCGCCTGTTTCCAGTGCCGAAACGGGACTGTGCGGATCTGAGGTTCATTCTGGACTTGTCCCGTCTGAACCCCTGGATTCCTTGCCCCTCCTTTCGGATGACTACTCTGTCTCAGGTCCGGCTTCTGTTGGAGCCGGGTGCCTGGATGGTGTCCCTGGACTTCAAGGACGCGTATTGGCACGTTCCTATTCATCCGGGGTTCAGGGACTGGTTAGGCTTCGTGGTAGGGCGTCACGCTTACCGTTTTCGATGCCTACCTTTTGGCCTGAATCTGGCACCTTGCGTTTTCACGCGTCTGACCCGAGTTGTGGTGACCCGTCTGCGTCTTCTAGGGATTCGGGTTTTGGCCTACCTCGACGACTGGCTGGTGTGGGCTCCCAGTCGGTCAGCTTGTCTGCTCGCCAGGGATTTGGTTCTTTCCCAGCTCGCCAGGTTCGGGTTCCTGGTGAACTGGAGGAAGTCCCATCTGGTTGCATCCGAGGTTCGGACCTGGCTTGGTCTTGTTTGGGATTCTCGGACCGCTTCCTTGTCTCTCCCTCCGGTGGCGTTGCGGCGGCTGCGGGACCGCCGTTTGCTGTTTCTGAGGGAGTCCCGGGTCACTCGGCGGTTGCTCGAGCGGTTGTGCGGGAGTCTGAACTTCGCCATGCTAGTCTACCCGCCGGGTTGGGTTTGGCTTCAGCGTCTGTTTTGGTTCCTTCGGGGACGTCCTTTCCGCCTCTCTCGCGATCGTTGGGTTCGCCCTCCGGGGGTCTTATGTCGGTTGCTGCGTCACCGTCTTCCTCTTCGGATTTTTCGGGGTTCGGTGCCTTGGCGCCTTCCCGAGCCCTCGCTCGATGTGTTCACGGACGCGTCGTCTCTCGGCTGGGGCTTTGTGACCAGTGCTCACCAGGCAGGCCAGGGACGGTGGGGTCCGTCCTTCCATCGGGCTCACAGCACGGTTCGGGAGTTCGCGGCTGTCTGGTTCGCGCTTCGGAGGATTCGGGTCGCTCGGGGATCGACCATTCGCCTCCATTCGGACTGTTCTCCGGTGGTTCATTGCCTGAACCGCGGAGGTTCTCTTCGGTCCTTGGCTCTTTGGGGTTGGTCCCTTCGAGTGGTTCGTCTGCTGGATTCACGGGGTTTGGCTCTCTGTGCGGTTCACGTCCGGGGAGTGTCAAACGTTCTGGCGGACGGTCTGTCTCGCTTCCTTCCCCTGTCCACGGAATGGACGGTCGACGACGACTCGTTTCGTTGGATCTGCCTGACTTACGGTCTCCCAGATGTGGACCTCTTCGCGTCGGCGTGATCCCGGCGTCTCCCTATATATGTGACACCCTTCCCCGACTGCGAGGCGTTCGCGGTGGATGCCTTTCGGCAGGACTGGTCGAGGTGGGGTTACCTGTACCTCTTTCCTCCGGTCCAGCTGTTGCTTCGGGTTCTGGTTCGGTTAGAGACATTCCTGGGGAGAGTAGTCCTCGTGGCCCCTTGGTGGCCGGCCCAACCTTGGTTTCCGGTGCTTTTGGCTCGGTGCCCGAACCCGGGACGTTTCCCGCGGCTCCGCCTCTTTCAGCAGGTCGGCCCGATCCGGTACGGGGCTGGTTCGACCTTCTCCTCTGCTCTTCGCGTCTGGTCTTTTTGACGCGGGTGTATCACCATTTGTATGGTGATCAGGTGGCTTCTTTGATGGTGTCCCACCTGAGAGCTTCGTCTAGGCGACAGTATGAAGTTTCCTGGCGTTCCTTTCGCCATTTTCTGGCTCTTCGTAGGTTGTCTTTTCTTTCGGATCGGGTTGTTTTGTCCTTTCTTACTTGGCTTTTTCAGGACCGTAATTTGATGCCTAATACTGTCGCCTCGTATCGTGCGGCGCTGGCGGAGTCGCTCAAGCTAGCTTTCGAGGTGGACGTCACATCCGCCCCGTTTCGTAAGCTTTCCCGTGCTATGTTTCACCTCTGGCCTGCTCATGCGCCGCCTGAGCTGTCTTGGTCCTTGGACTGGGTGCTCTCCTATCTTTCCTCTCCTCGGTTTGTGGTGGACCCTTCGGTTCCTGATTGTTTTTCCAAGGCTTTGTTTTTGTTGGCATTGGCCTCTGGGGGCCGGGTAGGGGAGCTTCATGCTCTTCTCCGGCGCAGGGGTTTCTGCTCTTTTGGTCCTAGGGGTAGGTTTGTCCGTTTGCAGCCTTCTCCATCCTTTCTGGCGAAGAACGAGACGGCTGCTTTCCGGAGGGGTCCGTGGGTCATTGATGCTTGGTTGGTTCGGCCGGGGGTGCATCATGTGTTGTGTCCTGTTGCTGCACTTCGCCGTTACCTGCGCGCTTCAGCCGGAGTGGCTGGGGATGCGCTTTGGGTTGATCCGGTTTCCCTCGTTCCCTGTTCCAGGGCTCGGGTCTCCCAGGTTGTCCGCAGGGTTATTAAATCTAGCCAGCCTGCGGTCTATCCTCGCGCCCATGACGTTAGGAAGTTTGCGGCTTTGGCTGCCGTGTTTGGTAATATGTCTTGGGCACATATTCGGGCGCGTGGATTTTGGAAGTCGAACAGGGTCCTGGCCGCCCGTTATTTGGTGAACGTCCCTGCTCCTCGTCGTTCTTGTGTTGCTTTGGGTCGCAGGTTGCAGCCAGTTGTCTCGACTTCGAGTTGAGGAGTTTGTGGCCGCCGCCTCCCGGGTAAGTCCCATTTTTCCTTCTCTTTGGGTATGTAGCTCCTGGGAGCCGTAGGGGCTCCCCACAGAAAACCAGCGTTGAATGTAATGAAACGCCATTTTCTGGGTGAGCCCCGGAGGCTCCCTGGATACCCTCCCTCCCATCCGGTCGGCGGGATTTTTCGCGTTGGTTGAAGCCTAGTTTCCGAACTGACGGCAGCCGGCGTGGTGAGGTCCGGGGCCCCCCCCTCCCCTTCCCGGGGAGGGGAGGGCTGCGCGGACGACCGGCGCGGCAGTAAATTGATTGTTTGATTGTTTTCCTTGGGATTGTAGGGAGTTTTTCTACCTCTCTGTTCGGTTTTTGTTGTAGTTTTTTACCATGTGGGGTTTGTTTTGTTACGCCTACCTTTCTGGGTGCCTAACCCCGGTCGATGGCAGATAAGGAAAACCCCCAACTATATGGGGTTTTCCAGGGCCATTGCTCCCTGAAACCTCTCTGAAGGGGCCAGGTTCTGGCGCTGGTCCCTGGTAGGTCTGAACTCCATAGCTAATGTCCCGGTCTAACATAACATACATTAGCCCGATAAGCTCCTGGGAGCCTCCGGGGCTCACCCAGAAAATGGCGTTTCATTACATTCAACGCTGGTTTTTTATAGGTGGAGTGGATGGTGGGCAAGCATTACTGCTTATCAGCCCAGAATTGTTTCTTGCGATGGTTGTTGGTGTAGCATGGTCCAGGACATAGTGCCACATCACACGACTTGCACTTACCGTGTGAGTCCCTCCTTTTACCAGACATTTTGCAAACACGACACCGCAGACGCTTCTCTATCTTTACTTGGGCATGGGACAAGTTTCTGTTGAGACGTTCTGGATAATCAACAATACGGGGTCTTTTCGCAGCAGCAGCACCACTAGGGATAATCAGCGTCATGTCTTCTGACTCAGATGATGAAGGTACAGGATACAGGTACAGGTGAACTGAACTGTGGGTGCCTCACACCTGATGGTCCTAGTGTTGATGGTTCGGGTGTTGCAACATTGGCTCCAGTGGCATTTACATCAGCATCATGTGGGATGTCATCATTTTCCTGTGGCCATTTACTAGGATGATAGAACAGTAGTAGTGCCGAAATGACTTTTTCGTGGAAATGGAGTAATGTGAGCTTCCTTCTATCTTTTGTGTAGTATTTATACAACACATAAGCATTCTGGATAGCCATTTGCAAAAAAATAGAAGGTCATTTTCTTCGTCCCATTTGAGACTTTTCCTTGTGAAGTGATAATATTTGACCATTTGGTGAAAGTGATCAACACCTTTCATGTTTGTATTGTAGTCATAGATTGCGTTTGGCTTGTTGACAGTGACCTGTTGCACTGAAGATGTTCCATCATGATTCCGTACTCATTTTCTAAGTTCAACTTCTTGTGTATCTGCATTGTGGCAAGTTGTTATGAGTGAAACAACTCTCTTATCTTTCCACAAAATTATGAAAGTATTGTCCTTCCGTTTGAATACAGTTGTATCTACCAGCAATTTACCCTTTGCTCGGATCTGAAGGGTTTTAGGTGCACCACGCTGCATTCTCATGGCACCACAGGTGTATACCCCTACTTCAAGCAGCAATTCACTCAATCGAACCGAATTATAATAGTTGTCCATATATAAATGGTAACCTTTGTTCTTCAGTGGTTCAATCAAGCCCATTACCGTTTCAATCATCGTTTTCCCAATTCCGGTATAAATTTCAAAATCAAAGATGTAGCCAGTCTCTGATTCAGCTAGCATGTAGAGCTTTATTCCATATTTATCAGGTTTATTGGGATTATAGATCTTGAAAGATAGACAGCCACGCCATGCCATTGTGTCTTCATCCAAACTCAAATTTTTCTGAGGAATATATAATGTCTTGAATTTATTTGTGAGATATTGCACGACTGATCGAACTTTGATTAGTCTGTCTAGATTGTGGTCCTTGAGGAATAGACTTATTGTTATAAATATGGAAATACTTTCCAATCAATTCATATTATTTACAAGTCATAAACGTATTGAAACAAGGTATATGCCAAAATCTTCCTGTTTGGCAGTACATTCTAATTCTTTGCAACGGGCAAATACCCATCAAGATCCTAAGTCCCAAATATCGTGCCATGTCTTTCACTGTCGTTGGTTCCCATCTCTTGTTTGAGTTGATCCCAGTATGTGCATTGCTTTGGAAAAGCATACAAATAAGTTTCATAGTCATATATTTCAGCAAGCTTTGAGTGAGAAATAATTGAATAAATCCCAAAGGAGTGCTAGGTACAGGAACAGTCAAGCCTGGTGTTCCTGTAAAACTGTCTACAAAGGGTGGAGTATTGTCACTACATCACCCTTCACCAGAATCTGTTGGTGTTGGGGTACGTGTGGTAACATTTGGCTCTGGCACGAGCCCCAGTAACTCGCCTTGCACGTGTGGCAGTCTCAACCTCAGACTCCTCACTTCCAATCACTATCAAAATCCTCCTCTGCTGTTTCTGTTTCAATACATTCACTAACTTCATCAGTGTCAGTCTCAACAACACTTTCATCACTAGATAATTCAGATAAATCATCAAATACAGCCGGAAACTTAGAGGGATGTTAGTCTTACACGCTTGTACTTCTGGTGCACACTACTTAGCTTCTCCTCCTGACATATTGTTTTCACGGATTTCTTCCTGGAAGGGCCTTGTTCATGATCACTATCCATCGCTGGAGTAAGTCCAGACAGTATCTAAAGCCACACTAAAGAAATATAGCCACGAAAAATAGTCCGAAATATTCACACGTTTGAGACGCGAGGGGAGGCGACACCAGGTCACAACAGTGCAGCGTAAACAATGGGTCTACGGCATGGGCCGAGCCGCCTGGGTGCCACATGGCCTAACAAAGGCGGCGCGCAAGTTTAAAATCAGTCTCCCAAAAATCGGATAAACACCTGGATTTTTGGCAAATATTTTAACCCTTAAGTTGCGCAACACATTATATGATGGGTTGAGTGACTTGCTATAAATTGCGCATGCCATGCTATAAATTGCGCATCCCATCATATGATGTATTGGAGTACTACGCAAGATTTAAATGGCCCGCGGATACACGGGGTTCACCTCACCTTCATCAGGGCTCTTGTAAACAGACACCATTTTTTTTTTAAATTGTGGGCCAAATTCCCGCGTGTTAGTGCCTCAGTATTGAGTGAGCTACCAAGCCTGACGCACGCAGCATGAGCTCACAGCACTGCTGTTCAGCTTGTGACCATTTGTAACATGTATATTATGGCATAAAAATGTCATAATATACATGTTCATGCTATTATTTAGCGATGATATTATTACAGAAGACCCCTTACTGTGATAAAAATGACCAGGATTCTGATAATAGCAGGATTGTGGTGATAATTAGCACTGTAGTGGGAGGAGTAATCTTGGTGGGGAGGGAGGTAGCATTGTCTGCTGACTGTGTGACCACCTTTTACTGTCTGGACTCACTATACCAGGTTAGTTATTCACTATGGTAAACAAAGCATGCAGATACTTATATATAACGTCTGTATATAAAAGCAAAAAAAGTATGGTGGGAGGAGAATGGTGGCGAGTCAGGTGAGGTGAGGGAGGGAGGGAGGGAGGGAGTGGCAGCCCGCCACTGGCTGCCACTGCCACTGTCACTGCCATTCAGCATACCAATTTAGTGGTTCGTTGTGGTAAACACGAATGTAGATACTTATATATAATGTGTATATACAGTGTAATAACAGCAATAGGAATGTGGGGGAGAAGCCATTTTGGTGATGGGTGTGGCAACATCTGCATGATTTGTCATGTTGGTAGGGGTGGCCACTATGCTCTTTGGGCATTATACCGGCTTAGTTGAACAGTTATGGCGAACAAAACACGTAGATACTTATATATAACGTCTGTATATAGGGTAATAACACCACAAACAGTATTGTTGGGATAAAATTTTAGTGCGTCTGACCTTGAATGTGTGAGGAAAGCAGCCGCCAGCTGACTGTGTGTAGTGACGTCTCTTAGTGCCTGAACTAATTATATCAACTTAGCTGTACAGTTGTAGGTGAACAAAACATATAGATACTTATATATAACATCTGTATATAGTGAATAAAAGCAAAAACAGTATTGTGGGAGGAGAATGTTGGTGAGTCAGGTGAGGGGAGGGAGGGAGGAAGTAGCAGCCAGTGATGGGCTGCCACTGGCTGCCACTGCCACTCAGCATACCAACTTAGTGGTTCGTTATGGTGAACACGAATGTAGATACTTATATATAACGTCTGTATATAGTGAATAAAAGCAAAAAACAGTATGGTGGGAAGAGAATGTGGGCGAGTGAGGTGTTGAGGGAGTGAGTGACAGCGAGTGGCTGGCTGGTGTGTGGTGGTCACTCCTTGTTGCTTTATGACTCATAATACCAACTTAGTGGTTTGTTATGGTGAACAAAACATGTAGATACTTACATATGACCTGTGTATATAGTGTAATAACCGACAAAGTATTTGTTCACTGTTTGATGAACATAATAATTGAATCAACAATATGCATATCATATTTTTGAGTACAGTGATGATTCACGCATTTTATTATATAAATATATCACACTACACACTATTGAATAATATTACAGCAAAAAGACTATGAAAAATCAATCAGAGACATTGAAATAATTAGGTAATTATCTCTTTGTAGCCACTCCTGCCTGACAGCTGGGAGCAACAGACCATCTGGAACGCACGCTGAGTCAGTGCCTGCTTTTTGTCAGACTACCCCGCCCTATAGCGGGCAATGTATGCCACTTATGATTTTTTATTATTTCTTCCCATGATCAGAGAACACAAATTAACAGGTTTAGAAGTTTTTTTTTTTATTTTTTTTTTTTTTTTTTTTTTTTTTTTTTTGGGTATGCGCCTGTGGGTGACAAATACTAATTAGCCATGAGCAACACGAGGGTTAATGGAGGACGCAATGCTGAGTCGTCGGACTTGCCTCTATTTAACCACCTAACTACGCCAACCGAGTATTTTCGGTTGGTGGGAAACTGCGGCAACTGAGAAAACTCTTTTTGATTTTTCAGTACCCATTCCAAATGTGTATGAGGTTGGTTGTGTACAAAATGGACTCTTAGGACCACCAGTGAGAGGCAGCCATCTTGGAAAAAATTCCCAGAATGCCCTAGAGCTGGTGGCTGGGTTAGTATTGAATGAGCAACCATGGGTGGCGAACGCACCTCTGGCTCCCAAACACCTGTCCGACACGGTGTTGAAAGATAACTCTTTGTCGGTGAAATTCAAACCTTATTGTTTGAAGAACATAAGGGTCATAATATGGGTGAAGCTAGGCACAATAAGGACCTAACACAAAGGTCGAATGCAAGTGATACAGCACCTATGAGGACGATGCAGCGAGCATATCCATTTGAAGCTCTGAGCATCACCCCTTGCAATCCTATGCTATCTCCAATTTATTTAGATGATACATAGATGAATCAGTTTTCTGCGTTCAGTGATGATGCATCTGATACAGGTAGCATTGATGAACAGTGTTAGCGGCTTCCATGGTGGTGTTTTCCATAGATATTTTCAAGAATATCTGAATCTCTTCCTGACTGATGGACACTCTTTGAGGCAAGCTGAATCTCTTCCTGTCTGGGACCATACAAAGCGATCTTTTCAAAACTACCTTACAAATTGATCTTTTCCTATAATCTTTTCAATACTACCTTATGCTTTACAAGCTTGGCTACATACAACCTACAAGTACTAAAGCCAAGGGTGTACGTGAGTGTGTTATTTGCAAGCACACAGAATGAAGAAACGGGAAGCGAAAATTTATCTGTACCTGGTGCAACTGAGAGCGAAGTCGCGCTGTGCACCATGGACTACTTCATTGATTATTACTCGCTTCTGAAGTATTGAGTGTGTAATACAGTGTGTTACTGTGTAAATAGTGTGTAAAACTGTGCATATTGTAATTTTAGTGAATTTTTAACAAGTAATATTGCGACAATAAGCATTTATTGTGGACACATTACTGACACATGTATCACAGTTCCATGGAACATTATGAACATTCTACTGTATACATATTGTAAAGGACACAAATATGCATCATATATGATAAAAAACAAATAAAACTGCATTGGAAATACATAGAACAAATAATTGACGATATAATTGTGGCAACACCCGGTGCTTGAATGGCCCGCGCGACAGTGTCTGGGCGATTCATGCACAGGCGACCAGGCCCTGATGACGTCACAGCGCACCTTGTCCATGTCCTCACTGCCAAAGTAAGTGGAATTTAGTATTTATTTTTACATAGACATGTTCAGGGAAGGGAATTTATCATTTTAGGAAGAAAAAATAATTTTTGGGGAACACTTTATTTCACCCGCACAGGGGAAATTTCACAATAAACTCGGCGCATCACAGTGGTTAAACCATGGATTCTTCTTTTGCTTTTCGTTCTTTTCCTGTTGGGCTGGGATAAACCTGTTTACTGCCTTCTGACACTTTTGGGTGACATAGTCCATCATGTCTTGTACGGACTTAGTTGTGAGTTCTGTGTCCCATGGGATATCCCCTAGGAATTTTCTCATCTCATAATTTCCTTTTCAGTGTGCCAGCCCTTTGTTTCCCAGTTCCTTTTTTGGGAGATAATTCCTAGCTCTACCAGGTACTCATGGTAGAGCTAGGAATACTCATGAATACACTGTGATCACTCATTCCCAAGGGGGCTTCCAACTTAACTTCCCTTATATCCGACTCATTTAGGATAAATATCAGATCAAGCATAGCTGGTTCATCCTCTCCTCTCATTCTTGTCGGTCCCTTGATGTGTTGGCTTAGAAAGTTTCTTGTTGCTACGTCCAGCAGCTTAGCTCTCCATGTGTCCGGTCCTCCATGTGGGTTTCTGTTCTCCCAATCTATCATCCTGTGGTTGAAGTCTTCCATGATTAGTAGTCTGGATCCATTCCTGCTAGCTACAAAAGCTGCTCTCTCTAATATATTGATGGTGGCCATGTTGTTTCTATCATATTCCTGTCTGGGTCTTCTGTCATTTGGTGGGGGGTTATATATGACTACTACTACAATTTTTTGTCCTCCAATTGCTATGGTACCTGTTATGTAGTCACTGAAATCTTCACAGCCCTGAACAACCATCTTTTCAAACCTCCAGCCTTTTCTTATCAGCAAAGCTACACCACCTCCTCCTCTTCCTTCTCTCTCTTTCCTTACTACATAGTAATCCTGTGGAAACACTACATTTGTTATGGTTTTCGATAGCTTTGTTTCTGTGAGTGCTATTATGTCTGGGTTTACTTCTAGTGCCCATTCTCCAAGTTCACTTGCTTTATTCGTAATATATGTTAGTGTACATTGCCTTGAAGCTCACTTTCTTTTGGTCATTTTCTTGTCCCCTTCTTGGTGAGCATTCTGCTGACGGAGGAAGCTGTTCAGTAGGTGTGATGATCTGTGAGGTGGTTTACAGGGTCACAGTAGATTCTGGGATACAGAATCCACTGTAGGAGTTCAAGGGAAGGGGGGACAGGTAGGGTATGAGGTAAGGAGGTAGGGGTGACATGGAGGATATGGGGTGAGGGGGGAGGAAATTGAAAATTGAAATTGAAATAAGTTTATTGAGGTAAAATACACACAAAGGGATGAGGTAGCTCAAGCTATTCTCACCCCATTCAGTACAACGTGTTAATATATACATATACACACATCACAAGTAAACATATTACCAAACATTCTGAGAGGTAAACATATACATTTCCTCCCTCACAAGTAGTATGGTATCAGACGTACACACAAATACTTTTATGACCTAGGTATACTGTATAGACAATTTGCAAGACACCTGCAGATAATTCAACAAAATATTACAATCTTGGTGCAAAATTCTTATATCTCTCAAGAATATCATCAACCTTTCCGTTGTGACACATCCAGGCTATTTGTTCAGGAACAGTCCTTATCTCAGTGTTTCTATATACACTAATCAACGGACAATCAAGAATATAATGGGCAAGGGTGTGAGACCTTAACATACCACATAGTTTACACTTCGTGTCATTACCATGAACATCTATCCCATATTCCCAGTAATATTTGTACCCAAGCCTGAGCCGCATGTACACAGAGTCACTCCAAGCATTTCTCCTTTTACCATAAGTGAAATGGGTGTTTTGACTCACATACATATAGTGTTGCATGGTTTGACTACTCTCATACATTATCTCTCTCCTCTCCACTCCCGCCTGTGCCTGAATATTTCTGATTTTGCTTCTTATTTGTCTCATTGTGAATTCACATTCAATGTCAACTTGTGGTTTTGATGTGGCACGTTTGGCCAAGTCATCCGCCACCTCGTTAAGCACTATTCCAACATGAGATGGAATCCACATGAATTTCACACTATAACCTTTCAGCTGTATCTCAGTTATTCTTCTCTTACAGTCCTCCACTATAGACATGAAGACTGGGTTTCTACTGTTTAAGGACTCCAGTGCTCCTCGGCTATCGACAAATACAAAAACATTTTTGTCGTCATGACGTACTTCCTCCAAACACGCCAGAATGGCCTGCAGTTCAGCTTGTGTGGATGATATATAATTACTAAGCCGGAGTTCAATTATCCTGTCCACAGTCCCAAACTCCGTATAATCCCTTATTAGGACACCACACCCTGCCCTGCCATCCTCCGCCACCGACCCGTCGCAATATACATGTAAACTGTTGCCTCTTGGTAACCGAGATATCATGCTTCCATACAAACACCGTAATTGTCCCGGTTCATGATGAATCTTTTTCACCTTGAGGGGTACAATTTCGACGTCTATTTTCTGTACTTTCCAGGGAGCAGACATATTACACTTTCGAGAGGGTTTACAGCAGTCAAGTACGTCGTATTCCCTGAGGTCATGAGCTAATCCTCTCGTATAGCGAGTCTCCCTCAGTTTCCTGGAAGTGTGTACGTCACTCAAGCAGGTCTGAACGCTCTCCAACAGCTTATCCCCTCCTTTTCTCCGCATGAAACGAATAGATACTCTAGTGTTAATGTCACGGACTCTATCACACACACTCTGTAAATTTAATTCCATTCTCATTATTTCAATCATTGCATTTCTTTGACATCCAAGAATAATCCTCATAGCCTCGTTCTGTATCAGCTCTATTTTTTGAATTCTGCCTTGGCCTGTGTAAGACAATACGGGTGCTGCGTAGTCTATCAGGGATCGAACAGTGCTTATGTATAACATCCGCAAGATAGGTACCCCAACACCTTTACCAGAAAAAGCCAGTGCTTTTAGAGGATGCAGACGGGCTTTACATAAGGTGCTGATATGATTTATTTCAGCATTTTTACTCTCACATGTGTATCCAACATACATGCCCAGATACTTGTACTTCTGTACACGGCTCAGTTCCACACCATTTAGAGTAAGTGTTATATTTCTTCGTTTCCTATACTCGTATTTGGTTTTATCTGCATTTATAACTAAGCCTAACTTGTGACAGGTTGTACCAAGTATGTTAAGAGCATCTTGAATTTTGTTCCCAGAAGTGCCTTGTATAAGAATGTCATCAGCATATATGATCGTCGTGACCCCTGGAGGATACATCTCTGATGCTAATCTGTTCATTAATACATTGAATAAGGTGGGACTTAATACTCCCCCTTGTGGGGTACCTAACTGAAACCTCCGTTCCTCAGACATGTATCCCTGGTAATACACCTGACCTTTTCTGCCTTGCAGGTAATCCCTTATCCAGTGTAGCAATCTCCCTGTTATTCCCAGATTGGCTAATTCGTATAAGATTACTTCCCCATTGGCTTTATCAAACGCTCCTTGTAGATCAACAAAAACTCTACAATTGTCATCCACATTAGACAAACACTTTAAGAGACAATCCGCAGTACTTTTGCCTTTGATAAAACCAAAGAGATTATTGGACATGTTATCACCTACAAGGTAGAGTAGCCTATTTAACAAAATCCTTTCCATCATTTTACAAAAGCAGGATATTAAGGAGACAGGTCTGTAGCCTCCGTTTGACTTAGGGATAGGAATGATGACAGCCTCTTTCCATTTTCTTGGTAACTTTCCCTCTCTATAACTCATATTAAACAAATCAAGTAAGGGATTAGGTTTCATACCGGCTAAATAATTAAGTATGTCATACGTTACTCCATCTTTTCCCGGAGCAGTGGAGCTGCCACTTTTTATAGCATCCAGTAGCTCATCGTGGGTTATCTCAGTGCATGCTATAGATCTTGTATTTAAGGCACATAAAGTTACTCCATTTCTAATATTTTCCCATGACTCAATGGTGACTCTCGTGTCTGCAGGTAAGGACTCCATACCAGCAGCACTTGCCCATTTATCTACTAACTCATTAGCAACTTTCCCTGGATCTGAGTGAGCAATGAATTTAGTCTTACAACCCCTGACTTTATTTACTGCTCTCCATATGTCTTTAAGGTTCTTAGTATTACCAATGGCCTGAGCAAAGTCTTGCCAGTATCTGTCCCGCGCCTCCTTCCTCACCTGACTGCATTCCCTAGCCACTTCCAACATTGTATTTTTCTCTTCATCCCTCCTTCCATTTTTTAACCATGCTTTATGCGCACCCCGTAGCATTCTCTCCCATCCCTTGACTTGCTGATCATTGGAATATTTAAATTTCTTAGGTCCGTGCGTCTTGCTTCCCCTGCCCCCGTTATTTTCCCTCTGTACTAATTTCTCTATGTTCACGACCATGTCCTCGTAAAAACTATCAACGCAGAGCGGCGTGTAATGTTGATACCAATCTCCCATATTTTGAATAAAATAATTTTTCATATCTTTCTTAATATTTAGCCTTTTCCTTTGAAAGTGGACTTGTTTTTTCCCCAGTGGTAATTCAACGTTCAAGGCAAAGTGGTCACTAAGTAGTTCCCGAACAACCCGAGCCTCCCCCATAATCCCCTGAGAGTTTAAAACGCAGGCATAGTCAAGCCGTCCTCCCTTGATGTGAGTTGGTTCATTGTTTCCCAATAGACAGGTATCTGGATGATCTTGTAGAAACTGTAACCACTTGACCCCATTAGCATTAATACTACCCACTGTCCCAAGGCTTGTGTGCCGAGCATTAAGGTCCCCAATGACCAGTGAAGGATTAGTATAAATGCAGTCAGGTAAATAGTTAGCGTCGAAGCAGTTCCTGGATACATACAAATTAACTACAATAAATTCCCCTTCCCTTAATGATAATTTAACACAAACACTCTCTATACCTTGCGTTTTTGATGGCGGTTCTACTAACTCTGCTGGTATGGAGTTCTTAACATAAATCGACGTGCCTCTGATGTTATTTGCAGCGAAGAGGTGAAACCCTTTATAACCATTTAATTTCAATAATCCTTCATTCCTATCCCCTGTCTCCTGGAGAGCTACAACATCAATATCATTTCCCATCACATAACAATGAACATCTGTAACCCTGTTTCTCAAACCATTAACATTCCATGACAACACTTTCAGTCTAGGGTGATCCATTATTAATCAATTCATTGCCTAAGTCATCCCCAATAAGTTCACTAAATGATAGCCATACCTTGTATAACATCTCCCACCTCCTCCCAAGTTCACCAGTAAAAGCGACATTGCGATTCTCAAGAGATTTTTTCAGCCCTGAGATGTCCATTATTGGCCCAAATGATTCCTCCATTTTATGTGTAATTATAGGGTTCTTCCTTTCACTACGACTACCATCATTCACACACACTTCACTTTCCTTCATTTCATCACTCAATATTTCATCTTTGTCCTCAACCACTATATCCTGATTATCCTTCACCGTTTTGTGATTTTCCTTGACCTCCTGAACGTTTAATTTAGCCTCGATGGACTCGATTCTCTGCCCCAGATTTTGGAGGAACTCACCAACTTTTTTAAGTTCAGCCCACACTTCCTTGACCATATTATTATGACCCTCTCTCTGAGCCACAGTAGCCACTTCACTCACCGTTACACTGTCACTGCCGGAGTCCTGAGTGGTGGCGTGGCTGCTTGTTGCTGGAGCCTGCCTAAGTAAAGGTGACTCCTTTACCCACGCATTCGTCCGGTTCACTGGCACTGTTTGGGGCAGACTGTTTTGCTGTGCTCCCGGTGTCTGGGTAAGAGCTCTTGCTTGCTCTGTAACATTCACCGGCCGGAGAACAGCCATACTCGGCCTCTTGCTACACACAGCCGAGCTCGCATTGTGAACACCTCCACAGTTGCAGCATCTGGGAACTATTTTCTCACCCAGATTCAGTCTGTTTCTACACACAGTAGAGAGGTGAGACTTTCCGCAGAAACGACATCGTGGATCATTTTGACATCTCCAGGATTTATGCCCCCATCTGCAGCATTTCAGGCATATTATGGGCTCTTCCACATACTTTGCTACATGCCTGTAGCCAGCCCCGGTGATGAACACTTTTTCGGGTACGTCACCTCTCACTAGAGCCACCACCTGACTCCTAGCTTCACCTTTAATAAGGTGACGCTTGGCCCACACAAATCGTTGGTCGTCGAGTATAAACTCGGGGTCCAGAATCTGAGGGTATTTATAGATAATTACCTTCGTCAGCTTCTCGTTCCCCTCCGGTATTTCCATAAGAATTCCATCGTATCCTTGCTGGGTAAGATACTCCACTGCCTCCATAGAACCTACCGTTAAGTAAGGTCTGTTTACACCTTCCTTCAGCAGGGGCTCGAACTTGCGGTGTTCTCTTCCGAGTTTGACGGTCCACAGCAGCTTCTGATGATAGGATAGGGGGGAGGAGGGATAGGATGAAAGGGGATGGGGTACTGGGGGGGGGGGGAAAGAGGGGAGGGGGGGCATGGTGGGAATGGGGGAGGGGTGACAGGGTCAGAATGGGGTGGGGAAGGAGGGAGGGTTGAGTGGGCATTTGGATGGGGGCAGGTAGGGTGAGGTGAAGGGAGGGTTTCTATGCAGAGGAGGGTGAGGTGAAGGGAGGGTTTCTATGCAGAGGAGGATGATGGTATTGCCCTCTCCTCTGGTGTTGCTGATATGCTGGTTGTGGGTTCCTCTCTTGTCTCTGGGACTGTTGTGTTGGTGGCTGTGATTTCCTGGTTTGCTCCTCTCTCCCTGCGCTTCCTCCTTGCCTCTGCTGCCCTGGCTCTATCCTCTTTCGTCCTGTCCCTCTGGAGGAATACTTTTTTGTATTCCTCCACATACTGCAGATGACTTTTCCTTTTCTAGAATAAACTCCTTCGTGGTCTCGTTTGCAAACACTATCTTCACCAGGCGGTATCTGTCCTTGTTGTACCAGCCCAACATGAAAACCTTCTCAATGTTTTGTTCAGCCCCTTGTATCCTTAACCCCTTTAGTATCCCATTTACTGCCTCCCTGTCCTTGCTCTTCCATTCTTGCCTATAGGATCCTTCCTGTTCTTTGATGCCTACAGCTATCACTGATCTTTTTCTTTCCAGCAGCTGACTGGTGCACCTTGCTTCTTCCTATGAGGTAGCTGTTTGTATGGCTACCTCCCTCACTGTGGCCATTGCTTCTGTACTCTTTCACAGTATTTCCACAAATGTTTCAGGTACAGAGGGATTTCCTTCCAATGCAACAATTTCATCTTCCCTTTGGATGAATATTTGATGCTCAGTCTCATTATTTTTCTCTGTGAGGGATTTGATCTCCTCTGCTGCTGTCAGCTCACTTTGCAGGTTGCTAATTGTTTTCTTCATTTCATGCATCTCCCTCCTGAATTCCTCCAAAACTTACGGCTAATATTTCCTTCATTTGGTCACTTTGACTGTTCCCTGTGTCCCTGGTGCGTCTACTTGCCATCTTTGTCCCTTTCCCTGATGTGTCTTGAAAGGGTTAGGCAAGGGGGGCAGAGAGAGAGAGAGAGAAAGAGAGGGCAAAAGAGACAGAGAGCAAGTAAGAGAGCAAAAGAGATAGAGAGAGAGAGAGAGAGAGAGAGAGAGAGAGAGAGAGAGAGAGAGAGAGGAAGCAAGGGAGAGGAAGCAAGAGAGTGGGCAAGAGAGAGAGCAAAAGAGAGAGGGGGAGGGCGAGATAAGGGGGGAGGGCGAGAGAGGGAGAGGGCGAGGGCGAGAGAGGAAGGGTGAGAGAGGGAGGGAGGGCGAGAGAGAGGGAGGGAGAGCGAGAGAGAGGGAGGGAGGGCGAGAGGGAGGGAGGTAGGATGAGAGAGGTTCCTTCCCTCTCGACTGCCTTGATTGCGGAGGATTTGCGGACTCGTGGCCTGCTTGCTTTGGTTCTGCATTTCTTTTCCCTCCTTGAGCTGTCGAGTTGGCTCGAGTTGAATGTGAGAGCGCCTGGGGCCTCTGCCGGGTCCGGTGCACTGCCCTCTGCTGTGCGGGCGTCATCTGCTTTGTTGAAGCTCTTCGCGCCCATCCTGCGTGATGCGGTTTCGCAGTTCTATGCTTCTCGCCTCGCGTGTCGTCAGGCGGTGCTGGCTTCCTCCTTGGAGTCTGCCTGGGCCCTGGCTCTTCGTTTGTCCTCGCCCTTTTGTCCGTTGCTGTTTGTGGAGTCTGCTGTGGGGCAGTATCTGCAGGCGGCCTCGCTCAGTTGTCGGCCTATGTCTGAGTTGTAGTTGCTTCGGGGGGCTCACGGGGGGCCTTCCCTGAAGGGTCATGCCAGGGCTCGGGGGTCTTTTCGTCGGGGTAGGCCATTGGTGCCAGATTCAGAGCTGGCGGCGCCTTCGGGTCCGGCTGTGGCTGGATGGAGTGGGGTCCTTCCTGTTCGCCGCCTCGGTTCTCGTAAGGCGCGTCGGCCCTTTCGCTGTTCGTCCCATTGACGGGGCGATGGGGGGGGGGCGGCTCGCCCAGTTTGCCCACGTCTGGTCCCACAATTCATGGGCTTTTCGGGTCGTTTCATGCTGCCTGTGGTGGCGTTGGATGGCTCTTCCTCCCTCTTCTCCTGCACTGTGTCGATTGGGTCATCTCGGAGTGGGTTCGCTTGGGCGTGGTCGAAACGACGTTGTCCCTCAGGTGGGTTTCCCGCCTGTTTCCGGTCCCAAAATGGGACTGCGCAGACCTCCGGTTCATTCTGGACTTGTCCCGTCTGAACCCGTGGGTTTTGTGCCCCTCCTTTCGGATGACTACGCTGTCCCAGGTCCGACTTCTTTTGGAGAGGTGTGCTTGGATGTTGTCCCTGGATCTCAAGGACGCGTATTGGCACTTCCCGGTTCATCCGGGGTTCAGGGACTGGCTCAGTTTTGTTGTGGGGCGTGAAGGTTACCGCTTTCATTGTCTTCCCTTCTCTTCTGGCGCCACACGTTTTCACATGCCTCACTCGGGTTGTGGTGGCCCGCCTGCGTCTGCTAGGTGTTCGGGTGCTGGCCAATCTCGACAACTGGCTGGTTTGGGCTCCCAGCCAGTCCGCATGTCTGCTCGCCAGGGATTTGGTTCTTTCCCAGCTCGCCGGGTTCGGGTTCTTGGTGAACTGGAGGAAGTCCAATCTGGTTCCCTCTCAGGTTCAGTCTTGGCTGGGTCTGGTTTGGGACGCTCGCGCTGCTTCCTTGTCTCTTCCCCTGGTGGCTCTCTTGCGCCTGCGGTCCTGCCTTCACCCATTTCTGAGGGGTTCCCGGGTCACGAGGCGGTTGCTCGAGGGTTTGTGCGGGACCCTGAACTTTGCCATGATGGTCTACCTGCCGGGTCGGGTGTGGCTTTGTCGGCTTTCTGGTTCCTTCGGGGCCGGCCCTTCCGCCTCTCTCGCGATTGTTGGGTTTGACCTTCGAGGGCTTTGCGTCGGTTGCTGCGTCGCTGGCTTCCTCTTCGGGTTTTTCATGGTTCGGTGTCTTGGCACCTTCCCGAGCCCTCGCTCGATGTGTACACGCATGCGTCGTCTCTTGGCTGGGGTTTTGTGACCAGTGCTCACCAGGCCGGCCAGGGGCAGTGGGGTTTGTTCTTCCGTCGGGCTCACAGCATGGTGCGGGAGTTCGGGGCGGTGTGGATGCCTCTCCGGAGGATTTAAGTCACTCATGGATCGACGATCAGGCTCCATTCGGACTACTCCCTGGTGGCTTCTGTTGCCAGGGATGCGCTCTGGGTTGATCCGGTTTTCCGTCTGCCGTCGCGCAGACGGCAGCGCGGCGACCTGATAACGTCATGATGGTTATCTAATTTTCGTTTGGGGAGTTCTGTCCACCTGTTCGGTCTTCGGTCGCAATAGTTTACCAGAATGGGGCGCTCACCTTTCTGGGTGCCTATCCTGGTTGATGGCAGACATAGAATGCTCCCAATCATACGGGGAGGGGGGGGGGGTCTCTATAGGCCATTGCTTCTCGTGCCTCTCTAGAGGGGGCCAGGTTCTGGCTCGTGGTCCTCGGTAGGCAAGAACTCCATGCATTGACTGATGCCAGAAAGTTATACATATCCATTCAGCCTGGATAGCTTCTGGGAGCCTCGGGGACTCACCCAGAAAATGGCGTTTCATTACATTTAACGCTGGTTTTCTGGGGGGAGCCCCGTCGGCTCCCCGGAGCTATCCCAGGCTGATATGCTAATGTCAGACTTTGGCATCAGTCATGTGTATGGAGTTCTTAGGCCTACCGGGGACCACGGCCAGAACCGGGCCCCCTCAGAGAGGCAAGGGGAGCAATGGCCTATAGAAGCCCCCGTGTAGTTGGAAGCATTCTATGTCTGCCATCGACCGGAACAGGCACCCAGAAAGGTAAGCGCCCCAAAACAAACCCCTATTCTGGTTAAAATTGCTACCTAAAACCGAACTAGTGGATAGAAGTCCCCAACCGAAAACAAGCAAACTAGTGTGACGTCACACACTGCCGCGCCGCTGTCTGCGCAGCTCCCCCCTCCCCGGGAGGGGGAAGGGGGAGCCCCAGACCCCCCGCGCCGGCTACCCACACCTCAGTTCTTGAGGCTGATGCTATAGGCGATGGTCGTGTGCTCTGGCTCCGGTGTCGCTACTGCACTGTGCTTTGCGTGTGGTGTTAGTTTTGTGGGTGCGAGAGCCAGGAGTTATCTTCAGTACTCGGGCTGCATGCGCCTAGGGCTGCCTTCCCTAGGTGCCCTGTAAGTACTGCCCTTGGGGCTTGGGGCCACATTCCACAGGCTCCTCGGGGTCTGCCTCTGCTGGTCCGTTTTACCTTTCGGTTTTTCGGCCGCCTGTTGGGCTCTTGGGTGTTCTGTTCTCCCTTGTTACCGGCAGGTAAGAGGCAGTTTGCACTGGTAGGGGCGCAGGGTGCTGCTCAGCTTGTATTTCCCGACATCGCGGCCGGCTCTGTTCCTTGGGGTTCGCTGTCCTCTTGCGGGGTTTTGTTTTTCTTTTTGTTTTGCCTGGTGGGGGGTTCTGTCATTTTATTCAGTTTGTTTTTGCCCTTCCACTGTTCTCCTCGATGGCGCCCCCTGCTAGGTCCCCGTGAGTGTACACGTCCCTGGGGTTTAGCTTTAGAAGTTTGCTTGGTAGTTTTGGGCGCCGGTTTGCAGTACCCTGCCTGGGACTACCTGAGCGCGAGTCCTCTTAAAGTAAACGCTCAGGACCCTGGGAATCCCCTAGGGGGCGCGTGGGTCCGATGGATGTGACCCCGGAGTCCCCACTCGCTGTGTGCGAGTTTGAGGGTTGCTCGGTCCCCTTGTCTCAGGGTGACCCTCATTGTTTTTGCCTCTGCCACGCTGCCTGTTGGGTCGGTGATACTTTCGACCCTGAGTCCTGTGAGTGTTGCTGCTTGCTTGTGACTCAATTTACCCAATCCTCTGATGATTCTATTCGGGTACGGGCGGCACGTGCGTTGCAGTCTAGGTTTCGTCTGTTGCAACGCGCTCGGTTGGTTGCTTCCCCGGATGCCCCGGGGCTGCCCCGCTTTGCTTTTCGAGACCCGGACTTGGGGGTGGGGGTCGCTTCGATCCTGGTTCAGTCCGCACCTCCTCGTCCTTCCCCTTCTGTTCGTTCTGGTCCCCCGCCCCTGCTTCCGGCCCCGAAGCGTCTGAGGGTTTCGGGGTCGGAGCAGGGGTTACTTGATCTCGAGACTCGGGCAGCTTCGGGGGTTGCCCCTTCCGGGGGGGCGGCAGAGGCATTCGAGTCTTGTCTCCCGGCCGAAGCTTCAGGGTCTGACCAGTGGGCCCACCTTCCTCCAGCTATTCCGGCTGCTCCGTCCTTGTCTTGTGGGGTCGGGGCTTGGGGAGAGGACTCGGCCTCGGGTCCTGTGGTGACGGACCTCGAGGCTGGGGAGGGGCTGACTTGGGGGCCTTGGGCCCCGCTGGACCCCGCCTGGGTTTTTCTTCCCACTGAGCGGGGCTTATTGTTACAAGGAGTGGGGTTTTCTTTTCCCCCCTCTGCGTACGAGTTGGATTTGGTGTCGGCCCCTCCCCGGGTTCGGTTCCGTGTTCCCCCGGGTATGTCGGTTCCGTCCTTCCGGAGGTTTTCGGCTTATCGCATCCAACCTGGTGTGGTGCGAGCGGCCTTTGCAGCTTACCTCCTGCGTGACCCGGATTATGCCTCGGAAATGGATCCGTCCACGTTCAGGTTTGGGACTTCGTTCCCTTTCTGGCTCCGTTACGAGGTTCCGGAGTCGTCCTGGCTAGCAGACTGCCCCTTGTTTGGTCTGGATTCCTGGCATTCCTTCTGTCGTTCCCGCACGCTGGAGTGGTGGGAAGCTTCCACGGTGCTTCAGGTTTTCCTGGGGGGTGAACTTGAGTACCTGAATGAGTGCTTGTTTGCCCCTGCCCTTCCCCGCGATGTGGGCGTTCTTCAGCTCCATGTGCAGGTTCCCTCCCTTTCGGCGGCGCTCGTGGCGGAGGACTTGCGCGCCCGGGGCCTTTTGTGTTCGGCCTTGCGGTTCTTTTCCCTCCTGGAGCAGTCTTCGGATTGGCTCGTGGAGGATGTGGGGACGCTTGGGTCCGTCCCGGGGTCCGGCACCTTGTCCTCGGCTGCGCGTTCGTCGGCTGCCTTGTTGAAGCTGTTCACGCCGATTTTGTGGGATGCGGTTTCCCTGTTCTATGCTTCCCGTCTCGCGTGTCGGCAGGCGGTGCTGGGTTCCTCCGTGGAATCTGCTTGGGCTCTGGCTCTTAGGCGTTCTTCACCTTTTTGTCCTCTCCTGTTTGGGGAGTCGGCCGTGGCGCAGTTTATTCAGGCTGCGTCGGCGGCTTGTCGTCCGATGTCGGACTTGTTGGTTTTCCGGGGGTCCCGGGGTGGGTCTTCCCGGAAAGATCGTGCCAGGGCTCGGGGTTCCTCTCGTCGTGGTAGGCCTCTGGTGTCAGGTTTGGGGTTGGCTCCTCCTGCGGACCCTCCCTCGTCTGGTCGGCGCGGTGTTCGCGCTGTGCGGGGTTCTGGGTCTCGTAAGGGTCGCCGGCCCTTTCGCGGTTTGCCCCCTTGACGGGGCAATGGGGGGGCGGCTTGCGCTGTTCGCCCGCGCCTGGTCCCACGATTCGTGGGCCTTTTCGGGTCGTGTCTCGCGGCCTGCGGTGGCGTTGGGTGGCCCCTCCCCCCTTTGGGGGGTCGGGGCTGGCAGGGCAGGCTTCTTCCCCTGCGCTCTGTCGAGTCGTCTTGGAGTGGGTACGCTTGGGCGTCGTCGAAACGACGTCGTCCCTCAGATGGGTTTCCCGTCTGTTTCCAGTTCCGAAACGGGACTGCGCGGACCTGCGGTTCATTCTGGACTTGTCCCGTCTGAACCTCTGGGTTCATTGCCCCTCTTTTCGGATGACTACGCTGTCTCAGGTTCGGCTCCTCTTGGAGCCGGGAGCTTGGATGGTGTCCCTGGACCTCCGGGACGCTTATTGGCATGTCCCGATTCATCCGCAGTTCAGGGACTGGCTCGGTTTTGTAGTGGGGCGTCTGAGTTACTGCTTTCGTTGTCTCCCGTTCGGGTTGAACCTGGCACCTCGCGTGTTCACACGCCTTACACGGGTTGTGGTGGCTCGTTTGCGTCTCTTAGGTGTTCGGGTGTTGGCCTACCTCGACGACTGGCTGGTTTGGGCTCCCAGCCAGTCAGCTTGCTTGCTAGCCAGGGATTTGGTTCTTTCCCAGCTCGCCGGGTTCGGGTTCTTGGTGAACTGGAGGAAGTCCCATCTGGTTCCCTCTCAGGTTCGGACTTGGCTGGGTCTCGTGTGGGACTCTCGAACCGCCTCCTTGTCTCTCCCTCCGGAGTCTCTCCTGCGGCTGCGGTCCCGCCTTCGTCTGTTTCTGGAGGGCCCTCGGGTCACCCGGCGGTTGCTCGAGGGGCTGTGCGGGAGCCTGAACTTCGCGATGGTGGTCTACCCGCCGGGTCGGGTTTGGCTTCGACGGCTGTTCTGGTTCCTTCGGGGTTCCCCCTTCCGCCTCTCTCGCGATCGCAGAGTTCGACCCCCGGGGGACTTGCGTCGGTTGCTGCGTCACCGGCTTCCTCTTCGGGTTTTTCGGGGTTCAGTGCCTTGGCGCCTACCCGAGCCCTCGCTCGATGTGTACACGAATGCGTCGTCTCTCGGCTGGGGTTTTGTGACCAGTGCTCACCAGGCCGGCCAGGGGCGTTGGGATCCGTCCTTCCGTCGAGCTCACAGTACGGTGCGGGAGTTCGCGGCGGTGTGGTTTGCTCTGGGGAGGATTCGGGTGGCCCGCGGATCGACGATTCGGCTCCATTCGGACTGCTCTCCGGTGGTTCATTGCCTGAACCGCGGGGGTTCGATGCGGTCCTTGTCTCTTTGGGGTTGGTCGCTTCGGGTGACTCATCTGCTGAGTTCTCGGGGTTTGGCTCTCCTGGCGGTTCACGTACGGGGCGTGTCCAACGTCTTGGCCGATGCCCTGTCTCGCTTCGTTCCCCTCTCCACGGAGTGGACGGTCGACGACGAGTCCTTCCGTTGGCTTTGCCAGACGTTCAGGCGCCCCGAAGTGGACCTCTTCGCGTTGGCGTGGTCGCGGCGTCTTCCCGTTTATGCGGCGCCCTTCCCCGATTGCGAGGCCGTCGGGGTCGATGCCTTTCGGCTAGACTGGTCGAGGTGGGGGTTCCTGTACCTCTTTCCCCCGGTTCGGCTGTTGCTCCAGGTCCTGACTCGCTTAGAGACTTACCGGGGGAGAGTTGTCCTTCTGGCCCCTTGGTGGCCGGCCCAGCCTTGGTTTCAGGCGCTGGTTGCTCGGTGTCCGAACCCGAGGGTTTTCCCGCGGCTCCGCCTCTTCCAGCAGATCGGGCCGGTACGTCACGTAGCTGGTTCGATCTTCTCCTCGAGTCTTCGCGTATGGTTTTTTTGACTCGAGTCTATCATCATCGCTGGTGATCAGGTGGCCTCCTTGTTGGTGTCCCACCTGAGGGCTTCTTCTCGGCGGCAGTATGAAGTTTCCTGGCGGTCCTTCCGTTTCTTTTTGCGTCTTCGTCGTGTTAGCTCCTTGTCTGTTCGGGTGGTCTTGTCCTTCCTCTCGTGGTTGTTTCAGGACCATCATCTTATGCCTAACACTGTCGCTTCGTATCGTGCGGCGCTGGCGGAGCTGCTTCAGCTTGCTTTTGGTATCGGTGTTACGTCTGCGCCGTTTCGCAAGCTGTCTCGTGCATTGTTTCACCTCCGGCCTGCTCATGCGTCGCCTGAGCCGTCCTGGTCTTTGGACAGTGCTCGCTTTCCTTTCATCTCCTCGTTTCGTTGTGGCCCCTTCGGTCCAGGATTGTTTTTCCAAGGCACTTTTCTTGTTGGCTTTGGCCTCTGGGGGTCGGGTAGGGGAGCTTCATGCTCTCCTCCGGCGCAGGGGTTTCTGCTCTTTTGGTCGTGGTGATAGTTTTGTTCGTTTGCAGCCGTCTCCCTCTTTTCTGGCAAAGAATGAGATGTCTGCGTTCTGAAGGGGGCCGTGGGTTGTTGATTCTTGGTTGGTCAGGCCGTGGGTTGTTGATTCTTGGTTGGTCAGGCCGTGGGTGCATCATGTGTTGTGTCCGGTTGCGACTCTATGCCGTTATTTGCGGACCATGGCTTCTGTTGCCAGGGATGCGCTCTGGGTTGATCCGGTTTCCCTTCTTCCCTGTTCCCGGGCTCGGGTCTCTCAGGTTGTCTGCAGGGTTATTAAGTGTAGCCAGCCTGTGGTTTTTCCCCGGGCCCATGACGTTTGTAAATTTGCAGCTTTGGCAGCTGTCTTTGGCAACATGTCTTGGGTGGACATTCGGGCCTGGGGTTTTTGGAGATCGAACAGGGTCCTGGCCGCTCGCTACTTGGTGAATGTTCCTGGGCCTCGTCGGGCCTGCGTTGCTTTGGGTCGGCGGTTGCAGCCAGTTGTCTCGACTTTGCGTTGAGGAGTGAGGACGACCGGCTGCCCGGGTAAGTCCCTGGTTTTTCCTTATCTTTGGGTAGTTAGCTCCGGGGAGCCGAAGGGGCTCCCCCCAGAAAACCAGCGTTGAATGTAATGAAACGCCATTTTCTGGGCGAGTCCCGGAAGCTCCCCGGCATCCCTCCCTCCCTCCCTCCGGTCGGCGGTGTTTTTTCGCGTTTTTGACATCCAGCCTAAGAACTAATGGTTGGGTCGCCGGCGGTGGGGTCTGGGGTTCCCCCTTCCCCCTCCCGGGGAGGGGGGGGGGGGGTGCGCAGACGGCAGCGCGGCGACCTGATAACGTCATGATGGTTATCTAATTTTCGTTTGGGGAGTTCTGTCCACCTGTTCGGTCCTCGGTCGCAATAGTTTACCAGAATAAGGGTTTGTTTTGGGGCGCCCACCTTTCTGGGTGCCTATCCCGGTTGATGGCAGACATAGAATGCTCCCAATCATACGGGGGGGTCTCTATAGGCCATTGCTTCTCGTGCCTCTCTAGAGAGGGGCCAGGTTCTGGCTCGTGGTCCCCGGTAGGCAAGAACTCCATACACATGACTGATGCCAAAGTCTGACATTAGCATATCAGCCTGGGATAGCTCCGGGGAGCCTCCGGGACTCGCCCAGAAAATGGCGTTTCATTACATTCAACGCTGGTTTTTTGCTGTACGTAATGTTATTCAATATTGTGTAGTGTGATATATTTATATAATAAAATGTGTGAATCATCGCTGTACTCAATGGTAGAGCGATAATTATGGTGTGCATATTATTGATTCAATTATTATGTTCATAAAACAGTGAACAAATACTTTGTCAGTTATTACACTATATACACAGGTTATAAATAAGTATCTGCATGTTTTGTTCACCATAACAAACCACTAAGTTGATAATGCGAGTTAAAAAGCAACGAGGTGTGGCCAGCCAGCCACTCGCTATTACTCCCTCCCTCAAAAACACCTCACTCGCCAAATTCCTCCTCCCCACCATACTGTTTTTGCTTTTATTCGCTATATACAGACGATATATATAAGTATCTACATGTTCTGTTCACCATTACTGTTCATCTAAGCTGGCATAGTGCACAAAGAGCATAGTGGCCACCCATACACAGCATGACAAGTCAGGAAGATGATGCCACCTCCCTCACCAAAATGGCTTCACCCAACACTCCTTTTGCTGGTATTACACTATATATATATACACATTATATATAAGTATCTGCATTTGTGTTCCCCATAGTGAACCACTAATCTTGTATGGTGATGGCAGACAGTAACAGGTGGCCACACACAACTCATGCTCCCTCCCTCCCATTGTCACTGGTTCAAGGCTAGACACACTAACATTCCTCCTTCAAGTATACTGTTGTGGTGTTATTACCCTATATACACACATTATATATAAGTATCTACATATTTTGTTCACCATAACTATTCAATTAAGGCGGTATAGTGCTCAAAGAGCATAGTAGCCACCCTCACCCAGCATGACAAGTTATGCAGATGTCGCCACCTCCCGCACCAAAATGGCTTTTCTGAACACTCTTTTTGCTGTCATTACACTATATATATACACGCTATATATATCTAAGGATCTACATTTGTGTTCACCATAAGGAATCACTAAGTTGGTATGCTGAGTCAAACAGCAGCAAGGAGTGACCATCACATCAACAAACTGGAAAAGGTGCAAAGACATGCTACTAAGTGGCTCCCAGAACTGAAGGGTAAGAGCTACGAGGAGAGGTTAGAAGCATTAAATATGCCAAAACTAGAAGACAGAAGAAGAAGAGGTGATATGATCACTACGTACAAAATAGTAACAGGAATTGATAAAATCGACAGGGAAGATTTCCTGAGACCTGGCACTTCAAGAACAAGAGGTCATAGATTTAAACTAGCTAAACACAGTTGCCGAAGAAATACAGTATATGAAAATTCACCTTCGCAAATAGAGTGGTAGACGGTTGGAACAAGTTAAGTGAGAAGGTGGTGGAGGCCAAGACCGTCAGTAGTTTCAAAGCGTTATATGACAAAGAGTGCTGGGAAGACGGGACACCACGAGCGTAGCTCTCATCCTGTAACTACACTTAGGTAATTACACACCAGCTAGCCCGCCACTGGCTGCCCCTCCCTCCCTACCTCACCTCACTTGACTCGCCAACCTTCTCTTCCCACCATACTGTTTTTTGCTTTTATTCACTATATACAGATGTTTTATATAAGTATCTGCATGTTTTGTTCACCATAGTGAACAACTAAGCTGGCATGGTGAGTCCAGACAGTAAAAGGTGGTCACATAGAGTCAGCAGATAATGCTACCTCCCTCTCCAACAAGATTACTCCTCCCACTACAGCGCTAATTATCACAACAATCCTGCTATTATTAGAATCCTGGACATTTTTATCACTTTCAGGGGTCTTCTGTAATACAGTGGCACCTCGATTAACGAGCGGCTCTATCTACGAGCATTTCGAGTAACGAGCAAGCCACTCGCAGAACATTTGTCTCTGTTAACGAGCTTTTCCTCAATTAATGAGCATTACCGCTGGTTATCGGACAACTTTTACAACAGTTTTGTTGTTGTTTCACAAGACAAGTTTTCCACATGACGAGCTCGGTGCTCGTCGTGGATTAAACTCGTCAATCGGATTAAACTTGTTAATTCGAGATGCCACTGTACTATCATCGCCTAAATAATAGTATGTACTGTACTTATAGGTTTTGACATTTTAGGGGATGCTGATGTCACAAGTTGAACAGCAGTACTGTGAGCTCATGCTGCATGTGCCAGCCTTGGAGGCTCACTCAGTACTGATGTCCTAACACCCAGGGAATGTTGCCCACGATTTTTTGTTTGTTTAATGGTGATCTGTTTACAAGAGCCCTGATGAAGGTGAGGTGAACCCCATGTATCCGCGGACCATTTAAATCTTGCGTAGTACTGCAACACGTCATATGCCGTGATGCGCAATTTTGGGTAAGTTACTCAACACATCATATGACGTGTTGCGCAGTTTAAGGGTTAATGAATCCATCTTCATTCACGTTTGGTTCTTCATTTCTTTACTAGGTTTATTATGAGGTTCCAGGACTGCCTTGTTTTGTCGTTGGAGGCGTGGCACACTTACTGTTGGTCCCACACACTTCAGTGGCATGGGACTTTGACGATGGTCCAGGTTTACCCGAGGGCGAGTTTGAGCACCTTAATGTGTGCTTGTTTGTCCTATGCCCTTCCTCGGGATGTTGGCATAGTGCAGGTTTCATGTGTAGGTTCTCTCACTCTTTCGGCTGCACTTGTTGATGAGGATTTGCACACTCGTGGCCTGTTGGCTTTGGTCTTGTGTTTCTTTTTCATCTTGGAACTATCTACAGATTGGCTTGGGGAGGACTGTGGAGGTGCTTTGGGCTGTTCCTGGGTCTAGTGCCTTGGTCTTGATGGCACATGTGTCGTCTGCACTGTTGAAAGCTGTTTGTGCCTAATCCTGCGAGATGCGGTGTTTGTTCTTTGCTTCTCGTTTCGCGTGTCGGCAGGCAGTGATCACCACCTCCTTGGAATCTGCTTGGACCCTGGCTCTTAGGTTTTCATCTTCTTTTTGTCCCAGGCTGTTTGTAGATTCTGTAGTTGGACAGTATCTGCAGGCAGCTGCTTCCATTTGTCGTCCATTGTCAGACTTGTTGGTTCTCTGGAGGGCCCATGGGGGGGGGGGGGTCTTCCCAGAGGAGTCATGCCAGGGCTCATGGTTCCTCCTGTTGTGATAGGACAGTGGTGCCAGTTTCTGGCCGGTGCTGTCTTCGTATGGTCGGCACGTTGATCGCTCTGTGCGAAGGTCGGGTTCTCAGTAAGGGGCTTCGGCCCTTTTGCTGTTTCATCCTGTTGACAATCACGGGGGCCTAGCAGAGGGCCACCAAACACTACCAGTGGAACTATATCCACACTAGGCAGACCCCCACCAGGCAAATGAAAAAAACAAACAAAAGAAAACCCTGCAAAAGTACACCGTCCCCAGGAACCGGTCGCCGCTTAGGTGGCAGGTCGCGCAACACCTTGACGCCCTAACCAGCACAATACCAGTCCCTACCCAGTGCCAAACAAGGGCCCCAAGCCCCAGTTGGCCCCAGGGGTGAGGCAAATACCGAGCAGCAAGAACCTCTACGGGAATGGTTCCCAAATGCCCCAGGGAAGATAACCCTGTCACGCAGGGGCAGTACTCACAGGGCGTGTAGGGAAGGAAGCCCCTAAGCGCATGCAGCCCCGGTACTGATGAGGAACCACCTGACCACCGCAAAACACAACACACGGCAGTGAATGCCATGAAAGGCAAACACCGCCTAGGAAACTGATGCCAGAGAAGCGTCTATCCCAGTTGACATTAGTTACAAACTGATGCTAGGCAGCCGGCTTGGTGAGGTCCAGGGCTCCCCCCTTCCCCTCTCGGGGCGGGGAGGGCTGCGCGGACGATCGGCTGTGGCAGTAAAGTGTGATGTTTGCTTGTTTCCTTGGGATTGTAGGGAGTTTCTACCTCTCTGTTCGTTTTTTTGTTTTAGTTTTTTACCATGTGGGGTTTGTTTTGTTATGCCTACCTTTGTGGGTGCCTAACCCCAGTAGTTGGCAGATAAGGAAATGTGGGTGCCTAACCCCGGTATATGGCAGATAAGGAAAACCCCAACCACAAGGGGGTTTTCCAGGGCCATTGCTCCCTGTAACCTCTCTGAAGGGGCCAGGTTCTGGCGCTGGTAGGTCTGAACTCCTTAGCTAATGTCCCGGTCTAATATAACATACATTAGCCCGATAAGCTCCAGGGAGACGTAGGGGCTCCCCACAGAAAGGATAATATTACTGTCTTAAAGATGATCGCAATCTTGATAAAACCCCAGCAAAGCACAGAGAATCACTTCTAACTGCCTGCATGGAAATCTCCAATGTTTTCAAACAAATTGTCAGGGATACCCAGGCAGAACCAGAATTGGAGCTACATCTCAGCACGTCGGGATCAGATGCAACGTTGGCGTCGGGGCCGGATGCGACGTTGGCGGTGGGGCTGGATGCGATGTTGGCGGTGGGGCCGGATGCAACATTGGTGGCGTGGCCAGATGCGACGTTGGCGTCGGGGCCGGATGCGACGTTGGCGGCGGGGCTGGATGCGATGTTGGTGGTGGGGCCGAATGCAACGTTGGCGGCGTGGCCAGATGCGACGTTGGCGGCGGGGCTGGATGCGATGTTGGCGGTGGGGCCGGATGCAACATTGGTGGCGTGGCCAGATGCGACGTTGGCGTCGGGGCCGGATGCGACGTTGGCGGCGGGGCTGGATGCGATGTTGGTGGTGGGGCCGAATGCAACGTTGGCGGCGTGGCCAGATGCGACGTTGGCGTTGGGGCCGGATGCAGCATTGGCGTCGGAGCCGGATGCGACGTTGGCGGCGGGGCCGGATGCTATGCTGGCGTTGGACGCGACGTTGGGGTCAGGTGCGGTATCGGCGCCTAAACCGGGTGCGATATTGGCACCAGGGTTTTTGAAACAAACAAAACAAGGACCCAAAATCTGCTGATACTACAAATGGGGTATCTGTAAGCATGGGATATTGGGGAGAACAAATGGACTTTGTAAATATGATCATCCCAGAAAGTGCAGGACCCTTCTTAGTACAGGTAAATGTACCAAAAGCTGTGATCTCTTTCACGCAGAACTGTGCAAAAACTCTTTAAATAAGAATGAATGTTTCAACACAGAATGTCCAGCTTTTCACATAATAGGTACCAAGCGAATAAGACCGACAACCCATCTCAAAGAAAGCAGCCACAACACTATTTACCAAAAGGATTTTTTAGCAAGAGGAGGAGGAGAAGAATGGCTAAAAATGTCCAGACTTTATCACCATCTCGGTCAAATGCTAGAGAGGACGCAAACACAATGGCCTCCTTACCAAAGCCTCAGATATTAACACCAAGTAAAGCATCCAGCACTTCCACAAACATAACATCATATTTATTTGCCAACATTCAGGGTATAAAAACACACAAATGTAACAAAGTGCACGTCATAGATGGCCTCTTACATGAGGCAAATTGCCAGTGTTTACAGCCCTAACGGAAACTCACACAAAGGACTACCATGATGGTGAAATATGGATCTCAGAGTATAATCTTTTCAGAAGTGACAGGAAACACAGGCTACAGGGTGGGGTCAGCCTGTACATCAAGGACACACTCGTCTGTACTGAGCTGCTAAACACCACAAATGATATGGTGGAAGTGCTAATAATGAAAATAGAGATCTTAAATGTAGTTATTGTCCTTGTATATAAGTCACCAGAGACAAATCATCAGCAGTTTAAAGACCAACTAATGAAAATAGAGCACTGCTTGGAAAATCTCACAAATCCAGCCCCAAACATCATCCTGCTTGGGACTTCAACCTACGGCACCTGAAATTGAAGACCATAGCAGATACAGTTGTAGCAGAGAGAATTCTGGGAAGTAGCCTAAATGAACAGGCACATGCAAATGACCTTCTACGGATGTGCGACAGGTTTGCCTTAAACCAGCATATAGTAGAACCAACTAGGAAGGAGAACACGCTGGACCTCATTTTCACTAATAATGATGAATTGATCAGGAACATAATGATTACAAATACAGTACCTGTTACTCGGATCACAACTTAATTGAAGTTCTGACTAGCATGGGGAATAAACCAGTTCCGATTCCGAGTGGAGGAAATTTCAGCAAATTCAACTTCAATAATAAACAGGGAAACTGGGAGCAAATAAACCATGACTTACAAAAATAAGCTGGGAAGAGCAGCTAGAAAATGCAAACCTGAACCAGTGCCTGGAAATAAAAAGCTCAGTAGCACTAGAAATATGTTCAAATCGCATACCCTAAGATAAAAGAGGAAGAGATGCAGATTGGAATGGGAACGTCGTTCCCTCTATAAGCGGAGAAAACGAATCGCGGAACAACTTGAGTCGCACCCCATCTCAAGAACGGCGAAGAAGGTTAGGTAGAAAAATAGAAACAATTGAACTAAAGCTACAAGAATCATACAAAACCCAGGAGAGGCAATGAGAGCAAAACGTCATCAGTGAAATAGAGATAATTCTGAAATATTTTTTCTCCTATGCAAAATCAAGATAAAAAACCACATCTAGTACCGGGCTCCTGTGAAAGGGAGATGGAACTTTCACTGAATGACAACAAAGAAATGAGCGAAATACTGAGGAATCAGTATGACTCTGTTTTCAGAGAGCCAATAAACACACTACAGATCGATAACCCAAATGAATTTTTCATGTATATGATACCAACATGAAATCATGTATCAGATGTCACCCTATCCCCACTGGGTTTAGAAGAAGCCATAGACAGTATGCCTATGCACTCTGCACCAGGCCTGTGATTCTTGGAACTCTATATTCATCAAGAACTGTAAATAAAATGCTATTGCAGGCCCTTCACATTCTTTGGAGACAAAGCCTAGATACTGGCATTATCCCTGAACATATTAAAAACAGCAGAGATAGCATCACTCCATAAAGGAGGAAATAAGGCAGAGGCAAAAAATTACAGACCGATAGCACTAACATCGCGCACAATAAAAATCTTCGAGAGAGTGCTAAGAAGTAAGATCACAAAATACATGGAATCACAGCATCTCCACAACCCCGGACAACATGGTTTCAGAACAGGGCGCTCTTGCCTATCACAGTTGCTGGACCACTATGACATGGCACTTTATGCCATGGAAGACAAACAAAACGCTGATGTAATTTACACATATTTCGCAAAAGCCTTTGACAAATGTAACCATGGTGTTATTGCACATAAAATGCGTTCAAAAGGAATTACCGGAAAAATAGGCAGATGGATCTACAATTTACTGACTAATAGAACCCAATGTGTAATATTCAACAAAATAAAATCTGGACCATCAACCGTAACGAGCTTAGTCCCCCAGGGTACATGTGCTTACTCCAGTACTTTTTCTCATCCTCATATCGGACATAGACAAGGACACAACCTATAGTACTGTATCATCCTTTGCAGATGAGACTAGGATTTTAATGAGTAGACAACATACAGGACTCGGCAAACCTCCAATCAGATGTCAGATCAGGTATTTCTATGGGCTACAGAAAATAATATGGTGTTTAACGAAGATAAGTTTCAGCTCATGCGTTACGGAAAAAATGAAAATATAAAAACGGAAACCACATACAAAACTCAGTCAAATCATAATATAGAACGGAAAGGCAATGTAAAGGATTTGGGTGTATTGATGTTGGAAGACCTTACATTTAACCCTCAAACCGCTAGGGGCCCAAATGGAATTCACACCCACAGGCGCAAAAAAAAAAAAAAAAAAAAATACAAAAAATTCTTTCGTCTTATAGAAGTGTTCATTTTTGTTCCCTGATCACGGAAAAAATAACAAAAAAATCGTAGTTGGCATATTTTAGCCGCAATAGGGTAGGGAAGTGTGGCAAAAAAGGGGCGTTGGCAGAGCCTTCGCCAGACGAGGTCTACTCCGCCCGAGCTGTCAGACGGCAGTTGCCACAAATATATTATTACCTAATTATTTCAATGTCTCTGATTGATTTTTTCTTAGTTTTTTGCAGTAATATTATTCCATACAGTGAATTGTGGTATATTTATATTATAAAATGTGTGAACCATCGCTGTACTCAAAATTATGGTGTGCATATTAGTGATTCAATTATTATGTTCATAAAACAATAAACAAATAGTTTTGCTGTTGTTACACTATATACACAGGTTATATATAAGTATCTGCATGTTTTGTACACCATAACGAACTACTAAGTTGGTCTTGTGAGTCAAAAAGCAACGAGGAGTGACCGCCAAACACCAGCGAGCCACTCACTGTCACTCCCTCCCTCAACACCACCTCACTTACCCTCATTTACCTCCCACAATACTCTTTCTGTATTTATTCACTATACACAGACGTTATATATACGTATTTACATGTTTTGTTCACCATAACTGTACATCTAAGCTTGTATGGTGAGTAAAGGCCATAAGACGTAGCTACTCACACAGTCAGCTGGTGGCGGCCGCCCTCAAGGCCAGACGCACTAATATTTGTCCTCCAACAATATTGTTTGTGGTGTTATTACACTATATACACACATTATATATAAGTATCTACCTGTTTTATTCACCATACCTGAACAAATAAGCTGGTATGGTGCCCAAAGACCATAGTGGCCATCAGTAAACAACATGCCAAGTCGTGCAGACGACGCTCCTCCCTCACCAAAATGGCGGCTCCCAACCTACTCCTCTCGCTGTTATCTCACACTATAGACACGTTATATATAAGTATCTACATTTGTGTTCGCCATAGCGAACCACTAAGCTGGTATGGTGAGTGCAGTCAATAAATGGTGACCACACACAGTCAGAAAACGATGCCACAACCCTGCCTCCCACAGCCTTAATCCTCCCTCCATGGAGCACAGTGCTAAATATCACCACAATCCTGCTATTATCAGAATCCTGGTCAGTTTTATCACAGTCAGAGGGCTACAGTAATACTATCACTGCTAAATAATAGCAGTATCATTTATATTATGGTATTTGTAGGCGATGCTGTGGTCACAAGCTGAACAGCGGTGCTGTGAGCTCGTGCTGCGTGCGCCAGCCTTGGTGGCTTGCTCAATACTGACTCTGTAACACCCAAGAATGTTAGCCTGGATTTTTTTTCTAGGTGGCATCTGGCAACTATCGGTCGTGGCTGTACTATCGCTGCCCCTATCCCAGGCAGGGCGTTTAAATTATAGCGCTAGACACGAAATCATATATAAATGATGTGCGCGGTTTCGGTTTTGTCACTGATATCATTTATATATGATATGCGCAGTTTGAGGGTTAAAGAACACAATAAAGTAGTCGTCACAATTGCAAGAAAAATGACAGGTTAGATAACAAGAACCTTTCACACTAGAGATGCTATACCGATGATGATACTTTTTAAGACGCTAGTGCTCTTTAGAGTGGAATACTGCTGCACAATGACAGCCTCTTTCAAAGCTGTAGAAATTGCTGACCTGGAGAGCATACAGAGATCCTTTACTGCTAGAATTCACTCAGTAAAACATCTAAACTACTGGGACCGACTGAAGAGCCTAAATCTGTATTCTCTTGAGCGCAGGCGGGAGAGATACATAATAATTTACACATGGAAAATAGTAGAGGGGCTGGTCCCAAACTTACACACAGAAATAACAGTTACTTAATAACAGTTAGTAATAGTTAATAGTTAATAACAGTTAGTAATAATATGTTACCAATGTAACATACGATTATGTTATGTTGTTGGGTAGATTAGATACACAGTGTTTAGTGAGTTTCATATTTATTTAGTATAGTAGTCCTGGATACAGCAGTGTCGTAGACGTTGAGACAGAGCTTGGAGCAGAGCAGAGAGCCGAGTGCGGCCGGAGTCGTGGAACGCTATGTGGGAGTTATATGTGAAAAATTATCTCAACCGAATGAGATAGAATTGATAAGGACGAATTCCTGAGACCTGGAACATCAAGAACAAGAGGTCATAGATTTAAACTAACGAAACAGAGCTGCCGGAGAAATATAAGAAAATTCACTTTTGTAAACAGAGTGGTAGATGGTTGGAACAAGTTAGGTAAAAAGAGTGCTGGGTAGACGGGACACCACGAGAGTAGCTCTCATCCTGTAACTACACTTAGGTAATTACACGAGACCAAAAGGCATGGCAGGATGTGCAGAATACCCCCGTTGAAGAGCAGAGGTGCAGCAGGTACTCTGAGAGAGAACTCTATCAACATCAGAGGCCCGAGACTGTTCAACACGCTTCCGCTACACATAAGGGGCATAACTGGCCGACACCCTCACAGTGTTCAAGAGAGAACGTGACAAACTCCTCCAAAGGACACCTGATCAACCAGGCTGTGACTCGTATGTCAGGCTGCGAGCAGCCGCGTCCAACAACCTGGTTGACCAGTCCAGCAACGAGGACGCCTGGTCGATGACCGGGCTGCGGGGTCGCTGAGCCCGAAATCACCTCAAAGTAACCTTAAGGTAAGGTGGCATGACGTCGCCGCGCCGCCATCTGCGTAACCCACCCCCATCCCTTCCCCAGGAGGGAGAAGTGGGAGCCCCAGACCCTGTGTGCCGGTGATCCAACCGGCAGATCTTGGCTGATACGATTCTGGAGAAGTCGTGTGTCTCTGCCTCCGGTTTTTTGTCTCAGTTCTGTGCCGTGTGGTGTGTGAGCCAGGAGAAATTTTCCTTGGTACTCGGGCTGCATGCGCCTAGGGTTTCCTTCTCTAGGTGCTCTATAAGTACTGCCCTTGGGGCCTCCTTCCACAAGTCACCTTGGGATCTACCTCCACTGTCTTTTAATGCTCGATACTTGGCTGCCCTTGGCGTCAGCTGGGGTTTTGTTGCCCTTGTTTGTCTCTGAGTAGGAAGTAGTTTTCGTTACTGGTAGGGACGCGGGGTACTGCACAGCTAGTTATCACCTATTATAGCAGCCAGGTCTGTTGCGCTTGGGTACGTTGTCCTCTTGCGGTGTTTTGCTTCTGTTTTTGTTTTCCTGCCTGGTGGGAGGGGGTCTGCCTTGTCCTCCCCCTCTCAGTTGTTGGGGTCGGTGTATTTTCTTCTGTGTTTTGGTGGTATCCCTCGCTAGGTCCCCGTGAGTGGACATGTCCCAAGGGTTCAGCATTTAGAAGTTAATTTGGTAGACCTGGGTACCGGTTTGTAGTACCCTGACTGGGCTTTCCCTTAGCATGATACCAAGGCTAAGGGCCCCTGGCAAACCCTGTAGGGGATTCCAAGGTCCGATGGATGTGACCCTTGAGTCCCCTCTCGCTTCCTGCGAGATTGAAGGTTGCTCTGTCCCCTTGTCTCAGGGTGACACTCGCCGGTTGTGCCTCCACCATGCTGCCTGTTGGGTCGGTGATTCTTTTGACCTGGAGTCAGTGCGATGTTTGTTGTCTGTACGTCCTCCAGTTCACCCAAGCTACTGAACATGATATGAGGGTGCAGGCAGCTGCTGAGTTGCATGCTAGGTTTAGGTTGTTGCAACGTGCTAGGTTGGTGGCGGCCCTGGATGCCCCGAGACTGCCCTATTTTGGTTATAAGGACCCAGACTTGGGGGTGGGAGTCACTTTGGCTCTGGTTCCGTCCGCCCCTCCTAGTCCTTCCCCTTCTGTTGTGCGTCTGGTTCCTTACCCCCCTTGCTTCCAGCTATGAAACGTCAGAGTTTTCGAAGTCGGAAAAGGGTCTAGTTGGTGTTGAAACTCAGGCGGTCTTGGGGGAGTCCCATTCTGGGATTGTGGCTTAGGCATTCAAGCCTAGTCCTCCAGCCGGAGCTTCTGGGTCTGACCAGTGGGTCCCCTTCGGTCCTGCTTTTTCGGCGGCTCCCGCCTTTTCTTTAGAAGCGGGGGGTTTGGAGGCCGACTCGGCTCCGGGTCCTCAGGGTGAGGCTCCCAGGGTGGGGGAGGGGTTGACTTGGGGGCCTTGGGCCCCATTGGACCCCGCCTATGTTTTCATACCCCTCGGAGCGGGGCTTGGTGTTACGAGGAGAGGGGGGTTCTCTTTCACTTCCTTCTCATACAAGTTGGATTTGGCGTCTACCCCTCCCCGGGTTCGGTTCCGTGATCCCGTGGGTTCTTCGGTCCAGTCCTTACAGAGGTTTTTGGCTTCCCATGTCCCATCACAATATGGAATATTATATTGAAATAATCATTCAAGATTTTCAAGATTGCACTGTATGGTAAATGGCTATATATTAAGATATACTTTATTGTCAATGGTTGAATATTAAAATACTGTCACGAGTCAGTGCTAATCAACTTCTCTATTTATTTTGCTCAAATTTTCATAGGAGAACACACCTGTGAGTTGCCCCAAGTTCTGCTCTGCACTTTAACTATTCACATCATCATAGGGTGCTAACCGTAAACAAATTCAATATTGGCAATGTTGGCAGATGTATTACATTTAAGTATAATTATAGTAGACTGTTATTTATTTTTTAATTAAAAATTAATATATCATTACAGAAGGGATTGGAGGAATTCTTACTGAAGCAGATGCTCAGAAATTACATGATCAGCTGAAAAAGGAGCAAGATACTTCTGCCACTCTTTTGCAGGAACTCCATGACACACGCAATCAGGTATAGTAAAGTAATAATGTTTTAATAAACTTTTATTAAAACTAATAATAAACTTTTAACCCTCTAACTGCTCCTATAGCTCTCAAGCGATCAAGGCCAGTGCGTTTATCAATTATGGGAGATTTAATGTGCCTCGTAATAATGAAAAGTCCTGAAGATTCCATGTGGACATCAGTCATCAATGGACACCTCTGGCAAATTATTTGTCATATTGGAAAAAATCCTGTAAGCATTTGTTTCCTTTCTGGGAATTAGAGGTAGTAAAAAACCACCATTGAATGTAATGAAATGCCAGTTCCTGAGTGAGCCCTGGAGGCTCCCTGAAGCAATCTTACTAATCAATTGCCTTCTCCTTGAGTGGCATCAGTTGCAGAGTTCTTTGTAAGCCTACTGGGGAACATCAGCCAGAAATTGGCCACCTCAGAGAGGTGAAAGGAGGAACGGCCATGAGCACTTTATATTTAATGTAGGTCATCTTGCCATCAACCCGGGAAATCCCAGAAAGGTAGACGACTCAAAACAGACCACTGTCAGGTTAAAAAACTGCAATCTACATCTTCACAAACACAAACGAACTCCCCCAAGAAACAAACAAACAAGCAAAACGTCGTCCAACTAACTCTTCGCTCGTTAGCTCCACCCACCCGCAGAGGGGAGGAGGAGCCGACCTGAGTAGGTCTGACCACCAACCTCCAGTTCTTTGAATGATGAAAACCACTGACCAGAGGGTGTCAGGGAGCCTCCAGGGCTCACCCAGAAACTGCCATTTAATTACATTCAACACTGGTTTTCTGGGGGAAGCCCCATCAGCTCCCTGAAGCCAATTACCCACCGACACAGAAAAGGAAAACAGGAAAGAACCTGGGAGGTGGAAGCCCCACAGAGCACAACCCAACAAATGCAGCTGCCCGCTATAGAAGCCTCAAAGCAACACAAAGCAGCAGAGGGCTTCCAGGACGGTCACAAGACATCCAGAGGCCAGGACCTTGACTGATCCCCAAAACTCATAGGCACATAGGCACAAACAACAAAAGAGGCACAAAATAGTAACAGGAATTGATAAAATCGACAGGGAAGACTTCCTGAGACCTGGAATTTCAAGAACAAGAGGTCATAGATTTAAACTAGCTAAACACAGATGCCGAAGAAATATAAGAAAATTCACCTTCGCAAATAGAGTGGTAGACGGTTGGAACAAGTTAAGTGAGAAGGTGGTGGAGGCCAAGACCGTCAGTAGTTTCAAAGCGTTATATGACAAAGAGTGCTGGGAAGATGGGACACCACGAGCGTAGCTCTCATCCTGTAACTACACTTAGGTAATTACACTTAGGTAATTACATCCAAAAAAGCATGGGCACGAGGGTAGACTGGAGGCTGGCTAGACTGAAAGAAACTGCAGACAACCTAATACACACGAGTTTTGGCACTGAAAACCAGGGAAACCTGAGCAACTTAACCCTTAACCAGCGCATGGCTATATACCGTTTGACACCCACAGGCGCATACAAAAAAAAAAAAAAAAAAATTCTTCCTAACCTGTTAATTTGTGTTCACTGATCATGGGAAAAATAATAAAAAAATCGTAAGTGGCATATATTGCCCGCTATTGAGTGGGAAAGTCTGGCAAAAAACAGGCGCTGACTCAGCGTGCGTCCCAGGCGGTCTGTTGCTCGCCAGCTGTCAGGCCGGAGTTGCCACAAAGAGATAATTACCTAATTATTTCAATGTCTTTGATTTTTCGTAGTTTTTTTGCTTTAATATTATTCAATAGTGTGTAGTGTGATATATTTATATAATAAAATGAGTGAATCATCGCTGTACTCAAAAATATGGTGTGTATATTGTTGATTCAATTATGTTCATCAAACATTGAATAAATACTTTGTAGGTTATTACACTGTATGCACAGGTTGTATATAAGTATCTGCATGTTTTGTTCACCATAACGAACCACTAAGTTGCTATTATGAGTCAAAAAGTAACGAGGAGTGACCACCACACACCAGCCAGCCACTCACTCCCTCCTTCAACACCTCACTCGCCCACACTCTCCTCCCATTATACTGTTTTTGCTTTTATTCACTATATACAGATGTTATATATAAGTATCTACATTCGTGTTCACCATAATGAACCACTAAGTTGGCATGCTGAGTGGCAGTGCCAGTGGCAGCCCGCCACTGGCTGCTACTTTCTCCCTACCTCAAGTCACCTGACTCACCCACATTCTCCTCCCACAATACTGTTTTTGCTTTTATTCACTATATACAGACGCTATATATAAGTATCTACATTCGTGTTCACCATAACGAACCACTAAGTTGGTATGCAGAGTGGCAGTGGCAGCCCACCACTGGCTGCCACTCCCTCCCTCACCTCACCTGACTTGCCACCATTCTCCTCCCACCATACTGTTTTTGCTTTTATATACAGACGTTATATATAAGTATTTACATGTTTTGTTCACCATAACTGTTCATCTAATCTTGTATGGTGAGTAAAGGCACAAAGACATAGCTACACAAGCTAGCTACTACTACATAATTGTCAGGAGTCATAACAGATGCTGTGTTTCCAAAGGACTACTATATAGTAAGGAAAGAGAGGGAAGGGAGAGGAGGTGGAGGAGTGGCCCTGATGATAAGGAAGGACTGGAGTTTTGATGAGATGGAAATTCCGGGCTGTGACGGATTCAGAGATTACATAACAGGAACTATAACAATGGGTGGACCTAAGATAATAGTGGCAGTCATTTACAACCCTCCCCTAAATGACAGAAGACCTAGACAGGAGTTTGATAGGAACAACATGGCAACCATTAATATAATACAGAGAGCAGCTTCAGTTGCCTGCAGGAATGGCTCCAGACTCTTAATCATGGGCGATTTCAACCATGGAAAGATTGACTGGGAGAATGGGAACCCACATGGTGGTGCAGATACGTAGAGAGCTAAACTCTTGGAAGTGGCAACAATGGAATTTTCTGAGCCAGCATGTCAAGGAACCCACAAGAGTGAGAGGCAATGATGAACCAGCTAGACTCGACTTGATATTCACCCTGAATGAGTCAGAAATAAGGAAAGTCAAAGTTGAAGCCCCCATAGGAATGAGTGACCACAGTGTACTGACCTTTGAGTACTTGGTGGAGGTAGGATAACCTATCCAAGGATGGGAGTAGAGGGAAAAAGACTGAATTACCGAAGAGGAAAATATGACGAGATGAGGAGCTTCCTCAGGGGAATACCATGGGAAACAGAACTTAGAGATAAGAATGTGCAGGTCATGATGGATTTTGTCACCCAGAAGTGCCAGGAAGCTGCAGACAGGTTTATCCCCGTCCAAAAGGAGAAAAACGAAAAACAACAGAAAAACCTATGGTTCAACCAGGAATACAAGGTAGCGAAGCAACTGAGTAAAAGAACATGGAGAAACTACAGAAATACCAGAACACCAGAGAGCAGGGAGAGATACCAGAGGGCCAGAAATGAGTACCTCAGAGTGAGGAGGGAAGCAGAGAGACAGTTTGAAAATGACATCGTGAGTAAAGCCAAGACCCAACCAAAGCTGCTCCACAGGAGGAAATCCACAGGATCAGGAGGAAAACAGCAGTGAAGGAACAAGTGATGAAGCTGCGAAAAGCGGAGAACAGATACACAGAGAATGACAAGGAGGTGTGTGAAGAACTCAACAAGAGACTCCAGGAGGTCTTCACAATAGAACAAGGAGAAGCCCCTGCACTAAATGAGGCGGCGGCAAACCAAGCAACCTTGGAGGAATTTGACCTCACCAGTGATGAGGTCAAAAGGTGTCTACTGGAGCTGGATGTGACAAAGGCTGTTGGGCCTGACAGAATCTCACCATGGATACTAAAGGAAGGTGCAGAAGCACTAAGTGTGCCACTCTCTATGGTGTATAACAGGTCACTGGAAACAGGAGACTTACCAGAAAGTTGGAAGACAGCTAACGTGGTCCCAATACAGTATATACAAAAAGGGTGACAGGCAAGAGGCACTGAATTACAGGCCAGTTTCCTTAACTTGTATACCATGCAAGGTGATGGAGAAGATCATGAGGAAAAGGCTCGTAGAGCATCTGGAGGGAAATAACTTTGTAATGCACCACCAACATGGGTTCAGGGATGGTAAATCGTGCCTCACAGGTTTAATAGAATTTTATGACCAGGCAACAAAAATTAGGCATGAAAGAGAAGGGTGGGCCGACTGCATTTTCCTGGATTGCCAAAAAGCCTTTGACACAGTACCCCATAAAAGGCTGTTAAAAAAGTTGGAGCAACAGGCAGGAGTAAAAGGAAAGGTGCTCCAGTGGATAAGGGAGTACTTAAGCAACAGGAAACAGCGAGTAATGGTGAGGGGGGAGACATCAGAGTGGTGAGATGTCACCAGCGGAGTCCCACAGGGCTCAGTACTTAGACCCATCCTGTTTCTAATATATGTGAACGATCTTCTGGAGGGTATAGACTCATTCCTCTCAATGTTTGCTGATGATGCAAAAATTATGAGAAGAATCAAGACGGATGAAGATAAACAGAGACTACAGGATGACCTGGATAAACTGGAGGAATGGTCTAGAAAATGGCTGCTAAAGTTCAACTCGGGAAAGTGTAAGGTGATGAAATTAGGCGAAGGGAGCAGGAGGCTGAACACAAGGTATCATCTGGGAGGTGAAATCCTGCAAGAGTCAAATAGAGAGAAAGACCTGGGGGTTGATATCACACCGAACCTGTCCCCAGAGGCCCACATCAAAAGAATATCATCAGCGGCATATGCTAGACTGGCCAACATAAGAACTGCCTTTAGAAACTTGTGTAAGGAATCTTTCAGAACCCTGTATACCACTTATGTAAGACCAATCCTGGAAATATGCAGCTCCAGCCTGGAGTCCATACCTAATTAAACACAAGACAAAGTTAGAGAAGATTCAGCGGTATGCCACCAGGCTCGTCCCGGAACTGAGAGGATTGAGCTACGAGGAAAGGCTAAAGGAGCTGAACCTCACATCCCTGGAAAACAGAAGAGTAAGGGGAGACATGATAACCACCTACAAAATTCTCAGGGGAATTGACAGGGTGGACAAAGACAAACTCTTCAGCACGGGTGGGACACGAACAAGGGGACACAGGTGGAAACTTAGTACCCAGATGAGCCACAGAGACGTTAGAAAGAATTTTTTCAGTGTCAGAGTAGTTAATAAATGAAATGCACTAGGAAGTGATGTGGTGGAGGCTGACTCCATGCACAGTTTCAAATGTAGATATGATAGAGCCCAGTAGGCTCAGGAATCTGTACACCAGTTGATAGACAGTTGAGAGGCGAGACCAAAGAGCCAAAGCTCAACCCCCGCAAGCACAATTAGGTGAGTACACACAGTCAGCTGGTGGCTGCCGCCCTCAAGGCCAGGCGCGTTAATATTTCTCCTCCAACAATACTGTTTGTGGTGTTATTATGCTATATACACACATTATATATAAATATCTACATGTTTTATTCACCATACTTATACAAGTAAACTTTTATTCACCATACTTGTACAAGTAAACTGGTATGGTGTCCAACGACCATAGTGGTCACCAGTAAACAACATGATAAGTCATGCAGACGACGCCACCACCCTCACCAAAATGGCGGCTCCCAACCTACTCCTCTTCCTGTTTATACCCTCTGTACACACATTATATATAAGTATCTACATTTGTGTTCACCATAGCGAACCACTAAGCTGGTATGGTGAGTGCAGTCAATAAAAGGTGGCCACACACAGTCAGAAGACAACACCACCACCCTCCCTCCCACAGCATTACTCCTCCCTCCATGGAGCACAGTGCTAAATATCACCACAATCCTGCTATTATCAGAACCCTGGTCAGTTTTATCACAGTCAGGGGTCTTCTGTAATAATATCATCACTACATAATAGCATGAACAAGTATATTATGGCATTTTTAAGCGATGATGTGGTCACAAGCTGAACAACAGTGCTGTGAGCTCATGCTGCATGCTTCAGGCTTGGTAGCTCACTCAATACTGAGGCCCCTAACACCCGGGAATTTGGCCCATGATTTAAAAAAAAAATGGCGTCTGTTTACAACAGCCCTGATGAAGGTGTGGTGAACCCCGTGTATCCGCGGGCCGTTTAATTTTTGCGTAGTATTCCAAAGCAGCATATGATGCAATGCGCAATTTATTGCAAGTCGGTCAAAGCATCATATGATGTGATGCGCAATTTACGAGTTAAAAAGCAACCAGCAACACAGAACCGGTAACCTGCCGGAAGGCGGAAGCGGCATAAATTGGCCATCAAACACAACACGTGATACACCCCCGGCCTAACCACCCAAGCATCCACAATCAACAGACCCCCCAGAAACCTGCCACCTCATTCTTTGCCGGAATAGAAGGAGCAGACAGCAAACTTACAAAACAACCCACCAAAAACAGGCACGAACCGAAGGGACTGCCACAAACCAAAATGAGTAAATGAGAAAGGAAAGATCCTGGTGCAAAGACCAAGATGCTTCGGGCAACGCTGGAAGTGAAAAAGCATGTGAAAGCTAGCAGAACAGAGTGGAAGGGACATTCCTCCGGACCAAAAGCTACAGCGGCTCCGCCAACACCCAACAATATGAAGCGACAGCATTTAACAGGAGATGCAGACCCAGGAAAAGTCAAGAGAGAGAGAGAGAAAGGACAAAACAACACGGTTCGACACCAACGAAATCAGACAAAGAGAAAGAAAAAGACGGAAAGACTGCCAAGAGACTGCATACTATTGCTGAGACGAAAACCACAGGTAGAACACCATGAAAGAAGTTACCTGATCACCATACAAATGGCAATACACACGTGTCAGAAGGCCAGACACAGAATACAGAGGAGGAAGTCGAACCAGCGAGGCACCTCACAGACCCGACCACCTGAAAGAGGCGAGGCTGCGGAAAAATGCCCTGCTTCGGACACTAAGCAAGCAGTGCCAGAAACTAAGACTGGGCCGGCCACCATGGGGGGCCAGGAGAAAGCTCTTCCCTGATAGGATTCTAACCAAGCTAGAACCCAGAGCAACATCAGGACTTGAGGGAAGAGATACAGTAACTTTCAGTAGTCACAGTCAGTAGTCACTTGTCAGTCACAGTGAGAGAGTGTGTTAGCTGGAGCTCCTGATTGTAGTAATATTATAGCAATATGGAAGTTGTAGTGAAAGAACTGATGAATATAGTTGGAGCTCTGAGGACAGAGTTGGATTCCCTACGGGAGGAGGTATGACAGCTGAAACAACATCAAGAAGAAACAAAGGAGACCAGTATTAAAAAGACCTCATCTTGGAAAGTCGTTAAGGACAGGGGTCTTAAGAAGACCTTGACAAAGCCGCCTAAAGACATCCTAAGGACTTCTAGTTCATTTGGCGTGTTGGAGGACAAGTGCTGTGGTGAGCCTGTAGTTCACTCGAAAGGGAAAGCAACGAAGCGCAGGCCACTCAGAAAGTAAAGGAAGTACCTAAGCAAATTTTGGTTGTGGGAGATTTCCTGGTAAGGTATTTGGATAGAACGTTTTGTGCCAGAGATAGGGGGAACAGGTTAAGGGTTTGCTATCCGGGAGCTGGAATTGGTGTTATTGTGAACAACATGAATGGTATTATGGCTGGGAATGGGAACAAACTCATTATTTGTATCACTGCAGGTGGAAATGATGTTGGACGAGTTAGGAGTGAGGCACTGATACAGAGGTTTAAGACAGCCATAGAATTAGTTAGGAGCAAGGGAGGAATCCCGATCATATGTGGCATTCTTCCAAGAAAGGGAGTGGGAAATGAATGGTTGTCAAAAGCACTGGGTGTAAATTGCTGGCTGGAAAAATATTGCAAATCAAATGCAATATCTTTCATAGATAACTGGAAACACTTTTATGGAAGTAATGACTTGTATGCTCAGGATGGGGTACATCTACCCAGGGCTGGGGTTATTGCTGTTGCCAACTCTTTAGAACCTGTGGCATGAGGGATTTGTTTGGGTTTATACTGTTAGTAGATAGTGGTATGGGAATTGATATGGAGAAAGGAGGTAATAAAAATACGGATTTGCGGGAGAAACAACTTGGCAAAATGATCAGGGAAGGAGTGGAGCCTCAAAATAACAATACACTTCGGGTATATTATACGAACAGTAGGAGTGTAAGAAACAAAATAAACGATTTAAATGCTCTTGTCTGTACAGAAAAAATTTGATATTATTGCACTTACTGAAACATGGATGAATGTAGAAAATAAAGAACTATTAGCTGAATATCAAATGAATGTATTTAAACTATTTCACACAGATAGATATATTAGATGAGGAGGGGGAGTAGCCATATATGTTAGGGACAATTTGAAATGTAGTCTCAAAGAGGGAATCAAAACTCAGCCCCACACACAAACAATTTGGATAGAATTAAACGAAAAAGCAAATAATCTTACAAGAAGAGTTATGTATAGGCCACCAAATTTAGACAGAATGGAAGCAAAGCATCTATGGGATGAAATAGTATTTGTGTCATGGGTGACTTTAATTTTAGTGGAATAAACTGGATTAACAGAACAGGGAATAACGAAGCAGAAGATTTTATAGAATTAATTGACGATTGCTTTCTTACTCAACACATTAACCCTCAAACCGTGCATATCATATATAAATGATATCAGTGACAAAACCGAAACCGCGCACATCATTTATATATGATTTCGTGTCTAGCGCTATAATTTAAACTCCCCGCCTGGGATAGGGGCAGCTATAGTACAGCCATGACCGATAGTTGCCAGATGCCACCTAGAAAAAAAATCCAGGCCAACATTCTTGGGTGTTACAGTCAGTATTGAGCAAGCCACCAAGGCTGGCGCACGCAGCACGAGCTCACAGCACCGCTGTTCAGCTTGTGACCACAGCATCGCCTACAAATACCATAATATATATGATACAGCTATTATTTAGCAGTGATAGTATTACTGAAGCCCTCTGACTGTGATAAAACTGACCAGGATTCTGATAATAGCAGGATTGTGGTGATATTTAGCGCTGTGCTCCATGGAGGGAGGCGTAAGGCTGTGCGAGGGAGGGTTGTGGCGTCGTCTTCTGACTGTGTGTGGCCACCATTTATTGACTGCACTCACCATACCAGCTTAGTTGTTCGATATGGTGAACACAAATGTAGATACTTATATATAACGTGTGTATAGAGTGTGATAACAGCGAGAGGAGTAGGTTGGGAGCCGCCATTTTGGTGAGGGAAGAGCGTCGTCTGCACGTCTTGGCATGGTGTTTACTGATGGCCACTATGGTCTTTGGGCACCATACCAGCTTATTTGTTCAGGTATGGTGAATAAAGCAGGTAGATACTTATATATAATATGTGTATATAGCGTAATAACACCACAAACAATATTGTTGAAGGACAAATATTAGTGCGTCTGGCCTTGAGGGCGGCCGCCGATCAGCTGACTGTGTGAGTAGCTACGTCTTTGTGGCCTTTACTCACCATACAAGCTTAGATGTACAGTTATGGTGAACAAAACATGTAAATACGTATATATAACATCTGTGTATAGTGAATAAATACAGAAAGAGTATTGTAGGAGGTGAGTGAGGAGGTGTTGAGGGAGGGAGTGGCAGTGAGTGGCTCGCTGGTGTTTGGCGGTCACTCCTCGTTGCTTTTTGACTCACAAGACCATCTTAGTAGTTCGTTATGGTGTACAAAACATGCAGATACTTATATATAACCTGTGTATGTAGTGTAACAACAGCAAAACTATTTGTTTATTGTTTTATGAACATAATAATTGAATCACTAATATGCACACCATAATTTTGAGTACAGCGATGGTTCACACATTTTATAATATAAATATACCACAATTCACTGTATGGAATAATATTACTGCAAAAAAACTAAGAAAAAATCAATCAGAGACATTGAAATAATTAGGTAATAATATATTTGTGGCAACTGCCGTCTGACAGCTCGGGCGGAGTAGACCTCGTCTGGCGAAGGCTCTGCCAACGCCCCTTTTTTGCCACACTTCCCTACCCTATTGCGGCTAAAATATGCCACCTACGATTTTTTTGTTATTTTTTCCGTGATCAGGGAACAAAAATGAACACTTCTATAAGACGAAAGAATTTTTTGGATTTTTTTTTTTTTGTTGCGCCTGTGGGTGTGAATTCCATTTGGGCCCCTAGCGGTTTGAGGGTTAAGGAACCAACACGGGAAAATAATATTTTAAATTTAGTGTTAACCAAAAGGGAAACACAGATTAATGACATTGAAATTGGGTGTACACTAGGGAACAGTGATCACAAAGAAATCAGATTTAGCCTAGAGTGGAATAGATTTGCAGGAGAAAATTCTGTTAATTTTAAGAACACCTGAAGATGAGAGAATTAATACGTGACAACCCTCGAGAAGTTGACATAATGGCATAGTAGGTCTGGAATCAGGATGATAAACTGATAATTGTAAATGCCTACAGCCCACTAGCTAGCAACACATGGACTAAGGAAGAACTTGATGTCAAACTAGAGGGCCTCATAATGGTCATGAGAGAGATCATAGTACAAGCAGATGAAGATAAATCGTGATTGTTGGTACTGGGGGACTTCCCTTAATACACTTTCACTCGGAAAGAACTCAGCATTGAGTCCTCTGTTAAACAGAGTGATGTCCGGTCAGGACTCAGCATTGAGTCCTCCATTAAAATATTTGCCAAAAATCTGGTTTTCTAGTCCCGGTCTAATATAACATACGATACGGGCTCCCTGGAGCCCAATAAGCTCCAGGGAGCCTCCGGGGCTCACCCAGAAAATGGCGTTTCATTACATTCAACTCTGGTTTTCTGTGGGGGAGCCTCTACGGCTCCCTGGAGCTTATCGGGCTAATGTATGTTATATTAGACCAGGACATTAGCTAAGGAGTTCAGACCTACCAGGGACCAGTGCCAGAACCTGGCCCCTTCAGAGAGGTTTCAGGGAGCAATGGCCCTAGAAAACCCCCATGTGGTTGGGGTTTTTCTTATCTGCCATCGACCAGGGTCAGGCACCCAGAAAGGTAGGCATAACAAAACAAACCCCACAGGGCAAAACTAAAACAAAAAAAAACGAACAGAGAGGTAGAAACTCCCTACAATCCCAAGGAAACAAGCAAACATCACATTTTACTGCCGCGCCGATTGTTCGCGCAGCCTTTCCCGCCCCGAGAGGGGGGAGGGGGGACCCCCGGACCTCACCTCGCCGGCTGCCTAGCATCAGTTCGGAAGCTAGTGTCAACTGAGATAGACGCTTCTCTGGCCTCAGTTTCCTAGGGGGTGTTTGTCTTGTGTGGTGTTCACTATTGTGTATTGTGTTGTGCAGTGGCCAGGTGTTCCTCATCAGTACCGGGGCTGCATGCGCTTAGGGGCTTCTTTCCCTAAGCGCCCTGTGAGTACTGCCCCTGCATGACAGGGTTATCTTCCCTGGGGCTTTCAGGATCCATTCACGTAGAGGTTCTTGCTGCTCGGCATTTGCCTCGCCCTTGGGGCCAGCTGGGGCTTGGGGCCCCTGTTTGGCCCTGGGTAGGGACTGGTATTGTGCTGGTTAGGGCGTCAAGGTGTTGCACAGCCTGCCACCTAAGCGGCGACCGGTTCCTGTTGCCTCTGGAGACGGTGTACTTTTGCGGGGTTTTTCTTTTGTTTTTATTTTCATGCCTGGTGGGGGTCTGCCTAGTGTGGCTATAGTTCCACTGGTAGTGTTTGGTGGCCCTCTGCTAGGCTCCCGTGATTGTACACGACGCAGGGGTTTTCAGTGTTGTCCTCTACCCCCTTGTTATTTTGTGTTTTAACCTGGTTAGCAACACCTTGCCCGGGCTTCCTGTAGTTGTTACCCTACGAGCCCTGGAAACCCCTGTCGGGGCTTGGTAGACCATTGAATGTGCCTTCCGGGTTCCAACCCATCTTGTGCGGGTTCATTAATTGCTGTGCTCTTGTTTCCAGGTGACTGTCGCCACTTTTACCTCCAGCATGTTGTCTGTTGGGTCCCCGACACCTTGACCCAGAGTCTTGTGAGAGATATTCTCTGCTTATTCTCCAGTACTCTCCTGATGTTATATCTGTTCAGACTACAGGCAGCATCCGTGTTGCAAGCTAGGTTAGGTTGCTGCAACACGCTAGGTTGGTTTTCCCACTCGGATGTCCCCAGGGCCGCACCGTTTTGGTTAGGTGTTGTTCGCCCCTTTCCCTCCCTGTTCCCGGCTCTGGACCGTCTGCGGGTTTCGGGTCAGGGCGGGGTTCAGTTAGGGCCGAGTCTCGGCCAGTTTTGGGGGCTGTCCCGTTCGGGTTGGGGACGGAGGTTTTCGAGCCTGTTCCTCCTGCCAAGGCTTCTGGGTCTTACCAGTGGCCCTTTCTTGCTGCCTTTCCCATGGACTCTAACTTTTCTTTAAGGGCGGAGAGCTTGGAGGACGGCTCTGCCCTGGGGCCTCTGTTGCAGGGTTCCTGGGGCTGTGGGGGATGCTTGCTAGCAGTTCTGGGACAGTTTGCCCCTGCCTGGGTTTTCTGCTTCTGGGCAGAGTTTTTCGCCCATCCAGTCTAATTGCTTCCCACTTTTGCTGACGTGTTTTCGTATCTTTTGTGTCGGTCACAGCCCTCTGTTCTGGTGGCCATTTTCTTCTGCCGGTTTCCCGGCGTTGCCACCACGGCGGCGTTGTGGTTTGTTTACATGCGCCTGGGGTGTGCGAGCGAGCATCTTGGGTGAACTTTTTCACCTTTTTCAGGGGTTTTATTCTCCTGTTGTCATTTCTTTGCTTTTCTGGTGTTTTCTGCCCGTCTTCTGTTCCTCTGGGAACGTTTGAGTGTTGATTTTACACCGGATTTTCTGTTATGTCTGTTTATGCTTGCTCCCACACCTTGACCCTCGGTTTTCGGTCTGTTTTGACCGTTTCCCTGGGGGTTCTGTCTGGGGACTGTGCTTTGCCTTTCTGTGGTGTATCTCTGCCTGGCAAATATGATAGTTTGGGCTCCCCCTGGTTCGATTCCGGGTTCCTTTTGGTTCTTTGGTTTCGTTCCGGAGGTTTCTTCCTCTTGGGCCCCCTCTGTGGGTTCAGAGGGCTTTGTTTCCTCATGTGTGACCCGGTTCTGCCTTCTGGGGTTCCGTGGTTCCGGGGTCTTCCTGGCTTGCAGACTGATCTTTTTGGGTCTTGGCACGTGTTGTGGTCGTGTAGGGACTTTGGGTTTTGTTGTCGAGGTGGGCCTTGTGCCTTCTTCGCCTTGCCGGCGTGTGCTCTCTGCAGACACGGGCCCAGCGAATCTGCGGTTCTTCTGGACTTCTTCAGTCTGCGCCCTGGATTCGATGCCCTCATCAGAGGACTCTGGTCCAGCTTCTGTTGGAGCTGGGTGCCTGGATGGTGGCCCTGGACCTCCAGGTCAATTCTTGGCACATTCCTCTCCAGTTTTCCGGGACTAGCACTAGCGGGTGGTGGGGCTTCAGGATTGCCACTTTTGTTGCCTTCCCTAGTTTGTAATTGGCACTTGGTGTATTTACGCATCTTTACCGGATCTTGGTGCCCTGTCTGAGTCTGCTTGGGATTCGTTGTCTGGCCTACCTCGACGACTGGCTGGTGTGGGCTCCCAGTCGGTCCGCTTGTCTGCTCGCCAGGGGTGTGGTTCTTTCCAAATCACCGGGCTTGGTTTCCTGGTGATCTGGAGGCCGTTCCATCTGTTTTCGTCCCAGGTTAGGACCTGTCTGGGTCTTGTTTAGGGCTCTTGGGCCGCTCCTTGTCTTTCCCTCCAGAAGTGTTGCTGCGGCTGTGGTCCCGCCTTCGGCTGTTCATGAGGGGGTCCCGGGTGGCTTGGCGGTTGCTCGAGCAGTTGTGCGGGAGTCTGAACTTTGACGTGCTGGTCTGCCCGCTGGGTCGGGTTTAGTTTCGGCATCTGTTTGGTTCGGAGACTCCCCTTCCGCCTCTCTTGCAATCGTTGGGTTTGTTCCTCCAGGGATCTTGTGTTAGTGCTGCATCACCAGCTTCCTCTTTGTGGTTTTCGGGGTTCCGTGCCTTGGCCCCTCCCCGAGCCTTCGCTTGATGTGTTCATGGACGGGTCTTCGCTCGGCTGGGGCTATGTGACCAGTGCTCACCAGGTCGGCCGGGATGGTGGGGTCTGTCCGTCCATCGGGCTCACAGCACAGTTCGGGAGTTTGTGGCTGTCTGGTTTGCTCTTCGGAGGGTTTGCGTCACTCAGGTGCTCTACCATTCAGCTCCATTCGGACTGTTCTCTGGCGGTTTTTTGCCGGAACCACAGGGTTTCTCTTAGGTGTTTGACCTTTAGGGTTGATCCCTTCGAGTGGTTTGTTTATTGGATTCTCGGGGTTTGGCTAACCGTGAGGTTCATGTCTGAGGTGTGTCCTACGTCCTCGCGGACAGCCTGTCTCGGTTCATTCCTTTGTTTGCAGATTGGCCAGTCGTCACCGACTCGTTTCGTTGGCTCTGCCGGACGTATGGACTCCTGGCCATGGACGTCTTCGAGTCGGCGTGATCTAGGCGTCGCCCATTCTGCAGCACCCTTACCCGCCTGCAAGGCGTTCACTGTGGATGCCTTTCGGCAGGACTTGTCGAGGTGGGGGTACCTGTTCCTCTTCTCCTGGTCCAGCTGTTGCTTCAGGCTCTGGCTCGGTTGGAGCCCATTCCCAAGGAGAGTAGGCCTCATGGTCCCTTGGTGGCCGGCCCAGCTTTATTTTCAAACGCTGCTTGATAGGTGTCCGAACCCGGGGCGTTTTCCCGCGGCTCCACCTCTTTCGGCAGGTTGGACCGGTCCTGTATGTGACTGGTTCGGCCTTCTCCTCGGCTCTTTGCGTCTGGTATTTTGACGCAGGTATCACCATCTCTGTAGTGATCAGGTGGCTTTGTTGATGGTGTCCCACCTGTGAGCTTCATCTCGGCGACAATATGATGTTCCTGGTGTTTCTATGCACCTTTTTTCTTGCTCTTCGTAAGTCATCTTCTCTTTCGCATCGGGATTGTCTTGTCCTTTCTTGGGTTTTCAGGACTACAGTTATTTGATGTTTCTTAATGTCGCCTCATTTTGTACAACGCTGGCGGAGCTGCTCCAGTTTGCGTTCAGGGTGGACGTCAAATCTGCCCCATTCCGTACGCTTTCTCGTGTTTTGTTTCACCTCCGGCCTGCTCATACGTCGCCTAAGCCATCCTGGTCCTTGATCAGGGTGCCTTCTTATCTTCTCCTCAGTTTGCGGTAGCCCCTTCGGTTCAGGTTTCTGCTCTTTGGTACTGGTGGTAGGTTTGTACGTTTGCAGCCTTTCTCCATCCTTCTGCCGACGGTTGAGACCAGTTGCATTCCGAAGGGGTCCTTGGGTTATTGATGCTTGATTGGTTCGGCCGGGGGTGCGTCTTGTGTTGTCCGGTAGCCCTTTTTTGTCGTTACCTGAGTACCGTGTCTGAGGATGCACTTTGGGTTGATCCGGTTTCCCTCGTTCCCTGTTTCAGGGCTCAGGGTCTCCCAGGTCATCCGCAGAGTTTTTTAAGTCTTCCAGCCTGCAGGTCTATCCTTGTGCCCAGTCCTGTTCAGACGTTTGCAGCTTTTGCTGCTGTGTTGGTGACGTCTAGGGCTCATTTCGGGCGCAAGGATTTGAGGGGCGGACAGGTTTCTGGCTCCCCTTTCTTTATGTGTGTGTCTGCTCCTTGTGCGTTTTTGTTGCCTTGGGTCGCAGGTTGCAGCCTGTTGTCTCGGCTTTGCGTTGCGGAGTTTGTGGCGGCCGCCTCCCGGGTCAGCACTTTCTTTACCTTCTCTCTGGGTATGAAGCTCCAGGGAGCCGTAGGGGCTCCCCACAGAAAACCAGCGTTGAATGTAATGAAATGCTGGCTTTCTGGGTGAGCCCCGGAGGCTCCCTGGCAACCCTCCCTTCCACCGGTTGGCGTTTTTTTCGTGCATTGGTTAAAGCTTAGCTTCTGAACTGATGCTAGGCAGCCGGCTCAGTAAGGTCCAGGGCTCCCCCCCTCCCCCTCTCGGGGCGGGGAGGGCTGCACGGACGATCGGCGCGGCAGTAAAGTGTGATGTTTGCTTGTTTGCTTGTTTCCTTGGGATTGTAGGGAGTTTCTACCTCTCTGTTAGTTTTTTGTTTTAGTTTGTTACCATGTGGGGTTTGTTTTGTTAATGCCTACCTTTCTGGGTGCCTAATCCCGGTCGATGGCAGATAAGGAAAACGCCAACCACAAGGGGGTTTACCAGGGCCATTGCTCCCTGAAACCTCTCTGAAGGGGCCAGGTTCTGGCGCTGGTCCCTGGTAGGTCTGAACTCCTTAGCTAATGTCCCAGTCTAATATAACATACATTAGCTCGATAAGCTCCAGGGAGCCTCCGGGGCTCACCCAGAAAATGTCCTTTCATTACATTCAATGCTTGTTTTTTGTAGCCTAAGGGGTTAAGTAAGACAGATAAATTTCAGTTATATTTAATAATGATTGTGGATTTACTGTCTTCTTTATTCAGGTTGAAGGCTTGGAATCAGAAGTGCAACGAGCTCAAGAGGAAGCGGCTCTTCATCGTGATCGTTACCGCAGTTTACAGTCCCAAGGAATTCATGCCCAAGCTGCCGTTACTAGTACTTCACTCGATGCCCTTAAGAAGGTTACGTTCATTTCACAGTACTGTACTCCTACTGAGTCTAAGCTATAAGCAAAGGCCCGGTACACATGTGGTGCTCTCAGGCTCAGCCAAGCTATCCAGATAGTTGTCTTCAGTTGTTCTTCACCTTGTGTACAGTTTTCTTATCTTCAGTTCTGCTGATCTATCTCTCTCATACTCTGCTCTTTCCTTCAACTTCAACTGTATCTGCATTGTAGCATGTTGTAACCAGTGTAACAATTTGCTTGTCTTTCTTCAAAATTACAAACACATGACCCATTACACTACACACGACCCCTTTATATTTGTTCACATGACCCTTTCCTAACAAAGTAAAGTGAATTGCATAGCATTTATTATTAACCCTTAAACTGCGCAACACATCAATAGCTGCGGTGAACAACTGTCACGGATTTGCACACCACAGCTATTGATGTGTTGGAGTACCGCGCAGGATTTAAAAGTCCCGCAGTTACACGGGGTTCACATCAGCTTCCTCAGGGCTCTCGTAAACAGACGCCATTTAAAAAAAATCGTCGGCAACATTCCCAGTTGTGAGAGCCTCAGTACTAATTGAGCAACCAAGGCTGGTGAACCCAGCATGAGCTGACACCACTGCTGTTCAGCATCGCCTAAAAAATGTAAAAAAACTGTTGCAACACAACAACAACAAGACGCAACAGGCATTTCCCCTCTGAATCGCAACACTGAGGCGCTGGAACAAGAAACTTTTTACATTGTTGAATGTAATGAAACGCCATTATCTGGGTGAGACCATTGAGGCTCCTCGGAGCTATCCAGGATGATATGCTAATATTAGACTTTGGCATCAGTGTGAATGGAGTTCTTAGGGATACTGGGGGACCTCAAGCCAGAACCTGATCCCCCCCTCAGAGAGGCATGAGGAGCAGTGGCCTATAGAAACCCCTGTGTGGTTGGAAGCATTCTATGTCTGCCATCAACTGGGTCAGGCACCCAGAAAGGTAAGCATCTCAAAACAAACCCCTGTTCTGGTTAAGAAATTGCTGCTGAGAGCCGAACTACTTTGAAGAGAACTCTCCAAAACAAAAACGAGCAACGAGCATGATGTCACCACGTCGCCATGCCGCCGTCTACGCAACTCCCTCCTCCCCAGGAGGGGAAAAGGGTAAGCCCCAGACCCCACACACCGGCTACTCACAATCCCAGTTCTAAGGCTGGATATCAAAAATACGCAAAAGCCGCCGACCGGAGGGAGGGAGGGTTCCTGAGAGCCTCCAGGTCTCACCCAGAAAATGGCGTTTCATTACATTCAACGCTGGTTTTCTGGGGGGAGCCTCGTCGGCTCCCCAGAGCTATTTACCACAAGATGAAAACAAGAGGGATTTACCTGGGAGGCGGTTGTTACTTGCTCCTCAACGCGAAGCTAAGACAACTGGCTGCATCTGCCGACCCAGAGCGACACAGGCCCGATGAGACCCAGGAATATTAACTAGGTAATGCGCAGCCAGGAGCCTGTTTGACCGCCTAAAAATTCAGCGCCCAAATGTCAGCCCAAGACATGCTGCAAAAGACGGCAGCAAGAGCAGCAAATTTAGAAACGTCATGGGCACGGGGATAGTACCAGGCTGGCTGGATCAAATAACCCTTATTATGGATTATGTAGGGAGGAGCCATATGGGTGACTGCAGGTAGGTGTCGTCTGCATGACTTGTCAAGCTGTGTAGAGGGTGACCACTATGCTCTTTAGGCACCATACCAGCTTAGTTGTACAGTTATGGTGAATAAAACATGTAGATAATTATGCATATTATTTGTGCATATAGTGTAATAACACCACAAACAGTATTGTTGGAGGTAGAAATGTTTGTGCAGTCTGGCCTTAAACCAGTGAGAGAAGCAGCCACCAGCTGACTGAGTGTATGACGACGCCTCTTATTGCCGGAACTCACTATACCTATACTTACTATATACTTACTATACTTACTATATACTTATACTATAAGTATATAGTACTTACTATATACTTACTACTATACTTGTACAATTATGGTGAACAAAACATGTAGATACTTATATATAACATCTGTATATAGTGAATAAAAGCAAAAACAGTATGGTGGGAGGAGAATGTTGGCGAGTGAGGTGTTGTTGAGGTAGGGAGTGGTGGAGAGTGGTTAGCTGGCTGGCTGGTGTGACAGCCACTCGTTGTTGCTTTTTGATTCACAATACCAACTTAGTGGTTCGTTATGGTGAACAAAACATGCAGATATATATATATATATATATATATATATATATATATATATATATATATATATATATATATATATATATATATATATATATATATATATATATATTATTAAATATGACCGAAAAAGTATGATTAGTAATTCTAACACGAATTTTCTCGATCTTTCGTACGTTTCTTTTCACTGTTGGTGGTAATTCAAAAATCAATTCTCCAAAATTCATTTTTATTTCTAGTCTGACGCGACACTTGAGCGCGTTTCGTAAAACTTATTACATTTTCAAAGACTTTAGTTTACACATACACAACTGAATAGAACTTACACATCTTCGATTTGTTTATATCTACATTTGAGTGAGGTGGATGGGGTGAGGTGGTATTAATAGGGTATTAAATTCCTAAACACAAGACAGAACACGAAACAATGGGTATTGAATGGAAGTGATTGTAGAAAACCTATTGGTCCATATTTCTTGATGCTTCTATATTGGAGCGGAGTCTTGAGGTGGGTAGAATATAGTTGTGCATTAATTGGTTGTTGATTGCTGGTGTTGACTTCTTGATGTGTAGTGCCTCACAGACGTCGAGCCGCCTACTATCGCTGTATCTATCAATGATTTCTGTGTTGTTTACTAGGATTTCTCTGGCGATGGTTTGGTTGTGGGAAGAGATTTTATGTTCCTTAATCGAGCCCTGTTGCTTATGCATCGTTAAACGCCTAGAAAGAGATGTTGTTGTCTTGTCTATATACTGGGTTTTTTGGAGCTTACAGTCCCCAAGAGGGCATTTGAAGGCATAGACGACGTTGGTTTCTTTTAAAGCGTTCTGCTTTGTGTCTGGAGAGTTTCTCATGAGTAGGCTGGCCGTTTTTCTGGTTTTATAGTAAATCGTCAGTTGTATCCTCTGATTTTTGTCTGTAGGGATAACGTTTCTATTAACAATATCTTTCAGGACCCTTTCCTCCGTTTTATGAGCTGTGGAAAAGAAGTTCCTGTAAAATAGTCTAATAGGGGGTATAGGTGTTGTTTTAGTTGTCTCTTCAGAGGTTGCATGGCGTTTCACTTTCCTTCTTATGATGTCTTTGACGAAACCATTGGAGAAGCTGTTGTTGACTAGGACCTGCCTTACCCTACAGAGTTCTTCGTCGACTTGGTTCCATTCTGAGCTGTGGCTGAGAGCACGGTCTATATACAATATATATATATATATATATATATATATATATATATATATATATATATATATATATATATATATATATATATATATATATATATATATATATATATATATATATATATATATATATATATATATATATATATATATATATATATATATATATATATATATATATATATATATATATATATATATATATATATATATATATATATATATATATATATATATATATATATATATATATATATATATATATATATATATATATATATATATATATATATATATATATATATATATATATATATATATATATATATATATATATATATATATATATATATATATATATATATATATATATATATATATATATATATATATATATATATATATATATATATATATATATATATATATATATATATATATATATATATATATATATATATATATATATATATATATATATATATATATATATATATATATATATATATATATATATATATATATATATATATATATATATATATATATATATATATATATATATATATATATATATATATATATATATATATATATATATATATATATATATATATATATATATATATATATATATATATATATATATATATATATATATATATATATATATATATATATATATATATATATATATATATATATATATATATATATATATATATATATATATATATTGGTGTATACTGGCAGCAGGTTTTCTTTCAAACATGTTTCATTGAATATGACCGCATATTCTGTATTTATTATTTTTTGGTTTAGGGCTTCTATCCCTCTAACTATTTTCTTAGCAACAGGGCTTAATTGGAATAGGAGTTCTCCAAAACTCATTTTCGTACTTTTAAGGTGAAGAAAAGAAGTGATTTACTATAGAGTGTATTACACTTATTTGTATAATTTGCACGACGTTTTGAACCTCCATGGTTCATTCTCAAGTGAACAGATCTTACAATACTAGTTGATTTTATACCCGCATTAGGTCAGGTGATAATACAATGAAGGTGAAAAACATGGGGGGATACATAAGGGATAAACATAGGGGCTGCAGAAGGCTTATTGGCCCATACGAGGCATCTCCTATCCAAACACAAAGATTAATCCAGTGTAATTGGCCTGTTATGTTGGACATTGTCTTCTGTGTTGGCATCGATATGTTCTTGTCTTGTCCTTACTCTCATGGTGGGTAGAGTAAATAGTTCCGTGATTTGGGTGTTCATGGTAGGTCGCTCTATTCTTATGTGAATTGCCTCAAGAATTTGTAATCTTCTTGAATCTTGGGTTTTGTCTATTATGCAAGTATTCTTGTTCAACATTTCTCTTGTTAGAGTAATGTCATGGGCTTGTCTCATGTGATTCCTAGGGGCACCAGATTGAAGATGGCATGTCAAACGCCTCGTCAGCTTGGTCGACGTCATACCTATGTACTTACATTGAAGGTTACATCCTTCGTGGGGGCAAGTGTACATGTATACAACGCTTGACTGCTGTAGAGGGTTCTCCGTCGGCTTCGGGCTGTTTTTGATAAGGAGTTCGGAAGTCTTCTTGGTTTTGTAGAATATTATCAGGTTTATGTTTTGGTTAGGAGTAGTGCTTTTTACTCCTTTACGGATTATTTCTTTCATTATTCTTTCCTCTTTTATATGTTCACTGTGCATGGTTGATTTGTAATATAATTTTATTGGGGGTGTTGTGGTTTCTGTTCTAGGTTCTGAATTATACCAACGGTCCAAGTGTCTTCTTATAGCAGCGTTTATTTCCGCGTTGCTATATCCGTTGTTCACCAATACCTGAGTTACTCTTTCAAACTCTCTACTCACGCTGCTCCATTCAGAGCAGTGGGTAAGCGCTCGACGAATATAAGCATTGAGAACACTGGCTTTGTATCTTTGGGGGCACTCACTTCTACCGTTCAGGCATAATCCTATGTTGGTGGGCTTGGTATATACGTTGGTGCTTAAAGAGGTTCCTGTTTTTGTTATTAGTACATCCAAGAATGGCAGACTGTTATTTTCACTATTTTCATGTGTAAATCGGAGTACTGACTCTCTAGGTGTCTTTTTAGGTCAATTAGTTCATCTGAGTCTTTTACTATTACGAATATGTCATCTACATAACGGCAGTATACAGTTGGTTTTTGTCTGCTACTGAAGACCCTATCTTCGATGGGACCCATCGAAGATAGGGTCATATAACGTAGATATATGACCGAACCTAACCAACCCTACCTAACCTAACCTAACCTATCTTTATAGGTTAGGTTAGGTTAGGTTAGGTAGCCGAAAAAGTTAGGTTAGGTAGGTTAGGTTGTCGAAAAACAATTAATTCATGAAAACTTGGCTTTTTAGGCAAATCGGGCCTTGCATAGTAGGCGGAGAAGTGCGTTCTGGCTACTAGGTACGACATATATATATATATATATATATATATATATATATATATATATATATATATATATATATATATATATTTCTTTTTTTAATATTAATGAAGAGAGTACCACCTCCTCTAGCTGGAAGAAGGGGGACCCATAGCCTCGGAGGAAACCACGCATAACGCATTAGACGGAATGTTTAGATCCCCTCCAATACAGTTTCTGTGTGCTTTTCTCCTACCACCCCCTTTCTTTTTTATTTTTTGTGCTTTATTATGTATTTGATGGTTACAAGATATACATGGGTTGATACAAAAATAATAATACAAAAAGGTGCTTAAAGGTTATGGATCTCTTGAAAAACATGACAATGGGAAACATTGATGAATGTCACAGACGGGTTCGATCATTGTTGCAAGTCAAACACTTTTTCGAATTCCTCTGAAGTTGGACTAGTGCCCAAGACGCAACAGGCATTTCCCCTCTGAATCGCAACACTGAGGCGCTGGAACAAGAAACTTTTTGCTCTCTGGTCTTTTGTAGCGCTGATCAATTTGTCCCCCAATTCCTTCAGGAACTTCAATGCACATTTTCCCCACGAACCGAGGGTCTCCGAGCCGATCGGAACAAAGCTGTAACAGTGTGCCAGACCTCTGTATTTAATAATTTTCTGCGATTCCCTGAAAGAAGCAGTGCCGGGCAGCGGGCTGTGGCAAGGCTCCTTTTGATGATGTCGTTGACTTCTTCATGTCTTGCAATTTTACCCTGTGATTTATGACATACCAGACCATGGCGACCATATTGGTCTGCCATCGCAGTTCCGCAGATGCACCTATGTTCAGTGGGGATGGGGACGGCAAGGCGAAGGGCAACTCCAATGCAGAGAGCGTCATGACCGAGGCGAGTTCCCAGGGCTGCATTGGGCACAGTAAATAAAAATTCCCCAGCATGGGGGGCTGTTACCGCTAGGAGGCGGGCTTTGTTTTCAGCATCAGCATCGTCAATCATTGCTGTGACAGTCTTTTCCATTATGGGGCTAACCCAGTGTTCCTGCTTGTGGTCTTTTGGGACTTGTGGTCGGGGTTGAGGGTGTGCAATGGTGTCCCATTGTCTGGCTGCTTCGATGAACGTTTGATTATGAGTTCCCGCTGTCTCTCTCATACGCTCTGGTAGGATCTGCCCTACCAATATATATATATATATATATATATATATATATATATATATATATATATATATATATATATATATATATATATATATATATATATATATATATATATATGTCGTACCTAATAGCCAGAACGCACTTCTCAGCCTACTATTCAAGGCCTGATTTGCCTAATAAGCCAAGTTTTCATGAATTAATGTTTTTTCGTCTACCTAACCTACCTAACCTAACCTAACCTAGCTTTTTTTGGCTACCTAACCTAACCTTACCTATAAATATAGGTTAGGTTAGGTTAGGTAGGGTTGGTTAGGTTCGGTCATATATCTACGTTAATTTTAACTCCAATAAAAAAAAATTGACCTCATACATAGAGAAAAGGGTTGGTTTATCATTTCATAAGAAAAAAATTATAGTAAATATATTAATTCAGGAAAACTTTGCTTATTAGGCAAATCGGGCCTTGAATAGTAGGCTGAGAAGTGAGTTCTGGCTACTAGGTACGACATATATATATATATATATATATATATATATATATATATATATATATATATATATATATATATATATATATATATATATATTTTTTTTTTATATAGGGAAGGGAGTACCACCTCTGGCTGGAAGAAGGGGGACCCATAGCCTCGGAGGAAACCACACATAACGCATTGGAGGGAATGTGTATTCCCTCCAATACAGTTTCTGTGTGCTTTTCTCCTACCACCCCCTTCCCTTTTTTTTTTTTTCCTTTATTGTGTATTTAAAGGTTACAAAACATACAAGACAAATGCCTAAAGGTTATGGATCTCTTGAAGCTCCTCCGCTTCTGGACAGGAACCGAGGACGCAGCAAGCATTTCCCCTCTGGATTGCCACACTGAGATGCTGAAATAAAAAACTGGAAGCCCTTGGGTCTCTGGTGACGTCAATGAGCTTGGACCCCAATTCCTTGAGAAATCCCAAGGCACTCTTGCCCCAGGGGCCATGCGTCTCAGACGCTATGGGAACAAAGAGGTATTGACCTTCCAGTCGCCTGTACTTGAGTGATTTTGCTGTTTCCCTGTGGTTGGCCGCCCCACCTGCTTGATCAGCTCCGAAGTGTACATAGGTGTCAGCCAGGGTGGATACACATGTGTAGTCCCACACCAACTGTCTACCCTCCTTCCATGAGTATATGGTGATGCCATCAGGGCGAAGTGCTGGGAAATCCGGGTTTTGGACCCCTAGGATGCGAGGTTCTCTCTCCACTGGGCACCCAGCTGAGACGAGGCTTCTCTTGATGATGTCATTGACCTCGTTGTGTCTTGCATGCCAGCCCTTTGTGCTTCCGCAATGCAACCCATGCAGTCCGTATTGGTCTGCTTCCACCCTGTTGCAAATACACTTGTATTCAGTGTGAATTGGGGCACCAAGGCGGAGGGCCACTGCTACACGAAGGGATTCTGGATCTAGGCGCGTGCCCATTGCAGACATGGGTACTGCCAGGAGGAAGTCTCCTGCATGGGGGGCACGAACTGCTCTGAGGCGGGCTTTCTCCTTGTCTGATGTTGCTACGCTTAGCATGGCATCAGCTACTTTTTCCACTAGAGGGTGGTCCCAGCCGGACTGTTTGTGTTGTTTTGTTGGCTCTATAATGGTTTCTGGGGCTGCAAGAACATTCCACTGATTTGAACATTCAGTAATTACCTAAGTGTAATTACCTAAGTGTAGTTACAGAATGAGAGCTACGCTCGTGGTGTCCCGTCTTCCCAGCACTCTTTGTCATATAACGCTTTGAAACTACTGACGGTCTTGGCCTCCACCAATAAAATAAAAAACTCACACCCCAGAAGTGACTCGAACCCATACTCCCAGAAGCAACGCAACTGGTATGTACAAGACGCCTTAATCCACTTGACCATCACGACCGGACATAATGAGGTGATAGCCGAGGCTATTTGAACCACCCCACCGCCGGCACTACGGATAGTAATCTTGGGCATAGCATTTTACCAAATCACCTCATTCTTTGGGGCACACGTGAGGAACACAAATGCGAACAAGCCTGAATGGTCCCCAGGACAATATGCAACTGAAAACTCACACCCCAGAAGTGACTCGAACCCATACTCCCAGAAGCAACGCAACTGGTATGTACAAGACGCCTTAATCCACTTGACCATCACGACCGGACATAATGAGGTGATAGCCGAGGCTATTTGAACCACCCCACCGCCGGCACTCGGATAGTAATCTTGGGCATAGCATTTTACCAAATCACCTCATTCTTTGGGGCACACGTGAGGAACACAAATGCGAACAAGCCTGAATGGTCCCCAGGACAATATGCAACTGAAAACTCACACCCCAGAAGTGACTCGAACCCATACTCCCAGAAGCAACGCAACTGGTATGTACAAGACGCCTTAATCCACTTGACCATCACGACCGGACCAGTGAAAGCAGGATCGTGTATTCCTGCTGAATCTCTCAGGGTTGCAGGTAAAATATCTCTGACGAGGTCGTGCGATGCATGAGAGGAGGAAAGGAAGGCTGGTAGAGCAATTTGGGAGGCTGTGCGGACACCAAGGCCGCCGAGTCTTACAGGAAGGGTTGCTTGCTCCCACTGAGAGTCGTCCAATGGCAGGTTCAGGACTTTCACCAGCATGGACCTCAGAAGGGTGTCATACACATTTAACTTAGGGCTGCTGTAGGATGGAGAACATCTCAGAAAGTAGGTCAACTTAGGGAGAGACAGGCATCTTGTAAGGAGAAAGAGAGCATCATGGGCATCAATCTTGTCAATCCTGTCCTGCATTCTCTTTAGGTCAGTGATTTTTGCAGCCAGGACCTCCTCGATTGCTCGTGGGCCAATGGGGGCACCCAGGAGAGTGCAGTCCGGTGGCTCGACAACGAGAATGTCTGGAAGAGCATTTTGTATTTGCCCAGTGATGTCTGGGTTGCGGGAGATTATTTCACATTTGGATGCATTGAGAATGAGGCCTAAGGCTGCTCCCTGCTCCTGGATTTTCCTTATATCCCCCAAAATGGTTTCCGGAGTTCCAGCTAGAGTGCCATCATCCAGGTACCAGATGTTTAGCTCGCTTGTCAGACTATCAGTGACCTCTTTGATAGCTAGGCAGAAAAGGAGGGGGGCTAAGGGGTCACCTTGTTGGACACCTTCACAGGAGTTTATTTCATGCTCCCCAAAAAGAAGCTTAGAGTCCCCACTGTAGCACGATCGGATGAATGGGTAAAGGGGACGGAAATGGTTGTGTACAGCCCTGGGGACAGCGTCTCGTCTGACTTGATTGAAGGCATTTTTGAAGTCAAGCTTTACTAGTGCCTTCTGGTCCGGGAGATCAACAATGTAAGCCCGCGCTGCATGTGCTGCAGCTTCACAACCTAGGGGAATCCCAAACCCGAGCTGATGAGGTTTCAGCAAGGTGGCTGCTTCCTGGCTGATAGATCTCACTGCAGCCTTAGCTACAAGGCGTCGGAGGGTGTTGCCAACGGCAATGGGCCTGATACCCCTATCCTTCTTCTTTAGAGCACAGAGTGCTGCTCCATAAAAGACAGGCCTGATGTCCTCAGGGATGCCGCCAGCCAAACACATGTTGGAGAATCTGGTAAGTTCTACTAGAAGGTCCTTTGCAGCATCTCCAAGCACCGGGTTCAGCATTTGTTTGATGTGCTGGGGTCTTAGGCCTGTAAAGCCCCCTGCTGAACCTGTTGGGAAAGACATGGCTGCTTTGTACACCTCAGATTCTCGAACAGTCAAGGGTTCTATGCCAGCATTGTTTTCCTGGGGATCCCTGCTGCTGTCGGGGGCTCTGGGTGGGTGTTTGTCTTGAAGAGCCTCTGCTGTCGTGGCGTTCCTGGGGGCAATAGTGTCATCGCTGGTCATGATTCTGATGGCACCTGTGGTATTGCCCTCTTCTATTTTCCTGGTGATCTGTGCTCTCATTTTGTGGTTCTCAGATGAGTTATTGTTGGTCGTCCTGCGGCTGGTGTTCTTGGCACGAGGGGGGAGGCGGACCAGGTTGTCTGCTCTGGGGAATTCATTAAGAGCTCTGATTACAGAGGTTGCTAATGACTTGTCTCTCCTGGGCGGTAATGCTAGGCATGCATTCCCAAATAGAAGGAGATTGTGCCATGCTCCAATGGTTCTAGGAGCATTAGATATATACGGTATATATATATATATATATATATATATATATATATATATATATATATATATATATATATATATATATATATATATATATATATATATATATATATACAGTGGTACCTCGCATAACGAATTTAATCCGTTCCATGTTTGTCATGTGAAACGGACGTCATACAAAACGAGTGTCTCCCATATAACCAGTGTGATGCACTGTGTTTATTGTGAAATTCCCCCAGTGTGCATGACATCAAATGTTCCCCAAAATATCATTTTTCTTTGCAAAATGATAAATTACCGTCCCTGAACATGTCTATGTAAAAATAATTACCAAATTCCACTTACTTTGGCTGTGAGGGAGTCGACAAGGTGCGCTGTGACGTCATCAGGGCCTGGTCGCCCGTGTGTGAAGCTCCCAGACACGGTCGCGCAGGCCATTCAAGCACCGCGTGTTGCCACAAATATATTTTCAAATATTTTTTCTATGCATTTCCACTGCGGTTTTATTTGTTTCTTTTATCGTATATGATGCATATTTGTGACCTTTACAATATGTATACAGTAGAATGTTCATAATTTTCCATGAAACTGTGATACATGTGTCAGTAATGTGTCCACAATAAATGTTTATTGTCACAATATTACGTGGTAAAAA